>NC_139221.1:98204366-98934366 GCF_055691185.1 Crinia signifera | reverse complement strand
TGAGAAAAGGACATAACAATAGATCATTAACCCATTGTATTGGTATCAACCCATTGGTGGGCCGTAAGGACAGTGTGCGATCCTGCAAGACCCGGAGAGGGGCTTGGTGGCTCTCTAAAGTTGCTGGAACAGAAGAGTAGGAGAAGGGAAAAAAAATGGAAAAAGAGAGAGAGAAAAACTCAAAAGGGTAGAAAAATTAATGACAGTTATGTGTACATTTATTTTCAACAGAAAATTTCTCTTTTATTTGGATGACACCAGGATTTGGCACTATGGGGGAATTGGCTCTCAACTATTTGGTTCTTACCCTTTTCAACTCCTGTTCTGATCTGTAAGCCCTCCCTTCTTTCTATTTCCCAGTGTGGTTGTGACTATGGGCTGTGACTAGGGGTATTTAGCTAAAAGTTCTCTTTTGGGAACCTTGTTATTTCACTGGGTATTTTTCCAGCTCAACCTCAGGTTTCAAATGGTGAAGCTGTACTTTGGGGCGCTATGCTCTTTGTTTTTAAATGGGTTTCTATTTGAAGCTATCGTTGCCATTAATCCTGTGTCCTGCCCATCTTTAGTTCAAAGGGAACTCGGTATTTGTGCTGTAGTTTTTAGCTACCTAAGATGGGTAAAAAAAACCTATAACAGTACAGTGCAGCATTAGTCATGGGGGTATATCTAACAATTTTGCATCTAGTTCGTGCATACTGGTCCTGTTGTCTCTAAGTTATGAATTCTCTGGAGTCCAGCAGCAGACATAACTTATATTTCAAGGTAGTTCTGTAATTTGAAGGTCAATCGTAGCCGCTGCAGTCAATAAGACAGAGCATTTGATATGCAAGGGCCCGATTATGATCTCTATTTGTTTTACCAATGGGTAATGCTGCACCTTTCCTGTTACCCCAATTGTAACTGCTATTTGCTTGGCACAACCTAGATCAGGAGGGAAGGTTGTTAACGGGTTTGATAAAAAAAACTTATACATTTAAACCATTTCACTTACCCATATCTGAGGCTCCTCCCTCAGATATTGTCTTACATTACCTGGTTGTGGGGTGTATGTGGGTCCTACTACCTGTTTGCATATATGTGTCATGCTTAGGGCGGCGTTGGCTACTAGGTGGGGCTATGGCTGTGTGTTGAGACCTACCTGTCTTCTCCCATTGTGTCTCCCAGTTACTTACTGTACATATGTGTTGGGTTTCCTATGGTTACTTACCCTGCAATGTCTGGCTATGTGTCCTTTGTTTCCACATTTGAAACTTACCGTTTGGTTTTGTCTTACCGTGTCTTGCCTTGGGTGTGGTATGTTATTGGTTGGATCCTTACTAAAAGTGTGACTATCGGCTGTTATCAGTTTCTGCATGCCGTTTGTCTGTCTTTCTGTCATAAATCGTTTGTCCAGATCAACAGCAGATTTCTTTAAAGTATGTATTGTCATCTGTCTGCAGTTAGGGTGAATGGTTTCTATGCTGGTTCTCAAATTTTCCCTAAGACCTTGTATCAGCACAGAGACAATCACTCCCTTAAGATGTATGTTGTCCCTGGGGTCGGGGATACCAGAGTGTTTTGGCAACGCCTGCAAAGCACGGTTGAAATATCCGCTGGTAGACTCACCATCTTTTTGTTTGATGGTGAACATCAGAGTATTTTCAACCGTCGCTGGGAAATATACACCCAATTGTATATTTATTAGGCGTATATTTTCCTGGTTGCCCTGTTCAGTTAAAATCTTATCGCCCTCCACACCACTGTCTCGAATAAATTTCTGGACATCTATGTGTGAAGGGAGGCAAGCTCTCAACATGCATCGCCAATCCTTATTGGTGGGCTCATCTGAATTTCCCCGTTCCCTTACAAATTTCTGACACTTTGCCAGATCTTTGCTGGGATCAGGGAAATTTTTGATGATTGAATGACGTTCCAATCGTATCCACGTATTGTGCATGTCGCTATCCTTTACAGGCATTACCTCATCCCTGTCTCCCCGTCCACAAGGAGGTTCCACTGTGTGCAGAGGGTGGATTTGTATCCCCCCTGCACCATTGGACAACATCCCAGGAATAACTATCTCTGTGCTGTGTTGTGTGTACTTACCTGTGTCTCCAATTGTGTTCCTGGCATCAGCCATCTCCTCGACCAGAATGGCAGCAGCAGCTTGGGCTGTCTCAGCCTCTCTCTCCTTTCTGCTAGCTTCGCAAGGGATGGCTGATGTCAGGAATCCCTCCTGTGGATCTTCTGTATCTTGCTTATAGGGGGTAAAAACAGTACACAAGTTATTCATTTTCAGGTTATTTTTGGTTTCACTTCGGACTTGAATTGTTCCCTTTTTTACATATTGGGGAGTGGAAACATTCGTATTCCTGTGGCTGATTATACTTGCATCTGACAGATAACTATGTTCCTTTCGGATTGTACTTTCCTTCTGCCACAATTTTAGACATTCATTCTGTTCAACTCTTTCCTCGGATGGCAAGAGCAAACATTCTGATCTCTAACTGCTGATAAGACTTCTGGATCGAAACCACCAACACTGGGAAATTCTAACTTGCTGCCTTGTGTCAATCTGTTTTCATTTCTTTTGGTAAACAACTGCTCGTTCACTGTGCTCCAACACATTATGGAAGCTGCCGACCCTTTGGGTCGACTAGATTCCTCCCTAACTAGCACGGCATCCCTGTGTGACCCGTTATTCCCCATGGTTACAGGAATAAACGGTCACAGCTAGTAGACACCGGTGGGTCGTTTATCCATGAGTTGCTCCCAAAACACTCCTCCTCAGCGACCTAGAACGCTTCCGCACTTAAGCGTAACGCGAAGGCTACGAGGTAATAATACTCAATCACCACAGTCTCTCGGCTAGCAGCGAACTGCTAGTCAACTTGCAGGGTGCGGCCAAATTTTTCCAGGACACAACAAAACTTGTTTTTCCTGTATCCCCAAAAACTGGTATTTCTAAAGCAGCTGATCAGATCACTGGGTTCCGATTTAGCTTCTTGTACCCTCCCGGTGGATCAAAATAGGTAGGTCCACGGAAGGGGCAGTTCCTATGGGCACGTCGTCACGTGCACCTTGTCCTACACTGGACTGTCCTACACTGGACTGCGCTACTACGCTTGAGTCGTGTCGTCACACACCCGTTCACCTCAGTTTTGTTTCACACTGGGTGCTAGTTACACCTTGGTCTTACGCTTAAACTTGAAATATTTCTGTACAGAAAAATCTTCCCAGGTTGGTAGTTTCTCACTAGATACTTATGCAGGTATAAATCCCTTTTAAATGGCTATAGGAATCTATTAAAATAATGTTTGGGTTGCTTGTTTTTGGGAAAATGAACAATAAAAGAAAAACTTATTTTCTCTTATTAATCACCACTTTATCCACAGTATGTTACTATACTGTTTTAAATAAAGCTAGTGATTTAATACTGTTCACCTTTGGGTTCCTATGTGTGCTGCATGTGCAGTGCCAGTGAACAGCCACGTGTGTACGTGTGTTTGTTAAACCTGTTCACAGGCCGCCGATGAATCGGCCACCCACGTGTTCTATAGTGTATTTGCAAGGTCGCGCTCGGGTTTCGCTATACGCAGTGATTGCGCATAAATATGGAATAAATCCCTTAACTACGTCCGAAAGTTACGTACAAAGATGCGAAATAAATCCCGCACTTAATCCGTAAATTACGTACAAAGATGCAAAAATTTCCCAATGTAAGCACGTGCGCGCGCACCTTGCGTAATACACAATAGACGCTTCACGTTACTGTAAAAGGCCCAGAACTTATCGCCACGTGGCGGAGTCCCTGGCCCTGCAGTAACTAACAATAAAAGTTATAGTTTTGCACAGAAGGGATCCTCTATGTACTATAATAAACACAGGCCTTTGTCTCCACGTGTGCGAACCTTATCGCACGTGGCACATATACTGTAATGAACAAGCAACTCAAGACACTATACCCCGTTAAACTACTTGTGGCAGGCAGAAGTACAGTTTACTAAACACTTAAATATACTTTAAAACACGTGGCTTAATGTTTCCTTGGATTTCACTTATTGTACTTCGAGTTCAAACGCTAGCACCTCTCAAACCCTGCACCGCCGCGGACCTGGCCTATCCAGCAATGGATAATAATTACTTCCACCCTTTTGCTGGTATAGGTCAAGCCGCGCGTTTGGTACCGAGTTCTAGAGTGTGAAACGGCCGGACGCCAGCCCCCAATTATCAATACTGATATTTATATACTCAAAGAACAATAAGTGAAAAGCGTAGGTTACGTATTATGTCCGTAAACCTGCGTACCCTTTATTTCTAGCTACGTGCGAACAATCCGTAGCGCAGCGTAGCGTACCTTTATCGTGTATTGTACACGGTAGAACCAATGTATTAATAAGAGATCCCTTCGCAGTACTTTGTCTCTAATCTGCGAATACACCTTTAAGGACAATGTCCGTACTATACCTTATCGCTATATGCGAATAACAGACGAGACCACAGTATAAAGGTGAGGAGATAGAAACTCCGTAAATGATGTATTTAGTCCCTAATGGACAACAGGGGATTACAGAAATAGGAAAAGTACAGAAAACACGTAATGCAATTGTCTAACAATGAATAAGTACCTTAAAACACTTACAAAGATGCAGAAACAGATACAATCATAATCAGCCACATTACATAAAATGGGAATACAAATGTTTACCGTCAGGGAAAATAGCGCAGCGCAGTCCAGTCGGAGCTCACTATGTTCAGATTGAACTATAGCCCGGTCAATGGTCAGGGAAAGAAGCAGTGCCGAAGTGACTGAGGCCTCCCAGGGTCACCTAACTTATAGGGTCAGAAGGGGGAGGTCAAAGGCCATTTCTATTGGTCAGGGTTCGTATGTCAAGTCCTCTGTGATTGGGGCAAAGTAATACAACTGGTTTGCAAAGGTGCAGGGGGGGAGTGAACTTTGGAGTCCTTTGTGTGTTGGCATCATCGTCAGGGGTCGTAAATAGCAGCAAGAACCGGTTATAACTAGGTTCTTTTGTAACACACATTTTAAACAGAAACAGTCTTAGGAATATGGATTTTGTCCGTAATTATCGGACCGTATGTATTGCGAATAATTCGCAATGACCGGAATACTGCGCAGGGGAAACGGAACGTAACGGTACCAAACATTATACAGACAGAAGTATGTAATGCTGACTAAACTATGTGTAGTGCTCTAAACCTTTAATTAACTATATTTTATTTGGTGTAAATATGGTATTGTGAATTTATGTGTAATAGTATGGCTGCGCTTCTGGTCCACTTTGTCACACAGACTCGGGTATGTATACTTTATTTGCGCAACTCTGCGAACCAAAATGGTGGCCATACTATCCTAAAATGGCGTGTATAAAACTCGACATTGACAGTACCAATCCTGACGTGGGGGGGGGGGCGGGTCTCCACAAGAAATCTCTGGTCGCTTACAGTCTGTTTGCTACACCCCCAGGTAGTGACAACCGGTATTCAAAGGTACAGAGGTTTTATCTGCAGCCTCCCTCATCCCTCCCACCCTTGGGATTTTTAACAATTCTCTGCTGAGCCTAGTGAAGGTCCCTAGATATAGGATCTTTCCCATAAAGAATTTGTCCCTGCTTTGAAGTAGATTTTATACATTCCTCAAGTGATGAGAGGTAATTTAGTGGAGGGCCAGAGCAACTTTGGCCTGTTGGCTGGACACTATTGCTCTCCCCCCTAATCTGGTTTATGAGGGGTCTCAGATCTTATCTTACATCCTAACTCCAGAGGAGTCCACAGATGTCAACCAGAGGGAATACAGGCCTCAAATTCAAACCAGGGTCACCTACAGTTTACCCACATAATAAAAGACATGTCCTGATTCCAATACTCACAGGAGACATAACTTTACAACAATATCAGACATACATTGATCAAACAGATAATCATAACAGGAGGCATACGTTAATTTGATCGATCACCTGATCTGATCGTTACATAGGGCAATCCCCAAAAAACATGAAAAATAGTACCTTCGTGGCTGCAGAGGCGCCAGCAAAGTTTAAAGATAGCAGGCCATATTTTATGTAATTTAGCTGGGGTAAAGTACTATCTATGGAGTGATTTAACATGCATTTCAGCATCATTGGTACATCTGGGCCCTTATTCTGATCGGTGCGGATATTCCCGCATTCTTACGGTGCGGTCCGCACGCCACGGTGTTTTGCCGCGTGCGGCCATCGTCCGTAGAAACGCCCACGTGTCCTCCGCATTCGGACGGACTCACTCTTTAAGAACAGGGCGTGTTTACGGACGACATACAAACCATGCGTGTGCGGGAGAAACACTCAGATTCGGCACGGTATTACAGAGTATTACAGAGTATGCTCGGGAATACCGCATCCGAACGGGAGCCAAGCGGTGCTACCGCACGTAAGCGGAGTATTTACGCCAAACAACCCACTATGAAGTATCTTCTGCTATACATCACATGACCCACTTATTCAATTACCTATCCTCATAAAAAACTGCTTATTTGGAATTGGAATCAATTAGATTCCAATATATCCTTACAAGCATGCCTAACACATGCATTGCACACATTAACCCTTACAGCAATTGAAGTGCATGAATATAAATAAATGTGTTTACTTTACCCAAAATGTGTGGTTTCATGAGTACATGTCAAATACACATGTGTATTGCTAGTATTAATATTCTGTCATGTCCATTGTTAGCAGTTTGAAAGTGTCTGACAAGTACAGCATATGTGGGTGTTTAGTACGGGTTCCTTGAAGCAGCAATGGTTTCAATTAAAGCACTGACAAGCGTCCTATTAGTGAGTAATGAGTAAAGGAGTAGATTCTATTGGGTTCAGGTGTTAATGGTTGTAGTCATTAGGCGTACGTTCGCCTACCGCATGAACGAGTGGTGTACGCAAAGCAATAGTACACTTGTGGACACCGCACATTTCTGCCCTTTTTGATCGCGTGCATTCGGAGTGGTTTCCGAATGTACGCCCCCCAACATAAGTGTACTCCCCCGTGTCCGCCCATGTTTCCGCCCCGTTTTGCCCACTTTGAAACTACGCCCATGTGCCATTCCGCATGACGCCCATAATACGCCCATATTTCCCGACTGATTGCGGGCAACAGTTTTGGACGGGATTTTGCCGAACTGGTACGGAGTCTAGGCGTGGCACATGCGCGTTGCGTTCTCCACGCATGCGCAGACGGCGAAAAGACGCGATCCGTAAGAATGCGGTAAAGTCCGCGTCAATCAGAATAAGGGCCTTAGAGAGGTAAAAAGAAGACCAATGGATAGTTACCCATTGTTTGGGAGTAAAGGTGCGGTGGAGGTCATTCTCCCAATTCAGTTGAGCAGGGGACTTAACTAGCAAATCCGGAGGGGACAATAAGTCATATATTGCACCACGTGATGAAGCTGTAGTTAATCTCTTCAAAATATGGTTGGGGGGGGGGGGGGGGGCATGGAAAGACTTCGGAGCTCCACCCACCTTTTCTATCCAACGTTTAAGTTGGGAGCAATAAAACCAATCTGAGGGGCCCCAAGGGAAACTTTTCTCTAAGGTCAGAAATTGATAGAAGAGAGGATTGTGAAAAGAGGCCTGTGAGGGAGTCAATACAGTACCTAGGTTTTCCCAATAGGAGATATGGAGATGAGGCAATAACATATCTAAGGCTCTAAGGGATACATTAACTCTGGCACTTTTAAAGACGCAAAAATTCCAACAAGGTCAAGCTTCCAATCCATTCTTTCTATGGTCTGCTAGAGGTATAAATTTAATTGCCCAGTTGACAGGCAAATACCAATTTACCAAAGCAGCTAAGAAATTTCTCTTATATTGCAACAGAAATTTTACCGAAAAATCTATATGACTTATGGTGAATTATCCCAGCTAGTACTTACAAGGAGTTATTTTTGAACATCCATTAATCATTATATTAATCCACATCGTAGTTTCATGATGGGCTTATCCCAGAGTTATTAGTGCCCTAAACGCCATGTAGAAAATGCTGATTTTTGTCATTGTCTGTAGATGCACCCAAAGGTTAGGCCTCTTTGGCTCAAGGCACATAAATTTGAGGTGGATAATTAGAAAAATGATCTACCTTTCACACCTGAATGGGCTATTTTCTGGTTGATGCCTCAAGACCACAGGATTTTCTTTTATTAATTTTGAGTTTGTCTAGTAAATCCTTTTCAACAACATCCTGGTACTAACACGACTAATATCTACTGGTTCACCACACAATTATACAATACACTACTTCAGCCTTGAGAGACATGTCCTTTAAAAATGCACTGTTAACCCTTTTTTTTTTTTTTAATAAAAAAAAAATTCTCATGTAACCTAATATATACAATTTTTAATTTATTATGTAACATTGCAATGTTTACTTTGTACTAAAACTTCACAGTTTTCCAATGAAAAAATAAAATAAAAAATTTGCCATCTTACATGTAGCCAGTTAATAGCCTGGCAGCTACATTTTGTGCTATCTGCAAGCGGTGCAATTCATATATGTAGTAGGGGTTTTCCAACAAAAAAGTTATACACTTTTATATATAATGCTTTTGCCCAGTCTCCTTTTTCAGATTAGAATACCCCCCCCCCTTCCCCGCAGTCACACAAGTCACACATGATATAGGCTTTCCATACTGTATATCATTTTCATTAGCAGAAACTGTGTTTATAGAGGCTGTTTAACATGCAAGGAGGCAAGATGTATGTGGACACATCTGTTTAGGGATATTGGCCAGACGGGACATAGTACTTCCCCTTTTACCCTTAAAATTACCATTTTCTTCTAAGATATATGGTTGTTAACCAGGGCCAATGATCGGAGGGGGGCTTTGTAATTATCATGGTTCATGCAATACAAATACTGGCTAATGATAATAGATTACCCACAAAAACCTGCTAGACTGAGGTCAAAAAAGCAAATAATAAGATTTAGCAGGGGAGTCGGTATCCCCGTACCCTGGATACAAGCAACACCACAAAACCAAAAGGATGCAATCAGTACATACGGACCATCTGTACTTCCTGTGTTCTCAACGCCATCTATTTTCCGGAGCCGACCGCAGATACAGTAAATCTTTCTAACACATACATTGAGCCCAAAACAATTTGGGTTTTCACTGCAGATGGGCACATGATCAAAACTGCTTTTCTAATCTCCTATACTTTACTCCTGGTAACAAGCTTTTACTCAAGATCAAGGAATTTTAGACATGCGTTACAAAGGGATGCGGTCATTTGGTCTACAGCATTATGGTCGACAGTCGTTAGGTTGACACCATTATGTCGACATGGGTCTAGATCGACATGGTTTTAAGTCGAAATGTCATTAGTTCAACAGGTCATTAATTCGACATTGTCTAGGTCGACAGTCAAAAGGTCGACATGGAGTTTTTCACTGTTTTTTGAGCCAACATGTGCCGAAAGGCGGTATCTCATGCCCTATTATCCACTAGGGCGTGGTACGATAACAAAATAGTGTGCCGAGACGAAAAGTGAGTGATGCGAGGGGATGCGGTGCACTTTAAACTGTGTCCATGTCGACTGTGTTGACATTCAGGTAAAAACAGTGAAAAACCGGATGTCGACCTAGACAATGTCGAACTAATGACCAGTCGAACTAACGACCTTTCGACCTAGAACCATGTCGACCTTTTCCCATGTCGACCATATGACTGTCGACCATAATGCTGTAGACCAAATAATTCCAACCCATTACAAAAGTATTCAGATGATCATTGATGTGGAAGGTCAGGTAATTGTCATCCAGTCTGGTTTCATGTCTCCTTTTTGATGTACAGTATAGAGCATGTATGGTGTCATATGAGTAAAATATGTTATTCCTGGTATATGTCACATATGGAGCCTAATTCCAACCTGAATGCAAAGCACATTTTTCTCTAATGTGCAAAGCCATGTTGCACTTCCAGTGGGGCAAATGTAACGTGCAGAGAGTTAGATTTGTGTGAGTTAATTTCTTTCTGTGCACGTAAATACTGGCTGCTTTATTTTTACACTGCAGTTTGGATTTCAGTATAAACACACCCCACCCAAATCTAGCTCTCTCTGCAACATGGTTTGTCCATTAGAGAAAAATGTGCTTTGTAATCAAGTCTGAATTCGGTCCATAATACAAAAGTTGGACTGAGCCAAGTTGATACTGTTCTGTGGGCCCAAACCCTGATAAGGAGTGCTGATATTAATGCTGTGTTACATAACTCTTCCAGTATACATGTTGATTTATGATTAACACAGTGGTTAAGGCCTGCCATGAATTTATATTGCAAAGAAGACGACTCTGGCAATCTTATTAATCATAAGATTGCCAGAGTCGTCTTCTTTGCAATATAAATTCATGGCAGGCCTTAACCACACAGTCCATTTTTGTTTGAGCACAGACAATACTGCTCAAATAGGCAGCTATCTTTTTTGTGTTTGTATGTATGTATTTACTGTATGTAAAACTTCGGTAAAACTGGCAACTGCTCTGGTGCTCATAGTATAGTTCATACAAAATATCAATGTAAATGGTAGTTTAAAAAGATAACTTGCATATATTTAGAAGCCATTCAAACAGCCAAATGTTTTCAGGGATTCATCCCTGTAATCAGGGCCATGGTTGATTCAGCATAAAGTGCAATAGCGAAAACTAAAACATAGCATGAACATACTGTAAATGCTCTTGCCCTAATTTTTTAACTATTTATACACTAATTACACCATACTAACCCGTGTACTCGTAACCTCTGATATTTATGATATAGTGTTGACAGGCTGTCACATTTTTGAAGCCTATTTTATTATTATTATTTGTTTTATACTATTTCTCTAATATGTACTAGTTTTTTTTTAGATAGATTCACAGTAATGTGGGGTACACACCAGGACGACCCGCTCATGATGCACGATGTAAGCGGATCGTCAGTGTTTCTTCCGATCCGCTCACAATGACGCGGGGGGGTACGACCCACTCATGAGCGGGTCCGATCCGATGGCGACCCGCACCCGGGAGTATGGTTGTTTCCAGATCCTACCTGCTGCAGGTAGGATCTGAATAACGACCGACCCGCGGGGCCGCGCATCGGATCGGTATTGGTCCACACCAGGACAGAAAAGGGACCAATCACCACACAATCTACATCCATTCGGTTGGAATTGGATCTAGATTGTTGGGATCGGACCCTTGTCATCCTGGTGTGTACCCAGCATAAAAGTTAAGTTTTAACTATGAGCGTGCCTCACAGAAGAGTCTACTTTCTCTTGCGATAACACACAGTTACCATTGACTAGGGGAGCACCACTGGAATAGGAGACATCCCTAGTCCATATATGAAGGGATAGATACCTCATTTAATTAGGACATTCATTATATAATTGCCGGTTACAAAATTAAATTCTGTTTTTAAGATGGTGGTACCTGTACACAGACCAGACCCCTTTTCTTACTACATAACATTGCAGTATTGTAGCAAAGATAAAATATTGAAAAAGAATATGAACAGTGTGAAAAGAACTGTAACTTCATTCAATCATTAGAGCTCTAGATGCCAGTATAAAATTAGTTGGGCAATGTTAAAGTTGTACTATTATTTCAGTTTCCTAAATTTGTTATATTCTTCCAATATTACTGTATGTTTATTGCCTGAATTATTATGGGGGTATTCAATCCAGAATTCCAACTGTCGGAACGTCCCGACAGTCAGAATCCCAGACAGTTTTCGTTTGACTCAACATTAACTCGACGGTCAGAATTCAATGTTCCGACTGTTGAGTGTTGGAAAGTCTGTGGATCGGCAAAAACGCTGCCATATTGTCAAAATACGACTACGTATTCGACAATCCACAGCCGTTTCAGGCAATATAGACTTGTATCCATATGGAGGCGGGTCTGTAGAAGGCGAGTCCCAGTCGGGATGGCGAGTACCGGCCAGGATCGAATACTGAGCTGCTGATATTTCCACTGTCTGAAATATTGGCAGATATCCACCAAAATCTGTTTGTAAAATGGTCACTATTTGGATATTTTTTTTTTTACAAATACAAACTGCTTTTCTTTACAGTACTGTTCATGACCTATAGTTCAATGAACCATAGGTCGTAATTTGAATTTATTATTCAGAGTTGTTTTTAACGACACGTTTTACTACTCCACTTACCAGTATACCATTCAGCGTTCATGTCATCTAACTACAATAACCTGGGACCTTCTTATCAGTTTGCTATCCTGCATACATTATTCCTGGCATTCTATTGCCTGCATGCAATTCTGAGTTCCTAGCCACTTTTTGTCAGGTGTATGCAAAACGAAGGTTCTGTCATTCTGTTATCTGTATGAAATCATTCTTTGAGTGCTTATTTTTACCAGTGTGTAGTCCTACGTTTTTGCTGTCCTATCACTAGTGTACAATTGCTAATGTATTGTAGCTTGCTGCTAAATGTGTACAATGTTGAGTATATGACATCTTGTTGCAGAAAGCAATCCTAATATTCCATCATCTTGTTACCAAGTGTACATTGCAGTTCCTGGCACTATGCTTGCTGCCACTTTGCAGCCTTTCCTAGAATCATGGTCCAATATACAATTTTGGGTTCCTGACATCCTCTTACCAGTGTCTAATCCTACATTCATGTTACACTGTTACAAATGTCCTGAGATGCCCACTGTCAGTACCCATGCATGCTGTAATAACTGGCTTTGGCTTTTGGCACTCTGTATTGGCGCATGCGAATAACATAATTATCATGTTGACAATAGCACCTGATAGTTCTAATTAGTAATGTTTGACCAGCGCACCTGCATCTTTTTTATCTTTGTGTGCATGGCACTATAAGCCTCAGCAAGGTAGCACCTCTAATTACATAGGGTTTGCAGTCTAGGGCCCCTCGTTGTATAAAGTGTTCATTGTGTTTAATGTTCAATATTATCTCAAAATCTAAGCCATAGAGGCTTCGCATCTTACAGAATTTATAGGATCTACAACATCTTGTCAGTTTGATTTTGCAGTGTAAATGATTGCCGCTTTAAAAAACTGGAGATATTTTACTAAATCTCACACTTCCTGATTCTCTCACCCTTTTACATTTCACCCAGGGCTGGTGCAAGCCCTGTCAGCGCCCCTGGTGACCCCCCTTCCCCTCTCCCCAATGGGCACCGATCGACCTGGCTCGGGGGGGGGGGGGGGGGGTGTAGCAGCACACCCGCGGATTACTGTGCTACAGGGGGGGGTGCGGGCGCAGCGCGCGTGGAGGGGGGTCAGCGGGTTGCCGCTAACTAGCTCCAGGGGGTGTGTGCGGGCGCTACCTCCGCCAAACATTTCTGAGCAGCACGGGGGCAGTGGGTTTAATCCTGATTCACGGGCTGGATCCAGTGGGCGGGGGGCATACGGCTTACCTGCTCCCTGCTGGGTACAGTGCTTGGCAGCTGCTGCAGCTTCAATTCTTCCTGCTCTACTTGGAGGCTCAGTATCGCCCTCCAGTGGCCCTGATTTCATCCAAAGTTAGTTCCTGTAAATTATGTGTTATGAACCTAGTTTACTTAGGGTGATCAATTTTGATTTTGTCTCTCATGTACTCTAGGCACAAGTGTTTGACACTGGGATTAATTATTTTTCTGCTTCATTTACATTTTTTTTTCCAGTCATTGTTAAATTTTTATGTTTTGAAAAATGCTGCTGGAATGGTTGAAGATCAAGGAAGATTTTATTTTTCTGTATTTTTGGTTATGAATGTATTGGTTGATGCCATGTTAGGGAGATTTTGAAACAAACATCATTTGTATTTTGTTACGCTTTTAAATCAAAATCATGATAAAAGGTAAGCATTTTTTTATTTATTTTTTATTAAAAAATATTTTTAAAAAAGCGCAATGACATAACAATAAATCACAACTGCTTTAAACAGTATCCAGGCATTCCTTAAAAATTCAGGGCCTGATTCTGGTTCACTCACAAAAGCAAATTATCTCTCTAATGGACAAAACCATATGCACTGCAGGTGGGGCTGATGTAATATGTGCAGATAGAGTTAGATTTGGGTGTTATTTTGTTTCTGTGCAGGGTAAATACTGACTGCTTTATTTTTACACTGCAATATAGATATCAGTTTGAAGTACAAACCCACCCAAATATTTCTCTCTCTCTCTCTCTGCACGTTACATCAGCCCCACCTGCAGTGCACATGGTTTTGTTTATTAAAGAGAGAATTTTTTTTTTGCGAGTGAACCAGAACCAGGGCCTCAGTGTGTACAAATGTGCAGTATTGCATCAGGGACAGTATGTAACCTGCAACTCTTATTATAAATGAATTAACTGTCACAACAAACCATGAATAATCTAACAGAGTATCAGACAAATAAATACATTTAGTCACGAGTATTGAATACAATGCAGAGAACTAATTATTCATCTAGTTCCATAACCATTAAGTTGGTGTGGCCATTGGTTTGGGCCATCGGCAGTGTAGCAGTTTGTAATTCTTTTAAGGTGTCAAGCTTATGTTCTAATACCAGTGGTCTTAACTGATCACAGCAGAAGAGCAATAGGAAGCGCAAAATGCAAGCGACAGAGCCCACTGAAATGATCACAACTGTAAAAGAAAATGATAATTCAATAAATTTTACATTGGCATAATAAGTGCAAAACATGTTTTAGTCTACATGTGCTAGTATTCTATTTTCTATTGTAACTCCTAATTAGCAATATCATTAATGGCGCACACTCCCACGCATTGTTAACGATTCCCCCTCCTCCCCTGTCTGTTGCACATGCAGGTCTAGGTCTATTTTCATTATATAGCCAGGTATTCAATGCGGCCGGCGAGGGGGTTAAACAGCGAGGATTGCAGAAAACCAGCGATCCTCACTGTTTAACCCCTGCGCCGGCCACTCGCTCTATTCAATGTTCTGGGGAAATCCTCGCTGTCACAGGACGGCGAGAATTCCCCAAAACAGCGAGACCCGCGTCTAGTAGAGAAAACTCGCTGTATTTAGCCACGAGTCTCGCTGCTTCTGGAGCCGCATACGCCAATTCCCCCTCGCTCCAAAAATGGAGCGAGCGGAAATTGGCGTATGAGGGGGCTGTGTTGAATACTGACAGGGTGAGTGGTGACAGCGAGCAGGAAGCTCTGCTCACTGTCACCGCTCGCCCACAGCATTGAATACCCCCCAATGTTACACTGCAGGCGGGGAGATTTTAACTCTGTTAATTTACTGTACCAGTTGCCATTATTGCCAATGACACAGGAACATATTGTTTTTGATATATCTTTATATACATTTGAATGTTTCATTGTTTTTCTGTTATTGTTGCAATATTGAATTATTTTAAACCTTATATAACTCCCTATATGTCATTCCAAACAGCTGATTTGTATTGAGTACTTGTCCTTTTAATAAAGCTAGATTGTGACCTTCAGAAATGACTAAATTACATTTTATGGGGTGAGGTCTTTGTACTAGCACAGGGGTGGCCAACCGGTCAGAGGTAAAGAGCCGAAAAATATCGGTAGTCAAGCTAAAGAGCCGACATCATGCGCGCGCCGAAGGCACATGCGCCCAAAAAAGGGGCGTAGTCTATTTTGACCCCTTGGGTGGGTGTGATACAAATATGCCTCCAATAGTGCAGTGCCATATATACATATGCCCCCCCACGGTGCCAGGTATGCACCACACGGTGCCGGGTATGCCCCCACAGTGCCAAAAAGCTGGTAGGCCCCCACAGTGCCACAAACTGCTATGCCCCCACAGTGCCACAAACTGCTATGCCCCCACAGTGCCACAAACTGCTATGCCCCCACAGTGCCACAAACTGCTATGCCACCACAGTGCCACAAACTGCTATGCCATCACAGTGCCACAAACTGCTATGCCACCACAGTGCAAATTTCCCAGCAGCAGCACTCACCGTTGTTGCTGCTGCTGCCAGGCGGGGAGAGGACAGTCTGGTGTCCCCCTGCAGTCCTTCTGTCATGTCACCGATGGGAGGAGAGCCCAGCACACCGCGCGTCTCCTTCCCCCTCACTTCCCTGTGACTGGGCCGCCCACCAATCAAAGCTCGCTGGCCGGCTCCTGATTGGCTGCTGGCCCACGAGCTCTGATTGGCGGACGGCCCAGTCACAAGGATGCACAGTAAGGGGTAGGAGAGATGCGCGATGCACGCTCTCCTCCCCTCAGAAGGAGAAGGGATTCAGGGAACCGGCAGCAGGGGGGACTGGGACAGACGGTGGGCGGCGGGCAGCAGTGGGAGCAGGAGCCGCACTTTACAAGGGGGAGAGCCGCATGAGGCTCAAGAGCCACAGGTTGGCCACCACTGTACTAGCATGTCAAATGTTGAGGACATAAGTCATTTAGCTAGGATTTGGCAATATCCCTGAGTCAGAGCTGTAGCATATTGGCGAGAAGCAGATGCGCAACACAGTACAATTAATATACAAAGGCTGCAGGAGGAGTTCTAGGAGGAAAGATTCCTCCTGACAGCTTTGCAGATCCAAGGGCTGAGTTTAAATGCCTAGCATCAGATCACCATTGTGACCATCGCCCATCTGAGTAAGCCGATGCTTCCTCAGACAGGTTGCCTTTTGTCTGCTTGTGAAACCTGATCGGTTTCAGGCGTGTCATATTTAAACTGGAGAAAAATGATCATTAATGTTACTTTTTTTGGTTCTTAACTCTTTGAGTGCCAACATCTGTGAGATATGTTCAAGAAATTCGCTAAAAATGCCAGCGTCACTCACATTTGTTATATGAACACAAATAAAAAATGTGTAATAGAAGATTATATTTCCTGTATAAGGTAAACAATTACAGGTCATTGTGATAAATAAAAATGTTTTCTTGCCAATTTTTACACCTATTTTGACAAATTCACTTGGCTTTTAAATGGTTAAAAGGCTACTCGATTTAATAATATGATTACAATTTACATCATAGGAGCATTCTGCACTGGTGTCACCAGGGGGCGCCTATTCTATTTGTAAATTGTACAGAAATTTACTTGGGAATAATCAGAAAGGAATCACTCTAATCCCAAGTATTTTACAGACCTCCGATGGAGTCTCAGGATCAGAGAAGTACCTTTTATGCTTTGCACATTGTGCATCATTTTATTATTCTCTTGTCCTTATAAAATTTATGGATCGAAACATTTGCATGGTTGCTCTATTACTCAATAGCAGTTGATTAAATCTTTTTGCATTTTCTTCTATAAAGCAGCGAGTACTTTTTACTCTTCACATTAAGAAGCAGCCTACTGTAGCACTATCTATGGGATAGGCTGTTACACTGGAAAGTATACAAAAAGTAAGAAGAGGTTGTAAGAGAACAAATACATTTGATTTCTATTACACTAGTATATGGATCTGGATTAAAAAATAAACAGGCTTAAACTGCATAGTAACATACATTTAACATAAAAATAGAACAATAAAAATCTTAAATCATTGTAACTATAAAATAGGTCGGTTTTTCCAAAAGTGTCTTAAATGGATTTCATTTTAGGTATTTATCAATCTTGGGTCAGTGAGACCATAAGAGTATCATACATCTAAAAGGCAATGGAAATGTCAGAATCTGCACTGTCAGTAATCATTAAATATTACCATACAAACGGAAACACATCCAGTGCTGCATGGAATGTACAAATTAACAGAAAGGAGGGGATATTGCCGTAGTGATTGTCGCACATGAATCTGCATTCTACATTGCAGTAAGTGTTCGTCGGATACTACAACTGGCTCTAAAGAAATATCCACGGTGACTGTCATGTATTGGTCGAGTCAATCCTCTAATCACAAGTATGAGAAATACTTGTGGTTAGTAGACTGACATCATAGCCTATAATAATGATTTTAAAATAACATATGCTAGGATGGATAGGACATATACTGAGATGTATACGAAGTGTATGCTGATATGGATAGGACATATGCTGAGATGGATAGGATGTACTGTATATGATGGAGTGGATAGGATGTATATGCTGTGATGGATATTATGTGTATGCTGGGATGAATAGGATGTATATGCTGTAATGAATAGGATGTGTATGCTGGGGTCGATAGGATGTGTATGCCGGTATGGATAGGATGTATATGCTGGGGTGGATAGGATGTATATGCTGTGATGGATAAGATGTGTATGCTGGGATGGATAGGATGTATATGCTGGGATGGATATGATGTGTATGCTGGGATGGATAGGATGTATATGCTGTGATGAATAGGATGTGTATGCTGGGATGGATAGGATGTATATGCTGGGATGGATATTATGTGTATGCTGGGATGGATAGGATGTATATGCTGTGATGAATAGGATGTGTATGCTGGGATGGATAGGAAGTCTATGCTGGGATGGATAGGATGTGTATGCTGGTATGGATAGGATGTGTATGCTGGGGTGGATAGGATGTATATACTGAGATTTATACGAAATGTATGCTGGGATTAATAGGATGTATATGCTGTGATGAATAGGATGTGTATGCTGGGATGGATAGGATGTATATGCTGGGGTGGATAGGAAATCTATGCTGGTATGGATAGGATGTGTATGTTGGGATGGATAGGATGTATATGCTGGTATGGATAGGATGTGTATGTTGGGGTGGATAGGATGTATATGCTGTGATGGATATGATGTGTATGCTGGGATGAATAGGATGTGTATGCTGGGATGGATAGGAAGTCTATGCTGGGATGGATAGGATGTGTATGCTGGGATGGATAGGATGTGTATGCTGGTATGGATATGATGTGTATGCTAGGATGGATAGGATGTATATACTGAGATTTATACGAAATGTATGCTGGGATGTATATGCTGTGATGAATATGATGTGTATGCTGGGATGGATAGGATGTATATGCTGGGGTGAATAGGAAATCTATGCTGGTATGGATAGGATGTGCATGTTGGGATGGATAGGATATATATGCTGGGATTGATAGGATGTGTATGCTGGGGTGGATAGGATGTAAATGCTGTGATGAATAGGACGTGTATGCTGGGATGTATAGGAAGTCTATGCTGGGATGGATAGGATGTATATGCTGGGATGGATAGGATGTGTATGCTGGGATGGATAGGATGTATATGCTGGGATGGATAGGATATATATGCTGGGATGGATAGGATATATATGCTGGGATGGATAGGATGTATATGCTGGGATGGATAGGATGTATATGCTGGGATGGATAGGATATATATGCTGGGATGGATAGGATGTATATGCTGGGATGGATAGGATGTGTATGCTGGGATGGATAGGATGTATATGCTGGGATGGATAGGATGTATATGCTAGGATGGATAGGATGTATATGCTGGGATGGATAGGATGTGTATGCTGGGATGGATAGGATGTATATGCTGGTATGGACAGTCAGTGGCAGCAGGGGAGGCGATGGACGGCGGCGGGGAGCTCTGTCACCATGAGGCACGCAAGCGTCTCATGCGCACGCACCCTGGGATGGATAGGATGTGTATGCTAAAATGGATAGTATGTATTTGCTAGGATGGATAGGAAGTATATGTATGGATAGGTGGTATGCTGAGATAAACAGGAAGAGTTTGCTGGGATGTATAGAATGTGGTTGCTGGGATGGATAGAATGTGATTGCTGGGATGTATAGAATGTGGTTGCTGGGATGGATAGGATGTGATTGCTAAAAAGGATAGTATGTATATGCTCGGATGAATAGGAAGTCTATGCTGGTATGTATAGGATGAGCATGCTGGGATGGACAGGACATGTGTATGCTAGAATTGCTAGAAAGTGTATGCTCGGATAAATAGGAAGAGTATGCTGGGATGGATAGGACATGTATGCTGCGATGAATAGGATGTATGCTAAGATGGATAGGATGTATGTTGAGATGGATAGGATATACTGTACTGAAATCAATAAATATGTCAGTATACGTGAGTATAACAAACTGAAAAGCACATGACAGAGCCAGCCAATCACAGCTCCTGGTAAGGCGTGGTAGAGCTGTAACATGGAGGCAAAAGTTAATGCAGTATTCAGAGGTGTAAAAACTGTTCCATAGCTCCATAATAATGGATATCTAACAGAAAGAGTAGGGCTATTATGGGCTATTCAGACCAGATCGCTGTTGTGTAAATTCACAAAACTATAGATTTTCGAAAAACGACACATATGTACAGATCATAGCGCATATCAGCGATTATTTTCCTTGCAATCCCCTCCCAGCTCAACTGACTGGAAGCTGCCGTTTATGGGTGGAAACAGGACATTTTCTGGGAGTGTCCATAAAAATGCAGGTGTACCCTGGCATTTTCAGCTCCTGCCTCTATCAGCCTGTCTCTGCCACAGAGTTGTGGGAGGGTCAGAGTTACGCACATTTGCACAGACCGGGTAAATCATGCAAAGGTGAGTGAGTTGCGAATGGATTTGCAGCTAGCTGGTGATATTTTCGCTATTCATTCGCAGGCTTGCACTGGGCAGGTTTTCACTCTGTCTGGGTGGTGACTATCTGGTCGCACAGCAGCGATTAGCAGGGACGTGCGGTGAGGTAAATGCCTGACAAGTACCAGAGTCAGATTTGCACACAATATATGAGCCATGGGGTACATGCCGGCATTACACACATGTGCAGCAGTATATACTGCTGGATATTTGCTGAGTTTTGATAAGAGAGGTGCAGAAAAGGTAGCCAGGTGAGGCAGTGCCTCACCTGCCATAGACTTTTTACTCCAGAGTTTTGACTATAAAAATTATTAGAATAATAAAAATAAGATTTTTTTTATAAATTATTTCTATTTTTGACATAATTTATCAATTTAAAACTCTGGCATATACGCTAGTATCACAGAAAAGGCTGTGCCTCACCCCACCGCACGCCTCTGGCGATTAGGACTGAATTAGGCCCATTGTCAGTGTATATTTTGGGCCGATTTCACCAGATTTATCTGCCCAAAGTGAAATTTCGGGTGAAATAGGCTCAAAATCGCATAGTGTATGGGGCCTTAAAACTTTGCCTCAAGGCACAGTCCAGGTTGTAAGGATAACCATGTATGGGCACAGGTCTTTTTGTTACTAACTCAGTCAAATTGATTCAGTGCATAAGCAGGGATATAGCTTAAACCTGGACTGCTGGGTACATTGAGGACTGCATTGGGAACTACTGACATACAGTAGGCATTAAGAACAGTCTGACAGAAAAAGAAAATGGAGGGAACAATTGAAAAATACTTATCTGAAACTCACCATTTATTATGTCATTTTTAGAAAGTTCTGAGGATCTCCCTGGCCCAACAAATACTCCAACCGAAGCAATGATCGCTACAGGGTAAATTATAAATGTGTAGCGAACATACTTTTCAAAAACACATGTTTCCATAAGAAACCTATAACACAAAGACATTTATAATATCAATAAAGTTACAATTTATCAAATAAATACAAGTCTGCTACAATTATTTAGAATCCGAGAATGGTAGTTGTTATATTTGCTAATGCTAAAACTCATAAATATACAATTCACCAATATCCTATTTCCAACGATCGTCTATAGCTGGTAATATTTTTGTCCAGGGCAATCTAGTTAGACCAGAAAAGCAAGCAGTGACCAGGCTTTTCTAGGATATTGGCTCATCATGGATATAAGCAATATCCCTGAAAATGGCCGCTAAAAACACACAGGTTTCACTGAACCAGGTGTGTTCTCATGAAAATTCTTGCTTTTTATTGGCCGATCCATATTGGATATTGTAAAACAAAGTGCAATCTATTACGCTCCACGTCGAGGAGAGCTGCTGGATACAATAGTGATATTCAACAATCAACACTAATAGAAAAAAAATACATATCAAGCGCTCCTCTGGGTATTGAGAACTTCAGTCCAATGAGAAAGTCTAAGGGGTACATTTACTAAGATGGGAGTTCTATTGAAGATGCAGTGTTGCCTATAGCAACCAATTAGATTCTATCTATTATTTCTAGAAGGTGCTAAATAAATAAGAAGTATAATCTGATTGGTTGCTATGGGCAACATACCATTTTTAATGGCCCAACTTAGTAAATTTACCCCTCAATGTCAATTTCGATAAACGTTGGTAAAATATCAGGAAAAATTGCCAAAAAGTTTTTCTCACCCAATGTTTTATTGCAAATAATAGGTCAGAGGTTTCCAAACGAGGTACTCAAGACACCCCAAAAGTTCAGGTTTTACTGATATCCATGGCTCAGCACAAATGATGAAATCAGATTGACTGAGGTTCTAAGGGGTAGATTTTCTAAGCTTGGTGAAGTGATAAAGTGTCTTGTTTTTATCACCGGCCAATCAGTTTCTACCTGTTATTTTTCAAACCAAGACTGTAACTTCACAGGTAGGAGCTGATTGGCCAGTGATAAAAAAAACAGACACTTTATCACTTCACAAGCTTAATAAATCTACCCCTCAGTCAGTTACCTGTGCCAAGCATGGATATTCTTAAAATCTGGACTGTTAGGGTGTCTTGTGTACCGCTCTTTGGAACCTCTGTTATTCCAGAAGATTGACAAACTCTTTTCTTAATATGCATGTTTGGCTCAATACCACAAGAGGTCAGTGTTGTGCCTTTCGGTCTTTGAAGCGAATGTCACACTGCAGTGCATTTTGTCTTAATTTAACATAACGCTTCCTGACTGCAAAACATTCAAATGATAGTTCCACAGTTCTTGGATATACTAACAGTACATTTCAGAAAGCTTAATTGACATTTTAGTACATATGTTTGACTACATCCAGATTACTTTTTAAAACCCAAGTAACCCCTGAAAGTAAATAAATAACTGAATCTTACCATAATAACAGAGCAAAGAAAATTAGGCTAAGAACCATATTGCTGGCACTGGGATCTTCTATTTTAACTTCATACTTTAATATTATGCCAAAATTGAGGATGGTAGCAATGGATGTCCATGTGGCATAAGTTGCTAATCCATTATGTACCTATAAGAGAAACAGTAACACTGAACATTTATTTAGAACTCTAGATGCAGTCCATATTTTTATAAACCATTTTCCTACTGTTCTTGGATCCATCTGATGTATAGTTATTGAATAACAAGACTGGTGCTATAATTTATGTTTAAATATATTAAGTACATTTTAAGTCCATTCCCTTTCAGTGTGTTCCTCTTATAGGCCCTTATTCTGATCGGATCGGTACGGCCCGCGTGCGGCCGTACCGCCGATGTTTTTACTCTGCACATGCGCAGAGGTGAATCTGCGCATGTGCAGCCCCCTTCGCCGCAGACGTATTTCGTCCGCCGCAAAGGGGGCGTATAGGGGCGTGAGAGGCATCATGCCCTCATTTCCCTATGTGTACGCCCCGCGTTTCATGGGCGTTCCCATGCAAACGCGGGGCGTACGCATGGTAATGAGGCCATGACGCAACTCATGGGGGCGGAAAGCTGACGTCGCCGGATGTCAGCTTTCAGCCCCCATACAAGCTACCACACGGACGATTGTCCGTGTGGTCTCAGCTTGCGGGAGCTGCCGCGGCGTGCGGACCTGCCTTCGATGGTCGACGACCATCGAATGCAGGGGGCAGCTCCCACCATGGTGGAGGCGTAGCCTCCACCATTTTTATGCGGATCGCCAGCCGTCCGTGTACGGACGGCCGTGGCGATCCGTAGGGTGGGCGGGGATTCGTCTGGTGCGGTCGGAGCCGCATATGCGGCTCGACCGCACCAACCAGAATAAGGGCCATAGAGCTACACAATGCTGCAGTCTTTTTTTCCCACTGGTCAAAGCTATGCTGTAGTCCAGTGGTTCCCAAACGTTTTTGAATCAAGGCACCCTAAAGTATCAGAATTTTTTTCACGGCACCCCTAATTTCAGGAAAAATATAAAAAAATTGTGATTTAAATGTTTTCCTTAGGTCCACTTATGTGGTGAGAAACATGATCCACTTCTGTTTACCCACATATTCTCAATTGGAAGCCACAAGCACTGATTTTGCCTATTGCATTGACCATAAATAACTTGAATTGATTCTGGACCACCAACCTGAGGTACCCCTGCAAGTTCTCCTAGGCACCCCAGGGAGCTTAGGCGCACAGTTTGGGAACCACTGCTGTAGTCCATTATCTGTCAGCTGCTCCATTGCATTCTTAGAAGGGACGGCCCAGGCACTTCCGCCCGGTGAAGCCAGAGCCGGGAATGTCACGTCCGCCCAGCCGGGTCTTGTCACTTCCGCCCAGCTGGGGGGCACTGTGAGGAGACAGACCGCGTCGCCCGGTGGTTGCTATGCAACCATGGGATGCCGGGTGGCGCATGCTCGGAAATCCTAATTACAGGGGGCTGGCAGGGGCTGATTGGCCAGTGTATCCCTTTTAAGGTGCCGCCCTGCCGGTGATATTGCTTCCTGCAGTGTGTCCTGGCCCCGCTGCTGTCTTGGTCCTGTCTTGGTCCTGTCCTGGTCACGTCTTGGTCCTGTCTTGGTCCAGTCCTGTTCTGGTCACGTCTTGGTCCTGTCTTGGTCCGGTCCCGTCCTGGTTCGGTCCTGTCCTGGTCCTGGTCCAGTCCTGGTCAGCATTGCTGTCGACCTGTCCTACCAGTCGTTCCTGGCCTGCACTACTCCATCCCATGCTGCCATGGTACCTTCCATTATTGTGTTTCCAGTATTTGCTTTGGCGTGTTTTTGTTTGGTGGCACCCCGGTCCATCTATTTCTGGTGTCTGTGACTAGGTCACACTCCCCGTCCTTGGCCTGATGCCGTCAGTCAGGGTGTTCCATCCAGATAGCGCCCATTAGCTAGATCTCCTTTTGGCACACCCTCTGTCGATCGCCGTAGTTTTGTAATCTCGTAAGTCCTGGTTGCATCGGGGATGAGTGGGCCTAACTCGCTCCTTCAAATGCGGCGATTATAGGTGAAGCCTAGCTACTGTATATGCAGACTATGGCCATTTGCTCGAGGAGGTAATCAGAGCCAGTGTAGGGTGCGCCGTGGCTGTTCTAAACAGCGATCCCGGTTGAGGGCCCTGCCCACCACTTCATGCAGGTACCTGCCACATTACACCAGCCTTTAGAATCGCCAGATCTCCTGATCTGGCGCACAGGAGCTCCATCTTACCGGGACGCGCGAGCATCTCACACACGGATTCTCTGCCCATTTCTCATTCGGAAAGACAGGCAGGGCGAGTGGGGGTTGGGGGGAGCAGAAGGGAGCCAGCATAGGGCAGCGGCAGGCTCCAATAGAATAAGGGTGATAGCGTCCCATCTGCCAGATGGTGCACAGTGATGGATGTCGATTGATAGCTGTTCCATCTGTATCTGGCCTGGAGCTGACTTTACACACCCGCCCCTAAAACACTCTGGCACGCCTAGCCTTTTCCTGCACACCCTTAGTGTTTTTTATGGCACACCTGCATTTCCCTTAGCACACCTACTAAACGGACGGATTCCATCCCCAGACACCTACTTCCTGTCAATCAACTTGCTAACGGCAGGCGTATAGAATTATTCGCAGCATTTCATCGCAGGATGGCCTTGCATATGTGTACTGCAAACTGTACCCATGTACAGTGTTTTGATAATCGTCCACCGTGCAAATTCACAGCTGTGACATCAGGCCTGAATCAGTCCCACTGTCTCACCCTCCTCTCAATGTTCGTAAATTTATGGCACATTTCTCATTATGTATGTAAAGCTTTTCTGAGTAAAAAGTCTTCTCAGTCCTTACCAGTATTCTTATGCACCACAAATCAAATCGATGGTCTTGTGACATCCAGGCTGCATTGCGGTAACAATTCTTATATGATATGTGAAGCATTAGGAATAATGTAATTGGGATTAAGGCTAAGAAGATATTGGCATATATAAGGATCCTGAAGATGAAGAAAAAATGAAAGCAGAATTAACAAATTTTAACATAAAAATAAATAAATGCACTAAGGTCCTTATTCTGGTTGACTCGCCAGACATCGCCCGCACTCACAGTGTAATGTCATAAGAGGGAGGGTTTCAGGAGAACCCCCTGCCAGGTGAATCTGTGTTCTGTAGCCCATAGGCTCAAATGAGTTAACACCATCTTCAGGTGACATTAGCTGTGGGGGCTAAGCTCGGGAACTCTTTCTGAGTAACCCCCAGTTACCCTTGTATGTGCTCTGTAACCCCCATTTACCCCTGTGGGTCCTTCTGCTTCATGGGCGGTGTCTGCCCTCCCTGAACTTGCATTACAAAACCTGCATTAAGGTTTGGTGTGCAAACCCCAGTTATCCCTGTATGTGTTGTGTAACCCCCAGTTCCCCGAGTGTGTTGTGTAACCCCCAGTTACGCGTGTGTGTGTGCTGTGTGTCCCTCAGTTACCCAGATGTGCATATGTTGTGTAACTACCAGTTACCCTGAGTAAATCTCAATAACCCCTGTGTGTTCTGTGTAACCCCCAGTAACCCTGTGTGTACTATGTAATACCATTAGCATTTTATGCACTGTGTAACTTTAGTTATGCCCATACTTGCCTACTTTAAATTTCACCTCTCCGGGAGAAGCCCGGAGAGGCAACACGTCAGGGGGGGGGGAGGGTCAAGGCTGACATCACTTGGCCCCGCCCCCCATGACGGAAAACGCTGTGATTCGTGGGCCGCGGAGAGGGGTGGGGCTTAAATGATGCGAAATGGCGCAATCTCGTCATTTAAGCCCCACGGACCCACGATTTGCGTTAATTAAACCAGCGGCCAAGGGGGAGCAGGGGCTAGGAACAGAAATCGGGAGACTTGCCCACCTTCCCAGGGGGTCGGAAGGCGGACTCGATATTCGGGAGGCTCCGGCCATTCCGGGAGGGTAGCCAAGCCTGGTTATGCCTATGTGTGCTGTGTAACCTTCTGGTACCCTTGTCTGTGCTCTGTAAACCCCATTTATCTTGTGTGTGCTGTGTAACTCCGTTACTCCTGTGTGCATGTGCTGTGTAACCTGTACCTATGTGTAACCCCCAGTTATTCATGTGTGCGCTGTGTAACCAGCTGTTATTTCTGTGTGCTCTGTGTAACCCAGGGTTGCCTACCCTCCCGGAATGACCGGGAGTCTCCCGAAAATCGGGTCCCCCTCCCGGCCCCCCGGAAGGGTGGGCAACCCTCCCGGATTCAGGGGGGACCCCCGCTGTGCCCCCGATCGTGGCATTTAAATGCCGCAATCCGCGGGTCTCAGAGGAGGGGGCGGAGCTAAAATGGCAGAAAAAATGTAGAGTGATAAACAACTAGCCAATCAGCTCCCACCTATCATTTTTTAAATCCAGCCTGTAACACTCTAGTTAGTAGCTGATTGACTGACTGTTTATCACTACACATGTTATCACCCCTAGGCTTTTTGTCCCCTGTATTTTTGGAACTGGACTGGTCCAAGAGACAGTTCTGGTTTCTTAAATACGGGGGAATCCTAAAATTTTATTTCCCCATATTTGGAAAACAAGGACTGGTTCAAAGAGCCCAGGGCTGGTTATGCTCGGGGTGGGGGACCCCACACAATTTTTTTTTATTTTTAACTTTTAAACAATTTTGCTCACTGATCTGTGCATGGTTCTGTCAAACTCACCTGCCAGAACCAGTTCTATTGTTCTGGCGTTTTTTGCTAATGTTTAGGGTGCGATTTAAAAATTAGCACCCTATTATATTTGCGATTTCGCTGTTTTTTATGAGAAAATACCTAGATGCGATTTTGAATGTGTGATTTTTGTGTACTGCAAATAGAACACTATTATACGTGTCTAAAAAAATGTCACCCAATTATATCTCGCCCGTGGCTTCTGAACTTGACACACACTGAACCCGGAAGTCGGGCTTCATTTTTCAGGTGCAAATTTGCTTACAAATGAAAATAAAAATGTAAATAAAAAAATAAATAGCCCATAATACTAGGGAAAATTTACTAAGATGTGTATTCTACTTGAGATGTGATGTTGCTATGGGTAACCAATCAGATCCTGTCTACTATCTTCTAGAGGGTGCTAAATAAATTAGAAGTAGATTCTGATAGGTTGCCCATAGCAACATCACATGTGAAGTAGAATACACATCTTAGTAAATTTCCCCCATTAAATCCATATTACATTATAATATAATTGATATTGAATTAAGAAATGCTTTATCTGCGTCAAGGGCGGGGCCACGGCGGTGCAGGTGTGAGCGGGAGGGAGAGTGAGCTCCCTGACATGCACCCAGCCGTGCCTTACCTGTGCGTCTGACGCCCGCCAGCAAGCCCGAATCCCGGGAACAGATTGAAGCAGCGTGGTGCAGTCAGCTTCAGACTCTCCGGCACCTCTAAGGACTGTGAGCCGAGCCAGGGAGAGCGTGGTGCGGCGTAAGCAAGAAGCCGCATCCACTCCCCACCCCCCGCTGCAGACTACGGTGGCGGGTGACGTAGCCGCAGAGACCCGGAGTGGCTGGCGGCGCGGCCCTGTCCCCACTACCCCTGCAGAGTCTCCAGGACTACCCGGACAGCGTGTGCCCCTTTCTGGGGGTGTACAAGCATCCCCTGCCTGCCCAGCAAGGGCAGTGATAAATTCAGAGCAGGGAGACTGCGGCACAGTGGGAGAAGGAGGCTGCAGTTCTCCCCTGCTATAGACCACACACGTGGGCGGCATCTCTACCTGCTGAAGCTGCCTCTGTCCCCACTACCCCTGCAGTGGCTGGAGGATCTGGTTTGCTGTATCCCAGTCAGCAAGTACCCCTTAAAGTCCCCGGCAACCATCAAGGACACTGTATATGTTTGTCCCCCTGTGGGTGAACTGCATAAAGAAGGAGAGAGGTGCTGGAAATTCAATAGTGTGAGGTGGTGAGAGCACCCACACACTTCAGCTACAATATCCATCTAAGCGCAGAAGATGACACTCATCAATATATTGCTCCTGTGACCCACTAAAGAAGACAACAATCTGGTGCAGTATATCCATCTTGCATTTACTATATCTTCTGAATACTGTTGGTGGGACGGGCTGAAGCTAATAATAGAGCGCTATTGTGGTAGGGGAATTAAATCTCCTGGCTATATGTACTCAGTGTGCCTTGAACCTGCGGCATAAGTGGCAAATAGTACACTGTCTTTGACTATATACAGGACTGCGGGCTGGCTGTGCAGGCTCAGGTAGCCGTAAAAGTGACTGTATATTAACAAAGGGGGTAACTCCAAGTGATTGTGGTTGTGACTATATATTGAAGGTGTGCAGGCATTATCAAAAGAATGGGTAAAACCGGCAACACAGCAGCTGCAGCACGGCTCGAAAAATATGCTAGAGGCCAGGGTAAGAATGCGGCAGAAACCCCTACTTCAACGCCACAAGCTACTCCAACAAAAAATAAAAGCCCAGTCTCTGCCTCCACCCCGGAGATTACACTCCATCAAGTTCTAGCAGCCATAAACAGCTCTGAACAACGGCTGTCCGACCAGATAAACGGAGTACAGCAGGAAATTTCGGAAATTAAAACGGAATTAAAGGCAAACACAGAGAGGATCAAGGAGGCGGAGGAGCGCATATCTGTGATTGAGGATAAAAATAATCATTGGGTGAACAAGGTTAATAAAATGGCCCTGCAAATGACGGAAATGAAAGCTAAAGTCCTAGATATTGAAGGAAGACTGAGAAGAAATAACCTCAGATTTGTGGGGCTGCCTGAGCAAGCGGAGGGTATGGATGCCCCCAAATTCATAATAGAACTGTTGAGTACCAAATTTGGGAAAGCGGCCTTTACAGATCACTTCTCAGTTGAAAGGGCACATAGGGTGCCATTCAGGCCTCTACCACCAGGGGCCCCCCTAGAACACTGATTGCTAAAATATTGAATCATCAGGACAGAGATACAATCCTCCGCCTATTGCGCACCAAAGGCCCACTGGAGTAC
Organism: Crinia signifera; assembly: GCF_055691185.1. Lineage (NCBI taxonomy): Eukaryota > Metazoa > Chordata > Amphibia > Anura > Myobatrachidae > Crinia > Crinia signifera. The sequence continues at coordinate 98,904,504 of NC_139221.1, read as the reverse complement.
AACGGGAATAAAATTGCAGTTTTTCCTGATTTTGCCCTAGAAGTCCAGAAGGACAGAGCTAAATTTGTTGAAGTGAAGAGAAGGTTGCGGGACAATAACTTGAAATATTGAATGGTTTTTCCCTCAAAATTAAGGGTAATAAGCGATGGAGAAACATTCTTTTTCTCCACACCCAACGAGGCTGCCATGTGGCTAGATAAAAAGCTACCGGGAACTCGGCAGCTGGCGGATGGTTAGATAACAGGGTTTTGTTTGTCTCTCCTGCCGATGCCTCTCTTTATACTCCTTGTTGGGAGTGTGGAAGGGGGGAGAGGGGTAGGAGGGAAATTATAAGAAATAAGCATGTCAGGGAGCCCCCTGCAAATTGGTGGCCCAATTGTTATAGCCCTTAGAGAAGAGGGTACAAGTGTGCAATGTCGTTTTTTTGTTCTTTTTGTGTTTTTTTTTTCTTTTTCTTTTTTTGTGTCTTCTTTTTGGGGGGAGGGGTTCAAGGGTACAGGTATACTAAGGGAGGGTTGGTATACAGGGAGGTGGGAGGGTATATGTATTTATGTATCTTTTTTTTGTGTGTTGATAAAAGCAATATATACAGTATACAATATAAAGCTGTGGCGGCAGGCAAAAAAAAAAAATGGAAAGCGGGCAATGGACGTGGATGTAATGGAGACAGGCGCGGGAACTATGGCCCTAATTTAAAATGATTTGGTTATTGTCTTGGAATATAAGGGGCATAAATGACAAGGTTAAAAGGTCGCTGGTGCTAAATCAGCTCAGGCACTATAATGCGGATGTGGTCTGCTTGCTCGAGACGCACTTGGTAGGTGGTAAACTAATGGCATTGAGGAAGCCATGGGTTGGATACTCCTATCATGCCTCCTTTACATCCGCGTCCAGGGGTGTCTCAGTGCTAATAAAAAAGTCTGTTTCGTTTGTTTGTAATAAAGCAAAAATCGATACCGGAGGTAGATACGTCTTTCTCGACTGCACAATCAATAATAAGCAGATACTTCTTCTTGCGGTATATATTCCCCCACCCTTCTCATATGAAGTCCTCACTAAGGCAGCTGAGTTTGCGGCCCTTGCACCGCACGCCCCGGTTGTCTGCCTAGGGGACTTTAACAATGTGCTGGATTCTCAGGCCGATAGGAGGAGTGCGGGGCACGGGCAGGCCAGGGGGAACAAGGGGTTTGCAGAATTCATAAATAATATGGGGTGGGTGGACCCATGGAGAGAGTATAACCCTAAAACAGTACAATTTTCCTGCTACTCGTCTTCATATCGGACCTTTTCCCGGATAGACTTGGTTTTGGTCTCCCGAGGCCTACTGCCACATGTTAATGGAATAACATATAAACCAAGAAGGATCTCGGATCATTCCCCAATTATGGTGGAACTGACCGAGACTAGCATTAGAGGGCAGTGCTTCTGGAGACTAAATCCAAACTGGATAGAGCGGATAGGGCAGAGTGATCCCCTGATAACACAGTGGGGTGAGTTTTGGGATCATAACCGGGGGTCAGCTATGACGGCAGTGATATGGGATGCGTTTAAAGCGTATGTGAGGGGTACCTTTAAAAAATATATAGCAGAAATGAAGAGAGAGAGTAGAAACAAAATTCTAGAAAAAGAGAAAAAATGTGAAGAATTAGAAGCAAGGTATCTGCAGTTTAACTCCGATGATACACGAAAGGAATGGCATGATGCCCAAAAAGTATGGACTGAGGCACTAGAAGAGGAGAATGCAAAAATTATGAGATACAGGGCCCAAAGGAGATACCAACACTCCGATAGAGCAGGTAATTATTTGGCATTCTTGGCACAAGCTGAAAGCCCCCCTAATACAATCAGCAGTATAGAAGACAATAGCGGGGATTTAATGAAAACACCCGCTCAGATTGGCGAGGCCTTTAAAGAATATTTTAGCAGTATATACTCCACTAAAACGCAGCATAGCCAAATGGAAATGCAAAGCTATGTTAATAAAATAGAGCTCCCAGTACTAAACGTGCTTGATAGTGCTAGTCTTGAAGCCCCCTTGACATTAGAGGAGGTTATGGCAGCTATAAAAGATCTTCCATCTGGGAAGGCCCCCGGTTTGGATGGCCTACCCTCAGAATTGTATAAAAAATATAATGATGTAATAGGGCCACTCCTACATGAGGCACTATGTGCAAGTTTCGATCAAAATAGTATAGCAAGGTCAATGACCCAAGCAAACATAGTAGTTATCCTTAAACAGGGTAAGGACCCGAAGTGTATGGACTCATACAGGCCTATCTCCCTTCTAACCTGTGAAGCCAAAATTTTGGCAAAAATACTTGCGGCTAGACTTAATAAACATATATTAAAAATCGTGCATCAAGATCAGACCGGTTTTATGCCGGGAAAAGCAACTTCACTCAATCTTCGGAAATTATATAGTCACCTCCAGAGGCCAGTGGGGAGTGAGGGAGAGCCAGTAGTGGTGACCCTGGATGCAATTAAGGCATTCGATTCAATAGAATGGCCGTACTTATGGATCGTCCTTAAGGCATATGGAATAGGGCCCAATTATATAAAGTGGTTGCAGTTGTTATATACAAATCCAACCGCCAGGGTCACCGTAAATGGCTGGACCTCACCAGCATTCACTCTTGCTAGGGGGACAAGGCAGGGGTGTCCCCTCTCGCCGGTCCTCTTCGCCCTGGCAATCGAACCACTGGCGTGTATTATCAGGAGCCACCCAAAAATTTGCGGCTTTGGACTAGGGGATGAGAGAGATGTAGTATCATTATATGCGGATGACCTGCTTATATATTTATCAGATTACAGCACTTCTCTCCCTCTGGTCTTGAAATTAATCCATGAATTCGGCAACTACTCAGGGGTCAGAATGAACTGGGGTAAATCTCACATTCTCCCACTAGATGGCAAAATACGTGCCACACTTCCTCCCCCATATCCATTGGGTTGGGTATCAACATTTAAGTATCTAGGGATCATGATATCTTGCGATCCAAAAGAATATATACAGTTAAATATCCAGCCAATACTAGAGTACATGGGTAAAAAATTTAAATCTTGGCGAAGATTGCCATTAACAGTGACTGGTAGAGTAAATTTACTTAAGATGGTGATTCTCCCCAAACTTATATATGTCTTACACCAGTCTCCGGTGTTTCTTCCCGACTCACTATTTAGAAAGCTGAATAGTATGATGTCATCATTCACTTGGAATGGGACCAGAGCAAAAATCCGGCTAAGCACCCTGATGAGAGAAAAGGCTGAGGCAGGCCTGGGGTTTCCGGACCTCAGAGCCTACTATGTCGCAACCCAACTGGCACAAACTAAGTGCTGGTTTGTGGAAGAGCAGAATAGTAAGATAACGGCAGCCCTAATAGCCTCGGTATCCCCAGGGAAGAGTCCCTTGCATAAGATTCTTCAGGGACAGGTGATGACCACAGATCCCCCATTAGTAGTTCAGGCCGTCAAAATTTGGAGAGAGATGAACAAGTATATAAAATTTAAACAGATAGATTTAGATCATCCAATAGAAGATACCAGGATGTTAAGTGAACTACGGGAGTTACAGATAAGAGAAGTTTGGGGGCCATATACAATCACTGCTCTTAGTCAGATATATAATGCGGATGGGATTAAGTCATTTTCTCAACTAAAAAATGAATATGGGTTACCGCAGACATTATTTTTCCGTTTCCTCCAGTTGAGGCATGCCCTGGAGGTCCAATTCCCTAATGTATCCCCAATATTTGGAGAATCACCAATAAAAGTAATATTAAAATCAAGTGACAAAACTAAATTGGTATCTAGAATATACAAGTGTATTACTCGGCATAAAAACAGTGATGGCCTTATAGAATTAAAAGAGAAATGGGAAGGGGACTTAGGGGATATGGGGGAGGAGGAGTGGAACAATGCAAAATCGGTAATATCTAAAGCGACAAATGCCCTTCGGGTGCAACAAGTCCAATTATACATATTCCATAGAGCATATATGTCACTGCCCAGGATGCTAAAATTTGCAGGTCGAACATCAAGTGTATGCCCAAAGTGCAAAGGGGATGAGGGTACTTTCTTCCACCTGTTATGGGACTGTCCAGAGGTGGCCGCCTTCTGGGGGAAAGTTGTGCAAGTATTGGTGGATACTGGAATTTCCAGAGAAACTATGACTGCAAAATGCTGTTTACTTGGGGTGATAAAGGGAACTAGCCTACAAGCAGGTGATAAACCATATATTATCAATTTGTGTGCCTTAGCAAAGGTTATTATAGCGAGGACATGGATGTCAGAGAAAAATCCTGAGATCCAGTCATGGAGGGCCCTGGTAAATTATACTGCCAGACAAGAAAAACACGTACACAGAAGTAGGATGACGCTGAATAGATATACAAAACTATGGCATAGATGGATTACCTCAATATACTGGGAGCACGATGACCCCTAGCCAGGTTTAGTGATTTAATGAAGGAAATCTAACCCGACATAAGGCCTAATGAGGCTAATCGCAGTGTGCTTTATTTTCTTCGCTGTCTTCTCTTACTATTCTTTATAACTCACATTTTTTGAGTGTTATAAAACATATGTTAGTTGTGTAAACACACAGTCAGGATTGGGGTTGGCTCTACGGTATGTACCAGAAGTACAGGTTGGGAGATTTAATGTAATATATGAAACCTAATCAGATATAAGGCCTAATAAGGGCCCTTATTCTGATCGGTGCGGATATTCCCGCATTCTTACGGAGCGGTCCGCACGCCACGGTGTTTTGCCGCGTGCGGCCATCGTCCGTAGAAACGCCCACGTGTCCTCCGCATTCGGACGGACTCACTCTTTAAGAACAGGGCGTGTTTACGGACGACATACAAAGCATGCGTGTGCGGGAGAAACACTCCGATTCGGCACGGTATTACAGAGTATTACAGAGTATGCTCGGGAATACCGCATCCGAACGGGAGCCAAGCGGTGCTACCGCACGTAAGCGGAGTATTTACGCCAAACAACCCACTATGAAGTAACACATGTGTATTGCTAGTATTAATATTCTGTCATGTCCATTGTTAGCAGTTTGAAAGTGTCTGACAAGTACAGCATATGTGGGGGACTAGTAAGGTTTCCTTGAAGCAGCAATGGTTTCAATTAAAGCACTGACAAGCGGCCTATTAGTGAGTAATGAGTAAAGGAGTAGATTCTATTGGGTTCAGGTGTTAATGGTTGTAGTCATTAGGCGTACGTTCGCCTACCGCATGAACGAGTGGTGTCCGCAAAGCAATAGTACACTTGTGGACACCGCACATTTCTGCCCTTTTTGATCGCGTGCATTCGGAGTGGTTTCCGAATGTACGCCCCCCAACATAAGTGTACTCCCCCGTGTCCGCCCATGTTTCCGCCCCGTTTTGCCCACTTTGAAACTACGCCCATGTGTCATTCCGCATGACGCCCATAATACGCCCCTATTTCCCGACTGATAGCGGTGAACAGTTTTGGACGGGATTTGCCCGAACTGGTACCGAGTCAAGGCGTGGCACATGCGCGTAGCGTTCGCCACGCATGCGCAGACGCCGTAAAGACGCGATCCGTAAGTACGCGGTAAAGTCCGCGTCAATCAGAATAAGGGCCAAGGCTAATTGTGGTGTGCTGTATTTCTTCTCCGTCTTCACTTACTATCCTTTATATTCACATTTTGGAGTGTTATAATATATATGTCAGCCGGTGTAAACACATAACCAGGAGTATGGTGGAATATAGTTGATATCCCAGGATATACTCTGGGAGATTTAATATAGGAGATTTAATTAGATGTATGGCCTAAAAAGAGGCTAATCGTAGTGTGCTTTATTTTCCTCTCCGTCTTTTCTTACTATCCTTTTTATTCACATTGTTTTGCGTGATAATATGTCAGATGGTATAAACATAAAGTCAGGATTGTGGTGGAGTACAGTTTTCATATGTTGGGAGACTCAATATATATAGGAGACTTAATTAGATGCACGGCCTAAAAGAGGCTAATCGCAGTGTGCTTTATTTTCCTCTCCGTCTTCTCTTACTGTCCTTTATATTCACATTGTTTTGCGTGATAATATGTCAGATGGTATAAACATAAAGTCAGGATTGTGGTAAAACACAGTTTTTATATGTTGGGAGATTCAATATAGATAGGAGACTTAATTAGATGCATGGCCTAAAAGAGGCTAATCGCAGTGTGCTTTATTTTCCTCTCCGTCTTCTCTTACTGTCCTTTATATTCACATTTTTGAGAGTTATTATATATATGTTAGCCTGTGTGCATGATGCCACTAGAACTGTATACACAGAGCACTAGAGTAAGCTAGAGTAACACAGAAAATTAGAAGAAATCTAGAGTAAAAAAAAAAAAACACTAAACCAGACACAAATAGTTTAAAATATAGAGGTTGGAGAGAGTCGTATGGAAAAGTTTAATAAATAAAGCAACAAGCACACAATTCTGGGGAGTTGGTATGAAGGTCGCTCTGCTCCTAGGAGTTTTTAGAAATAGTGTGACATCAAATGTCGAGTAACATAGCTCATTCGCCCACCCTTGCCTGAGCTTTCCAGAGGAGAATAGAACTTATTAAGGTATAGCCACCGCCATGGCTTTAGTACAGAAAAATCACGTTTAAAAAAAAAAAAAAATATGTACGAATATGTATACTGTTAACTATATGTTATAGTGAGTGGTACGAGATGAAATATTCTGATTAAGACACTGCAATGCTGCTCAATACTGTATATGTTATATGTAACGGTTTGTTAGTATTGTTGTAAATTTTTATATATGTAAAATTCAATAAAAGATTATAAATTAAAAAAAAAGAAATGCTTTATCTGTATATCTGTATGCGAATTCTGTTGATGCGTATGCTATCCTGAAATGGCAGTAGAATAAGAGTGCTGGTACCACATCTGTCTTCTTTACATATCAAAACTTTTATACTTACTCTCTGTCCCACAGGAACAGCCAGCCAATATTTATGATATTGTTTAGTATCCACAAAGCAAAAAATTCTGGTGAGTGAATTTCTGGGCTTTTGTATACGCGACCCAGTTTATTTCTGCAACAGAAAGGAATTATGTTCAAATTTGTTGGTCTGTATGTATAAAGTTGATCTAAATTGATATACAGTGAAAGACAATGCAAAAGATTATATACAGTATAAAAATAAAACCAGGTTACATCTGTGCAAATTATACCCCTTTCACATCGCACTTTTAAAACGGTATATTGCCATTTTTTTCCATTTTAAAACGTTTAAGGCTGCAATGTGAAAGTGCCAGAGTTGATTTACCGGTTAAAGTTAACCGGTATTTCAACACGGTCAAAAAGCAGAGTCCTACACGGTTCAAAGCCGTTTTTTTGGCAGTTTGAACAGCTCTATTTCAATGGCTTGAAACGTGTCCCTTGGGGGTTAAACGGGTTGAATGTTTGAATGGTATTAAATAATTTTTAAAACGGTTTTCACCTGCAATGTGAAAGGTCTCAAGGCTCAGACCCGTTTTAAAGTCCCATTTAAGAATACCGTGTCATTACCCATTTCTGCAATGTGAAAGCAGTATTAATGACCCAAAAATGTTGCCACCCAATCAGTTGCGTACGTTTTTCACAGTCACTCGTGGCAAGTTTTTGTTTGGTGCCCCTCCCCCCGCCCTCATCCTCTTCAAAAACAAAAACAAACAAATATGCTGTGTGACAACGGCTGGTGCATCAATGTTTAATTGAGATTGCATTTTCAGTATAAAAAAATGCCTCTCTGTAATGTAGTTAACACAAAACACAGCAGAGTTTGTTCAAATATGAATGAACATCATGGCAGAACACACATGTAGAGGTAAAAAGGGCACAGGGCTGGTCCCAGGGGAAAGGCCAGCCCATAGTAACTAGCCACACACTAGAGGTGCAGGAGCTAGGTGCAGAGGGAGTGGGGTCCTGGATGTGGTTGTAGAAGGGCTGTGTGGAAAGCGAAGCAGCCTGTATTGGGATAATCTTTATCCTGACACTTAACTGTAGATGCCGGCTGCACTGAGCCCCATTACCCAGTACTTTAACTGGATTGTGTCTCAGATATCTTTTTTCCACCTCTAGCTACCTTATGATAACAATTAGGAACCCCACATGAATGCTTTACATGGGGACATCACCTAGGTTTTCTTTATGTAGCTATAGTTAGTAGATATCAATGTGGTGGTGAACTATTTGTTCAGTACATTGGTAACTGCTGGGGAAGAGCAGTAGCATCCCTACCTTCTAGGAAACATGTTGTCCATGTGCCGGGATAGAGGGATTGTGGCCTTATGGGTTGGGGGTGTGGCGTCAAGTGCCCCGTTTTTGTTACTAAAGGGGTCCAGGAGAAGCAAGTTGCCCATGGATTGTGCCTTGGCTGCAATGTGAGCTCCTACACAGGGACAGAAGCTGGGTTCTAAATGTCACGGTGCAGCTCCCAACTTCTGTTACTGAGCAAATGTCAGGACTGTATTGTCACCCCTTAGCAGGTGACACCTGGCCACGGCCAGTACCCCTCGCACCTCCCTAATAACTCCACTGGGAAGAGGTTGTTTTTCCTTCTGTCTGGACAATATAATTTTATAATACTTTGAATACAATACTTTATTTTGCTACACCGTATGTTCAACTTCAATGTACCTTCTGAAGAGGGTAGAGATCACATAAACAATCCACAGTCCATTCCAGATATAAATTACAGACCAAATAGAAAATGTCCAGCCTGCAGGGGTGACGTCCAGTTGGTATTTCCTGGAAATGTTGTCGGCAGATGTGAGGAATAATCCTAAAATATTAATTAGATAAGTGTACTCAATATGCATTACACATAAAATGCTTGCAAAAACAATCATAGAACTAAGTAGTGATTCCACAATAAGTGTGCATCATTGGCACGCCAAACAGACACTAAAGGATATATACTGTATTTATAGAAAAGCACTTACCCCTCCTATAGTAGAAGCAGTAAATGACCCACACACAGCTTTAGTGAAGCAAACATAAAACGTGTACTGACTTGAGGAGGTTACATAAGAGTTAGCTCAGACATTGCAGCAACAGACCCAACAGCTGTTTCAACTGGTCTCCTGCCAGTTTTCATATATACATACACTGTAGAGTCGGCACTATTATATTAGTAAGATATCTTGGTTCCGGTGCCCAGCTGTCCAAACAATGTTGTCTGGGCACATTATACAAATCGTGTAGTGGCACTCGGATCTTCCAAAATAAAGACTCCAGTCATACACGATTTGTATATATATATATATATTGAGGATATTTTTGTTTGGTAACCTTCTGCGCTCTGAATCTTTTGGTATTTGGTTAGCAGCCGCACTAAACGGATGACTGGTTCCGTTTTAATTTGTACAGATATTTAGATGGGTTTGTGCTGCGCTCAACCTTAGATGCGATTACCTCTATGGATAATTAACATATATACTGAGATGTATGTTTTAAGAAATTTGTCAATTTATTTAGACCATCAATCATAAATTGTATACTATAAAAATCACAGTACTGCGTGTGTATCACCCTGCTGGGTAACACTCCCTTATAAACGTGAAGGGATTTACATGGGCAAATATTATTATAAAATAAGCAAAAAAATATGTAAAAAATGGATGAAAGAATATATGCAAATATGAACAAATGAATGAAGAACTGAAAAAAATGAACAAATAGGAACTTAGTTAATTGATGTGCACAAAAATTTGGTCTGTTCAGATTGAACAGTTAGGTCCTTTAGTCAATGAAGTAGCGGCGTCCCGCTGTTTGATGCAATGTGTTGTCTTTACTTGTCTGGGCAGTTTTCAGGTACCTCTTTCATTCAGGTTTTCCGGGTCTGGTACTTGCGAGTGCTGGTGTGCACTGTGGGTCCCGGACTTCTTGGGCTGCGTGCGCCGTCTGTCTGCTCCAGGGAGCTGCGTGTATCACACCGCTCTCCGTGCAGGCAGGGGATGGCCGGACGCTGCACCTTGTCTGTGGCGGTTACTAGGATCACCGTTCCGGGTTTGTAAGTACCCGTCTCGGTGACTGTTCACCACTCTACAGGTCCCCTGGCTCACTTACTCACTTTCCCTTCTCCGTACTCACCTCTTTCCAGGGCTTCTCCTTGGCGATCTCCTTGCTGTCATGCAGTGTGTGCACACACTGTTTGCCGCTGCCGTACCGTTCTCTCTGCCTGTCCTCCAAGATAAGTTTGGTTGTACTGGAACGTACTGGGGGTCTCTCACCAACGCGTTTCGGCGTAAGCCTTCTTCTAGGGAGCTGTATGCTGGTGTATCCTGACTATGTTTAAATAGCCCTCCATTCTGTTGGAGGGCTTACGCCGAAACGCGTTGGAGAGAGACCCCCAGTACGTTCCAGTACAACCAAACTTATCTTGGAGGACAGGCAGAGAGAACGGTACGGCAGCGGCAAACAGTGTGTGCACACACTGCATGACAGCAAGGAGATCGCCAAGGAGAAGCCCTGGAAAGAGGTGAGTACGGAGAAGGGAAAGTGAGTAGGTGAGCCAGGGGACCTGTAGAGTGGTGAACAGTCACCGAGACGGGTACTTACAAACCCGGAACGGTGATCCTAGTAACCGCCACAGACAAGGTGCAGCGTCCGGCCATCCCCTGCCTGCACGGAGAGCGGTGTGATACACGCAGCTCCCTGGAGCAGACAGACGGCGCACGCAGCCCAAGAAGTCCGGGACCCACAGTGCACACCAGCACTCGCAAGTACCAGACCCGGAAAACCTGAATGAGAGAGGTACCTGAAAACTGCCCAGACAAGTAAAGACAACACATTGCATCAAACAGCGGGACGCCGCTACTTCATTGACTAAAGGACCTAACTGTTCAATCTGAACAGACCAAATTTTTGTGCACATTAATTAACTAAGTTCCTATTTGTTCATTTTTTTCAGTTCTTCATTCATTTTTTCATATTTGCATATATTCTTTCATCCATTTTTTACATATTTTTTTGCTTATTTTATAATAATATTTGCCCATGTAAATCCCTTCACGTTTATGAGGGAGTGTTACCCAGCAGGGTGATACACACGCAGTACTGTGATTTTTATAGTATACAATTTATGATTGATGGTCTAAATAAATTGACAAATTTCTTAAAACATACATCTCAGTATATATGTTAATTATCCATAGAGGTAATCGCATCTAAGGTTGAGCGCAGCACAAACCCATCTAAATATCTGTACATATATATATATATATATATATATGCAGTTGTGACAGCTGCACTTGGCTTAGGAATTAAAGGCGGACACCTAGATTTTCAATCAGTTGTCAACGTTTCAATGCAGCAGCATTTTCATCTGGACCTGAAAATGTTGCTGCATTGAAACGCTGACCACTGACTGAAAATCTAGGTGTCCGTCCGCCTTTCATTTCTTAAGCCAAGTGCCGCTGCCAAAACTGCATACATCGGGGTAATTTGTGCCAACCGCACAACTCTTCTCCTCAGAGGGCACCGACTGCGGTTCTGACCAATGTTGATAAAGTAGAAAAAGTTTTAATCCATCAATCCATCAACGTATCGATCTACAAACAGATTTTTTTTTAAAGAAATTACAGGTAGGTAACAGGTCCTTCCCCTTGGTGGGAAAGAACCTGGTACATACCTGTATTGTCTTGAAAAAGATCTGTATGTAGATCGATACATCGACTTGCACTATGATGGATTAAAACTTTTTCTGCTTTATCAACATTTGTGAATGCCCCTGTTTTTCTGTTCTTTTTGTGTGTGTATATATATATATATATATATATATATATATATATATATATATATATATATAAAACAATTTAAACATGCTTGGGATAGGCATAGGCATATTACAAAGAAATAAGGATCAAAAAGCGTTGAGATTACCTGAAGGATAAAAAAGGGGCAGACGAGATGGGCCAAATGGTTCTTATCTGCCGTCAAATAGGGATAGGCATATTACAAAGAAATAAGGATCAAAAAGCGTTGAGATTACCTGAAGGATAAAAAAGGGGCAGACTAGATGGGCCAAATGGTTCTTATCTGCCGTCAAATTCTATGCATATATATATATATATTATGTTTATATATATATATATATATATATACAGTATGTGCCTATGCACATCCTTGCTGGCGGGTCGCCAGAACGTACGCGCTGGCGACCCGCCAGCAGCCTCGCCAGCGAGGAGACTGAGACGCGCGTGCGTCTCACGCGCACGCGCGTCTCAGTCTCCGTCGCTAGCGTGGCGGAAACCCTGTCCGTCTCCGCCTCAGGGAGACGGACGGGGTTAGGGGGGGGTTAGGGGGGGTGCGGGCAGGCGGCGGGGACCCGGGGAAACGTTTGGAAGCGCCGTCGGAAGGGGGCGCGCGCGCCTCTCGTGCGCGCGCGTCCCCTTCTCACGATCGCCATGGCGCTGGCGGGGGATGGCGGCTGGCGACGCCAGCGCCATCCCCTGCAAGGATGGGAACAGACCCATCTGTATATATAAAACAAGAATATTAGTCTCAGCCTTGCGCTGTGAATGGGGCAGCAGCAACTCTATAAACCCCTCCTGTTAGTGAAGGGTTAGGATATTACAGAAAAAGGAAATAATAGAGTGCGCTAAATACTAAAACGAAACTTAAAATGTACCAACCAGCATATAAAATACAATGAAAGGTGACAATACAATGTCCATATGAAAGAAATCAACAATGACGTTTCCAAGTGCCAACTATCAGCATCTGATCACACAAGACAGGGAATCCATTTTTGCAGTGAAGCTGTTTAATCAAAACCAACGCATTTCATCAAGCGACTTCATCAGGGGTGTGGCAAGAAATGGTTATAACAAACAAAATCTGGATGTTTGGAGAGTATTCATTTAAGGAAACAAATTCATAAAATCAAGTCAATATCATATGGTAGGCCAACTACCTCAAATAAAATTGGAAAATGATCACAGGTAGAATTCCCCTCTTTCAAATGGGGTATCCACTACTGTATCACAAGCAACCACAGTTGTATGTGAAGCTCACTCCATACCAATGCATTCTCATGTTGGAGTGGAGTGAGCTACACATACATCTCTCCAAACTTTCGGATTTGTGATAACCATTTCTTGCCACACCCCTGATGAAGTTGCTTGATGAAACACGTTTTTTTTATTAAACAGCTTCACTGCAAAAATGGTTTCCGCGTCTTGTGTAATCAGATGCTGATAATCGGCACTTGGAAACATCATTGTTGATTTCTTTTATATGGACATTTTATTGTCACCTTCTATTATATTTTATTTGCTGGTTGTTACATTTTAGATTTAGTTTTAGTATTTAGTGCACTCTATTATTTCTTTTATACATAGATAGATAGATAGATAGATAGATAGATAGATAGATATACTGTATGTGTATAGAGAAACTGTGTTGGACACTGCCTGTAGACACCATAGAAACCATTGCAACTGATAACCACATACTTTAACAGCAGATTAACCCCTTCCCGACATTTGACGTACATTTACGTCATGGCCGGGATGTACTTCCCGACACATGGCATAAATGTACGTCATGCCTTTGAATTGTCACCGCGTCTACAGACGCGGTGACAGAGGGACGATGTCTGCTGTCCCTGACAGCAGACATCCTCCCTCATTGCCCAGGGGGGGCAGCGATGCCCCCCGTCATGGGCGATCGCTGCGATTGGCTGTTCAAACGTGAACAGCCAAAAGCAACGTTTAAATGTGTGATGTGTAAAATTTAGACTCTGCTGCCCCCTAGTGTCCAAAAAAATTAAAGGAGGTTGAAATAATGATGTAATAATAAAGTTTAGATATGGTTTATGTTAGTTATTAACTATTTTGAGTGGTATGATTATTTGTCTCACAAGCAGAAAATTTTACATTTTGCAAATAGCAAAATGTTCCATTTTTTTACGACATTTTGGTATTTTTCACACAAAAAAAAAACTGTATCGACCAAAATTTACCACTAATTTAAAGTACAATGTGTGATGGGAAAACAATCTCAAAATCACTGGGATAAGTAAAAGCAAAAAAAAGTTATCCCCACTTAAGTGATACATGTCAGATTTGAAAAAAAGGCCTCTGTCAGGAAGGCAAAAACAGGCTGCGTCGGGAAGGGGTTAAAAGGTATATTTAGTAAAGAAAGAGACAATGCTGTCTGTAGAAACAAATTCGATTATGTTTATCATTTCTCTATTGTATCCTAGAAAATAATAGACGGGGCCAGATGCACTAAGCTTCAAAAGTGATAAACTGGAGAGTAATAAACACCCAACCAATCAGCTTCTGCCTGACATTTTTCAAACACAGTCTGTGATATTGCAGGTAGGAGCTGATTGGCTGGTGGTTTATCACTCTCCATTTTATCACTTTTAAAGCTTAGTGCATCTGGCCCAGGATCTGATTGGTTGCTATGGAAAACATCACCTATTTTAATGTTTAGAAACTTTGGTACTTATATGTTAATTGGGCGCCCACTAAGCTATTTGCTTAGTTTTCTGCATCCCCTCGCGGGGCTCGCTACGCTCGCCACACTATATAAAATCAACTCCATGCTGGCATGGATAGTGAGGGTATAAGCGTACTAACTATAGTGGGCGCCCAACTAACATATAAGTACCAAAACTTTAGTAAACTTACCCCTTAAGGGGCGTATGGGCACCTTTAGACAACTTAAGGTACAGTAGTTTATTTGTTGAGGATTACAAATCCCAGCATACCCAGTCAGCCTCTGATTCCTAGCTGGTTTATCATGATGAGACATGTAGTTCCACAGGATGCCTACTGCACTTCTGCTTTAAAGTGCACCGTAGTATAAACATGTAATCTGTCACATGACATTATGTTGTACTGTTTTATTTCCTGGTTTCTCTAATTGTTTGTTAAATTGTTATTTGTATATCATTTATTAAATAAACAAACAATAATAGCTTTTTTTCCCCTGTACTGCTCAGTCAATCACTGAAATGATGAATCTGACTGACAAATAGCATATTGTACTTACCATTATTTGCCACGGCTGACAGGGCATTGAAAATCACCATACAGATGAATGTCACTCCTGACAGACAGATTAGGGACATCAGTAACAGGTTATATGCCTTCATTGTCCCGGGTCCGTTTAAGCCGGAGAAGAGATGAATTTCTGTTAGGCAAATTCTCAATTCCTTGGTGGGCACTTGATGTAGGACTTTTATACATGAGCGTGAGCATGTCAGTTGTATGAATACAGAGCTTATCTATTAGACTTTGTACTCACTAATGAGCCTTACATAACACGTGTTGGTTTTTAATTTTATGGCAGGCAATGAGCTACACTTGTGTAACATAAATGTGTTTGAAAAATGTAATCTTAGGTAAGATGGTCTCATAATATGCAATTTACATAAGCAGGTACTCCGCATGCTAAACAGTGGCATTATCTTCTATGTGTTTTCTTCTGCATATGTATTCTGTTCACACAGTCTGTTTATTTCTGAATAAGTGCATCTCTGAGTGATCAAATCAATACTGTAAATAACCGAACCACCTCATGGACAAAATATAAATGCGAGTTATCTTGCTAGTACAAACTCACACTTGCTTGCTGAGAGGTTGGTGCGAGAATGGTCCAAAATGTACCATATGTAACATAACGTGGGTTTTAAGGTGCCTACGTAACTTGCACAGTTTCAGACTGGGGCATGAAAGGCCCCAGGGAAATGCAACAGAAGGGGCTAACTGAAGGATGTGACCAGTGGTGGCTCCAGGGGTGGGACTACAGCACTGTTCAAAATTAAAATAGGAAATAAACCAACTGCCATTTTGGAATGGCAGTTGGTGTGGCTCCCCTATTTTAATTTTAAACTGTGCTGCTTCCCCTCTTCTGGAGCCTCCACTGGGTGTGACCATACAAGAATGGGGAAGAGTGAGGTGGGAAATGTGGCAGTATTATTGCCACCCAGGATAAGGAGGTTTAGTAGAACAACGGTAGATTAGGGCTCCTTTTCCCAGCAGAGTAGCAGTTGAAGGAAGAGTTATGGATGGATGAGGGATGTACTATAGCAAAATGATGTGGGGGTTGTAGCTAAGGGTGACAGAACATATAAGAGCTGCGGTATCCAACAAAATAGACTAACCCTAGCTTAATTTAAGGCATTTACTTCACAGTTCAGTCTGCTGTGTGTGGTGTGGTTTATTTAACTGCTTAAACTCTAATATCCTGTCTATTGTCTATGCATCAACACTTTCTTCCCCTATATATCTCACTGATCTGCATACCCTACTCACACTGTAGGCAAATGATGTGAAGCATATAAAGGTTTCTTTAACACACCCATCCTCGCTTTAGACTTCCCACTTTTGGCACCAACTTTGGGTCTCTTTTCTATTTGCACTTCAATCAATTTTTGGGGACGTTTATAATTCTGTATAAAAATAATTTTATATCAGTATATTACTACTAGTATGCCCATTTGAAGCAAATGCTTCAAAAGCTAATCTGCTACCTTATGATTCCCTCTGTGTTTGTGCATGTGTGAGAGAGAAAGAGATGTAGTTTCACTCGCTACCAACAGATGGCGGTGTTTCGGAGACACACAAATGGACACTAGACATATATGTATGGTTAGATGATAATCTATAAACTGTCAAACAGACATTACTTGTCCTCTGGTCAGGTGTCTATAGGGTTTACATGTGTTCAATACTCCTCCGATGCTGACTCTTTCATCTTGCCGGCCTTGGGGTCGTCTATTGATTGGGGAGTTATTCTGGAAAATCTCCAGCAAGTCTACAAACTTACATACATGACAGAGGACGTGTTGCGTCACAGTGAGAATGACAGATTCAAGATTCTAGTGAGTTAGCATGCACTCTCATTCTATTGTATACAGCGGCTCCAATATCACATTACCCGGACGCAGGTTTACTGCCTTTGTAAGACAAGCACTCCTGTATTTACCAGCCATTTTTTGTTTAAAAATATGAAGTTATGTAAATTGGCAGTTTGTAATTGTACCTGTCAAGAATGTATCATGTGAAATCTGTTACTATAGAAATGCCAACCCTTGATATTATGTAGCAGGAAATAATGTGTTTGTGCCTAATGATCAATTGATGGCACCCAAATATTTGCAACTGTTGTATCAAAACAAAGCAGTAAGGAGAGTGTATTTATCATGCAAGGAAACAGCGGGTATAAAGTGGAATTGATGCTACTAAATTCCTGCATGTACACCTCCCAGCAGGGCAGTACGGATGGTGTAATGGTTAGCATTACCGCCTCACAGCACTGAGGTCATGAGTTCAATACCCACTATGGCCCTAACTGTGCGGAGTTTGTATATTCTCCCCGTGTTTGCGTGGGTTTCCTCTGGGTACTCCGGTTTCCTCCCACAATCCAAAAATATACTGGTAGGTTACTTGGTTCCCTACTAAATTAACACTAGAATGTCTGTGTGTGCGTGTACATGTGGTAGGGAATATATAGATTATAAGCTCCACTGGGGCAGGGACTGATGTGAATGTTGAACTATACTCTGTAAAGCGCTGCAGAATATGTATGCGCTATATAAGAAACTGTTAATAAATAAATAAATATTGCTGTGCTTTCAGCTGCTGATAATGGGGCATGAGCTGTCTTTACATCACAAGTTTAGATTTAAATAAAGTAAAACAAACAGTAAAGTAAATGAGCAAAGTTAATAAAAATGTCCACTGAATATTTATATTATTAAGTATTGGGGTAAAAATCCATATTTACTAGACGTGCCCTTATGGGAGGCCATAAGGGCTTAACCCTCACCCTAATCCTAAAAATCATGAAAAAAACATCTGTCGACCATTTGCACGTAAACATTTTGACCCTGTCAGCCTATGTCAGTATTGACAATTTAACTGTTGACCTTTGACTCCACTGACCTATTGATTTTCAACCATCTGGTGAAATTATTAACTGTCTATTTATCAAGTGTCTATATTATCCAGATACCAGGTGGGAGTAGGGTTAGTGGCAACAAAGCCTGATCATGTGTGGTATAAAATAATGTATATATGTATATATGTATTATAGGTGGGAGGGAGAGGTGGTTAACAGAGATGAGATGGTGCATCATAGCTAGATCTCCGTTTTGTCATTTGAGCTGCTTTCAGCTGAAAAGCCGCCCAGTGTGTGCAGGCCAGGGATGAGCGCTGATGTACACTTCCACATCATCGCCAGCCACCGCTGCTCATCTGTTGGTATAACCACCATATGAGGGGGGTGGATGGCTTTCCATAGCATCCTACTATGGAAAGTCATCCACCCCCGGGAAAAAGGCTTGGATGAGCAAAATCGTTCAGTGTGTATATTCTAAGTGATTTTCATCCCAGCAATTTTCCCCATCATCGGTCTGCATACATGCTGGGCAAAAAACACCCATTGTGTATGCACCTTCAAGAGAGTATTTGGAGATAATGCTTGAAATATATCAGCTGATGGACTGAAAATTCCATCTAGAGGTCCAAACATATTAACATACATTACTCCTGTCTTAATGGTCCTACACACAGGGAGATTTTGCTGAGCGATCCAATCGATGCTAGATCGCTGAGATTTCTGTGATTTTGATGTGTGCTGTCAGGGCCAGTGTTCTCCTGTGAGAACACTGGCCCTGACCGGCGATTAAGTAGATTTATCTAGCATCGCTATCGCTATGGTCTGGAGCAATGTAGGGGCATTTTCTAAGATATCTAGTCAGAAAATGCCCTGAAATCGCTCCATTTGTAGGCCTCATTATTTTGTGTGTCTTGGCACATTCAGTATAATATAAATAAGGACTGTCATTCTTCCCTACATGCTGATATGTTCCCAGTGGCTGTTGCCACCTGCCGCATCTGTGGCTGCGGTCCCAGCTCTCCTCCTGGCTCCAACTTGCTGTTAATGAAAACAGACACTCACAAAATGGCTAAAAGGAAAGCTATGAACCTCAGGTACAGCTACAGCTGCTGTATAAAGGAGTGTGTAAGAAAAAACAAAGGAATACAGCGCTTGGGTTTATCCTGAAAAATGATTACCTACAATAGGCTATATAAAAACATTTATTACATTCAAAGCAATACATACAACAACATTTAGATAATTCTCTAAAAAATGGAAAAGGTGGGGGGGTATAAAAAATGAAAAAAAAAGTAAAAATGAGTGGATTTAAAAATTAGTCATTGTGTGCAAAATTGCTCCAGTGTGGGAATTAATAGTTCGTGGGTGCCCACGTGGTTGTTATATTTACCAACGGTGATGGTCCACGTGGTTATTATAGTTACCAATGGTGATGGTCAGCTAAACGTCTCCTACTGGAGGGATATGGTTCATATGGTCCTGGTTATATGTCCAACTTGTGGATCCAATTGGCTGGACAGAGGCTAGTGGATTACAATGGAAATGGCTGCCTTAGATCGTTTGTTGGTAAAAGCTGGGATGTTGGAATCACATGAACAGGAAAGGCAGGTCCGGGAAAGCTGGTATACCATGGTGCAGGACTGGAGCAAGGTGTGAGTAAGAGCTCAACGCGTTTCGACGTGTCAACACGTCTTCATCAGGAGCAGTGGTGACTGGTGGGCTCCAGGAGGAGATATATATACCCCTTGGCTCAATTAGGGGAGTGTTCACAATGGTCACATGCACACATTGTGGTCATATAAAATTAAACATTAAAATAAACATTAAAATAAAAATAAAGACATTTGCAGATGTTAATTACTAAAGGATGCACAGGAGAAAGGAAGATACAGTAATTATTAATAGTATAACGGCATAAATAACTCATAAAACTATATTTTGTTAATACAAATATAAATAAAGTTATGTGTCACGTGACCGGAGTGGGTCACGTGATACAGGAAGTGAACAAAGTGTAATAATTATAGTACCAAAAAAACACAATGTGATTATGTCATCATTGAGGACAAAGTCTATGAACTATTTACAAGTTTAACTTCAGTATTTAGAATTATGTCTTGTAGAATAGCTACTGTATCTGAATGAACAATACAAGCCTATTTTTGTCTGTATCTCATGTGGATAAACTTTTGTGGGGAGTGGCGTAACTACTGCAAGGCAGCCCCAGCTGCCGCTTGTGGGAGCAAGTGGCAGCAGGGTCTGTGTGGGCACCGGCACCCGCTCAATGCACTGACATGCTGCTGCCTGCCGCTGCCCACTGGCCGAGCACCAGAGGCAAGTCAGTCGCAGCGTGGGTGTGGCCATGGCAGAGACGACAAATACCCCCACTTATTCAATTGACTGTACACAGAGCCGGCTATTGGCTACTGTGTACAGGATGGGCGCGGATGGGCGTGCTGGGGCGGCCTGGGATGCATTGGAGCCAAGGGAAGCAGCCGTGTCTGCTGGTCTCTCTTCCTCTCTCCTGCTTCAGCTTCTCCGTTATGCCTGGGGGGGGACACAAACATTTTGGCAGGGGGGCGCAAAATTTATAGTTACGCCACTGTTTGTGGGTGATCTTTTGTAAACTGCAAATCATGTCAGTGTAAGGATTTAATTTAGTCTTGCTGAGGAAAATTACATTTTTAAACTATGCTTTGATTGTTAGGGACTGGGCTGTGTACAGAACCAGTGCCATGAAACAAGGAAATGTTGAAAGAAGAGAGAGGATGTTTCAGTTATTTGGCAAGTGTAATTATTGAAATTGGAAGGGTTTCATTCATGAAGTTTACCAGTGCAAAGGAATCATCCTTAATTGAGCTACCATTTCTGACATCTACAATCTCATTATATCCATAATTTGTGGCACGTATGTTAGGGAGGTCTAGGAGGGAGTTGGACAGTACCCTAGCCCCATTCTAGCCCAGATGATAAGAATAAAAAATGCTCTTGGTAATTTTCTCTCCCACAATTACTATCCTTTGTTTGAAATCCATTGTTGAAAAATGTCACAGCCATCTTAGTTGATAAAAACCTCTATCCTGATATGCAGAAGAGAAGAATTCAATTTGGGGGCATAAGACTGAACAAAAAACCTGAGAAAAGTCTACATATTGTTAATATAAGCCTGGATTACAAGAGAAGAGGACGAAGGACAGAACCATAGGAAACAGCAACTGAAAGAGGAAGAGAGGGGAACATAGTTTTAAAAAAAATGGGGCAGATGTATTAAGCCTGGAGAAGAGATAAACCGGAGATAAAGTACCAGCCAATCAACTCCCAACTGTCATTTTCAAACACAGTTCATTGGCTGGTGCTTTATCTCCTTTCACATTATCTCCACTTTATGGAACTGTTTATAGATAGGATGCAGTGGCGTAACTATATAATTTGCGCCCCCCCCGCCAAAAAAATTTCGGCGCCCCCGCCCCAATACCTGACAGAGCCGCATCTGCCTCCCTCAGCTCCGCTGCTCCAGTCTCCGCTGCGCTGCTGCCCGGCCGCATCTGTGGTCACTGTCCCGTCACTCGCTCCCGGCGCCGGCTGATAATGAAAAGTGACTCTTAGAAAATGGCTGCCAAAACTGTCTGCAATACGGGGGCAGCCATTTTCTAAGTGTCACTTTTCATTATCAGCAGGAGCCGGCGCCGGGAGCGAGTGACGGGACAGTGACCGAAGATGCGGCCGGGCAGCAGCGCAGCGGGTAACTATAGCACCGCAGCCCCCCCGGCGCCCATAGTTACTCTGCGCCTCCCCGCCACGGCAGGGGCTGCGGAGGCTTAGTTACGCCACTGATAGGATGACAGCCATGAGAGGGCGGTGTGACAGATCCTAAAGGAATGGATGGCATAAGAAGGATCAACAGTAAAAAATTGAAAGGAGGAGATAAAGAAATAGCTTTTAGACTTAGCAGCGAGAAGGTAATTTGTGAACTTCTTATGGGCAGTTTCTGTGAAAAGAAGGGTACGGAATCCAAATTGAAGTGGGTCAAGGAGGAAGCGTGAGGAAAAGGAAGGTTACTACAAGAGCTTAGAAGCAAAATAGATAGGGTGAAATTTTGAGGGGAGTCCAGATCCAGAGAGTGTGTATTTAGAATGGGAAAGAAAAGGGCATGTTTAAAAGTAAGGAGCAATAGTGTAGAACTGGGGTAGCCAACCCTAGTGCTCGAGAGCTACCAACAGTGCATGTTTTGCAGGTCTCCTCACAGAATCACAAGTGAGCAAATTAGCTCCATCTGTGGATCTTTTAAAATGTGTCAGTGATTAATGAGTGCAGCTGTGCAGCAGCTAAGTTGTCTGGAAAATGTGAACTGTTGGTAGCTCTCGAGGGCTAGGGTTGGCTACCACTGGTTTAGAACATCTGCAAGGCTGATGGGAGATTCATGCACTGTGCAGATGCTGCAGCAGCTGGCGATACCCATGCACAGACATTATTTCAGGTTCCTAGAGACCTAATTTCTTTGTGATACCTGCAGTATACTGTATAATAATGGTGGCCCTTCACTGGCCTTGAGGAGCATTGGATAGGAAACACTACCGTATTTGGGTTGGGTGAATAAGCCGCATGCTGCTGTCTTACCTGCATGCGGTAATGATGTCCAGAGGGTTAGAAGCCTTTTATACAATTGGGTAATTATTTACTGTATTCTTGGTCGAATGTATGGGAAATAGAAATCAGTGCTGTGTCAGGAAGCTGGGGTAAATGGTGTAATACAGGTAGTATGACAAAATCCATCTTAGATGGACAAAATCATGTGCACTGAAGATGGGGCAGATGTTACTTGTGCAGAGAGAATTAGATTTGGGTGGGGTTTTACTTCAAAGTGAGATCTATTTTTCCGTCTAAAAATAAAGCAGCCAGTATTTACCCTGCACAGAAACAAAATAACTCACCCAAATCTAATTCTCTCAGCACATTTTACATCTGCCCCCTTGCAGTGCACATAGGTTTTGTCCATCTAAGAAGGATTTTGTCAGAAAGAGTGAACTAGAATAAGGCCCATGGTTCCAAAAGAGTTCCTGACTTTGGTTTTGATATGCATGACAGTGTATTAAACCATGCAAGCAGTGGTGGAACTTGTGGATGGTGAGCCCAGGTGCAAAAATAAAATGTGGGCCCTCCATTCCAACCCAAGTTCACAATACGTAACATGGCAGTGGGTGACAGGGAGAGGCAAGGGGAAGCAGAGTGTGACATGAAAAAGCAGCAGGTTACAGGAAGAGGGTGGCAGGGGCAGCAATGGGCCCCTTAGTCCTCAGGGGTCCCTCTGCGCTGCACCAATGCAAGGCATTGGGGTAATACATACCCCTTGTCATGAATAACTAGTATAAAGTGCCAATGGTGGGTTATGAATCATCATGGATTAATAACTGGAGCAACAGAGTCAAAGTTAAGGGGAATGTACCCTTCACAAACCTCATCCTCTTGGTCAACAGATCAATATGTGGCACCCCAGCCTATTTCTAGAGAGTCCCAGCAGCGGGACCTTAGGGGTAATGCCCGGATCATTTGGGGCGTGCAGAAACGTCCCCAGGCTGAGTGACAGCACTGGAGGACGAATAGGAGAAAGGAGGAAGTGAGGAGAGGCGGATGCGGAGAGGGATCAGGGGTCCCAGCACGGAGAGGAGCAGCGCGCGTGGCGGGGAGAAGGACGAAGAGAGATATGGCAGAGAGCAGCTGAGAATGAGAGAGGAGCCCGGCTGACGGAAGACGGGAGAGAGCCGCCGCCTCCAACCGACAGTGACCTGCCTGGGAAAGATGCGGAAGTGACAGCCCAGCGCGAGAGGGGAGAACAGGAGCCCCAGATACCCGGGCAGCAGCAGCGCGACGTGGCGGGACCGGAGAGAGCGCCTGAGTGTGGCAACGCTGCAGTAGCAGCGCCCACACTAGTGTGCCCTCCGCCGCCGAAGAGATTCAGCAGCCAGCCAGGCGGACGCCAGGCAGCAGCATCGTGATGGGCAGGAGCCTGCAACTGCCTCCGGCCACCAGGTACCGTCCACTGTGCCCCAGCAGAACCCCACTGTGCCCCAGCAAAACCCTGCTGTGCCCACAAATCCTGGGTAGCCCACTTTGACAAATACTGGGTAACCAGGGAGCCTGTTTGGCCCATACTCTCACCTTTGACGACCGACGTGGGACCTTACTGTATGTTACCCTACTCGCCAACCCTCCAGCCGTGGGATAGAGTGCCTCACTGGGTCATAAGAACCCCTAACGGAGTACTTGCACATGTACCCTCTATTGTGTTGTGGGAGCATTCCCCTCGTGCTTTGCCCCGGCACGTGGAGAGACAGCTCCATCTTGTGGCCAAAGTTTAGGTTGCAAGGGGTGCTTGATTAAATTACTAGAAGGATCCAGTAACTGTTATTCTGCCCAGGGACAGTATTCTGGACTTCACCCTAAGAAGAGTGTTCATCTAACCCTGTGTTTTATTGTGTCTATTATATGTTATGTGACCTGTTGCTATTGGTGTTTTAAATGTATAGTATGTCAGTGTACTCAGTAGATATACGTATCAGATGCCGAGGGTTATTCATTGTTAATTGCATAGCGAGTGTGTATGCTGTCACCTGTAAGGACCCAGTTGGCGGTTGACAGGATCAGTCTACCCACTCCCCAGTATACTGGAGGTTTACGTGAGAGTGGTACTAGAGTTTATTGACCCCATAGGGGTGGTAGTCCGCAAGGCGGATCTGATTGGTTACTAGATCTGTAAATTGTTCAAAATACTTTTTGTCGCTCAGATGCCTATTGATTATTTGCGTCTTCTTTGCACTAAATAAAACATAAGCGGTTGTACCTGCTGGGCGCCTTGCTTGAGTCCCTGGGGTGGTGTGTTCTCTACGGCCGACACGGCGAAGAACCGGCGTGGAACCAAGAGTATCCAGCGACTCAAGGTAAAACATACACCCCTGCCGTTGGCGTGTCACACTTGGCGTCACGAACAGGATACGAGTTGGCTGAGAGGACATCCAAGCAGGGAAGATGGAGCAACAAGCTGCACAACCGGCGGTACAAGCACCGGCGCAACCAGCTGCGCCAGCACAAGGCAGAGAGATACCAGCACCCGGGGATGGACAACAAGGACAAGCCGCCGCTGCACCAACCACCCAAATCATGCTCCCTTACTACTTCGGGGCATCATGGTTGCCCAGCTACAGCGGAGACAAAAAGAAGGCACTGGGAACCACATTTGCGGAGTTCAAGAGGGGAATGGAGTCAACATGCCTACTGTATACCCTGCAGGAACAACAGAAGATTGAGATCCTAATAGGACAACTGACCGGATCTGCCCTCCGTGAAGTGAGGTCATGGGCACCCGAACACAAGACGACGGTAGCACAGATACTAAAGAAGCTATCCGTCACCTTCGAGACGCGAAGCCTCCCAGAACTAAAATTGAAGTTTTACGGAAGAAAACAACGAGCGGGCAAGACGTTGAGGGACTATGCTCTCAGTCTACTAGAAATGAGTAAGGCGATACAAGCCCTCGACCCAGAAGAAATGAGGAACGTGGATGAGACACTAATAGTTCAGCTGATCGAAGGAGCCGGGAGAGAGAACATACGGGCACCACTGAGGCTGTTGCGAAGGCAGATGTCGGGTGCGACCTTTGCCGACTTCAAAGACGCCGCCATCGGGGTGGTCGGGACACAGGATGAAGCAGGAGAGGAGTACCCTGAATTACTAGGGTTTCACGAACAGCCGTACTCACGGAGAGCCTTCCCTACCAGCCCAGATGGGGCAAAGAAGAACAGAGACACAGCCATACGGGCCGCACAGAACGTACCGGACGACCAGTTCAAGGTTCTACAAAAGCAGATTGAGAACCTCACCGTCAGCATGGCAGATATGCAGGGGGTAATACGCCAGCGACCCGGAACACCGGAAGTAGACCCAGACACGGAGGAATGGTGGGCCCAGTACGTAGGACAATGCCCAAGGATCAAAGTGCTGATCAATGGGATAGAGACAGTGGCCATGATAGACACCGGGTCGCAAGTATCCATGATACAACTACCCACCCTCCAAAAATACTGGGGAAAAGAAGTACCATTTAGACCGCCCCCCACGCAGGTGAAAGTGGTCGCTGCCAACGGCCGAGAGGTCACCTGCAACGGGTACTGGGAGGCCGACCTGAAGATCGGACGAGCGCACTTACCCAAACAGGGGTATTTGGTGATCACCTGTGGAGAAGGAAAGGTTTCCCCCATCATCCTGGGTATGAACATCCTAAGAAATTGCCCTGAAGAGCTGATTTCGGCCCTAAAGCAGGAACTGGTTGACCAAGATCAGGCTGAGGAGGTAACCCTGCAGCACATCATCTGCGTCCAGAGGAGTCAGGTGGTGAAGAAAGCACTGGCCACACGGGTACGAGGAACTGTCAAGTGGTTTAACGGCCGAAGGGGATATGGCTTCATTAACCGAAATGACACAAAAGATGATGTTTTTGTCCACCGGACGGCCATAAAGAGAAACCACCCGCAGAAGTTTCTACACAGCGTCAAAGATGGCGAGACGGTGGAATTCGAGGTGGTAGAAGGAGAAAAGGGTGCTCAAGCGATAGACGTGACGGGCCCAGGTGGGGTACCAGTAAGAGGAAGCCGGTTTGCTTCAGACAGGCGTCGTGCCCGCAGGCGCTACCACCGGTGCCGAAGTGGGCGCTGCCACAGTAACGCCGATGCCCCCTCCCGCTTGCCTCTACACCCAGAGGGAGAGGATAACAGAGAGCAGATAGAGACACCCACTTTCACCAATCCAGTACCGTCCCGCTGGGAACCATGTGCACCCTGGGTGCAAGAACATCAGCCCAGATTGACTAACACAAGAGCCTTGAGCGACCAAAAGTTGGCGCAAAGTAGGGATCGCCAGAAGATTCATCCTGACCAGAATGCCCACGCTGACCGCATACCTGTTGGTACCCCGGTGTTCAAAAGAAACCATCGTCGCAAGTGTAAGCTCGATGCGAAGTGGGAAGCGGACCCCTACGTGGTAGCAGAAAAAACACGGGATACAGCAGCAGTCTACGGCATCACCCAGCGCGTTGGCATCCACTCCCAGCGGATCAATCAAAGTCAGAGCAAGCCGTATCTGAGCCAGACTCCAGTAGATTCCAGACCGAATAGTGAAGAGAACCCCGAAAAGGAAGATCCCGTCACAAGGTGACCCCAGGACCCGTGGGAACTGAGGCCGAATGTCGGTTGGTCCGTGCCACTTCTTCCGAATATACCGCCGCAGACCAGTCCGAGGATCACTGAACCTGCTCCTGAGGCCGTCGGGATCGCACCCCCTGGGACTGGAGCGAGGCGTTCAGTTAGGAGCACGCAAGGCATGCTACCCCTGCGGTACAGAGAGTAGGTCTGCCGCTCATAATGTCTTACTTAAACGTTGTGTACTGTATATATTGTGGTCAAAACTGTAAAATCATTTATCTATGTGGCCCCCTCTCCGAGGACAGTAGACATTTGGGCCCAAATTCAAACCAGAAGGGTTTTTTCTGGAAACAATTCTTTTATCCAGTTCGATGCCCGAGGACGAGCATCCTTTAAGTGGGTGGATGTGTGGCACCCCAGCCTATTTCTAGAGAGTCCCAGCAGCGGGACCTTAGGGGTAATGCCCGGATCATTTGGGGCGTGCAGAAACGTCCCCAGGCTGAGTGACAGCACTGGAGGACGAATAGGAGAAAGGAGGAAGTGAGGAGAGGCGGATGCGGAGAGGGATCAGGGGTCCCAGCACGGAGAGGAGCAGCGCGCGTGGCGGGGAGAAGGACGAAGAGAGATATGGCAGAGAGCAGCTGAGAATGAGAGAGGAGCCCGGCTGACGGAAGACGGGAGAGAGCCGCCGCCTCCAACCGACAGTGACCTGCCTGGGAAAGATGCGGAAGTGACAGCCCAGCGCGAGAGGGGAGAACAGGAGCCCCAGATACCCGGGCAGCAGCAGCGCGACGTGGCGGGACCGGAGAGAGCGCCTGAGTGTGGCAACGCTGCAGTAGCAGCGCCCACACTAGTGTGCCCTCCGCCGCCGAAGAGATTCAGCAGCCAGCCAGGCGGACGCCAGGCAGCAGCATCGTGATGGGCAGGAGCCTGCAACTGCCTCCGGCCACCAGGTACCGTCCACTGTGCCCCAGCAGAACCCCACTGTGCCCCAGCAAAACCCTGCTGTGCCCACAAATCCTGGGTAGCCCACTTTGACAAATACTGGGTAACCAGGGAGCCTGTTTGGCCCATACTCTCACCTTTGACGACCGACGTGGGACCTTACTGTATGTTACCCTACTCGCCAACCCTCCAGCCGTGGGATAGAGTGCCTCACTGGGTCATAAGAACCCCTAACGGAGTACTTGCACATGTACCCTCTATTGTGTTGTGGGAGCATTCCCCTCGTGCTTTGCCCCGGCACGTGGAGAGACAGCTCCATCTTGTGGCCAAAGTTTAGATTGCAAGGGGTGCTTGATTAAATTACTAGAAGGATCCAGTAACTGTTATTCTGCCCAGGGACAGTATTCTGGACTTCACCCTAAGAAGAGTGTTCATCTAACCCTGTGTTTTATTGTGTCTATTATATGTTATGTGACCTGTTGCTATTGGTGTTTTAAATGTATAGTATGTCAGTGTACTCAGTAGATATACGTATCAGATGCCGAGGGTTATTCATTGTTAATTGCATAGCGAGTGTGTATGCTGTCACCTGTAAGGACCCAGTTGGCGGTTGACAGGATCAGTCTACCCACTCCCCAGTATACTGGAGGTTTACGTGAGAGTGGTACTAGAGTTTATTGACCCCATAGGGGTGGTAGTCCGCAAGGCGGATCTGATTGGTTACTAGATCTGTAAATTGTTCAAAATACTTTTTGTCGCTCAGATGCCTATTGATTATTTGCGTCTTCTTTGCACTAAATAAAACATAAGCGGTTGTACCTGCTGGGCGCCTTGCTTGAGTCCCTGGGGTGGTGTGTTCTCTACGGCCGACACGGCGAAGAACCGGCGTGGAACCAAGAGTATCCAGCGACTCAAGGTAAAACATACACCCCTGCCGTTGGCGTGTCACAAATACACTGGGGAACCATGCGAGAAAACTTCTACATGTTAGCAGTTTATACAGTAAATGGCCTTTATGTACCTGCTTTAGTATTATGTATTTTCATAACCACACTAATCTGCAAATATACAGTAGTATATCTAATTGATTAGATATTTCTGCAAACTAACCAGCCATTAATCTATACTCATTTGATTTAGAAAATCAAGGAATTGTGCTCTACAGTATACAAGATAGTTTTATTGTCATTCTAAATGAAAATATGATGGACAGCAGTAGTTCTGCAATGTAATTTAACATATCTTTTGTCTTAAGAGGGAAAGAAGATTCTAGCTAAGAGATTTATGTCAGGGACATATAATGATCTAATATGGGGCAATACGGATGGTGTGATGTTAGCATAACTGCCTCACAGCACTGAGGTCATGGGTTCGATTCCCACCATGGCTCTAACTGTGCGGAGTTTTTATATTTTACCCATACTTGCTTGGGTTTCCTCCGGGTACTCCGGTTTCCTCCAACAATCAGAAATATACTGGCAGAGGTTGATTGACCTTTGTTTCATGAATGTAAGTCAGTTGGGACAAAATAAATTGTTACATTGGAGCATATTGAAAATGTTGGGCAGAATTTGGTTGCTTCTTAATAAATACTGATACAATATAAGAAAATGTATGACCTTTACAGTATTGTTTTTTTTTCCAGTTCAACTTCTACTACCATTATGCTGTCTATTCTTCCAATTATAACGGGGACCATGTAACAGCATTAGATTTGAGACTATGCATTTCTGTAGTCTTCCGAGCCCTGGTCCTCTGCAGTAACTGCAATATAGAATACTTGGTTGCAGGTTGTAGAACCCTCATCATTACAATTAAACATTTTCATTTTCAATAAAGTACAATCTTTATAGGGGGGGGGATAGAATACACAACACAATATCGGGAACCTTTTGTATTACTTGCATGACTTGGTACCGGGTAGAATTAGGCTGAGGGCTACTAGTTTATACCCTCTACTCCTCCATGGCATATGAGGTTATGCAAAAAAATATTAAATATCCTTTTCCGGCAAAATCTTGTAGCAGGCGAATTGTCCATTTGGTAGATGCTGGGTACTAATAATTTCCATCCACCTTTTTACTCAAGGTTTTATGATAACCAGCTATGATTGAATTTAGCAGCTACATAATATATCCAAGATGCCCTTCCACTTTCCCCTGCATCAGCAGAACCTGGGGTTAGAGCCATAGTACGCACCAGGTTAAAACATTACTGTTCTTCTACAGCACTTATTAGATCCAATAACACTCTCAGGATTTGAGTTTGGTTTTGTCTCATGTCAGGACCCAAGGTTTTATTACAGCTGGGTGATATGTGGAGAAATGTAGGAGGTCTAAGCAGGCTCCATTGCATAAAGATATTGTTTAAATACTGAGGGGCAGATTTATTTAGCTCGGTGAAGTGATAAAGTGTCACCGGCCAATCAGCTCCTAACTGTGAAGTTACAGGCTTGGTTTGACAAATAACATGTAACTTCACAGTTAGGAGATGATTGGCTGGTGATAAAAACCAGACACTTTGGGGGAAATTTACTAAAGGAAATTTGTAAAAAATAGGTGTATTTGTATCCAGAAATACACTTATTTTTGACATTTACTATCCCGAAAATACGGCAATTCGTATTCGTATTGATAGCACATCAATATGACTACGAATTGCCATATTTCGGGATAGTAAATGTCAAAAATAAGTGTATTTCTGGATACAAATACACCTATTTTTTTTTACAAATTTCCTTTAGTAAATTTCCCCCTTTTTTCACTTCACTGAGCTTAATAAATCTGCCCCTCAGCTACAAAATACTGGAATTATATATACACAGTAAAAGTCATACCTTTACCAGCACGCTGGCTAATATATACATAGGTGATATTGTACTGTCCTGTGATCAAAGGAGTAGAATCCCAGGTAGGATGATGGCCAGCGAGGTAGAGGCAGTCTGTTGGCCATATAGCAGATTGATTGTGATAGAGGCTGAAGTCCACAATTAAATATTATCAGATTCATTATATGGTTGGCAGTTTGCAAAAATGGGGAGATGTGTTAGTGATTCATTGGAGGTACTGTACTTGACAGGACTGCAGGAGAAGTGGAAAAAAATAAAAAAGTATAACAGTAAAAGTAAAGAAAGGAGAAACAGGACCAATCGCACCGGAATGTATCTGGTATAGATGAGAGGTCCCTCAATTTATGATGAGCATATGATATACTATTTTCTGGAGGGTGTGCTGCCACTGGACATTGGGTACATAGCAGAAAAAGCACAGGGATAACAATATCCCATTTTAATCACAAGTCTGTGTCTCATGTTAATGTTTTGTGTTTTTTATTTCCCTGCCTTTAGTAAAACCTAATAAAAGTTAATTTTTATTGTTTAAATTCCTCTTGCTGCGCCACACAGAGACATTCTTTCTGTGCTTTTTCTGCTAACACTAAAAGCAACAGACTTTGTACAAAACAAAAGGTGACGGAACTTGTGAGTGGTGGGCCCAGGTGCAAAAGTATAATTTAGACCCCACACCAGTGCGTGACAGAGGTACAAGCTGCTGGTCTAGGCAGCAATGGGCCCCTCAGGGGCCCCGGTTCAATGCACCTGCTGCACCAATGGTAGTTCTGCCTCAAACCAAACCTTATGTAGTATATTTTTAGAATTTACTATCAACTGAGCAGATATATATTCACATAAAGGGAGACATATATTTTACAGCTGCTATCCTGGCATACAATTTAAAATTATTCTCTGGCTCTATACTAAGACACAATGATATAACAAAAATAACACTCTGGTGATGTCAGCTGCCCGTCCCCCGCACCTGCATCATCGGCCCCACACCCCTCTCCGCCACCCGCCCGCTGTCTTGGGTGTGTGCACCGGTGAACAATATGTTCGCCGTGGCTGCATGCACATGCTCAGTAATGCGGCTGCGCATGTGTATAAGCCGAACATCGGACTCCTTGCGAGCGAAGGGGTCTGATTGAATGGACCAGAATAAGGGCCACAGAATCACTTAAAGTCTTAATAGTAGTAAAAATGTTTTGCTGAATAGGCCAAACAAAATTAATTATGTGCCAGGAATGACAGTTTATTTTAACCAAATATGCAAATGTGTTCATGTGAAGAACAAGAAAGAAAACTGCAGTCACATTTTACCTATGCCCTTCATAATGACCTGAGAATTGGTGTCTATGTAAAGAAATAATATGTATGTTGGTATCATGTGACTTACCTGCTGGTACACCTGTCAGTAGAAGTATCACTTACAGGTTCCTAAGGACTGTTGGAAACAAACACTGCTTTGCTTACATGTTGGAGATCCTTAGTTTGGAGTGTACATGAAGACAGACAGCTAAGAGAGCTTTCAAGAAGGCTGAAGTACAGTATTGTGATGATGCTCTCAGTGCCCCTCCTGTATGAAATAGAGGAGGAAATTTACTAAGATGGAAGTTCTATTTCACATGGGATGTTGCTATGGACAACCAATCAGATACTATTTATTATCTTCTAGAGCAGGGGTGGCCAACCGGTCAGAGGTAAAGAGCCGAAAAATATCGGTAGTCAAGCTAAAGAGCCGACATCATGCGCGCGCCAAAGGCGCATGCGCCAAAAAAAGGGGCGTTGTCTATTTTGACCCCTTGGGTGGGTGTGATACAAATATGCCTCCAATAGTGCAGTGCCATATATACATATGCCCCCAATAGTGCCAGATACACATATGCCCCCCACGGTGTCGGGTATGCCCCCACAGTGCCAAAAAGCTGGTATGCCCCCACAGTGCCACAAACTGCTATGCCCCCACAGTGCCACAAACTGCTATGCCCCCACAGTGCCACAAACTGCTATGCCCCCACAGTGCCACAAACTGCTATGCCCCCACAGTGCCACAAACTGCTATGCCCTCACAGTGCAAATTTCCCAGCAGCAGCACTCACCGTTGTTGCTGCTGCTGCCAGGCGGAGAGAGGACAGTCTGGTGTCCCCCTGCAGTCCTCCTGTCATGTCACCAATGGGAGGAGAGCACAGCACACCGCGCGTCTCCTTCCACCTCACTTCCCTGTAACTGGGCCGCCCACCAATCAAAGCTCGCTGGCCGGCTCCTGATTGGCTGCTGGCCCACGAGCTCTGATTGGCGGACGGCCCAGTCACAAGGATGCACAGTAAGGGGTAGGAGAGATGCGCGATGCGCGCTCTCCTCCCCTCAGAAGGAGAAGGGATTTAGGGAACCGACAGCAGGAGGGACTGGGACAGACGGTGGGCGGCGGGCAGCAGTGGGTGCAGGAGCCGCACTTTACAAGGGGGAGAGACGCATGAGGCTCAAGAGCCACAGGTTGGCCACCACTGTTCTAGAGGGTGTTAAATTAAAAGTAGATTTTGATTGGTTGTCCATAGCAACATCCCATGTGAAAAAGAACTCCCATATTAGTAAATTTCCCCCAGAGACTCCTGTGGGAAAAATCTAATTCAGTATTAATCAGAAAAAGGGAATAACTTACAAATGACCGAGGTGATGCTGAGCATAGCTAGAATTTTACCGTATTTGATTTTTTGGGAGGTATTTAGTTATTGTTTGTTTGATGTTTTTAGTACTTAAGGATGAAGATAGTAGCTGCTTTATGTCAGAGTATTTTTGTATTTACTTAATTTAATGCTAATAGTAAATATGCTTTTTTCTATCAAAATGAATGCTACTTTATGCAATTCTTCCAACTTAATAAATGTGAATAATTGGGTTTCTTTTATTTAATGTATTTTACGGCAGCCTTCTAAATTCAATATTAGTACAAATTGTGTCGATTAATAAAACAATCCAGCAAAAAAAAAAAGATTATTTAGTTATCAATGTAGATATGGCATTTTGAGGCTGCTGAATTGAAAAATGAAATAAATGAGCTCTAATTCTTAAATAAATGCATACCTTCAATTAATATAGAAATTCACC
Organism: Crinia signifera; assembly: GCF_055691185.1. NCBI lineage: Eukaryota > Metazoa > Chordata > Amphibia > Anura > Myobatrachidae > Crinia > Crinia signifera. The sequence continues at coordinate 98,870,552 of NC_139221.1, read as the reverse complement.
CAAACTTTTGCATATGTTAATCTACTGTATAGGCCCCAAAACACTAGGCAACTTCTCCGAGGGGAAAAGTCGCATTACGATGCCCCTCATATATCGGCCTTCTGCAAACAATATATTGTATGTAATCCTGTTCCCTGCTGCCGGGAGGGGGGCTGCACATCCGACCTCTGACTCCAATCAGATGCACACAGAACTGCGCCTCGGATCGGATATCAAACACCCCGATTTGGCCACTTTTTACAGATTTCTCTGCCCGATCCATCGGAATCGGGTGAAGAGGCCAAATCGGACAAGTCCATTCTAGAAGGTAAAACATGCAAATAATTCTAGGTGTTTATTCCACGAACCAAACATTGACCTCCACATATAAGTGACCAACCAAACAACCAGCAGTCATATGGGTGGTTTGTCTATTGTTTCTCTTATTACTCATCTGTGAAGCAAAACAATTAGAGCCAATCAAGTAAAATCAATGTAATTTTTGGAATCAGCACCCCAAATGTACCCCAAAATCAGTCTAATATGATTGGCAATAACATGCGTTGATCAATGTAATTTATGTAACTGATGTAAAATGAAATTTAACGTAGTTCTAAACGAGTGACCTTCTTGTGTGATGTAACATGTTTTATGAACTAAAAGTCTTTGAAGTACACATATTCCATAGTGCATGAGATAACAGCAGTAATGACATAACACAAGTCCTTACCTTGCCTTATACAAACATTTTCTGGAACGCCTTTGCACATTACCTAACAGATCCCTTACACAACCGCTAGTATTATAAGAGCATGGAATGGCCTTATACAAGCACTGGAGTTACACAATCATTGAGGTTTCCTTTGATTTCTTTAGATTTTACTTATATGGCCCTGAAATATTGTAGCAAGGAAAATGTGTTTATGTTTTTCCTAGGACATGGTAAATATGTTTAGCTTGATTCACATGTGCAGCAGATTATCGGGCACATTTATTAGGCCCATTACCAGATAATTATAATTTGTAATTGCTGCTCATAAGATTCACCAGGAATACATATGGATGACCGGTAGTGGGGATGCCAGCTGTCAGAATATTGAAGGCAGCAACCAAATGAAGTGAATCAATAAACTTACCTTCCCCCTGCCCCCTAACCTTGAGCCTTCCTCTCTGCAGATTATTCTAAACCCCCCCCCCCACACCCAAAGCCTAACCTTTATCCACCCCACTAGTGCTTAACCATATTTTACCTACCCTGCAGTCTAAACCTAACCCTCCATCTATGCAGCCCTAACTTAACCCCCCTTATAAATGCCTAAATCCCCCACCCCCCAAGTCCCCTGCTAGTGTCTTACTTTCCAGCCTACTATTAACTTGCCCCACTTACTTAGGGTCAGGATGCCAGCATTCAGAATTCCGGTGTCTGCATCCTCAGCAATGTCAAGATATTGGCACCGGTCTTCTGGTCACAAGTGGGGATACTGTATACTGTAGGCATTGGTAGTCTGAGTGCAGGCATCCTGTATGCCAGGATACTAACCACATTCCCATTAAAATACACATGCAGGGACAGGTGATCTGTAAGAAGACCCCACTTTTGTTGTGACTGTTATCCGGGAGGGTTCCCATGCTTTAATCGCCAGGTAAATTTGACAGCCTAGCACCCTTCCCCCTCTTTCCCCCTATAGAAATCTATCAGGGCTGCTTCTTCTGTAGGGAATGGATTGAGATATCTGCTGTGGTCCCTTAATGTTACATCCAAGCAGAGCCATAACTAGACATTTTAGTGCCCTGTGCCAGAAAGAGAATTGGCACCCCCCATATTCAAAATAGGGACAGTGTGCACTGAAGGCCATAGGGGCAGATGTATCATAGCAGCGCTTATCGCGCCGCTATGATACTTCCTGCTTCGCCTCAATAGCGAGGCGAAGCAGGAAGGGACATCGACAAGATGTATTAACATCTTGTCTGCCGAAGCGGGGGAGCGTTAACTCCCCCCTCCGGCGATGTCCCTTTCTGGAGATAGCGCATCAGTTAATACTGATGCGCTATCTCCTGTCCCCCGGCCGGCCGCACTGGGCATGCGCGGGATCTCGCTGTTCACGCGAGATCCCCAGCGCAGCCCACAGCTGACAGCAGGGACAGCGCTGTCCCTGCTGTTTAGATAGGGCTTCGCCAGCCTGAGGCTGGCGAAGCCAAATCCGGCTTCGTGCGGAACGGTCAGCGATGCTGACCGTTCATACATTCGGCCTGCTATCATTTTGATAGCAGCGCCGATATGGACAGGGGCGCATAGCGCCCCTGTCCATTACCGCATTCCCGGCTCTATCATACATGGGGGAGAAGCGGTATCAGTGCACATAACGTGCGCTGATACCCTTCTCCCCCATAACGACAAATCATACATCTGCCCCATAGTTCCATATACATAATGCCCCCATAGTGCCATATATATATACTGCCCCCCTTAGTGCCATATACATACTGCCCCCCATATTGCTATATATACATGATGCCCCTAATTGTTATATTTACATAATGTCCACATATAACTATATACATAATGTTCACAGTAATGCCATATATATAATGCCCTCCATAATGCCATATACATAATGCCCTCCATAATGCCATATACTTATTTCCCCCCATAGTGCCATATAGATTCTGCCCCCCATAGTGAAATATACACAATGCCCCCATAGTGAAATATACATAATGCCCCATGTAGAGCTATATACATGAAGCCTGATAAAAGCCCCAAATTAATACAGATCTAAAACCAAAACATGTTGGCTTGTGCACAATATATTTATTATATCAATTTTATTTTATATCAAATAAGGTTTAATGTATAATAGTGATTGCTAGGACATGTGTTGATGAATAGATCATTAGAAATCGGACATTCCATAGAATTTGGTGCAATTGTTATTTCATTTTTGGAGTTTAATTGGTATTTTAAGCATGTGCAATTTTTGGTGATTATTTGGTATTTTAAGCATGTCCATAATATAGTGTGTTTAAATATAATCATTCAGAATTCTCCTAGTGCTGGGTATCCATATATGGCAGATGAAGGGATTAATAGAGTATATACTGGTCTTCGACATACAGTACAAAACAGTATACAAAATAACACTACAATTCTTGACCCAGATACTAATGCAAGGGGGAATATTCAATGCAATCTAAAACATGAAATACAGGATTAGGTATAAGTAACAGGTTTAGAACCACTGAAAGACAAAGAAAGGATGAAGTCCTGAGGCAGAGAGCCCAAGTAGGAGATTATGAGTGAGCAAGAGTAGTAATTGATGACACAGGCAGGAGGAGGGCACTGCTTATAGAAGCTTACATACTAAAGGGAATGGGGTGAAAAATATATGACACGGGAAAAAGTAACTATGTGGCAACATGGTTAATCAATGGGATGGTATGTTTTTATGAACAGGTTGGTTTTCAGTGCCCTTTTGAAGTGAGGCAGGCTAGGAGATCTTTAAAGAAAGAATCATTCTAATAGTGGGAGGCAGCACATGAGAAGTCTTAGATTCAAGAGTAGGAGGTAAGAATCAGAGCGGAGGAAAGGTGATGGTTAGTGGCTGACTAGAATGGGTCAGATGGAGTGTGTATGGAGAAGAGGTTGGAGATCTAGGGAGCAGTGCAGTTGGAGATGCCCTTGTATGTGAGGTTGAGGAGTTTTAAGAGGAGAGGGGTAGCCAGTGTAGGGCTTAACAGAGAAGATTGTGGAGCAGCATGAGATGAAGACAAGTCTAGCTGCAAGGTAAGAAAGCAGTGATATAGGAGAAGGGAAGACCAGAAAGGAGAAAGTTGCAGTAGTCGAGGTGAGACATGCTCAGTGACTGAACACTGGCCTTGGTGGCATTCTGGGAAAGGTTGGATCTGATGCAAACAATGTTTCAGAGCTGAAAACAAAGGATTGGGCAAGTGATTTAATGTGGGGGTAAAATAGAGGGCGGAGTCAAGAATAACCCAGAGGCAGCAGAGTTGGAGAATAGAGGAGATGGTGGTATTGTCAGAAGTAATACAGTGGTCAGGGAGGGAGGAGACTCTTGAGAAATAGAGGACAATGAGTTCAGTTTTAGCCATGTGGAGTTTGATACAACACACAGACAACAAAGAGGAGATGACAAGGAGGCAACTGGACACCCAAGAGACTGTAGGTAAGGGGGATATATTAGGAAAGGATATATTGAGAATGTGAGTAAGTGGGTGTGGAGTGCGGAACAGTGACCAGGAGGGAGATCAAGTGAGTGGAGGTGTGAAGCGGAAAAGGCGGAAGAGAGAATGGATATGTAAGAAGGGAAGAGCAGCGGTCTCAGCCAGCCAGACCCACACAGAGGAAATCATCCAGGTAATGAGCGATCCCGCTCTCACCCGAAGATTCCTCCACGCACCAGTGCAAAAAGGTACTAAACATTTTGAAGAAAGGGCATGACACAGAACATCCCATCGGCAAGCATTTGTCGATGAAATATTCGTCGTCTATCCAGAAACCTATGTACCTAAATGCTTCTGGGTGCAAAGGAAGTAATCTAAAGGCAGATTCCACATCAATCTTTGCCATAAGGGCCCCCCTGCCGAACGAACGTACCATCTCCAGAGCATCGTCAAATTACTGATATGTCACGGAACAATACTCTGTGGGTATAGCATTGTTAACTGAGAACCCAGCCGGGTATGACAGATGTTGGATAAGACGGTACTTCCCCGGAACTTTCTTAGGAACAACCCCCACCGGCGAAATGACCAATGGGGGTTGTGCAAAGGTCCCGCCATGCGCCCTAGCTGCACTTCTTTGTCCACCTTCTCATACAACACTACTGGGAGGGAAAGCGTGGATTGCAGGTCTTGAAAGGAACCCCCCCCCACACCTCCCCTTCTATGGGCAGCTTAAAGCCCCTACTAAAACCTTCGTACAGCAAGGAAGCCACCTCCCTGTCCGGGTAGCACAGAAGCCATCTGGGCATGGCTTCCACCCACACCGGAGTGCCCACTCTAGCGAGCGGGTCCGGGGCCTGCTGGTCGTGGGGCTGACGCTGCTTCTCTGGAGGAGCGGTTTCCTCCAAAGCAATTGGAAGCAGGGTGATTGCCTCCACATTGGATGCAAACATGCTTAAACCTGCATTGCTGTCCCAATTGGCAGGTAGAATTATTGAATGCGTAGCATTTCCCTTTTCCTGTGCCCGAGCCCGAAGCCCTTCTGGCCACAGCAGGATGCCTACTGGATATAGTCTCAGCAGCCGGCCGCTGAGGTACGGACGGGGGAGGAGCAGGAGCGGCGCGAGCCACCTCAGCCGCATCTAAGTGGACCCTAGCCACCTCCATCCATACCTCTACATCCTTGCATCCAAAGTCCATAACGCTCAAGCAGTCTTGCTCCCGCCTGAACTGCTCGTCGTATGTCTTCCAAGCTGTCCCTCCATATTTTCGCTGCATTTCGTGCACCATATGAATATATCTAATGCTATTCATATGCTCCTGCGGCCTATCTTCTAGATAGCAAGCAGAAAACACACAGAAGCCTGCAAGCCAGTTGTCGTAGGACTGGTACGCTTCACTGCCCATGCCACCCTTCTCCTTAGACGCCTTAAAGGCCTTCTTTGATTTGTCCGTAAGGCTGTAAAGGTCTACATATTCCCCCCTCTCACTCTTGGTGTTGCAACTCTCTCTCAAGCACTGCAACACTGCCGTGTAGTCACAGTGTACCACGCCGGGTTGTCATCCTCGTTGTCAATATCATTGGCGATCTCTTCGCCGCCATCTCTATCTCTCCGAGATCTCTCTATCTCGCCGATCATGACCTGTGTAAACAAAATCTGGGCCCCACATGGGCCGGCGGGACCGAGCCCTCAGATCCTGTCGCCCTTGCCTGCTTCCCCCTGACGACCCGCTATAAGCGGGACTGCGTTCCATATTGGCAACTGTGGACTCCATGGGTGACATTCTATGGTTTGTGATAAATGCGCATTTTTTTTAGTGCACCACATCGCCGCTATTCGCCCTTTTTGAAATCGCATTTTTTCTTAATAATTCGCATATTTAATGGGATGCGCTTTGGAGGCTGAAAAGTGCGAAGTGGTGCGATTTGCGGCGAAGTGGTGCGAATTTAAGTCACAAAAAAGTGCGATTTCTTCCTCCGGTCATGTGCGAGTTTTGGACCAACCGGAGTGCGATTTACAAAACTGTCTCCGCATGACTAAGAACCCCCAACCTATTGGCCCACCTCTGTCCCCTCCATTATGCATCACACCCCCTATATAAAGGGGCATTGGCGCCATTTCAATCTTTGATAGGAAGTAAGGAGCATGGAGAGGAGCAGTGGCAGTGTGAGTAGAGGAAGAGGTGTTGGTGGCAGAGTGAGGAGTGGCAGAGGGAGCAGTGGCAGAGGGAGCAGTGGCAGCAGCCAGCCAGGTGGGAGAGCCAGCAGTGTGGCAGGCAGCATGGCCACAGCAAGGCCAGCCCCAGACCAGGCCCTGGCCGTCCAGCCCCAGCAGGAGGAGGTGGAGGATCCGCTGGCATCCCCATCCTATAGCCAAGACCTTGACCATACCCCACAGCAGCTGCAGTAGGGCCACGTGTCAGAGGTGGAGGAAGATGGAGGTGAGGAGGAGGAAGACACTGGCATGGAGGAGGAGGGGTACATGGCTGGAGTAGAAAATGAGGAGGAGGAGGAGGAGGAGGTAGAAGCTGGCCGCACAAAAAGTGGCCGAAAGGTCCGATTCTCCTATAAGGAAAATGCTGCACTTGTCCGGGCTATCATGCCAGTGTTTGACCGGTTACTGGGGAAAAGTCACCACAAGACCACTGCACAGCGCAAAAGGGCTATGTGGAAGGACATCACCCAGGCGGTGAACGCTGTAAGTCAGCACAAGCGCCTGGTCAGAAATGTCAAGAAGAGATTCTGTCCCAAAACTTGGGGTGCACTACCACTCGGGGATTGACTAGACCTGACACAGGGGCGCGGAGTCTAACCGTGCCGGGGGTTTTCTGCCAGTGACCCCTCCAAGCGGGATATGGGCTTCTGCGGCACCCGACACGTCGGTCGCGGCCCCCTGGTCAGGTTCCCCGTATGAGTGGTGGTAGCTTGTGGAATATGGAGCGTGGTCGTCAAGCCGGATCAGTAACAGGTAGACAGAAATGATACCAATGGATGCAGCAGTGATTAGTCAGAGTCAGGCCGGGTCATACACAGGAAGGTACAGGATGCGGTACACAGGGAGCAGGCAGGAGGATGGTCACAGAACAAGCCAGGGTCATACACAGGAATCACTTGACACGGTACCGGAGGATCAGGCAAGAGAATGGTCAGGAACAAGCCGAGGTCAGATGCTATAATCAGAAGTCTGGAATAGTACAAGGCACTGGAACGCTGGAGCTGGTGTGAACCTATACTCTGGCAGCTTCTTTCTGCCAAAGACTGCCTTTATAGGAAGCACAGGGAACTCACAGGTGAACTAATCAACGGGCTGAGCATGCTCAGTTTACACTGAACTCTCCTGCAGGAGAGAGTTACCAGGTGTTACTAATTAGCTGAGCTCAGATCTCACAGCACAGTTCAACTATACAGAGCTTGTGAGCAGCAAGGACTCCTCCAGGTTCTGTAATTAGCAAAGCTCAGGCCACACAGAACTTCCTTGCAGCATGGAGCAGGCTGAACAGACAGGAGAAGCCACAAACCAGGTAAGAAACAAACAATAACTGAATGTTGTGACAGATTCAATGACATCAAAAGGCAGCTAAAAAATAAAATGGCCATGGAGTTGGAGGAGGCCACCAAGACTGGCAGAGGAAGCCCCACCACTGTGTGCTACACATCGTATGAGGTGAAGTTGAAGCGCATCATACCCCCTGAGGTCCTGCCTGGCATGCACGTGGCGGATACCGATAGGCCGCAAACGCCATCCAGAGCTGGTAAGTGTGACCACATGCAATCTTAAATAAACATGCCAATGCTTTCTAACTGTATTCTTCACTTTAATTGTTATGCTAAGTAAAGTGCTGCTGTGGAACTCATATTCCAGCAAGCTCTGACACTCATGGTTTGGACTGTAATGGTTATAGTGTGTCAGGGCATGCTGGCACGTGTAGTTCCACAACACCAGTGAGCCATGTTTTACAGCAAACGTAATTCATACATGTATCAAATGTACTTACAAGCTTGATACCAGCAAAGGATAGGTCAGCACCACCAGCTGCATCCGTTGGGCTCTGTGTATTAGGCTAAATGTGGGTGGAAACAGATGGTATTGGTCAATAATTTGTTTAGGAGTACACTTACAGCACAGGTACATTTTGGAGTACAGGGCACATGTGCTTACCAGAAATGTAACGGCTGATGATATGTGTGCGCACCAGATTCCCCCTCAGCGTACCCCTCACTACCCGAGGTGTGGTAGGTTGGACTTCCTGCATGACTGCTGCATGTTCCTCCTCCACATAGGCAGGTTGGGACAGGGCTATGTTGTGCAACATGCAGCAAGCCTGGATGATCATCACTACTTTGGCAGGGTGGTAAAGCAGCGTACCCGATGACCTGTCCAAACACCGGAATCGACTCTTCAAAACGCCAAATGTGCGCTCCACCACATTGCGGGTTGCAATGTGGGCCTCATTATACCGGTGCTGTGCAGGGCCCTCTGGGGAGCGCAAAGGTGTCATGAGCCAGGAAACACACCCATATCCTGAGTCACCTAAAACACAGATAGGAAGTGATTGCCTTATATGGTAAGGTATGTGTTTCTTTGAAACAGGACACACTGTAAGAATAACAATATGCTTGTGAAACAGGAAATACACACATTAGAGCAGCTACAAATAAGGACAGACAGGGTAATATGAAAAAGGTACTTACCTAGTAGCCAGCCCTCTGGCATTTGGTGGTCGGTAAATCGGTTCCAGAGGGCTGAGTGTCTCAGAATATAGGCGTCATGGCAGTTCCCAGGAAAGCCTGCAACAACACTCAGGATTTTCAGGTGAGCATTGGATACAACCTGCACGTTCAGGGAGTGCCGCCCACACCTATTGACGTAGACGTGGCCCCGCACGTGCGGTGCCCGAATCCCAATGTGTGTGCAGTCTATAGCTCCCAGCACGTAAGGGAATGCTGAGAGTCTATAGAAAGCCAACTTGTGGTCCTGCCACTCCAACTCAGAACTGGGGAATCTGATGTATGTCTGCCACAACTTCTTTAAAGCAAGTAACACTTGAGTAAAATGCTTAGAGAAAGTGGGCTGGGATACCCCCAAGGACCATGAGGTCACAGACTGAGTGGAGCCTGTGGCCAAATAATAGAGGGCACACATTAATTTGTGCAGGCCAGACACTGCATAGTTGCCTCCCCCAAAAGGGTCCAAATCATCTCTCACCTGCTCATATAAGTCCAACAGGTTAATGCGGTTCAGCCTAAACATCCCCACAACCTGTTGATCCGAGAGGGAGTCCTGGTACAGCCGAGCACGATACATACGTGGGGTACGCAGTATTTGGGGGGCTACCTGGATCTGGCGCGCAGCTTCCTCCCTCCTGCGCAGCTCCTCCAAATGGGCCACATCACAGATAAGCAACTCCAAACCACTCTCTCCATGTCTCAAACCCTCACAGGTGTCCTTAATGATGTTGGGGTTTATGTAGGGGTGTTTCTGAGTGAAAATGAGGGCACCTGTGCTGAAATTAACCATGTGTGCACTTGACCAAAATGAGTTCTGGGCCAAATCGCCAAACAGAACCTGGTCTGAAATAAGTGCGATTATTAGACACCTTAAAAGTGCGATTTGAGAAAACGCATTGCATTAAATAAGCGATTTGTATACTTTTCTGTACGAAAACATCTGGATGCGATATAAATGCGAATTTATCTCGCACTTTTGGTCCGCATGCGTTAACGCACATAATATGCGATTTCAGTCCCTTAGCGCATCCTATTAAATAGGCGATTTGACGGAAAAATGCGATATTGCCATTTTGTTTACTAATTAACGCCAAAAAACAAAAATCACATCCCATAGAATGTCACCCCATGTCCCTGAACGATCGCATAAACTGCAAGCACCCCGGGACAGGCTCCCTCCCGGCACCGGAGCGCCTCTGCCCTTTATCCTTGCCTCCTGCCCCTTGTGGGAACCTCTCCATTAGCGGGGCCAAGGGACGACAGAGCCGTTGACAGGACAGCCGGATTGAACTGTGGAGGGGCCCCCCGAGGCACTACCAGATCCCAGACTGGACATGAAGCGCCTGTCACAGCCTGAGACCCGCCACCCTCAGTGATCCCTGCTGTGCACTGCACTGTCGCCTGCCTCCATATGCTGCTGGGCAGTGCCTCGCTCCCAGCTAGGCCGGTAAGCGTTCACCACCATTGCGGGACTACCCGGCGAGCTGGAGCGGGAGCTCTCCACTGCCCGACCCCCCTACCGCCGCAGCGCACCTTTGCGAGGCCATGCATGATGGCTAAAGCAGGCCGTGGATCGGAACCTGAAGCAGGCCGCGAAACATCAGCAGCCGCGCCTACCCCAGGACCTCCTGCGACCAGCCATCAGCCTCCTCTGTCCAGATCCCCCGTGGGAGTGCGCCATGTACCGGCTGCCCGCCCGCCCCCGCGTGACCTCACACCACTTGCCCGCTCCACTGCCCTGACTGGGGTCTGAGCCCTTGCAGCATGCCCGCAGCTGCAGCACCACAAGCCCTAGGGCTGGGTGCAGGGACTGATGCATCATCGCTGGGGGGTGACAAACCAGCCACTGCCTGAGCACTGCCCGAGGACCTCTCATCCAGGAAGCGTGCAAGGAGCGGCGCTGAGTGCCTTAGGCGCCGGGGAGAAGCTAAAGATCCTGACATATTGTAAGTGTAAATGCACTTTCACTCTAATTGGGAGGAATAAGAGGCAGTATAACCCACTAAGGCAGAGTTACAGGGGCACGTCTACTCACCACAAAATCCTCCGGAAAGAGAGGAAGACTCCTCCCTTTCCTGCCACTAAATTCCCAGCTAGCATCGCCATTCCCCTATTCAATATTGGATCCCCGATTCACATGCTTTCCAAAGTACACACACAGCCTGGGATGGTTAACCCACTACATGCCTATTGCAGGAATTACGTTAATCAAACAGACAGACAGAGGTTGGAGCAAAATGTATAGACATGATCTTAGCAATGTCATGTTATGATGGCCCCTCTCCATCTGCATAATGCTGTGGTTGGTGGCATTGTGAAGCATAGGGCAGGGCCATAATGTCATCATTTGACCAGCTCTCCCTTCCCCAGTGAACACAGCATCTTTACTCTGAGAACTGTTTTGAAAATATGAAGGAAAGGTAGGTAACTACTGTACGACTATAATTACCTAAGCAAAGATATGTTTACAAACTCAGACGTGCTGGGCATTTTTTTTTTTTAATTTTACAAAAAACATCTCAAACCCTCACTGTCAATTACCAATTTCCCTTGGCAGTTTCCTATCTCTACAGTTACTATCTGATTTTCTTAGTTACAGTATCTTCTGGAGGGAACCATTGAAGTTTTTGGTGTGAGGTAAAGCAGGTTAAAAAAATAATAGTATAGAACTGGGAAATGGAAATTACCAAAACTGGTAACTGCATGGACACTACAGGGGCTAATTCAGTAGTGTTTCTAGAACAGTGCAGTGAAAATTGGTTTTCGGCGATTATAGAAAATGCAACCTAAGTAATGGGGGGGTTAGGCTGTGCAGGGGAAGGCTAGGCTGCAGGTAGGGAAGGTTAAGGTTTGGGTTGTAGGGGGGAGCCTTAGCATATGTACCTAACAGTTGTTGGGATCCCGACCATTGGATTCTCAGTGATGGCTTCCCAAGCACCGGGATCCAAATTACATCCGCAGAAGACACATGCTTCTTAAGATTTACCAGGTTAATTTCACATGTAACAAGAAATAGTGTACTGAAAGTATATAGGATTACCACCTTTCCCGTTTAATTCCAGACACATATTAATTACACAGGTTCTGTGGGAGTTTAAAACCAGGTGATATGGAGTCTTGAAGTCAGCCAGCCACAGAACCTGTGTAATTAATATGTGTCCAGAATTAAAGGGGAAAGGTGGTAACCCTAAAAGTATAATAAGGAGAACATAAAGCAGTGGTTCTCAACTACAGTACCACCAACAGGTCATGTTTTGTGGATTTCTGTAATCATGCATATGTGAGACTCGATGTTGCTCGGTCATCAAATATTCCACCTGCTGCTAGAAATTATCATACGATGACCTTGTGAAAACTTGACAGGCGAGAGTAAGTAGCACTGATGTAGATATATGGGCCCAATTCAGACCTGATTGCAGGAGAAATGTTTTCTTAAAATGGGCAAAACCATGTGCATTGCAGGTGGGGCAGATGTAACATGTGTAGAGAGAGTTAGATTTGGGTGAGGTGTGTTGAGACTGAAATAAAATTGCAGTGTAAAAATAAAGCAGACAGTATTTACCATGCACAGAAACTAAATAACACCAAAATCTAACTCTCTCAGCACGTTTTCATCTGTCCCACCTGCAGTGCACATGTTTTTTTCCCATTTTGAGTACAAATTTGTCCTGCGATCAGGTCTGAATTAGTCGCAAGGCTTGACAGAGTTAGTTGTAGACGGAAAGGTCATATTACCCTATTTCTATACAATGTAATAATGCAATAAATTGTTATATATGCAACAGAAAAAAATACCAGGATTCCAGCAGTCAGGATGCTAGCGTTCAATATACAGATGCCAGAATCTCGACTGGAGTCATAAGACAGAATCATGGTGCCCCTACTGGAACCCCGACAGCCGGAATCCTGATTGGTGAGTATGCAGGGTTGGATAGCTCACAGCCTGGAGAAGGGGGTTGGTAGGTTTGGCCACTAGTGGTTGAGGGACTTAGGGTTAGATTGCATGGGTGTGTGTGTGTTAGGGATAGGCACTTAGAAGGGGATCTAGGTCAGTGGCGTATCTAGCGTAAGGCAGCCCCCGCAGCCGCTTGGAGGAGCGGGGGCTGCGTGGGCGCCGACACCCTCCCGGCGCATTGACAAATATTTGCTTAGATTGTGCCGCCGGCTGCTGCCTGCGCGCTGGCTGAGCACAAGCTAGTCAGCCGTGGCACGGGCACGTACATGACAGTCACTTACAGTGACTGTCAGTCAGATAAAAAAGTCTCAATTGATTGGCGGGCGGGCGGGTGGGAGAGAGATCTGGCTTGCTGTAGAATGGACGGGCGGGCGGATGGAGGCGTGGCCTGAGATGTTTGTGTCAGAGCCTGTCTTCAACTTCCCCTATACGTGTGACGTCAGGACGTCACACGCTGGGGAAACATGCCAGGCCTGAGGAGCCGGCCCGGGAAACCATCAGGAGCAGGGAGGGAGCAGAGACAGTGTCCCACCAAGTCAGTCAAGGTGCGTTCAGGCAGCGCAGCACTGACTGCCTGTATGTGTATATATGTGTATGGATAGGGTGCATATACAGTGTGTACAGATGTAGTGTAATGGGCATTATGGTGTGCAGCATGTGCAATGACCATTACGGTGTGTGGCAAAATATGTAATGGGCATTGCAACTTGAAGCGACCCTTTTTTTTATGTGCACACTCTTTTTTTTACATCTATTCGAGGGGTACAATTTTAATAAAAGGGGGGCGCCAGAAACATTTTTGGCTTGGGGGAGCAAAATTTATAGTTACGCCACTGATCTAGGTCTAGACTTAACTTACCTAACCCCTGTAGGTATACCCTCCTTCAGGATGCTAGCATCGGTATTCTGGACACTAGCATCCTGAGCACTAGTCAACCTTATGTATCCTCTATATTTGAGCCATTTTGTGCACTTCTTTATGTTGTTAACATTTCACATCCCCTATCTATTGTGCTTTATTGTACTGCTGAATACATTTAGGCATAACTATCTAATCACACATCACCAGCAGTAATGTATAGAATAAACAGTTATAAATAAAGTTTAAATTGTATTTTTCTAAAGTAAAAAGTGGTAATTTATTATGAATGCTCTCTCCTATTCATTTCTGTGAAATAAAGATGAATCACTTTACCTAAGGAACTCTTTTCTCTTGGTAACAGCCTCTGCACTGCACCAAACTGCAACGTGAATCACAAGACTATGTAATGTTAACCATTGCCTCTCTTTCCATCAAAACAAAATAAGCACTTTAATATCTGAAGCACATACTAACATAAAAATAATTTCATTCTACTCTTTTAAAAATTGCCACTTACTAAACTAGATTATAGTGAAAAGAATACGAAAAACAAGTGACATTTTTACTGGGGAACATTGAACGTCATTCTGTATACATCTCACTGTGCAGAACAGATACTGTAGTCCTTAGCAACCAATTGGATACTAAATTTTCGGATACTTTCTAAACTCTTGTAAACTATAGTTGATTCCATGACCTTTTTTGCTATTTGCTTTCATGGTTACCTATGTACAATATGTACAATTTGTGATTAATTATTTTGATAAGGATGGGAACAATGATGTCAAAATAGTAACAAATTTTTCTACTTTTCTGATAACATTCCTCTTTTTTAAAATTGAAGCACTGCAGAATAAGATACCTCTTTTTCCGCATGCTAAAACTTTGTTAAAATGAAATCAGCACACACGGCATGACAAAGATTGTATTTCTCTGAGACTGTGGGGTAATAAGTGTTAAGGTGGCCATACACATGCAGATTTATGGATGATAGCAAATGACAGTTGACCATTTGCTTGGAAATGCTGGAAAACTGACAAACTGTCACTCATCCATAACCATGTTTTTGTTCCAACCAGCCAGATCTGAAGATAAATCTTACTAGTCTATGGGCACATTTAAAGATAGATAAAGCGTATGCGGATAAGGTACCAACCAGCTAGTAACGGTCATTTTTCAAACACAGCCTGTAACTTAATAATTAGGAGTTGGCTGTTACTTTTCTCTGACCATTTGATCTCTCACCAAAGCTTAGGGCCAGGTCACACATATTTCAAATGAAACATAGTACGGCACCACCGCACTTTGTGTACTCATACAATGAAATTTGTGTTTCCACCTTGAAAAGTTGTCATCCCGCCTTCCTGTCCTAAAGCAGTATGCTGCGGTAGGACCCGGCAGCTGTGGCCCTGTCGCTAATGTGTCGGTGGCTGCATAGGAGCCTGTGTTCTCCTGTGCGCTGAAGAGACCCGCTGTGCTATTAGTGTGGCCCGGCCCTTAGTTATACTTGCTTACAGTCTCAGAATGGCCGGGAGGTTATAAAAAATGGGGTAGCCCTACCGGCCACTGGGAAGGTGGGCAAGTCACCCACATGCTCCCCGCACCCCCCTTCCACAAAGCAATAATTGCCGGCATTCGTGGGTCTCTGGGGAGGTAGCGGTGCTAAAATTATGTAAATCACATAATTTAGCATTGTTTCAACCCTGCCCCCTCTTGGTGGACCAGCTGTGTTTTGTGAGATGGGTTGGGGCTTGAAAATTTTAAATGTAGGCAAGTATGGACTGTGATGTGATGGACCAAGTTAGTTGACAAAAATGAATACTTTATACAATGTTATAACAATAAATACATTCATAGGGGCATATCAACTAAAAGTACAGCATAGTCAAGATGTTGCCCATAGCAACCAGATTCTAGATATATTCTAGAAAATAAATACTAAATACATGATAGGTCAAATCAGATTGCTTGATATAGGCAACAGCTCCACTTTTTGTAAACCTGCACTTTAGTACATATATCTGTGGCAGATTATAACATGGAGGGATTGCTCTGTGTTCCTGTTTGGGGTACTGTAATGTTCAAGGCTTAAGAATTGCAGGTCAATTGTTTCATTGTTTCATTGTTTCGGTAACTTTTCATTTTTCATGTACAAGCTGCTGAGAAATGTCACGGCTTCTCTCTGCACACGCCCACAATAGGTCACGGAGCTCACTCTCTTCTGATTTCTCTGCTCACACATCTCCCACTCTCCGGTAAACAAGCATTGTCAGCCACAATACAATACACATTCTTTGTATTCCTACACAGGCAGATCTATTTAGAAAAAAAGTAGCAGTGACTAAGGGCCTTATTCTAGTTCACTCTTTCTGACAAAATCCTTCTTAGATGGACAAAACCATGTGCACTGCAGGGGGGCAGATGTAAAATGTGCAGAGAGAACTAGATTTGGGTGAGTTATCTAGTTTCTGTGCAGGGTAAATACTGGCTGCTTTATTTTTACACTGCAATATATATCTCACTTTTAAGTAAAACCCCACCCAAATCTAACTCTCTCTGCACAAGTAAAATCTACCCCACCTGCAGTGCACATGGTTTTGTGCCTCTAAGAAGGATTTTGTCAGAAAGAGTGAACTAGAATAAGGCCCTAAGTGTTATGCATTGCTGGAGAAAGCGAGAATAAAGTTTGTTGTTTCATTTGAACCTTAGCTAATTTATATATTTGTGATACTGAAAAACTTAGTAAAAAAATGCGGTCACATTTTTATTATCAAAGTGAAGTCCCTTATATATTGCATTCAGTTTAACTACAAAATACCTTAGTTTTATAACAAAACACCTACTTTGCAGTGCCATTAAAGAGATTTGTGCAATTCAAGGCGCCACCATAAATAAGAGGTGTACTCAGGGACTACAAAACTCCAGAGATGCACGGTGGTAAAGTGTAAATGATCATATAAGTCCCACATTTAAAGATTCATATTCTTCACTCTCAATAAAATCAGCTATTTCCTTTTTCATCTAAGCATGATATTATTAACCTTATTATGTGGCACTTAACATCCATGTCCAGTCTGTGCCTATTATGCCAAATTGCTCCACAAGTATCGTACATCACTTGGTCTAAATCTAGACATACTTGTACAAATTGTGGTCTTTAATGAGTTTATTGCTGGTTTTACACAATTTGGGCTGGATTTAATGAAGTCTGAGGTCGTGCCATGCGGAATGCCAGCCGAACTCGGACATTTATTTAAAGGAGCAATCATTTCCAAGACATGGTTTTGCCTTGGAAATGGTTGCTAGAAATAAAGAAGATACTCTGCGCTTATATTTGGATATAGAATAGGTACTTGTTTCCTAGTAGGGCGCCCATCGCGGGCATCGCATGTACATCGCATGCCATTATAATGACATGCGATGCGACCGACGCGATTACCACGATTTTACATAGGGAACAATGTGAAATGTCCCAATTGACCCGATTTCACATAGGGAACAATGTTAAATGGCCCCCCCCCCAATTGTTAACGCCACCCCACGATCAACGTCAACCCGAAGCGTGCCCACGAGGTACGCGTCCTCCAACCTTTTCATACCCCCACTATCCATGTCGGCATGGAGTTGAGAATAGAAAGTGTGGCGAACGCAGCGAGCCACCGAGCCCGAAGCGCAGCGAGCCCCGCGAGGGGACACGGATTACTTAACTACATGTTAAGTAATCCGTGTCCCCTCGCGGGGCTCGCTGCGCTCGCCACGCTTCGGGCGCGGTGGCTCGCTGCGCTCGCCACACTTTCTATTCTCAACTCCATGCCGACATGGATAGTGGGGGTATGAAAAGGTTGGAGGACGCGTATCGCCGCCCCTCGTGGGCACGCTTCGGGTTGACGTTGATCGTGGGGTGGCGTTAACAATTGGGGGGGGGGCATTTCACACTTCAGGGTGGGTATTTGGGGTCTGTGGGCCATTTAACATTGTTCCCTATGTAAAATCGCGGTAATCGCGTCGGTGGCATCGCATGCGATATTTGTCAGCATGCGACGCGACCGACGCGATTTTTTTCCTTGCGATGCCTACGATCAAAATCGTGGGTGCCCTACTAGGAAACAAGTACCATAGAATATAATTAATAAGGTTGCTGACTGAATAGAAAGAAATACCAAATACCCATTTTAACATAACAAATAACATTTCTTTATTTAATAGAAATGACCGGTCAATATACAATACAACAGCCTGACTGTTATACTTTTACCTCAGACCAGGACCTTACCAAGCCCAATTCCCTTGGAGCCTTGCAGGGTGTGCGCTAACCCGGGAGGTCTCTGCATCTATCATCTTAGGTTCCATGGCCCGGTCTGGGTAAGATGTTATCCTGTTCCTTGTGATTTTATCCTATTTG
Organism: Crinia signifera; assembly: GCF_055691185.1. Classification (NCBI taxonomy): domain Eukaryota; kingdom Metazoa; phylum Chordata; class Amphibia; order Anura; family Myobatrachidae; genus Crinia; species Crinia signifera. The sequence continues at coordinate 98,852,443 of NC_139221.1, read as the reverse complement.
GTTTTTCATTTATTTCATCATCATGTTTTTTATGTGATATTTCCCATACATATTTGTCATCCCCATAATAAAATATATTTTTTAAATTGCTTCTGTGTGCGCCAGGGTCCTTATACATTTATTTGTCCTACAAATATACAATAAAAATTCAATAAGCTAAACATTCTAAAACACAAAAGAAGAAGAAAAAAAACAAAACAATTGTAATTTATTCACTGCTCTCTTGCCGTCGGTGGATAGCATCGCATGCGATCGCACCTCACGCATAATCTCATGCGATCGCATGCAATTTTATAGGGTACGATGGCATTAACTTTACTATACACTTCTATGACATGCAATGAGTTTTAGGCACCCCCCCCCACTATCCACATGGCGAATACAGCGAGCCCCGCGATGGGCGGCAGAACGCGTCCTCCCGACCTTTTCATACCCCCACTATCTACGTTCGCGTGGAGTTGCTTTATATAGTGTGGCGAGCACAGTGAGCCACCGAGCCCGAAGTGTGGTGAGCGCAGCGAGGGGATGTGGATTACTTTACATGTATTCCGCGTCCGCTCGCCACACAATATAAAATCAACTCCATGCTGACGTGGATAGTGGGGGTATGAAAAGGTAGGGAGGACGCGTTCCGCCATGCTTCGGGGTGGTGCGGATAGTGGGGCTGTTTTAGGAACACATTCACACCTGCCATATCATACATCTGACACAGTAATGATGACATGTGTTAACGATTAACTTGAAATGTACTTAATAATACTAACATCACATTAATTAATTCCAATTATAACAATAAATCAAGTAAAAGAACATGAATATAGACAAATAATAACAAAAAAATACAAAAATAAAAAAGTCACTCTTCACACTGTGCATTGGCCTTCGGAAGCAGCACAAGTGCATGCAGAATGCGGAGAAATGCATTATCAGCGCCCAGAGTATTACGCCACATAAATTCCTGCAGGTTGGAGTCTAAATGTTTGCGTGACGTGCCTCTTTGGCGCTTGTTGTGCCATTTACATGCCCCCCACAGGCGTTCAATGTTCTGGGTGTGAACACCTGACTCCGGGTCAACAAAGTTAAATCTGTGATTCACACGAGCATGTTTATATCCGGCCTGCTCAAGCTGCTTCGTATTGTAGGCCCGTCAACAATCAGAGTAAATCATTGTTCCTGGTTCCACAAATTGATTGATGGTGGCCATCAATGTAGTGGCATCAAGCTCCTCGACTGGAGTCACAAAACAGTCACCAGTCTCCCTGCAAATCCCTCCAAAGATCCGTCCCACATGGCTTTTACGTTTCACAAACAGGCTCTCGTCCACTTCTACTATCTATAAATAAATATATATATATAGACATTGTTGGGGCTCTGCACACACTAAATTAACTGATAATAAATAGTGGAGATTTGGTTCATGAATTGATCAATGCATTTAAGCCTGCAGCCCCCTTCACGGGACCCCACTTTTCTGCAGGTCCTAACACTATGGCTGAAAATGGCTACAATACACACAGCTATCACATCAATGTTTGATTCCAGGCATGCTATCTGGTCTGAAGCTCACAGCACACTTTGCTTTTATAGGTGAGCAGCTACCAACACACCTGTCAATAATCATCTAGGGAAATGGTTAACATAAGCTATGGAATCTTAGTTAAAGCAGGGTGCATGAGAGAATGTGACCACAATAAGACTAATTAAAAAAATTAATCTAATAAACAATATATACACTTATATCGGCACTCACCTTTCCTAGTTTTGGGGTGCCCTATGGCTTGTGACCATATTGTTTAAACAGACATTGTAGGGGCTCTGCACACACTAAATTAACTGATAATAAATAGTGGAGATTTGGTTCATGAATTGATCAATGCATTTAAGCCTGCAGCCCCCTTCACGGGACCCCACTTTTCTGCAGGTCCTAACACTATCGCTGAAAATGGCTACAATACACATAGCTATCACATCAATGTTTGGACCCAGGCATGCTATCTGGTCTGAAGCTCACAGCACACTTTGCTTTTATAGGTGAGCAGCTACCAACACACCTGTCACTAATCATCTAGGGAAATGGTTAACATAAGCTATTGAATCTTAGTTAAAGCAGGGTGCATGAGAGAATGTGACCACAATAAGACTAATTAAAAAAAAATTAATCTAATAAACAATATATACACTTAACATTGGCACTCACCTTTCCTAGTTTTGGGGTTCCCTATGGCTTGTGACCACATTGTTTAAACAGACATTGTAGGGGCTCTGCACACACTAAATTAACTGATAATAAATAGTGGAGATTTGGTTCATGAATTGATCAATGCATTTAAGCCTGCAGCCCCCTTCACGGGACCCCACTTTTCTGCAGGTCCTAACACTATGGCTGAAAATGGCTACAATACACATAGCTATCACATCAATGTTTGATTCCAGGCATGCTATCTGGTCTGAAGCTCACAGCACACTTTGCTTTTATAGGTGAGCAGCTACCAACACACCTGTCACTAATCATCTAGGGAAATTGTTAACATAAGCTATGGAATCTTAGTTAAAGCAGGGTGCATGAGAGAATGTGACCACAATAAGACTAATTTAAAAATTAATCTAATAAACAATATATACACTTAACATCGGCACTCACCTTTCCTAGTTTTGGGGTGCCCTATGGCTTGTGACCACATTGTTTAAACAGACATTGAAGGGGCTCTGCACACACTAAATTAACTGATAATAAATAGTGGAGATTTGGTTCATGAATTGATCAATGCATTTAAGCCTACAGCCCCCTTCACGGGACCCTACTTTTCTGCAGGTCCTAACACTATCGCTGAAAATGGCTACAATACACATAGCTATCACATCAATGTTTGATTCCAGGCATGCTATCTGGTCTGAAGCTCACAGCACACTTTTCTTTTATAGGTGAGCAGCTACCAACACACCTGTCACTAATCATCTAGGGAAATGGTTAACATAAGCTATGGAATCTTAGTTAAAGCAGGGTGCATGAGAGAATGTGACCACAATAAGACTAATTAAAAAAATTAATCTAATAAACAATATATACACTTAACATCGGCACTCAACTTTCCTAGTTTTGGGGTGCCCTATGGCTTGTGACCACATTGTTTAAACAGACATTGTAGGGGCTCTGCACACAATAAATTAACTGATAATAAATAGTGGAGATTTGGTTCATGAATTGATCAATGCATTAAAGCCTGCAGCCCCCTTCACAGGACCCCACTTTTCTGCAGGTCCTAACACTATCGCTGAAAATGGCTACAATACACATAGCTATCACATCAATGTTTGATTCCAGGCATGCTATCTGGTCTGAAGCTCACAGCACACTTTGCTTTTATAGGTGAGCAGCTACCAACACACCTGTCACTAATCATCTAGGGAAATGGTTAACATAAGCTATTGAATCTTAGTTAAAGCAGGGTGCATGAGAGAATGTGACCACAATAAGACTAATTAAAAAAAAATAATCTAATAAACAATATATACACTTAACATCGGCACTCACCTTTCCTAGTTTTGGGGTTCCCTATGGCTTGTGACCACATTGTTTAAACAGACATTGTAGGGGCTCTGCACACACTAAATTAACTGATAATAAATAGTGGAGATTTGGTTCATGAATTGATCAATGCATTTAAGCCTGCAGCCCCCTTCACGGGACCCCACTTTTCTGCAGGTCCTAACACTATGGCTGAAAATGGCTACAATACACATAGCTATCACATCAATGTTTGATTCCAGGCATGCTATCTGGTCTGAAGCTCACAGCACACTTTGCTTTTATAGGTGAGCAGCTACCAACACACCTGTCACTAATCATCTAGGGAAATTGTTAACATAAGCTATGGAATCTTAGTTAAAGCAGGGTGCATGAGAGAATGTGACCACAATAAGACTAATTTAAAAAAATTAATCTAATAAACAATATATACACTTAACATCGGCACTCACCTTTCCTAGTTTTGGGGTGCCCTATGGCTTGTGACCACATTGTTTAAACAGACATTGAAGGGGCTCTGCACACACTAAATTAACTGATAATAAATAGTGGAGATTTGGTTCATGAATTGATCAATGCATTTAAGCCTACAGCCCCCTTCACGGGACCCTACTTTTCTGCAGGTCCTAACACTATCGCTGAAAATGGCTACAATACACATAGCTATCACATCAATGTTTGATTCCAGGCATGCTATCTGGTCTGAAGCTCACAGCACACTTTTCTTTTATAGGTGAGCAGCTACCAACACACCTGTCACTAATCATCTAGGGAACTGGTTAACATAAGCTATGGAATCTTAGTTAAAGCAGGGTGCATGAGAGAATGTGACCACAATAAGACTAATTAAAAAAATTAATCTAATAAACAATATATACACTTAACATCGGCACTCAACTTTCCTAGTTTTGGGGTGCCCTATGGCTTGTGACCACATTGTTTAAACAGACATTGTAGGGGCTCTGCACACAATAAATTAACTGATAATAAATAGTGGAGATTTGGTTCATGAATTGATCAATGCATTAAAGCCTGCAGCCCCCTTCACAGGACCCCACTTTTCTGCAGGTCCTAACACTATCGCTGAAAATGGCTACAATACACATAGCTATCACATCAATGTTTGATTCCAGGCATGCTATCTGGTCTGAAGCTCACAGCACACTTTGCTTTTATAGGTGAGCAGCTACCAACACACCTGTCAATAATCATCTAGGGTAATGGTTAACATAAGCTATGGAATCTTAGTTAAAGCAGGGTGCATGAGAGAATGTGACCACAATAAGACTAATTAAAAAAAATAATCTAATAAACAATATATACACTTAACATTGGCACTCACCTTTCCTAGTTTTTGGGTGCCCTATGGCTTGTGACCACATTGTTTAAACAGACATTGTAGGGGCTCTGCACACACTAAATTAACTGATAATAAATAGTGGAGATTTGGTTCATGAATTGATTAATGCATTTAAGCCTGTAGCCCCCTTCACGGGACCCTACTTTTCTGCAGGTCCTAACGCTATCGCTGAAAATGGCTACAATACACATAGCTATCACATCAATGTTTGATTCCAGGCATGCTATCTGGTCTGAAGCTCACAGCACACTTTGCTTTTATAGGTGAGCAGCTACCAACACACCTGTCACTAATCATCTAGGGAAATGGTTAACATAAGCTATGGAATCTTAGTTAAAGCAGGGAGCATGAGAGAATGTGACCACAATAAGACTAATTTAAAAAATTAATCTAATAAACAATATATACACTTAACATCGGCACTCACCTTTCCTAGTTTTGGGGTGCCCTATGGCTTGTGACCACATTGTTTAAACAGACATTGTAGGGGCTCTGTACACACTAAATTAACTGATAATAAATAGTGGAGATTTGGTTCATGAATTGATCAATGCATTTAAGCCTGCAGCCCCCTTCACGGGACCCCACTTTTCTGCAGGTCCTAACACTATGGCTGAAAATGGCTACAATACACATAGCTATCACATCAATGTTTAATGCTATCTGGTCTGAAGCTCACAGCACACTTTGCTTTTATAGGTGAGCAGCTACCAACACACCTGTCACTAATCAGGGGGCTGCAGGCTTAAATGCATTGATCAATTCATGTGAGCTTCAGACCAGATAGCATGCCTGGAATCAAACATTGATGTGATAGCTATGTGTATTGTCGCCATTTTCAGAGATAGTGTTAGGACCTGCAGAAAAGTGGGGTCCCGTGAAGGGGGCTGCAGGCTTAAATGCATTGATCAATTCATGAACCAAATCTCCAGTATTTATTATCAGTTAATTTAGTATGTTCAGAGCCCCTACAATGTCTGTTTAAACAATGTGGTCACAAGCCATAGGGGCAACCCCAAAACTAGGAAAGGTGAGTGCCGATGTTAAGTATATATATATATATAACTATTTCCGCAGCAAAATGATCCCACGCGGATTCCGAGTAAAAAATATCCCGACTATAGGGCGTTACAACCCGGATTTTTGCCGTAAATGGGCAGGTATTCTCAATAAATGCTCATTCAATTTACTTTTATTGGTTGGGGAAGAACCAAACAAGAAAAAACCCTGGTAGCTGAGAAGATAAATCAGTTTGAATCCATTCATCTATCTACCTTATCGACAGATGCAAGTGTTAACTGGCTGGATAAATTAACACAGCAAGTGGAACAATATAAAAATGAACTGGTGAAGTTTAAAAAGACAAAGATGGAGATGGTTACCAGGGATTATGCGGAACAAAAGGTCTACAGATGGGTTAATAATAGAAATGTACAGATGACAGACAACAACGGGCCCGCAAATATAGAAGGGTCAGATTTGACACTGAATCGTCAAGTGGGGCTGCATCAACTTCCGGGAAATGGACAATTACATCAATACAGTGTCTGAAAAAACTCCAAAATCATCTAATTTAACAGCGGCGCAGAGAAAAGTGTTGATTGATCTTAGCGGCTACAAGGATATAATAATTTGCCCAGCCGATAAGGGTGGGGGAATTGTGCTACAAAATTTACAGGATTACAAAAATGAAATATATAACCAACTAAGGGATACTGTACATCAGTATATGAAAAATTGAATAAAGACCCCACCTGTGAATTCAAAGTGGAATTGAATATTATTTTGTTATCCGCTGTACAAAAATGTCTACTTTCTAAAAAATGCTGTGATTCACTGATTCTGCAATATCCCAAAATATCGGTGTTTTACACCTATCCAAAGTTACATAAAAATCCTGTAACACCTCCCGGAAGACCCATTATATCCGCAATTGATTCTCTGTACTATGTGATCTCTGAGTTCCTGGACATTTGCCTACAGCCGGTTATACAACATCTGCCTTCATATCTTATGGACACGACAACTTTGTTACTCAAATTACAGACATTGCCATCCTCCAACATGGTACAGGTGATGGCCACAATTGATGTGGTTAGTCTGTATACCACGATTCCACACAAAAGGGGCCTAGGGGCAATCCGTACATTGCTTTCCTCTAGTCCGTTCTACAAAGGTCCAGATATTGATTTATTTTTACAGCTGCTGCAATTAACCCTCACCTGGAATTACTTTTTATTTGATGGTGCCATTTACAATAAAAAATGCGGGTGTGCGATGGGATCGTGCATAGCACCAAGCTATGCCAATGCATATATGTATGGTGTAGAACAAAATATTTTCTTCACAGATCCCAATGTAGCCAATAATATAACATTCTATTGTCGTTATATTGACAACATTTGTCTTTTCTGGTCGGGCACTGAGGAAGCATTACAGTCATTTTTTTCACATATCAATGTGATGGATGTGGATACTAGATTTACATATGAGTGCAGTACAGAAAAAATACATTTTTTTGATGTGTCCGTAAGTTTGGTTTAGAATAAAATCATTACGTTCCTCTTTCGCAAGGAAGTAGAGAGAAATACGTTATTACAAGCCCAGAGCCATCATCCCCCTGCCCTAAAAAGAGGGCTTCCTTTCTCCCAGCTTCTGAGAGTCTGGCGTATCTGCACTAATGAATCTGATGCGCTTATTGAAATGGATCTTCTAATGAACAAATTCCTTCAAAGGGGGTATAATTAGTCATCTTTACTTAAAGCTAAACAGAAAGTTTTGAGTATCCCTAGGTCTGAGACATTACATTCTCAACCAAAGGATAAACTGGGTGATAGGGTAATATTCCCCATTGATTATTCTACCGGGTCTGATGGGATGGTGCAAAAAGCCAAGTCCATTTGGCCAGTGGTAGCTACAGATTCGACCCTCACCATGTTCAAAAATAAAACAATCATGCCTGGATATAAAAGGGGCAAGAATATAAAGCAGTGGGTAGTACATAATGACATTTCTTCATTTAAAGATACCCTGACCCTGAATTTTTTGACTAGGAAACCTGGCAACTTCAAATGTTTGGGTTGCACGACATGTAATGCTCTGGAGTCTGGTGATGTGTTCACACATCCCAGATCGGGCAAAAAATATCGCATTCAATTTCCTCTCACTTGCTCTAGCACTCACGTTGTTTATTACATAAAATGCCCATGTGGATTACTCTAAAGGACCTTTAAAGAGCGAATAGCTTTACATCGTTCAAATATACGTAAAGCACTTGAAGGCAAAATTAATGAACAACCTGTAGCTAGGCATTGCATACAGATGAACCACTCGATAGCATCTTTATGGAACAAAATGATAGATTGGGTCCCACCTTCTTTCCGAAGAGGAGACGGCAATAAAAAATGATTGCAAAGTGAGGCATGTTGAATAGATAGGCTACAGACTGAGAGGTGAGCAGCAGTGGGAGATCAGAGTGTGAGTGCTGCTGGGACCAGGTCAGTGAGTTGTTTTTTTATGGATTAAAACTTTGTGGAATTTTTTACCTGAACTGGCTCTCCATACAATAATCAATATCTGATATATTGGCAAAGAAACTGCTACGGGCTTTTGCCCCCCACTAAAAGGGTTGAGTAAGGTATGCCACCTAATATGGTGTGTAACCCCATATAAATAATCACCAGTTGACACACTCTAACCACACTGGTAATTTCTTGTACTTTATACACCTGGGAGCACTGGATCAGTGGACATCACAGTCACCTAGGACACTACACCAGTGAGAAACATATGTGAAAAGAATACAACTGCAAACAGTGTTTAGGATATGACCTGAACTGGCGCACTGCTGCCTGAGAACTGTACTTTACCCTGGTTATCACCCAATAACCCTCCAAATACCAAACATACAACAATGGGGATTTCCAAGTCTCTGGCGCAATACTTGAATGAGGTGAGTCTGAAGGTCTTTATCTTCAGGTATCTTCACACTTTATTAAGGGTTTTCTCAATTATACATAAAAAGAAAGAGGTGATCAATGGTCATACTGACTCTATCCCAATTTAAAGAGGAGACAATATGAGGTAAGTAAATGTATGGGCGTACCCCCACTCACGGTAAGTAGGGTGGTGTACAGGCACGTAGCGGTTTCTTTTCTTCTTTTCTTCTCTCTTCTCTTTCTTTCCTTTTCTTTTTTCGTCTATTTTCTGCTTTTCTATTGGGTGTTTCTCCACTGGGTGAATTTATTTATCTCCGTGAAAATTAAAGTGAAAGATGGGGGTTAATGGGGGGCGTGGCTTGGCTGAGTGAGTAGAAGGACGCAGGGTGCCTGGGCTCCGCATAAATCCTGCTTTAAATCCTAAATACGGGGCATCAGACACTCCTGCCCAGCTTACCGCGGCCCCTGATGCTCCCCTGCCACTACCGGGCTGTTTGACATCCTCCTGGGCGAATTGGTGTGGACACGACGAGACCTCCTGGCCGTGTGCGCGCTGGCCTTGATGCACTCGTGACCAGCCGCCATCTTGTAAAACCTACTGCCCTGACTCCGGCTGTCGCGGTGCGGGTCCTAAACAGAGGCCGGTCCTCGGCATCATCCTGCTGCTACAGCCCCTGGTGGAGGTCGGGCTCCAGACAGCTGAACTTCCGTCCTGCCTGGGTCTTCTTTGCCGGAGATCGTCTCTGCCGCTCCGCTTGCGCCGGTTCCCTGCTACAATCTCCGCATACTGACAGTCGGAACCGTGAGTTACCCCACAGTGTGTCTCGCGGCGAAAGGGGGAGGATCATGGCCATCCTGGCCTGAAAGCCCTTGTTTTAAAAGCGCCACTATTTGTTCTGCCTTTGAGTTGGCCCGGGGCTATCTGTCCCTCACTGTTTATATAGGGGCATCATAAATAAAGTGCTCTGCATGTGAGTGCCTGCTTTAATATTTTAAAAGGGACACTTTTTTCCCACTTGTATACTCCAGGGGTGTGCTGGCCACCACCATTGTGTCACCTTGTCAAGATGTCTATTAATGCCTCCACCCAGAGGCTCCTCATTAAAATTGATGCTATGATGGTTAAGCCGCTATCCAATGGTCTGTGTACCATTTGTGTCAGCTCCACTTCCAGACCCATCTCCTCAGGATGAGACCTCTCCTGTAATCGCAACCAGCTTTCTGATTCCTACTACTGGGCAATATGCACAGGATCGATGTGCAGCTGTATCACTAGATGTGAAGTTATCCCATTGCTCCTCTTCCCTATGTACCGGTTTGTGGCTGGATGGAACAACCCTTGCTCTGGATGCTTACTATATACCTAAATTGGAACATTCTACTTTATTGGCTTTATTTATTACCAGTATGCAGAACTTGTTCCCAGAATTTGTCTGCGACTCCTGGGTCCACTGGTGTGTGTTTGGACTTCATGTCCCAAAATTTCCGCTCCTCATATCAATATCCTCAGGAGCCTGCTGGAATGGATACTGACTGCTCTCCTGTTCTTTCCTATGCGGGATGGGTTAATGCTGGCCTTATGCCTTTCACCTTTACTGGTACTGAATTTTGGCCAGATTAGTAGCTGTTAAATATATTTAGCTCTACTGTTACTAAGAACCTGGTCGGCTTGATATATACTCTTTACTCATATGTTCACTCTTCTTATTTTATTTCACTGCTAATGCTTTATGTGTTTGTACAATACGGTAAATTTGATTATTTTCTTGCTCTCCTGAACACTACAAGTCCACTGCCCTAGCCAGTCCATATTATTATTATTATTATTATTATTATTATTATTATTATTATTATTATCCTTTAGTAGAGGGTGGGGGGGGGGGGAGAGGTGACTAGTTTGGTACAATTTAGCTACAATGTAGTTTTTATCCTGTTGGGTTTGTGGGTATCCTAGGATCTAGCTAAAGACCACTGGTTCACTACCTTCCTATCGGGGAGGGAGGGATTACTTAGAAATGGTTGGGTGGGTAGGCTATGAGGGGTAAGTTAGTTGTGGGTAAGAGGGCTAATAAGGTGGTTTCGGACCTCCATTGGCTATTACCACTAATTTACTACCTTTTCTGGGGGGTGGGATGGAGGGGGTGGGATCGTTATATAGGTTAGTATAGTTAGTGTGGGATAGCTACAGTATTAGGGGGGGGGTTACAGTTAAGGGATCCAGGTACGCCTCAGTTGGGGGTGGGTTGTACAGGGTGGGGGTTATGTGGGTGGTTTATTTTGGGCCTTTTGGGTGGGTTTTTGTGATTTATACTTCCAATCTCCCTAGCTAGACCAGACGCTTGACTTTGCATTATTCTAAGCACTATAGCATCAGACTAAGCTCCTTCATCTATCCTGCTAGTGTGTTGTTCTTGGGGGTGGCTTGGATGACTCCCGATGGCGCCTCCGGATTTGTCTAGTCCACAGTCATCTCAATATACACTGTAGTTTTGCTGCTACTGATAATATACTTTTATATCTTGATGTATAAGTACCCTACAATCCCTGTTCCAACTCTTGTGATACTTGTCAAATACGTCTGTTGAACTCTGTGCCTATGTCGGGAAGTATGTTTTTGTTTGTATTTCTAAAATCTAATAAAAATCACTGAATTAAAAAAATAAATGGGGGTTAATGAGTGGATCTGTAAATTTTCAAGAACACCCCGTGCAAATTAGATACAGAGAACAGTGGTGATCGTACCTTACTCACCCGAGGATAGAGCAAGATACATATATAAAGGTATCTTAAGATATAACTGTTTAGACCAAAGTTGAAAATGAGTGTGCGTACCGCACTTACGTGGGTGGATAATGGGTATGTACCCGTAGCGTGTTCTTTTCCTGTGTGGGATTCTGTTTCACCGTAAAACCAGATTTCTCTCAATTGAAGTGTTGAGTGAATAAAAATAATAATAATGAAAATATGGTATTAGTGAATGAGTATTATTTCTTTATCTATACCCCTATATATAGAAGGTAAGTATAGGATGCAGGTGCCTTTAAGTATTTAAAGGTGAATAGAGGTACTAATGGCGTACCGTGACTCACACTCTAGTGTGTAGAGGAACACCCAAAAAGGTTTCTTTTATAGAAGATGGATGACTTCACCACGTGTTGTTCTCATATATATTAATAATATATATACCCAAATTTAATCCAAAGGACAAGAGATATGCGTACCAAAACTTAAAGTAGTGTAAGTTTTTCACCACCTATAGCGGTTTCTTTAGCTCTGAGTGGTAATCCGTTTGTGGGGATATTTCTCCTCCCAGGTATATTTTAACCAGAAAAAGATTTTTCTCCCTTTTTTTTTATAAAAAAGATTCTTCATTGTACCATAGAAAAAATAGATAAAATGTCCTCCATCCCAACAATGGAAGGATCACAGAGAGTTCCAAATTTGTCCACAAGTATCCACAGTAAACCAGAAAAAAATACAAAAAAAAAAAAGTATAAAAAAATTAAAAAAAGTCCAACATGACACCGTTAGTAGGGGTACGCTTTTCTTTCATCAAAAAAGAAACTTTTACATATGTTTTTCCCTAACCATCAATGTAAGTGAGGTACGCTGTCATAACTTGCCGTGTTTTGCACAGCTCCCACACACGTTTAAAAAGAGAATATATACGGTTATTCTGTAAATTCTCAGACACCATTTCTTTCTTTTCCGAGCACGGATGAAAAGCTATTGATTATCCCACAAACATTAAAAGAGGTATTCACGTTGAGAGGCCAAGCCCGTCCGGGAGAGCACAAAAAAGAAACCTTTATAAGAGGGATATCATCAAAAACCCACGTGAGTTCTGGTACGCCTGGAAAGACTCAGCTTATCTCAACAATAAAAGCACCACTCATTAGAGTGTTCATAATAAAGGACACATACACAAAAGTCTGATCTTTATTTTTTATATTTTCTTTTTTCACACGCAACACCTTGACCTGGTGATCCTTGCCCATCCGAGATTAACATCATCTTACAAGAGGAAGTCTGAACATAAGAAACTCTAAGTATCTTTTCATTCTGCGCCATTGATTGTATATCCCATCTTTCTAAATTCTACATTTTTGAAGTAAAGGTGTATCTTCAGGGATTGTGATCTAAGGCAGCATTGCGCCACGTACCCACTGTCATTTTGTCTTTTGCATAGGCTACAGACTGTCTCCCCTTTGGGAATGAATGAAAAGCAAAGTTTGCATTGTTTTCTGTAATCAGCCATTTCTCCATCTTTTACCTTACGTATATGCAGTCCACTATACTATGAATGCATTATTGTTTGTTCATATATAATCTGTGCATTTTGCCTCTTCTGGATGATTATTCTGGTTCACTCCTTCTGGAAAATTCCTTCTTAGATGGACAAAACCAAGTGCACTGCAGGTGGGACAGATGTAAAATGTGCAGAGAGAATTAGATTTGGGTGAGTTATTTTGTTTCTGTGCAGGATACATACTGGCTGCTTTATTTTTACACTGCAATATAGATTTCACTTTGAAGTAAAACCCCACCCAAATCTAATTCTGTCTGCACATGTTACATCTGCCCCACCTGCAGTGCACATGGTTTTGTCCATCTAAGAAGGAGTTTGCCAGAAGGAGTGAAGCAGAATAACCCCCCTAGTATTTTTGGTCCATCCTGCAGTATAGGTTATTGTGTGTATATATTTGTTATGCTGTTGATATGTGTGTTTATATAAGACTTAATGATCCGTATTGTTTATATGTTTACAGTTTCTATGGTGAATGTAAACTGTCTTTTGAACTCCTGACACGCCCCCTGGGGTGTCAGACGAGACGCTGGCGCTAAGCGCGCATCAGTGACATCATCGCAACCCCCAAGCGGGTGCAGCGTGCAGGAGAGCTTCTTTGGCCATTTGGGTAAGCTATATAAATGTAATTTTTGTAAATCATTCTTTATTTCCTGACCTAGGTGTCGCTTCCAGTTATTTATTTCCAAGTCTCTATGAGTGCCGGCTGCAGCTCCGTCTGGAACACTGAAGTATATATATATATATATATATATATATATAAACATAGGATAGAGGTGTGCTATAACACCAATACTTATACTTTTAAACTCAAATAAATCGATAATTTGTAAAAACACCAATTGACATTTATTAGATTTTTTTTTCATCAGCGTTTTCACAGGTGTCATATGAAAGATCAATCCGCAGCCCAACGCATTTTGTCCCTCAGGACTTCATCAGGGGCAATGAAAAAATCTCTAGAGGTACTAGATCCTTTGGTAGAAGTGGAGGTGATACATCCCTCAATGTCAAAAAAGTTTTTGGTACTGTAGTTTTAAATGCGACAGGTATTTTCTGGGCCGCCGATTTTACAAATGCTTCAAGCAAAACTCCCAACAAGATGGTAATAGGTCATGAATCACTTTTGACACCAGTAAATTGGCTGTAAACCACTTCTGTCTCCAATACAACTCAAATGGGAAACCGCTGTGTAGCACAGGTCCTCAGAGACCTGTGCTACACCTTTACCTAGCTCCCCCACAGGTGATGGCAATCAAACATTACCAGGGAAGTCCAGAAACAGAGCATTTTCTCCCGCATGGAGAGGGTCAGGTAGGCAAGTATGCTGCAAAGGTGTTGTGGATGTAATTTAGTATAGTTTGGGTGCATCATGAGCAGGATTTATTTGTTTTGATGCTGAAAAAATGTTTGGAGAGTGGCATGCATAAAAAAGCCTAAAAAATTAAAGCTTAATGGCATGGAGATAATGACTTTGTACAGTATGTCATAAATTACTGCATGCTCCTGCAGGGGATTTACCAGTATTTCTTCTATATACTGTATGTCGCAGCTACAGTATTAGAAGAATGAGCTGTCAATATTTGTTTTACAGTCATCTCAGATGTCTAAAGCTGTGCAGGTCTGATTTGTGGATTCTGTATCAAGCGCAGTGACAGGAATAAAAAAAGAAATACTGCACAGAAAAATGTTTAGATAAATAAATATTTCCTAGGTTACTATACACTACTGTATCTATAGTTCCTGTTCTGTCACAGTAAAAATACTAATTCAGTTCAGAGATGACTAATTCAGTTTGTTTATGTGGATGTGCAGCAAATGAGATTATACAAATAAATCAATTTACTATTCATGATCCTGATGCAGCATGAGTTGTAGTTTTGCGAAAACTTGCACAACTACAATTGTTGTCAGTAGCTTGCGGAAGGCCACTCCCTACAACGCATGTGAAACTGTGAAGGCAGACCCAGGTCCACCAGATTTTGGGTTGCAAAGTCTGCGTGTGGCATCATGCAGTCGCCACAGCACACCCAACAAATGGTCCGGACTGTGCTCATCATAGCCCTCCCGCCATTGCACCGCAACCCCCGCTGGCACTTAGATACTTAGTTTAAAGTGTTGCACATGCCCAATATTGGCAACTGTTTTTTAGTCCCTTTTTGCTTCACGTTATCATCATCATCAGTCCACAAGAGGCTTAGTCCAAAAGATATGACTGAAAACAAGTGTATTGCGTCCCGTCATATGGCTCGCTGGGCTCAGCACCCTAATATAATCTAACTCTACACCCACTTGGATTGTGAACAAGTCGGTCTAGAAAAAACAACTTGTGCCGACTTTTTCCTGTGCGACCATTTCCATGTTGACCTTTTGCTTGTGTTAACATTTTGTCAATGTCGACTTAATGCATTTTGACCATTTTTAGGTGTCAACCTATTCACTATCCGACCAATATTGGTTGACCTAGTGACTGTCAACCTCTTGAACCATTGATAGTTGTAGTAGTAGTTTGTTTATTTATAAGGCGCCACAAAGTGTCCGCAGCGCCGTACATAGCAAACAAAAAACAAATTACAGGGTAACGTACAGGGTGTGTTGATAAAATACAGCATAAATAGGGGTATAGCTGGAGAGCTAAAATCAGCACCAGTTCTGAAGTAGGTGTCGAAATTGGAGACTGAAGATGCAGTTGAGGAAGAGAAGAAACAGGGCAGGAGGACAGGTGAGGTAAAGAGGTAGGGTGAATACGTGAGGAAGGAGGACCCTACTCATAAGAGTATACAGACTAAAAGGAGGTGGGTGGACAAACAAAAAACGGTACTCTTTACCTAGATGGGCTAAAAATCGCGGGCATCGCGGGTAAATCGCGGGTACATAAAAATCTGCTACCCGCGATGACCGCGATTTTCCCATAGGGAACAATGTTAAAAAGGCTGATTGAGCGCGATTTTCATGTAAAATGCCTCAATGCCCGCGATTTGGCCATAGGAATCAATGTTAAATGGGCTACAGAGCCCAAATAGGCACAATTAACCCTTAAATGTCCCCCCACATTTTTAACGCCACCCCACGATCCACGCCAACCCGAAGCGTGGCGAGCGCAGCGAGCCCGCGAGGGGCGGCGGTACGTGTCCTCCGACCTTTTCATGCCCTACTATCCACTAGGGCGTGGAGTGAGAATAGAATAGTGTGGCGAGCGCAGCGAGCCACTGAGCCCGAAGCGTGGCGAGCGCAGCGAGCCCCGCGAGGGGACGCGGATACCTTCACAGGTAGACGCGTCCCCTCGCGGGCTTCACAGGTGTCCGCGTCGCCACGGACACCTGTGAAGCCCGCGAGGGGACGCGTATAACTGTGAAGGTATCCGCGTCCGCTCGCCACGCTTCGGGCTCGGTGGCTCGCTGCGCTCGCCACACTATTCTATTCTCACTCCACGCCCTAGTGGATAGTAGGGCATGAAAAGGTCAGAGGAGGCGTACCGCCGCCCCTCGCGGGCTCGCTGCGCTCGCCACGCTTCGGGTTGGCGTGGATCGTGGGGTGGCGTTAAAAATTTGGGGGGACATTTAAGGGTTAATTGTGCTTATTTGGGCTCTGTGGCCCATTTAACATTGATTCCTATGGCCAAATCGGGTCCATTGAGGCATTTAACAGTAAAATCGTGTCCATCGGGCCTTTTAACATTGATTCCTATGGCAAATCGGGAGCATCGCGTCGCGGGCATCGCGGGTACATTTATGGCCGGCCGCGACGCGACCGACACGATTTCCATGTTTAACATGGGTTTCAATGGGAAATCGCGGGCATCGCGTCGGTCGCGTCGCACCCAGACATAAATGTACCCGCGATCACCACGACGGGCGCCCATCTAGGTAAAGAGTACCCAAAAAACAATAGGATAAGTCGGAACCGATGGAGAGTTAGGGTAGGCAGAATAGGATAGGTTGATAGGTTCCCATTGCTTTTATAGGCCTACATTAAATAGCAATAGTTATGAGTCTGAATATAGATCTGAGGTTTCTAGGTTGGCGTTAATACAGTCATTTTTATCGGATTTGTACATTTTAAAAAATAATGGTACATTTTAGGAAATCAAATAAGCATGTTTATTGTTCATTCGTTCTGAATGGTGAGGAGCGTGGAGCTGGTGGAGCCTTTTAAAATTGTAGGTATTAACATTATTAAGTTTTGTCATACCTAAGTTTTGTCTACACTCAAATCATAATTAAAAAGGCTCAGCAGTGGTAATTTTTTTATTTTAGGGAAATGTCTAAGGGGTACATTTACTAAGCTCCCAAGTATTGGGAGATATGTTGATACTCAACATACATGGTTGTATATTTTAAAAATATATCAGTACTTTATTTGGCTCTAGTCTTTGGTGCGTTCATGTTTTCTGATGGTCAGGAGATCTGCCTCCTATAAAAACCATGCCTACAGTAGCTTTTCCGTTCTACAACCAGAGACCTCACCCTTCTTCTGACCTCCCTGTAAATGATTTAGCTGACCTCAGATAATTGACTCCTACTGTTACTTCCATGCGTCTCTGGCTGCCATGCTACAAATCGTCTATTCCCTTCTGCTCCCCCCCCCCTTCACACACACGCACACACAAACATTTTACTCTTGTTCAACCCCCACTACTCTCTTTCTCTATTTTGTTTATACTTTTCTATCTTTCTCATCTTTGATATGTCAGATATGTGTTGTTACTTACTGCTGCATCATATTAGCTGTATGCTTCTTCAGTAATATTTGTTGTCATAAAATCACTTTGCATATTCTTTTTGTGCGTTTTTGATATTCATTAGTTCAATAAAAACAATTGACACAATTAACTATATATAAAACGTCATCATGCTTAATATTATTGAGTGGATTTATGAGACAAACAATGACCCACATAGCAAAAGGAACACCATTTTGAAAAATGACCATTGTTTACCTGGTAATATCTGATCAAATAGTACAGGTTGAGTATCCCTTATCCGAAATGCTCGGGACCACGAGCATTCCGGATAAGGGAATATTCCGGTTTTTGGAATAATTTTTTTTTAGCCATACTTACCTGCCCCTGGTGGTTCCCTGATGGTCCCTCGGCGTCCATGGAGTCCTCCGGCGTCCACGGCAGGCCACCAGCACTGTCTCCGGCATCTCCAGCGGTCCCAGGAGTGCTTTGCGCAAGTTCCCAGGTGCGCCGGTGACGTCACCGGCGCGCGCAATCGCGCAAAGCACTCCTGGGACCGCTGGAGACGCCGGAGAGGATGCTGAAGGCCTGCTATGGACGCCGGAGGACTTGGTAAGTATTAAAAGAGGGTTGGGGGGGGGAAACAATTTTTTTTGAATTATTCCAAAAAAACACGTTTTTTGGAATAATTCGGATATGGGATGCCCGACCTGTATTAGCTTTTGATAATGTAAAGATTAAATTGCTGTGAGTGGTTCTGCACAATGCGTGTTATCAGACCTGATCCCTGCTCTGCTAACTTGCAGAGACCTGCTATTAGGTATACGCCGCCCCACCAGAGTGAAATCCCGCCCTGGAAATTGCTTAGCATGGCTTGCAAAAATTAGCTGGATCTTCAATTAGCGGCAAATCCATTCGCAAGCATCTCACCATCAGATGACATTTCCAGTGCGTGCAGTATGTGTGTAGCCCAGGGCTTACTTGGTGCAAGTGACAGAAATGATCGGAATGGGCCAGAGTTGACGTAACACACCCTCCCCTCAAACGCCTGGGCACACCTGCATTTTTACTGCCACTCCCAGAAAATGGACTGGTGACACCCACAAATGTCAGCTTTTTGTCAATCAACTTGTGTGCGGCAATCGATAATAGAAATGTCATGATTTTATCACAGGATGGCCTAGCACATGCACGCTACGGTCAGTATGCATGGTCAGTCTATCTATAATCACTGGGCCTGCAAATACGCAGGTCTGAATAACCCCCAATACTGTACTGTATGTCTGTTAAAAGAAAAAAAAATCTAAGTATTGGGAGGTTGCACTGTTACCCTGCCATTCAGTTTATCATTTTAATGTTCTATTTAAAGACTTAATCCTGATTAGCATAGAGGTGATGAGGTTGATATTCCACATCATTAAAGAACATTGCTCGTTACCAGATTGTGATAATAATGAGTAGATCTTAATGCAATATCACATTATCTTAGACAATCGCTACCTTATTTCTGCTGCGCTGATTGCTAATGTATTAATTTCCTTTAAGTATGTCAGGCTAAGGAGTATTCAAATCCATGCTATATTTAGTGCAGCGGCATGCCTAATATTTACATGTGTTTTAACCACTTCCAAATGTTCCCTCTAATTTTACAAAGGCTGTGTGCGGCTAAAAATTTTGGCTGTGCAACTTTGGAAAGAAATTTACTTTTTTGTGCGTCACATATATAACTGGAAAATTATGTTCAGCATTTGTGTTAACTTTACTTAAAAATGATATTAATCATTTAAACATTCAAAATACAGTACACAATGTAGTTAATGGGTGAAACACACATTAATTGAGTCCACAACTGCAAAAAGGGACCATTGCTGCTTTGTGTGCTCAGTTGTAATGTCTGTGCGCACGCTCGTCAAGGTGTGTGCGCGCGCACAGCTTAGAGGGAACACTGCTTCCAATCTGTGCCATTTTATAACCATATAACCATTAGGTACGGTATGCTCCCCAAGCAAAGTGTTAAAGTACTAAAATACACTGCTGTGACACGAGGCTGTCACTGAAAGCGCTATGACAACAGCCATATATATGAGAGGTGCTGTCACTAAAGGTGCGAGGCAGAGGGGGTGCCACCATTTCTATCCTGCTGGATCTAGTATTCCGTTTGCAGCCTAAAGAACACTTTGGTGACCTATAAAGGACTTACATGGCAGTGGCAAACGCAATTTTTTAGAGTGAGTTTCCAAATGTAATCCAATGTCTCCCACTCTGCAGCACATTGGAGTAAGTACTATTTATACACTGGATACAGTATGGAATACAGTATTAATATTTAACAGTACATATGGCCTATAGAGTATAGGCTTTTTCAAACATTTAATTAAGATAAGTGGTCAGGAAAAGGTTAAACATGCCATAATAAATAAATACACAGATATAATAGAACCAGTACTGTACTTTCTAAGCTCACATTCTCCGACCTCATGTTAAGGCTCCTGTCTCTTCCTCCTGGCTGCTCCCACAGGGCATGTGCAGAGATGTGCAGGTCCGGATTTACTCGATTTACCCGTAACTCAAAATGGGATCTTATTGGCTATATGCTGTCACATGTTTTTGCTCCAAAACATGTGACAGCATATAGCCAATAAGAGTTCCGGGTAAATCCAGACCTACACATCTCTAATGCAGTGTTTTTCAACCACTGTGCCGTGGCACACTAGTGTGCCTTGAGCTGTTCTCAATTGTGCCCCCAGATCTAGAGATGCCCAAACCAGTTTACAGCAATCACCAGTTCAACTGCTATTTATTGGTCTCTGCTTTTCATGTAAAGGGCCAATGTATTTTAGTTTGTTACCAGTGTGTTTGTTTTTGATATGGGGGCCAATATATTTTTTTTTTCTGTGGGGGCCAATGTGTTTTGCCCTGTGGGGATCTCATGGTGTACCTTGGCAATTTTGAAATCGTATTTAGTGTGCCACAAGGTAAAAAGGTTGAAAATCACTGCTCTAATGTGCAGCAGTTTTGGGTACTTGTGTAGTTTCACGGCGCCGCCGCGTGCACAATCTGTCTCTGAAACTTGGCAGCCTGCCAGAAGCTCTGTTTAACTGTGCGCGTGCCGCTCTAGCTCTGTTCAACTGTGCGCGTGCCGCTCTAGCTGTAAGCTACGTATTGCCAGCTTACGTTATCAGCGTAGCGCCGGGCAGCAGCATTGCGCTGCCCAGCCGCTGACAGGTCACTGTGGTACTTGTAGTTCCACAGTGAAATAGGCAGCCCTGCGCACCGCTGACAACGAGGGCATGTAAAAGTGGACACCCCGGGCACACCGCTATCAAAGGGGGAGTCCCCCATGCAGACGCTAAAACTGAAACCTGGACTACCTGCTAGCCGCTAACAAGCCAGGGTTTCTGGACTTAGGCGCTAAAGCGTCTGAAACCCGACTAACTGCTAGTCGCTAAGAAGCTGGGGTTTCTGGACTTAGACGCTAAAGCCTCTGAATTTAGTTGGGTCTAGGGGTACATCTAAATTTAGACGCTAAAGCATCTAAATTTAGACGCTAAAGCATCTAAATTTAGCTGGGTCTAGGGGTACACTATTGAAACCTGTCCACAGTGGCACTAGTCGACGCAACAGCTGTCCACGCCAACCCGAAGCGTGGCGAGCGCAGCGGTACGCGTCCTACGACCTTTTCATACCCCGACTATTCACATCGGCGTGGAGTTGATTTTAAAGTGTGGCGAGCGCAGCCAGCCAACGAGCCCGAAGCGTGTGGCGAGCGCAGCCAGCCAACGAGCCCGAAGCGTGGCGAGCGCAGTGCGCCCCGCGAGGGGACGCGGACACCTGTGAAGCCCGTGAGGAGACGCAGATAGTACCACAGTGACCTGTCAGCGCCTGGGAAGCGCAATGACAATACGTAGCTTACAGCTAGAGCAGCACGCGCACAGTTAAACAGAGCTAGAGTGGCATGCACACAGTTAAACAGAGCTTCTGGCAGGCTGCCAAGTTTCAGAGACAGAGTGTGCGCGCGGCGCCTCCGTGAAACTACACAAGTACCCAGTTTTGTTTTGTCCCTTACACTGCAGGGATTTGTTGCTTTCAGTGAGGCATGGATGTGCTGCTGTCAGTGAGGCACGGAGGTTTTGCAAGGTTTACAGATGGTCATGTGACAGAAGTCTTAAAAGTCTGCAGACTTTGGAAAATAATGCACATTATTCATTTGTTCTAATGTGCCTAATCATGTTAGTGAGTGTAAACATTAAACAAAAACAACGTTAATGAACAAAATTACAACATTATCAGGTGAATCTGCAATGTATTTAAAAATACAGCTCCCCAGGTTATAGGCCAGATGTATCAAGCTTCAAAACGTGATACAATGGACAGTGATAAATAACCAGCCAATACTATTACAAGCTGTGTTTGAAAAATGACAGGCAGGAGCTGATTGGCTGGTTGTTTATCACTCTCCATTTTAATACTTTTTGAAGCTTGATACATCTGGCCCTATCTAATAATTGTTGTTTTTTTTAATTACTTTTTTTCCCTTATTGGGGCACTTCTACAGTAATATATTAAAATAGAACCATTTTTAATAGCCAGACTAAAAACGACAAATAATAAAAATAAATGAGTGATTGTAAATGACAATAAAACTTATAAAGATTGCTGAAAGACAATTTAATAGGCTACTATCAGTATCTGTAAAATACTCTATAACATTTGTACAGTGTATCTGATATATTGTTTGACTTAGTTGCGTGATATATACATGTCAGTGGGGCTGTCAGAATAAAATATACTTTTGCTGATTATGCCACTAGCTCATACAATCTAAGATTTTTTGTGTTGATCAATTATTCATCATACACCTCATGTGTTACTACACTCTCAGTCATATATGGGGTATTGTCAAATGTGCTTACTCTGGCACATTTAATAGCTCAGCTTCTCACATTGGGTTTTAGTGCATCTATTTGTAATTGGATTTTGGACATCTTGACAGATAGGCCACAATCTATCAAGTTAGGGATCTTAATGGATGCTCCTGTGGGATGTGTTCGGAGACCTACTTTGTACTCGTTATTCACTTATGATTATGTACTTGATTTTAGGTCAAACAGGGTCATTACATTTGCTGATGATACTACTGTTGTAGGTCTAATTAGTAACAATGGTGAGCCAGCATATCGAGGTGAATGTGAATTGGTTCAAGGGAGTAAAGAAAATCATCTTCTTATCAATGTTAAAGCTAAGGAATTGTTAACTAGCAATGTTAACTAAGGAACTTATTGTCGATTTTAGTATGAGCAAGTTTTTACTTGAACCATAAAATATAGATAGAATGTACATAGAACGGATGAACGGTTTCAAGTTGTTCAATGTTTAGATTATGGGTAACATATTATTTATTTACATTTTCTTATATAGCGCAACAGATTCCATTGCGCTTTACAATAGTAGACAGTGATAAAAACAAACTGGGTAACAACAGACAGACTTGGAGGTAGGAGAGCCCTGCTGCAAGCTTACAATCTATAGGGATATAGGAGGGAAACACAAGGACAGGCATCAGTAATAGCACAGCAGTCCCACCAAGTTACAAGTCCAGAAGGGAAGCTATATAATACATAAGTGCCTCAGAGGGTTATGCGTGTAGAACTTACATATGATAGGCTTGCCTGAAGAGGTGACTTTTTAGGGAAACACGTGAAAGTTTGGAGGCTAGTGGAGAGTCTTTTTTCAAATTTAAATATTTATTGAATGTCACAAATTCAAATATACAATAAAACATTTCAAGTGAATCTCATGACTTTGAGTTTTCTATTTTTTGGGGATGTAGTACAGAACAAAGATAGGGGTAGGGAAGGGGGGGGAGGGGGGGGGAGGGGAGGTACGGTAACAATTCCATAGTGCAATAGTATAGTGCAGAAGTACATTGATACAACATATTAGAATGGTCTGAGTTAATAAGTACATACATTGTTCAATCTTTAATTGCTAGTTCTAATTTATATTCCACCCAAGTCTGCCATAGCCTAGTTGCAGAAGTTGATGGCGTTGAGTTATAGGATGTGCCAGCTGTTTCAAATTCAAAGTGTGATTGGACTGCCTCTTCTATCTCTTTAAGGCTAGGTATGTTAGTTGTCCTCCAGTTGCGGGCTAGGAGACGTTTGGTTGAGGCCAGTATGTGGCCGATGACATATTTATCAGAGTGTGAGGCTATGTCTGGGAGGATATGAAACAGTGCAACTTTCGGCTGTGGGTCAATAGTATGATGGAGTATATTAGAGGTTAATCGGAATATTCTCCTCCAAAGGTCAGCCACTAGAGGGCAGGTCCAAAATATGTGGTATATTGATCCCACCCCGCCACAGTTGCGCCAGCAGGATCTTGGGTTCGTAGCACTTATTTTGTGGAGGAGGGCGGGGGTCATATACAACCTATGTAATAGTTTAAAGAATTGTTCTATATGGGATATACACTTAGACATTTTAAAGCACATCTGAAACACGGATTGCCATTCCTCTTCTGACATAGGCAGGCCCATATCTGTTTCCCATTTGACTTGAGAGGGATATTTTGAGTATTGTTGAGGTGTGACTAGAAAGTTGTACCATCTAGATATTGCCCCTTTGTTGTTTGTCTTTTGGAGTAATGCCAATACTGTATTGGGTATTGGCTTCAGGGCCCGGGGGGGTGGGGAGACAGTTTGTAGCCAGTGTCGCACCTGTAAATATTTATAGAACTCTTTCCAGGGTATGGAGTACTTTTCTTGGATTTGGGTGAAGGAGAGTATTGCTCCTGATTCTGTCAAATCTTTTAAAGTGATAATATTGTTAGTTATCCATAGGTCGAGGGACAGGTCTGGGATCAGGCGTGCTAGTCCCCTCAATGACAGTTCTAGTGTGGGTTGTGGCCCTCCCAGCATATGGGTCCTCAGTGTGTTCCATGTTTTACATACCGCCTGAACCACTATAGAGGGATGGACAATTTGTTTTACCTCCGATGGAGGTAGCCATAGTAGATCCGCGAGCGGAAATTGAGATACTAGACCTCTTTCCATTATGACCCAGGGTTTGGGTTCATCAGTTGTCATCCATGCCCCCATAGAGGCCAGCAGCGAGGCCCTTTGGTACGCTCGGAGGTCTGGATACGCCAGGCCTCCATAGGCTTTTTTGCCAGTCTTGGCTTTTTGCCTTTCCATACGTATGCTATAAATAACTTGTCGAATTTTGCCAGTAGGGAGTCAGGTAGCAGTATGGGTATTGTTCTAAATAAATACAACAGTTTTGGAAGCAGCACCATTTTTAGAGCCGCTATTCGACCCATCCATGACACGTGTTGCATCATCCATTCCTGTGTTAATTTTTTAAGATTAGCTAGTAGGGGGAGGTAGTTATATGGAAGGATATTTTGGGTCTTTGCCGGGACATGTATGCCCAGGTATTTGATACTATTATCCTGCCATGCATATGAGTATTTAGATTTAAGTTGATCTAGCAGGGTGGAGGTGAAGTGAATCGGGAGGGCTTCCGTTTTGGAGCAATTTAATTTATAAAAGGATACTGATGAATATACTTTTAGTACTTTGTGTAGGTTCCGCAAGGAGGTGCTGGGGTTTGTAATAGTCAACAGTACATCATCCGCAAATAAGCATATTTTCTGTGAATGACCAAACAGTGAGGGGCCTGTTATCGTAGTTGTAGTCCTGATAGTTTCGGCCAGTGGCTCAATTGCCAGAGCGAACATCAGGGGGGATAGGGGGCAGCCCTGGCGCGTGCCGTTGGATATAGCGAAAGCAACTGATAGCATTCCATTTATAAAGACTTTTGCCGATGGGTTCGAGTATAGGGCTAATATTGATGATAGGGCCCTATCTTTAATGCCAAATTTAATCAGCACCTCCCGCAGATACCCCCAATGCAGGCGATCAAACGCCTTCTCCGCATCCAGCGAGAGCAGAAGCAGCGGCTCCGGGGACACGGAGAAGGCATCTAAGACATCAACCAGTCTCCTAGTGTTATCCGATGCTTGGCGGCCGCTCACAAACCCCACCTGGTCATGGCAAATGAGGGATGGGAGCAGCGGCGCAAGTCTATTGGCAATGAGCTTTGCGTATATTTTCACGACAGTATTTAGAAGTGCAATAGGACGGAAATTGGCAAGACTAGAAGGATTCTTCCCCGGTTTGGGGAATGCGACTATTCGTGCTTCTAACATCTCTGTTGGAAAGGACCCTTTTGCGGAAGCCTCCTCATATACTTGTTGCATTGGGCGGGATAGTGAGTTTTTGAAGGTTTTGTAAAATTTATTAGTGTAGCCGTCAGGGCCTGGTGCTTTTTCTAGTGGTAGGTCAGATATGGCCTTCTCGATCTCATCGATCGACCAAGGACTCTCCAGAGTAGCAAGGGCGATCGGGTCCAGGGAGGGTAGAGAGATATTTTCTAAAAAGGAGGTTATGCCTTCCGTAGTGGGTTGGGGGGTCTCAGGGTCATCTTTTAAATTATACAGTGAGGAATAATATTCGGCGAAGGCATTCGCAATCTCGGACGGATCTGTAACTTTCGTACCTTTCAAGTTTATCACCCCCTTTACTCTCTCCTGTGCTACTTTGCCCCTAAGTTTTCTTGCTAATAGCTTGCCGGCTTTATCGCCATGGACATAAAATTTTTGTTTTAATTTAAAGAGGTTTCTGTGCACCTCCTGAAGGGAGAGCACGTTCCATTCCTCCCTCGCTTTAAGTAGATTTTTGTATATTGATTTGTCAGTGGGGGAGAGTTTAAGTTTGGACTCTAATTCAGCTAAGCGGGTTTCTACATCTTTCATTAATTTGTTTTGATTGGTACGGTGCCTGGCTGCTGCTTGTATTATTGACCCTCTGACCACTGCTTTCAAGGTGCACCAGTAGTTAAAGGTGTTTGTGTCAGTTGGGTCATTTGTGTCCAGAAACATTTGTAGATTTTTTTGTATAGCCTCCTTAACGCTTGGGATGTCTAGGAGGTAGTTGCCCAGGCGCCACTGTCTCGAGCCAGGGTGGTAATGGTTTAGGTCCCATCTAAGTGATAAGGCCGAGTGATCGGACCAGGGTATGGGGATTATACTAGCTTTTTTGATCTGCTGGAGTGTCCATTTGTCCGAGAGGGCTAAATCAATTCTAGAATAAGAATTGTGCACTGGGGAATAAAAGGTATAGTCTCTGCATGAGGGATTTTTTGCCCTCCAGATATCATATAGGGCATATTCGTTTAGTATCTTCCTAAATTGATTGGCTTGATCTTTAAGGGTGGGTTTGGTTAGAGTTCGGAGAGGGGTTGACTTATCCATATGAGCGTCTAATACTTGGTTGAAATCGCCTAGGAGTAGTAGACTTCCCGAGCAGTTAGCCTGCAGTACTGTGCAGAATTTTCGTATAAAGGGAATCTGTTTGGAGTTAGGTACATACACATTCGCTATCGTGACTTTTTTATTTTCCAATTGACCATTTAGGATTAGGTAGCGACCTTCCGAATCTGTCGTTTGTTTTTCTAATATGAATTTGCATGTTGAGGATATTAAGATCGCTACTCCTGCTTTTTTTTTTGGGCCATTAGAGGTGTAGGTAGTAGGGAATTTAAAGTTATTGAATTGAGGCGCAGAGGAGGCCATAAAGTGGGTTTCCTGGACCACCACCACGTGCGCTTTCATTTTAGCAAAGTGATGTAGTGCCAGTTTCCTTTTATTCGGTGAGTTAAGACCCTTAACATTTAAAGACAAAACGTTAACCATTTTTTAATTGAATTTGGCTTGCTAGTCTGGAGTTCGGTGTAAGAACATTACTCTGCAGAATCAAAAGATTGTTTCGTTTAATGAGGCATATTATGGACCGTACCTTTTGGTTGGTTGGGGGGAAAAAACAGGGGTAATACGGGGGGGTTTGAGAGTACCAATCAGGTACTACTAAGCAAGGCCACCTTGGGCGGTGGCACATTTAGGGGGCGCGGAGAGAATATGCGCCTCTGTCATTCTCTGGTTAGTACGATTGTGTTGGATAAGATTAGTGCAAATTAGTTTTAGCAAACATCCAAACAACTGCAGTATAACATACTATCTATATAACAGTAGTGTAACAATTTTTATACCAATAATACTCCTGGATAACCTTCCAGGTATCGCCAAGTGCGATGAGCATATCAACATGGAAACATATAAGGGGGAGATATCTGGCCCGCCAGCCCGCCCCTTTCTATTGCTGATCCTTTGTGGGATGGGGCAGTCAGGGGGAATCACCGCGTTTTCGTCGGGTGCGGGCTAACTGCACAGACACCTCACATATCTCTTAGGCGTAAACTGCCAAATTTTCAGCGTTCAATTATGGCTGAATTCAAAGGATATATTGTGTCCAAGAATGTTCCCAGTTTATTTCGATGTGAGCCAGTCATTGTTCAGTCTGGGGGGTTTTGAGGCCGCTGCTGCGATGCCATCTAAGTTCCATTTGACGAGGAGCTTTATGCCATCTTCTGGTGTCGTCACTACGTCTGTAGAGCCATTTCGCCGTATGATCAGCTTGGTGGGGAACCCCCACCTGTATTGAATCTCGGCTTTTTGTAGTGCTCTGGTCACTGGCAAGAAGGTACGTCGATGGGCTATGGTAGTAGCTGAGAGATCGCCAAAGACTTGAAGGGGACCTAGTATCGGTGCTGCTAGGTCTTTGGATCTCGTTGCCCGCAGTATTTTTTCTTTGATATGGTAAAAGTGGAAGCGCATTATAGTGTCCCTTGTTGCATCTTGTGGGGCTGATCTGGGTTTAGGGAGTCTATGCACACGGTCTAATAGCAAATCCTGGCTGCTTGCTTCTGGTAGCAGCTGCTTGAATATTTTCGTTACATAATCTTCCAGTTCTAAGTTGGACACTGATTCCGGAATTCCTCTTATTTTGACGTTATTCCGTCTAGATCGATCCTCAAGCTCCCCCACTTTATTCCGTAGGGATGTCACTTCAGCTTGTAGTTCGTCGTGTGAAGTGAGGAGGTCATTGTGGGAACAGACTATTTCTTCACATTTGGTCTCCAGATGATCCGTTCTTTGCCCGATCTCATCAATGGACTGCTGGCATGTCTGCAGAGCTGTTTTAAATTCTGCCGAAATGTCTGTCTTAAAGGAGGCGAGGAGTTGCTTCATTAGGCCCACCGTCAGAGGGGCATCGTCTCCCATATCCGAGTCGTCTGTTTGTAAGTGTTGTTTGGGGTCAAACGGGGTTGAGAGAGCTGAGAGTTGCTTTTGGTTTGCCGCCGCGGATGGGGTTGACAGCTTTGCAGTTGTCGGGGACGCTTGAGCCTTGAAGAAATTCACTTGTGAAGTGCCCGGGGCGTCTTTTTGGCGTTTAGCTGGCATGCTAGGCCTTGGGGTTCACTTGGGGTAGGTAGTTGTAGTGTTGGTGTCCTCGCGATCCTGTTAATAATGTGGTATTCGCTGTATGCACTATCTTTGTTTTATATAATGACAGAGGCGAACTTACACAGTTACTTCATATTTGTATTTTGATCAGCGTATTTCAGAGAAAGTCCCGTATAGCTGGATAACTGGATACGTCGTAGAATCCCGCGGCACCAATATAGTTGATTTTTCTCCGTTTACTGATAATATTGTTGTGCGGCGGGTGAGTAGCTCTTAGCCGTGTGGTTGTGATACCGAAGGTTGGGACACCTTTCGGGATTTGTTATTTAGCTGTCCTGACTTCTAAATTTTCTGGAGGTGCAGTTGTTTATTTGGTCCACTAGGTGGAGCTCCAGGATCATTTATCATCAAAGGTAGCTAGAGCTTATGGTTCTTCCAGTCTTGGTAAGGCAGTGTTCTCTCTCTTTTTTTTTTTTCTTTTTTTTTTAACCCTTGTTTAGCTGGTGGGTTCTGTGACTTGGAGTTTAGTGTGAGCCTTGGGGTCTTTAAGTAGCTTTCCTCTGGGTCTCACAGTGCTCACTGACTTATATTTCAGGTCCAGGCCAGGGTGGTGTCAGGACCCTACAATGTGAGGTGGGCACAGGGTCACCCTTTGGTATGCTTCCCCCTGTCTCTCTGGTGATTGAGGCAGGTGGACTGAGGGACACACCGGCAGCAGGGCTGATTCTGGCTGGGGAGACAGGCAGGGATGTTGATTGCCCACTCTATTCCTCTCTGAGGGTGGGTATGGCTCTCAGCCCGGTTATGTGGGCTCTATTGTGGTTGGGTTGTGGCTGATCCCGATTGTAAGGTTAGGGAGGGGGGATGCTGCACTTTTCAGCAGCACCTTACCTCTCCTTGAAGCAGCGTGTCAGCGCGTCCTCCTGTAATGGCGGCCGCAGCTTTCAACTAGCGCTGGGGTCCCAGGCTCTCTCCTGCGCTGTTCTCTGGTCCACTCCACTGGCCGGCCGATCAGTTTTCCTCCCTCCGCCGCCTCACCCTCCGCCGGGTGGATTAATCAATGTGCGCCAGCGTGTCCCCGCCGTCCGCTTCTAAATTTAGGCCCCGGCTTCCGTGGCGCACCAGGCCGCAACCCGCAGGAAGGCAGGAGGCCCTCCCCGGCTCCGCAGTCGGTGTCCAGGTGTACTCCGGTGGTCAGGTATGGCAGGTCTGACACTCCGATGGGGGAATAAGAGTGTAAATCTGGGCTTTTTTAGTGTGATCTGACGGAGCTCTTCAGAAGCACGTCTTCTCGTAATGGCTGCTAGGCCACGCCCCCGAGGCTAGTGGAGAGTCTTATTGTGCATGGAAGGGCATTCCATAGGGTGGGAGCAGCCTGATGAAAGTCCTGTAATAGTGAATGGGAGCTAGTGATCCGTGCAAAAGAGAGAGGCAGATCTTGTGCAGAGCGGAGTGGTCGAGATGGGAGATATTTTGTGATAAGTAAAGAGATATATGCTGGTGCAGTATGGTTAATAGCTTTATATGTGCATAGAAGTGTTTGTTATTGAATACGGTAAGATACAGGCAACCAATGGGGGGACTGGCAAAGAGGATCAGCAGACGATGAGCGTCTTGCAAGGAAGATCAGTCTAGCAGCAGCATTTAAAATGGATTGCAGAGGCGAGTGTCTGTTCTTGGGAAGACCAGTTAGGAGACTATTGCAATAATCAATGCGGGATATAATGAGTGCATGGATAAGAGATTTAGTAGTGTCTTGTGTGAGATAGTCGTATTTTGGATATGTTTTTTTAGGTGCATGTAACATGATTTGGAGACAGATTGAATGTGGGGAAGAAAGGACAGTTCAGAGTCGAGGATGACCCCCAAGCAACGAGCTTGTGGGGTAGGGTAGATTGTCGAGTTGTCAACAGTGATGGAGATATCAGGATGGTAACTGTTCATAGTTGCTGGGAATATAAGTAATTCCATTTTGGAAATATTGAGTTTGAGGTGGCGAGAAGACATCCAAGATGAGATGGCAGAGGGGCATTCAGAGACTCCGCCCAAAACCACTGGTGACAACTCTGGGGTTGATAGATAGATTTGAGTATCATCTGCATATAAATGTTACTGAAATCCGAAGGAGCTGATGAGTTTACCAACAGAGGAGGTATAGATTGAGAAAAGCAGAGGACCTTGCGGAACTCCGACTGACAGAGGCAGTGAAGAAGAAGTAGAGTCAGAGAAGCGAACACTGAAATAAAGATCAGATAGGTTGCAGTCGTGGACCTCCTAAGAACAGGAATCACTGCTTTTGCAGCACTGTTACGGAATTTAAGCAAGGATTTTTTTTTAAGTATCTAGGGGGCCAGGAATTTTTTTTTTAATCACATTTTATTGAAAGTTTGTCAATATTACAACATATGAAACAAAATAAATGAATATTGTGATGAACAAGTCGCATGTGATTATTTGTAGTACAACCGTATCAAGGTATTTAACATAAAGATAGGTCCTTAAAAGGCTGGTTATCATGTTGGATTGGGTCGAAGACAGTCATTCCCAGGCAATTTCCACTGTGATTGGCCTTTAAATCCTGGATCTGGGGATATATTGATGTTGAGTTGTCCTCAAGTGATGATAGTTTTTAGTGCGACAATGGGTGGGTGAGTGAGGAGTGGGACCTGATACCCGGATCCCAACATATACATTTGCGGTGTATAGGGCATTAATATATTATAATTCAATAATATCACAACCTTATTCATTTAAAACCGTACAACAAAATATTCAGAGTAATATGGGGGGAGGTAGCAGGGGGAGGGAAATGTAGACATACAGGGGAGACAACATTTACAGTCAGCATGACTTCAGGAGACCCACCTCAGATTCCTTAAAAGGGCCTATGTGTCCCAACAGCAGAGAAGCCATTTCATCCCAGGAGATATGGGTCTCTGTCCAAAATGTAAAATGAGAGGCGCCACTTCTTACCATAATTTCAGGGAATGTGGGCGAATTAAAATCTTTTGGAGGAAACTGGTGGGTTTCCTGAGCATCCTATTTACTCTACTCATACTTTTTCTATACTTTAAAAAATAGAACCTAGGACCTAATAAAAATAAAATAATCTCACTAATCTCTTTAATACTGGTCATAGCCAAAAAAATGAATCTGGACTCATTGGATATTTGGGACAACCCCATCACTGACTGAACTAAAGAACTCTCTCCTTTAGACATTATTCTTTGAATGCCAAGCAGCATTATGCAATATTGAAAAGGTAGTGGTGCGCTTTTATGCCAAATGGGAAATTTATATACAAACTTTGGATAGCGATATACAGACTTCCATACAGAAGATCTTTAAGAATACGACCTGGTTTATGTTGCAACAGATTACTTAGGACCCAGATTTACATACGATTTCAGCTGGGCGACTGATGTCTGGTCTCCCCTGTATGTCAACATTTCCCTCCCCCTGCTACTCCCCCCCCCCCCATATTACTCTGAATATTTTGTTGTACGGTTTTAAATGAATAAGGTCATGATATTATCAAATTATAATATATTAATGCAGTAGCACACGCAGGGGGGTTTCTGAGTACCCAGAACCCCCCCCTCCAGGAGTCTAAGGGCCCTAGTCTGAAAGCTGAGGGTCCCCTCTTTCCATGGGTACAAGAATTTTAAAAATCGGCCCTTGGGAACCGGAGATATCTGATTTCAAAGCAGTGGTCCCCATCCAAGCCTGTTAATTGTTTTTCCCAGTCAGATATTTCAGGTTCTGTCTGACTTACAGCTTTTCTGAGGGTATATTCCAAAAGCTGGGATGCTCCCCCTTTGATGGACACTAGTAGCTTGTCTCTACTGTTCCCATAAACAGAGATACTGTATCAGCCTTCCAGCAGCTGGTTACTGCTCCAGCTCCACACACCTGGTATGTAGTTTTATATACTCGTTGGCAGGTTGCTATGCCTCCTGAATTCTGATCCCCTAGTCCCCATTACCATTTGGTAGGTGGGATTCTCTAGTTTTTCGGGAACTGGAGATATCTGCAGTCAAGCAAGCTGTTCTCCCACCAGAAAATTATGAATAATAAGCCCACTCCACTATATACCGTATATACCCGAATATAAGTCGACCCGAATATAAGCCGAGGCACCTAATTTTACAACAAAAAAGTGGGAAAACTTATTGACTCAAGTGGGACCCTCACTAGAGTATAAGCCGAGGGGGGGCTTTTTCAGCATAAAAAATGTTCTGAAAAAGTAGGCTTATACTCGAGTATATATTGTATGTTTATTATTATTATTATTTATATATATTTGGTCTATCTATAATAATACTTTAACTGACCCGGCTTTGCTCCGCCCCTCTGGAAACCCCCTTCTGAAAATCCTAAATTTGCCCCTGTAATGCCCTATTGGTACACCGCAAATTTATATGTTGTGATCCGGGTATCAGGTCCCACTCCTCACTCAATATATCCCCAGATCCAGGATTTTCAGGCCAATCACAGTGGAAATTGCCTGGGAATGACCTGCTTTGACCCAATCCAACATAACTAGCCTTTTAAGGACCTATCTTTATGTTAAATACCATGATACGGTTGTACTACAAATAATCACATGCGATTTGTTCATCACAATATTCATTTATTTTGTTTCACATGTTATAATATTGACAAACTTTCAATAAAATGTGATTTAAAAAATATATATATGTATATATTTCCTGGCCCCCTAGCTACTTAAAAAAAATCCTTGCTTAAATTCCGTAACAGTGCTGCAAAAGCAGTGATTCCTGTCCTTTGGAGGTCCACAACCCCGCCCTCACTGAAGGAATGGTTCTCTAGGATAGTCCTTTTCATGGAAGATCTCCGCCTTGGTGTGGAGAAAGACCAGGAGTTTAGTTCCATCTGGTTATCTTGGCTTGAATTTAAATTGTCAGTAGCCTTTACTGCTTAGTTTAGGATCTGGATGCAATGGGTATGCTACTCTGACCTTTCCACCCCTACTTTCCTCCCTTTGCTTTCCCTCTCCCCTCTTTATTGTCCTGCCTTTGTCTTCTTATAAGGTTTTTGTTCTGTGTGTTCGCTATTGTTTGACAGGTCATATTCTATTTGACAGAGACTATTTTGTTAGATATATGAGTGTTTATACTGGTTTGAGATAGAACTCCGACTTTAAAGGATTTCTGTCCCTTGCTCCCTTGTATGTTTGTCTTCAAAATTCAGTAAACATATATTACATTTTTTTAAATAAACAAGCAAATGAGCAACCTCCTGGGGGTATACCACATCAAAATAATCACAACTAACATTAAAATCAAGCGGATATCATGACGGGCATACGCACACTATACCGACACATCATGCATCCTCACAATATCCTTTTGCAGGTGAATGATATCTAGTTGGAGGTAAAAAAGTTCCTTAAGCGTTGGATATTAAAGTATCCCTTATGTTTGAAAGGGGAGTTTGGTGCATATTAACACTTTCCAGGGTGGGAATACTCTTTTGTAAATAGGACAATGTGACTCTCAATGATAAAGGTCCAGCTTGAGCGGGCCAAATGCTGTGTAGAACCGCAAAGACATCTCCTGGTGCTTCAGGTGTTGGCTAAACACATGGATTGTCCGTGCAGTGAGAGTTAACGTGCAAGGCTGGCAGCAGGTTCCCCTCTTGCTGCTAGATGACCTGTGTGGGCTGGAAAACCACACCTTACATTTTTTTATGATGTCTGTCTTGCAGTGGGCAATAAGGGCCAGGATGCTGTGTCCTCGCTTCTGCAGTATCAGCATGCGATAAAGCCTAGAGAGTCAAAGTCAGTTCAATGTGTCTCCTCTAAAGCAGGTTGAAGCTTGGGTCCATTCCTATAGCACAAGGTGGACTCCAGTGAACAGGGACAACATGGATCATGGTCTGGGGGACCAAATAGTTTCCCTAGATGCATTCTGCCACAGTCAGGGTGGCGTTTTCAAAAAGGCATTATAAATATGAATTACTTATAAAGGAACAAATTTGCAGGATTTCGTTCTATTCAGTCTGTTGCATCTTGAAATGTGGGTGGCTTGTTCTTTCTTAGTCCCTTAGGTATGATTTGCTCTGCCATATATTTTTCCAAGTTGTCTATTTCCCACCAGAGTTGATTTTCTTTTAGTAGCCAACCTTCCAAACTTCCCATCACTGTTTTTAAATTTTCATAGTTCATCTCTACGTTTTCTTTGTTGAAGTTAAATTTTAAAAGCTTCTTTTATATTTTCTGATCTCTTTTGTCAATGGCTGAACATATTACTGCCTAGGTTAACTTTGAGGGTTTTATCGGGCAGTAACAAGTAGAAATAACGATAACCTTGGGCACATCACGCAATAGGTCAATAGAAAATATCCCTGAAATTATAAGTATTTCTTTAAATTTTGTTTCCATTGGTTGAACCTGATTAAGCTCCATCTTTTTCACAAACCAATCTGCTTCTACAAGACTGTATATTTAGGTACTAGGATTCTACGAGAGATGTGCAATAAGTTTCTGGATGCACAAAAAGTATTTTATTTACAAAGTTTACATTTTTTCAGTATTTGCTAGAACAATGTATGCAAAGTGGTATGTGCGCAAACCACTTGAGCACATACAACCATTCTGAAGCAGGTATGTCTTCTACATGGTAGTTGAAGATCTCCACTGCAGCTTCTATTGACTCAAAATTTATTTCATGAATCTTGTGCTTGATTTGGTAAAAGAGAAAGAAGTTGCATTTAGCCAGGTCTGAACATTACAGTAGATGACCAATCTCCTTGATGGGTTCCTGGGCCAGAAAGTAAACCACTTTCCTCCACTTCTGGGCAAGTACATTGTCATAGTGGAGAAGGGCACCACGAGAGTGAGTTATTGGACAGCGTTGGGCAGTGGCTTCTAGCACTTGCACAGGCATTGATCTCCGTGATTGCAGAAACAGATAGGGTACAGTGTTCAACATCTACCAGTAACCGTTTCCTTCTCCAAAATTCTTCAAACCACTCAGACACAATGGTTGCAGATGGTGGTTTCTCTCCAAATGCAGCTCACAGTTGGTCAAAACTCTCCTGTTGTTGCAGGAGATGATGGCTCTCCAGTGCCCTCTGTTAAGCTCCATAATGAGTTAGTGAAGAAAGCGAACATGCAAACTTCTTCAGTTGCAGTGCTGCTTATATATGGTTCTGTGCCTCGACATTTTACAACTTTACTCACAGAATACAGTTCACAACCAGATTGTGTCTACTTTACCTATGCACTGTAAACATATTGCACATCCCTTGTAATTTAATTACTCTATAGTGAATGCTGAAGTCTGATTAGTTGAATCACTCTAATTATAATAATAACTATAATATGAACAAAATGGTGCCAGCCAACTTCGTGAGATATATCTCTTATAGAATTTTTAGTTTACTTAAAATCAAAGAC
Organism: Crinia signifera; assembly: GCF_055691185.1. Lineage (NCBI taxonomy): Eukaryota > Metazoa > Chordata > Amphibia > Anura > Myobatrachidae > Crinia > Crinia signifera. Next base: position 98,815,845 of record NC_139221.1, on the reverse strand, counting down.
GTATAACCAGATAGAAATGTATTTCCTGTATTGATCAAGGGATGACATGTAAATTCTTCTATCATTATGGAATAATCTGGTATGTTAAACCAATCTGGTCTAGATAGCTGGGCAGTTCATTTCCATTTGCCAAAAATAACATATTGTGCTGCATTAGTTAAATGCTTTAGAAGGGTTCCTTATATTTAGAGATTGGCATGTCAGTAGTAATTCAAATCCAAAACACAGGGCCAGCTGGTATTTTTCCTCCTAGTATATCTGCAATTCCTTTTTTTTTCACAATGCTCAGAGCACAAGGCATTCTCCCCAAGATATGTAGAAAATTGCCTACTGCCTATTAAGAGCTCCAAAAAGCATTTTGCAGTCCTGGAAACATTTCATGAGAAACAGATCATAAAATTCCTTTTCTCTTTACACATTCTTTTGGAGATTCCTATTCCCCGTGAATGGTGAGCGTTGCTGTTGCCATAAAACTGAATTTAAAAACTTAACTGAAAATTATAAAGACCACTTGTAAGAAAATCTTATTATAGAGTCTCTGATGAAGAGATTAAAATTTCATTTTTCTGTGAGGGATTATGAGAATATTCAAATGGGGTAAGTTTCTAATATTGCAATCAATTCCTTTTAGGTTCAAAAAATAAACCCTGATACCAAAATGCACCCTAAAAAGGACACTCATTACAACTAAAAGCCTTATTCTGGTTCACTCTCAGAGGCAAATTCCTTCTCAAATGGACAAAACCATGTGCACTGCAGGGTGGGCAGATGTAACATGCGCAGAGTGAATTAGATGTGGGTGAGTTATTTTGTTTCTGTGCAGGGAAAATACTGACTGCTTTATTTCTACGCTGCAATATAGATCCCGCTTTGAAGAAAATTCCACCCAAATCTAAGTCTCTCTGCAAAGTTACATCTGCCCCACCTGCATGCACATGGTTTTGTCCATTTGAGAAGGAATTTAGTGTTTATTTTTAAAACAAATCACGATAAAAGTTAACATAATACATTCTCCAATACAGTTTTTGACCAAATGTGGGGTTTAGAGATTAATGACCTTCTAGATCACCTAATAAAGTATGTGAGCTCATGACAGTAGGTGTCCCAAGTAGGGATCAACTGTGAGCATTAACCTTATGCTTTTCATCTTGATCAAGACTTGATCAACACATCAGGAGTATTACTTAATGGGAATAATTATATTAAACCTATCTTCCAAAGCAAAATGTAAGGTTCAATACTCTGACAGCAAGATGCAGAGTACTTTGATTAGTCCTCTTGTATATAGGAGGATATAAAATAAGTAACTGTGTGGAGCAAGTATGAAAATACGCAGAGTAAATACTATGCAGTGATCTGCATACAGAGTAAGACTGGATACTGAGAATTACTTCAAGTATATATTATACAGATATGTGACTAAAGGTGCCCATACACGAGGGGAGAAGCCGCCGGTGTTCCCCCTTTAACCTCCTGGGCAGCAGGACTGCATACGATACTCCATGGCCCTCATTCTGTTTGACTCGGAAAGCAGCTTACCGAGTCCCAGAGTGCCCGCACCGCTGAATGGCTGTCACTGTATCACCTCGCAACCATGCGAGGGGATGTGTCACGGACACATATCGCATGTCCCGTTGCTGGAGAAATCATTCGTTGGTCGCTGACCATCGAATGATTTGTACAGGGCTCGTAAATATAAGTCAGTGGAGAAGACAGGGTGGGTGGCTGACATCGTCTAACTTCAGCCGCCCACCCCAGCACCCCGCCATTTGCATGGGAACACCCAGAGTTTGCATGGGAACGGCCATGAACGGATTATGCGCATGGCAAAACCATAGGTTCCCCTTGCGAATGCGTGGGGGCCCAAAGGAATCAGAATCTGCCCCCGTATGCCATCCTTTTGCATATGATGCATCATACGCAATCCCAGCCAAGCCTACCGAAAACTTGGCAATGTGATATACTGTATTTATTGTGCAGCCTATAAAATCTTCAAGCTCTAATACAATGCTCTGAGGACCTTGCATCAGACCTGAAGTCAAAAACGTAATTTGGACACTTTTCATCCAAATTCTTGCCGAAATTGGATGAAAAGTGACCAAAGGAAATGACTCTAGTCTATGGGCACATTTAGTGCAGATACTCATGCATGCAAAATAATGTAATGAATTAGGCAATTCTCTCAGGCAATCTTTGTTATGTGCTTACCCAATAGGTCCTTTGATAAAAAAAATATGGTTACAAAGTGGGACATTGTTTTATTTCCTCATTTTCATTCACTGCAAATAAGTCAACAGAAACACTTGGTGCTTGAAGTTTTTCCTCCAATGTCCCGCAGTTAACTCCACTTTCATTGGGGAGTTTCCCAACAGTAACATTCTGCTGACCTGTACCCAAGAACTGCAGTGTGATGATGCTACAACCAAACCAGTGCTACACTCACCCTTCAACTGACTGCCACATAATAGTCTGTCTGCCCTGGACTCTTAATATTGACTTTCTGACCCCCCCCCTTCCTCTCCTCCCAGACCCCATATCACATGGCCATTTGGATGGTGTGAAAAGCAGAATGAAGATTAATTTACATTTTAAAAAGTTATACTTGAGTTGAGTGGTGGCATAAACTCACAGTGAGTCAGTATAATTGTATGACCCATATTCACCTGATGGCAAAATTGTGATTAAGTACCAGCCTGATGTTATAACAGCACAGTACTCTGATTGCCATAGGATTGGTACACAGAGTGGCCATATTATATACACTCCCCAAGAGAACCATTTGTAATTTCTCAGTAGCTTTAAATGTAGAGCAATACTTATTCAGGTGTAATTGTCTAAAATCTGCTGTCTTTACCTTATTGCAGAGTTACAAGTTTAAGCCATTACAGTCCTGGTTTTAACAATATCCATGCCGAGTTGAGATAGTTAAATCAAATGAACTGACGTAGTATTTGAGTCACCTGTGTTTGACCACTATAATATACAAAAATAGAGAGCACTAGAGGTATACCACCACCAATGACAATTGTAGAATTCTTATTTCATTAGTGAAACAATTAACACCAATCAATATGAATAATTTGCACATTTAACATAACAAGTGGAGTTAAAAACAATATAAAATAGACATAACAATCGGTTCAATGGCATTGTGAAGTCAACTCTGGAATAAATGAATCTAGAAAACCAACGTGTTTCATCATAACGACGTCATCAGGGGTAAAATTCCAAACATAATAGAATAAATTTGAACTTAAGCGGTTAGTATATCCACTATAAATTTATCTTTCAAATCTGACTAGTTGGAATGATAATCTGGTAATTTCTGGGTGCAAATTACAATTGGCAGTTAGCTGCCAAACATGGAAAACAGACAAAAATGGTCATTCAGACAAACAGGTTAAAGCAATTTGATTTGACCAATTTTGTCTATTTTCCAGCTTTTGGGAGCTAATGGTTAATTGTAATTTGATCCCAAACATTACAAGATTTTCATTCCAACCAGCCAAATTGGAAGGATAATATAATACAGTAGTATGTATCCATTTTAATGGTAGACTTTGGGAAAGTCTGTCTTATTGTGAGACTTCATATTTTTAGGTTTAACCACTTCGCCAACTACATCCCAATAAGACTCACCAAAATGTCCGATTTTTTTATTCAATTTAGTTTGACATGTTTTTAAAAATGTATTTATTTTATTAAAAGTGTGTATCCGCAACTCTGCCATGTCCACAGATGGTCCCCTTTGTAATACTACCTCCCACCCCCATTGTCATTTACCCCCTACAGGTAATATATCCCCAGTAGTATTGCACACCCACCCTATAGTGTTCTGTGGCACTACTCCTCCAGGTCACACTTTATACATGTATAATACCCTCCCACTACCCCCCAACATAGGGCGAGTAAACAATTTGGGAGGCATTGCTCCTCTACCTCCATGTGAAGCGTGTGTCAAAGCAGGAGTGATCATCAATTCTCTGCACAGCAAGACTATCCTGTAGCCTCTGCTCTAGCAGAGATCAGACAAACAGTTCTCAAGGGGAACTGCTGTCCTCCTCCATGCACTTTTTGGTGGAGGCACATGGGCCCCAGAATGCCGTTTGCATTCTGGGGTGCAAATTTAGCAGTGATGTTGGTAACCACAAACCTCTATATCACTGCCATGGGATGGATATCCTCATTAACTGCCAGGGTATGGAGGTGGGTGGCATGGTTGCATGTGTCAGTGATATCCCAGTTGGCTATCATAGCCCTGGGATCTGTGCCTATTAACTGGTTATAGGTTATTTTGGAGCAACTGTCTATTTTATACCAGTATACATTATCTGGTCAAAATTAGATTTTTCCAACGTAACTTATAAAGTACAGTAATAAGGTAGGAATCAGTCATTCTCACTGTATTACTGTACCTTATGATACTTTGGAAAAATGTGTAAAAACATCATGGGCTGGATGTAATGCAGTGCGAGTTTGGCGCACATTTGCAAAACAAAAATCTAGATAACCCCTATGGTGCAAGCGTGAAATAAAAGTGAACGCACAAAGATGCTGTTGCCATTGGAACAGTTTCAGAAATGTGGCAAAAACGTGATGGGTGTTCCTGGGCGGGGACAAGGAGATGGCTAGAAGAGAAAGAAAAACAATAATCTGTTGCATGGGACAGGAACCATGATTCATTGTTCACCGGATATATTACTGCACATTTGTGAAAAAGTAAGGAACTTCTGGACTCTATCATAGCTAAAGCACTATGCACAAACATGAACATTTGCACCCTTATGTATAGGACGAACAATCTTCCTTTACAGTGTCATGACATTGTTTTAATGGGTAACACCAGTCCACGGTATACAAATAATATTTGCTAACCATAATTTGATGCCTTTCCAATACCCAGTCTTTATCTTTTAAATAAAGATAGGACGTCTTATGTATGACTAGCTACTGCCATCTGTAGATCACAAAGAGGCAACACTGGTCTATTACAATATGTTATTAGTTCTAGAGACATGTACAGTATGGTAAAAAACAGTGAATACAGGAGTATGCGCCACAAGGTGTCCCACATAGAATAGGACTGTATACATTCAGATCCAAATTTTCATGAGAGGATTTTTATCAGAATATTAATCTCATGTCGACCAGTTCATGCAAAAATGAACATATATAAAGGATAGGTGAGTTCATGTGAAGATGGATGTACTATATATTCCTTATGCTATAAGGAATATATAGTCCCCCACCTTGAAAAAAAGACGTATATTCGGCGTTAAAACATGTTGGAGGAGGCTAAATTTGGGGGCAATCCATCACCTTGCTGTCTGCTGACTCCGGAAGACAGAAGGGGGTTGCTATTCGCACAGGACCCTCAAATGTATTGAGGATAATTGGTGGACCCCTAGTACATGTACACTTGATGTATTTCTAAACGGATCTTGGCAGGGGTGTGCTACCACTGGACATAAAGATATTGACAACAAGAAAGTTCTTGTTAGTTGTCTGCTGACTCCATCTATTGTTTGCCTCCACGTTGTACGGTACGAGACCCCACTACCTTTTAATTCTGTATTTTAATAAATTATTTACCTAGGATATCACACCATGAGAGGATTTTGCTTTATTACATATACCTCCATGCTTCTCTGGGAGTCTGCAAAAGAAATTGCTACATGTTTACAAAACGCCTATTTCAAGTAAATAAAGTGTGAGTATCATATTTCAAGAAAGATACCTTTATGGGTAAATACACCATGGGTGACATTCTATGCTTTGAGATAAATGCGCATGTTTTTTTAGCGCACCACATCGCCGCAAATCGCACTTTTTCAAATCGCACTTTTCAGTCCAAATTCGCATATTTAATGTGATGCGCATTGGAGCCTGAAAAGTGCGAAGTGGTGCGATTTGCAGCGAATTGGTGCGCTGTCTTTAGTCCTGAAAATGTGCGATTTTCATGTCTGAAAATCGCACGTTTGCAGGAAAGCGCAAAGTAAAAAAAAAAAACGCGCGCGGGGTCCCCCGCCCGAGCATAACCAGCCCCGGACTCACTGAGCCGGTGCTGGTGACATAAAATCAGGGTCCCCGACAAATCGGGGTCCCCTTGATTTCATGAAACCAGCACCAGGCTCAAGGTCCGGCGCTGGTTCCCAAAATACGGGGGACAAAATGACTAGGGGCCCCCCCGTATTTTAAGAACCAGCACCGGACACAACCAGCCAGCAGGGTAATGCCACAGCCGGGGGAAACTTATTATATAAGCTCCCGGGGCCAAAGCATTAACCCCCTGGCTGGTCAGCATGGGCAGGGGTCCTGGGGAAGTGGGGACCCCCCCAATGAAGGGGTCCCCCCCCTCCAGGACTTACCAGCCCATGCTGATAGTCCGGGGCTGTCCCCGATGCCCCTGGGCGGTGGGCATCGGGCTGATGGATTGTGTAAAAAAAAGAATAAAAACTATTGTTTTTTACTGGCGAACTATGAGTCCCAGCAAGCCTACCCCGCATGCTGGGACTTGGAGAACCACAAGTCCCAGCATGCGGGGCATTAAAGGGCCCGCTGGCACTTGTAGTTCAACAGTAGAAAAAATAGTTAACAAAAACACACTGACACACTGTAAAATAAAAGTTTAATACACACATAACACACACACACTGATACTTACCTACCTTGAGCCCGTAGGTCGGTCCCTGGATCCTGGGTCCGGGCTCCGGGGCTCCAGGGCAGAAGAGTCCGGTTCCGGGGTAGGCTTGCTGGGACTCATAGTTCGCCAGTAAAAAACAATAGTTTTTATTCTTTTTTTTACACAATCCATCAGCCCGATGCCCACCGCCCAGGGGCATCGGGAACAGCCCCGGACTATCAGCATGGGCTGGTAAGTCCTGGAGGGGGGGGGGACCCCTTCATTGGGGGGGTCCCCACTTCCCCAGGACCCCTGCCCATGCTGACCAGCCAGGGGGTTAATGCTTTCGCCGCGGGAGCTTATATAATAAGTTTCCCCCGGCTGTGGCATTACCCTGCTGGCTGGTTGTGTCCAGTGCTGGTTCTTAAAATACGGGGGACCCCTAGTCATTTTGTCCCCCGTATTTTGGGAACCAGCGGCGGACCTTGAGCCTGGTTTCATGAAATCAAGGGGACCCCGATTTGTCGGGGACCCTGATTTTATGTCACCAGCACCGGCTCAATGAGCCCGGGGCTGGTTATACTCTGGCGGGGGACCCCGCGCTAGTTTTTTTTTTATTTTAACCGGTTTTTTTTATTTTTAACACCAGAACCCTGCACAGAACATTGCGATCTGTGCAGGGTTCTGGCTACTTCGCCAAACAGAACCTGGTCTGAAATTAGACATCTAAAAAATGCGATGTGCAAATGCGCATTGCATTAAATAAGCGAGTTGTATACTGTTCTGTACGAAAACATCTGGATGCGCTAAAAATGCGAATTAATCTCGCACTTTTAGTCCGCATACCTTAACGCACATAATATGCGATTTCAGTCCCTTAGCGCATCCCATTAAATTTGCGATTTTAAGGAAAAATGCGATATCGCCATTTTGCTGTCTAATTAACGCAAAAAAAGGCAAATCGCAGTCCATAGAATGTCACCCCATATGTTTTATGTAAGTACATGTAAGCACTCCTTATAAAAGGAACTACAGTATATCTATACAATAAAGATACCTTTATGAGTTTACCATCACAGTGTTTCATGTAAGCACCCAAGAAACAGCATAAGGAATATATAGTATATTCATCTTCACACAAACTCACCAATTATATATACACATTTATTTTTTGCAGAAACCAGTCAATTTATGATATTAATATGCTGATGAAAATCATCTCATTCAAATTTAGATCTGAATATATACAGTCCTATTGTGTTTTGTATTTGTTTTGAGTCCAGTAGTGGTCTTATTATACAGGGATTTGCTGCCTCTAGGGAAGCGCTGTAGATTCTATACCTACCGTTTTTCCATGTAAAGTATGTCGAGATGGTTGGCTACAATAAGAATGTTTATGAGGTGCAAAGCATTTTGCTAGCATACTTTAAGAATAAAATATTAAATTAATCTGTTTAGTCCTTCTGTACCTCAGTGATCTATCAATACAGATATAGGGGGGGGTATTCAATCCCGGGTCACGACTGTCGATCTGGCCCGACAGTTGTGACCCTGGCCTGTTTTCCTTTTGTTCGACCACAGATCGCCAGGTGCGATTCAATGTTCCACTTTTTGATCTGCAAAAAGGGAGCGTGTCTGCGTAAACTGCCGTGGATTGTCGATATTCGGCCGCGTTCGCGACAATTCACGGCCGAAATCGACAAAACGGGCCCGACTGCTTTTAAAGTTGGGCCCATTCTGTCGATCTGCCTCTTCAATGCTGTCGGGAAAGACAGCATTAAATAGGCATTCACCGCTATTTCACCCCCGTCATAAATAGTGGGCCAGATTGAATACCCCCCTAAATCTCAGACAACTGAGCACACATTTTCTCAACTAAACAACAGTTCTGCCATAAATATACCAACCACTGTTAATTTGGCTATAAATTAAGATTGTTAAGAGAGTACTCACACAAGACATTTACATGAGCCAAACTAACAGAAACACCTAAGTAAATAAGGGACATCAAGCATATTGAAAGCAAAGGCTTCCACATGCAATAGTGTGGGGGTTTATAGAAATAGAGATGTTGCTTATAGCCTGCACAATAGGGCGACCATAGTAGTCTACCAGCTTCAATAGACTGCATCAGCTGCAACCCATAGAAGCTAGCTTGGCCTTATGATCCAGCAGGGAGTGGCTTCTTACAGAAAGCCAACTATCTGCTAATTGTAGTTTAGTCTGGCAGTCCTAAAGATAGAAAACTATTACCAATGTGACTGCCTGTCCTGTGGATGACTGGCAGGTAGGACTTCCAATAGTACTGAAAGCCATAGCTAAAACATGACACTGTTTAGAACTATGCTTTACTGCCCTGGTTGTCTATAGTTATGGCTACCAAGTGTTAATTGTTGACCTGCATTTGGCAGTGACTTTTTTAGTAAAGACAGTGGAACATGTTAATGCTTCAGGAACTGTCTGTCAGTCATATCATCGTTTATGGGATATTTTGGGAAACCACAAGAGATAGCACTTTCCACTAACAGTAGCCAGATGTCCCTTCAGTAACTGTATGTAAACATTTCTAGATTCGCATACAGGAAGTTTGGGGCCAAAATGTATAGCCATCTGAGTTTGGTGGGTGTGTGGGATGCAGGCCTGAATTTGGATGTTTATTTTTTAAAGGGGCAATCTTTTACAAGGCATGGTTTTGCCTTGTAAGGGAACGCCCCTTTAAAAAAACATCCCAAGTCCACACATCCGGCAAAATCTGACAGCAATACATGTGGCCCAGAGTCTGCACTGGGGTCTTAATTGTATTAGCCTAATATGTACATATCAGACAAATTTTAATCATATAGCTGATATTTACAGTCTGCTTTAAAACCATAGAAATGGATAGCCTGCAATTTAAGGACATTTCCTATATACCATTTTAAAGTAACAATCACACAGTTACTGCATTGCAACTGCCATGACTGAAAACTGGGAGAACAAAATCCCTTGTAAAAACTCTGGGGAATTCAATTGCATGTATTACATTATCATGGGTAAAAAAGGGTGACAGCCTCTGACTTTAATACCTAGTGCTATTCATCAGCACGCCCTTTATCCACCAACACAATTATTAAAGCCTGTTGAATGAGCCTCTATAGCTGGGATTGTTCTTTGCATCAGGGCTAATTGAATAGCCCCAGGGAGTCAATTAGCACAATGTTTTTAATTGGATTCCACCCTTAGCCTGTTACCTTAACCCCTTCCCGCCGCAGCATGTTTTTGCCTTCCTGACAGAGGCCTTTTTTTCAAATCTGACATGTATCACTTAAGTGGGGATAACTTTTTTTTTGCTTTTACTTATCCCAGGGATTTTCAGATTGTTTTCCCGTGACACATTGTACTTTAAATTAGTGGTAAATTTGGGTCGATACAATTTTTTTTTTTGTGAAAAATACCAAAATGTCGTAAAAAAATGGAACATTTTGCTATTTGCAAAATGTTACATTTTCTGCTTGTGAGACAAATAATCATACCACTCAAAATAGTTAATAACTAACAAAGACCATATCTATACTTTATTAAAAAATCATTATTTTAACCTCCTTTAATTTTTTTGGACACTAGGGGGCAGCAGCGTCTAAATTTTACACTACACGCAGTTTAACGCTGGTTTTGGCTGTTCACTTTTGGACAGCCAATCGCAGCGATCGCCCAAGACGGGGGGCAACCCTGCCCCCCCTGGGCAATGAGGGAGGATGTCTGCTGTCAGGGACAGCAGACATTGTCCCTCTGTCACCGCGTCTGTAGACGCGGTGGCACTTTTAAGTCATGACGTATATATACGTCATGTGTCGGGAAGTACATCCCGGCCATGACGTATATATACGTCAAATGTCGGGAAGGGGTTAATAAAGAATTAGGACTTCAAGCATCTATTTAATTGAAATACCTTGAAAAAATGCCAGCATTGCTCACATTTGTTATATAAATTATAATAAAAAATGGTGTGGAAAAAAGAGATGATATATCCAAAATAAGTAAGGTAAACATTATAGGTCATTATGGTGAATAAATAGGTTTGCGTGGCAATTTTCACACCAATTTTGACAAATAAAATCACAAGTCGTCAAGTGCTGCCAACAGATCATACTTTCTGGATTTTTTAAATAATGCACATGTGAATTAATCATTTTTGCTAGATCAGTAATTATCCCAATGGCTTAGACACAGAGAAAATCCTAAAATCATGACCTGATGAGAAAACTTAAATGTTATGGTAAGAGCCGATACCATGCAGTGGGTTGTGGCCTAGCTGGTACAAGACCATGCTCCATTTTTATGTTCACGCCTTTGGAACGACATTTATAGGAGCATGACCTTGTGTCAAACCTCAGTTTTTAGTTAGGCAGGGGGTGAGACCAGCACATTGAAAGTGCACAATTTATATAATCTTCCCAATAAAAAAAACTTTATTACCTTTTCACTTTGCTGCATTTTTTTTATTAGTGGGACTTTTGACTATCCTTGTTTTCAATACTTTTTTTTTACAATATTGCTTGTATGTATGCAAAGCTTCTCATAGTAATTATCTCAGATGTCTGTTTGTAAGAACAGATCATTGTTTTCATTTGACTTATTTCACGGTTGAAAAACACGACTTCCAAAAGCTAAGTAGAATGCTCCTACAACCACTCTGGATATCAAAGCTGATCTGCTGCTACATAGCAGCCGCAGCACGCACCCTCTTTGCTGTCCGGCTGCATCACCCAGCCTCTCACCCCCTCAATGTATCTATTCCAGCTTACTGACGTTGGGTATAGTTTGCTCTTTTCATGACAAGCACACAGCAAAGTAGTGCACAGTCAGAGGAGGCAAGCAGCAGTGCCACGGGTGCGGGAGCCACATCCCATTAAGAAAAGAGCCACATGCGGCTAAAAGGATGAGAACCACTGACTTTTAAACATCTTCAGTCCAGAGTGACAGTAGGACTTTAACATAATACAGTATCATTTAAATAAATGTAATTTAATCAAATCTTTTGATCAGTGTTTACCACAACCACTGTAGTGACTAGGGTTTGTAGTTACCGGAAAAGCCTTTCATTTTTCCTTTATCATTTGTGTCAAGTGTAATTTATGCAAAAACGGTTTTGTGATTCTGCACTTCTAATCTCATTACTCAAGCTGATGTCTCAGTAATTAATACAAGCAATAATTAAAACATGAGTAGTTATTTCTGTCTGTGTATTTGTAAAGGTTATCTGTTTTTAGAAATTGCACAGATTACAGATTCCCAATATGCCTCCTGCCAATTTATTTGCATTCAGAGGGTATTTAAGAAATAAATCATTTTAATTTCTTAATGTCTAATCAACTGCTCCTCTTTAATTTCATTCATTACAGTGATTAGCCAAAAGTTATGGTAAAAGAACAGTAGTGTATTTCTTGCAAGTGCATGTGTCTTCTACTTTAGTTTTATTGGTACACAACCCTGCTTCTGAACTCCTTTATTGATCCAGAGCACCAGAACTCATGTGCAGTAGTTAAAGCTCTGGAGAGCTTTGCATAAAGACATTGGTCCTCTTCAGGAGTCACTAAAACTAGAACGTAAGTGGATTTACAAAAAACAATACTCAGCAATAATAAGTCACAAAGTTAACAGCTCATCAAATATTTGCTTGGCCACGATCTGGCCTCGTGAAACTAGTATTTTTTAACCTTACCTGAAGGATTTGATGTATCATATAGATATGTAGGTGTAGGTTTATAAAATAGGTAATAGGAGGATCAAAAGAAACTGCACAGAGGAAGAAACCTTCAAAGAAAAAAGTATAATACTAAAAACAAAATTAATGAAAAAAGGATACTCCACACAACAGTTGGATACAGAAATAAAAATAGTTGAATCAATAAACAGGAAAGTACTCAAAATATACACACCACAAAACTTAGAATTCAATTACCTTCTTTACACAAAATAATTCTAACTACAAGCAAATTGGAGAGATTATGTAGAAACACTAGCATATTCTCAGTCTGAACAATGATTTAAAAACAATTCTACAGCCAAAACCTAAAATTAGTTATAAAAGAGCAAACACCAAAAAGACAACATTTAACACACAGCTATATACACCTTTGAAACAAAAAGAAAAAAATACTTCAAAAAAGGCTTTTTATCTGTGCCTCAAATGTGGAAGCTGTAAGGCTACAAAGAAACAGAGCACCAAGCACAGGGACAGTTAGTCTAGCGCAGGGGTAGCCAACTCCAGTCCTCGAGAGCTACCAACAGTTCATGTTTTCCAGCTCACCTCGCAGGAATACAGGTGCACTCATTACTGACTGACACGTTTTTAAAGATCCACAGGTGGGGCTAATTACTTCACTTGTGATTCTGTGAGGAGACCTGGAAAACATTAACTGTTGGTAGCTCTTGAGGACTGGAGTTGGCTACCCCTGGTCTAGCGAATCTCCTGCGCAAAAGAACTTGTAGTATTCACTACAACAGCAACCCTCCGGCACCTCAAACAGCTCCAGAGCAAAGTCCTCAGCTACAACTAATTCCTCAATGTGCTCCATAAAGGAGCTGTAAACATTTACCAAGGGTATGTATTTTTAAATATACAGGTTGAGTGTCCCTTATCCAAAAATTCGTTATCCAAAGGATTCCAAAAACCATAGTCTCCAAAATGTACTTTTATTTTTGCTAAACACCTACTGGCTACATCTGTAACTGGCACTGCAGGGGAAATATCATGTAACTGGCACTAAATATATGCAGGGACATGATTGGTTGGCATTCAAATTCAGTCTCTGTACAATCTTTGTTTCATGTTTTAAAACCTTGTTTCATGCACAAATAAAATATATTTGTGTGTATTTCATGTGCTTATACAACATAAATGCAAGATACCTCAAGATATCTATTCAAATATAAAAATATTCCAAAATACAGAATAATCCGTTATCCAAAATTCCTCTGATCCCAAGCATTTTGGATAAGGGATACTCAACCTGTATCTGTTTACTTGAACCTTTATTTTGGTTTTAGTCTCATTTTTAACATTGTTTTTAGGGCATGCACATTTTTTTAAAGTATTTTTTATTCTTTATTGATGATCATTTTCACCTTATTGTACTGACATCTATTATATTCATAAACATAATATATACAATTTACAAGCACTTGATCCATATACTATGTTGAGTGTACACACAAGACAAGAAAGTAAAAGATATCGTTTAGAAGGGCCATTCTGTGTGATATCTTTTACTTTCTCGTCTAGTATGTATGGGGTTAAATTATGCCAAACGATATTGTATTTTAGATTAAAAATAAAGTACTCCTTGCCAATTTTTTGTAAATACTTACACATCTAGCATGCCTTTCAGCATGTTTGTTAGAAATTATTTCAAGTTGGGCATTTGTTTAGACTTAATGGCGTCACAACAGGGAACATGCATTTAAAGCAATTTACTTGTGTACCACATTGCAAGCAGAAAGAACCTGTTGTTATAAGTTTGTAATTAGCTTATTAGCGCTTATTTTGCATAGCGAATGTCTAATATAACAAAAAAGTAAACAGTGGGTGGCATTTGGCAAGTTGTATAATGGTAAAAGCAATCTCTCTATACTCACATTAAATGGCAATTATAGATAGCATAGCACATCTGAACAATAGTACCTCTTGGGAAAAGAGCCTTTAGGTTGAGTATTCCTTATCCAAAATGCTCAGGACCAGAAGCATTTTAGATAATGGATCATTCCGTATTTCAGAATATTTTTATATTTCAATGATGTATCTTGCATTCATGTTGTAAAAAACACAAACACATGAAATACACACATTTTTTACTTGTGCATAAAACAAAGTTTGGGTACAATTTCAGGCGCTGAATTTTAATGCCAAGCAATAATTTTCTTGCACATATTTAGTGCCAGTTACAGATCATGTTGCCAGTAGTGCTTTTAGCAAGAAACTTTTTTTTCTCCCTTTCTAAAATGTATGGTTTTTGGAATAATTTGGATGACGGATATTTGTATAAGGGAAGTTTCTTACTACTTTTACTTCTTTCCTAAGCTGGATCAATGCAAAATATGCGAATTATACTCACCGATAATTCCTTTACTTCCTAGAGATCCCATGGCAGCCATGACAGTGGGATATTCCCCTCCTCCTACCAGATTAGACAGGACTTTTTTCAGGGACTGCCCACCTTGGGTATAATAGCTCACACCTCCCTTCCCTCTGTGTCTTTCAAGTGTCTCCGCACAAACGTCCCTGAAAAAAATCTAACACAAAGGGTGGGAAACAAGTGGCTGCCATGGGATCTCTAGGAAGAAAAGGAATTATCGGTGAGTATAATTCGCATATTTCTTCTACGATCCCCATGGCAGCCATGACAGTGGGACATACCCAAGCTGTATAATAAATGGGAGGGAGCCAAATATGAATGCAATAGTAATTTATTCCAGAGACTTATCTTATGGACAAGGCCTCTTTGATTACATGATTCCCAAAGTGGGCTGTAGACACATTCAAGGCATAATAGTTAGTAAAGGTATGGACTGATGACCAAGTAGCGGCTTGACAGATTTCAGATACTGATGCCTTGGCCCTTCTAGCCCACGATGTGGCGACTGCCCTGGTTGAATGTGCCTTGATGATTGGAGGTGGTATTTTGTCTTCATTCTTGTAAGCGAATACGATCACTTCTCGTATCCATCTTGAAATGGTTTATTTTGTGGCCCTCGAGCCCTTTCTAGGTCCCTCAGGAATAATGAACAAGTGATCAGACCTTCTCCAATCCTTGGTACGATTCAGATACACTGAAACTGCTCTCACCAGACCCAGCGTATGATAGGCTTTCTGCTCTTCTTCATCTATCGGATCAGGGAAAAAGCTAGGTAGAGATATCTCCTGATTCAAGTGGAACGCTGATATGACTTTCGGCATGAAGTCTGGATGAGTTCTTAGAACGACTCTGTCAGGGAAGATCACTAAATACGGTTCTTTAATCCAGAGAGCCTGAATCTCACTCACTCTCCTAGCCGATGTTACAGCTACCAGAAATAATACCTTCCATGTTAGGTATTTAACCAATGTATCTTCCAAGGGTTCAAACGGTTGTTGCATTAGTGCCTTTAGCACTAAATTCAGATCCCAAGGAGCCACTAACGATTTTCTTGGAGGCCGTATCCCCTTGATCGCTCTGCAGAACTTCTTTACTAGTTTCTCTTCAGCTAGCCTTCTGTCTAAAAGTACACTGAGAGCAGAAATTTGTGACTTAATAGTAGCCACTGCAAGTCCCAATTCGAATCCATCATACAGGAATTGTAAGACTTTGGCCGTAGGGATATCGGCAAACTCGCTCTCGAATTTCCCCCATGAAATGAATCTATTCCATGTTTTGTAATATATCAGGGAGGAACCTTCTTTCCTTGCTTTCAACAGTAATTCGGTCACTTGTTCAGACAAATTATGATGCCTTAGAGTCGCCCGCTCAATCGCCATACCCTTAGCGAGAAGCTCTCTGGCTCTGGATGACGTATTGGTCCCTGTTTTAACAGGTCTGGTGTCACCGGCAACACCCAAGGTGGTTGCACCGCCATTTTCATCACTGACGTAAACCAGGCTCTTCTCGGCCAAAATGGTAGGACTATCAGTACTTCCACTTGGTCCTCTCTGATCTTCTTGAGAACCCTGTTGATCATGGGGAATGGTGGGAAGACATACCCCAGAGTGAACTCCCATTTCACTGAGAATGTGTCCAGTGCCGCGGCTTGTGGATGAAAGGATTTCGAGCAGAATTTGCTCACCTTCTTGTTGGAGAACGATGCCATCAGGTCTATCTCCGGTTTGCCAAATTTGGCAATTATCCGACTGAAAATTTCCGTGTCCAACTCCCATTCTCCTGGTAGAATTATCTTGCGGCTCAGGAAGTCTGCTACCGTATTCTCTGGACCCGGAATGTACACAGCCGAGATTAATTGCAGATTGCTCACTGCCCAAGACATGATCTTCTCCAACACTCTCAGTACTGGTAAACTCCTTGTACCCCCTTGGTGGTTTATATGTGCCACCACTGTCATATTGTCTGACATAATTCTCAGGTTGGCATTCTGGATTTTGTCTTGTAGGCAACAGATCGCCTCCCAAACAGCCATTAATTCTCTGACGTTCGATGACCTCACACTTTCTTCTGCGGTCCAAGACCCTTGTATCGAGCTTTCCCCGAGATGAGCGCCTCAACCTTGGAGGCTTGCATCGGTCGTCATCACCATAAATTCTGGATTCGTCAGACTGGATTTTCTTGTCCTTAAGCCAGACCTCCACCATCTTAATGAATTCTTCGTCTTGGCATTCAGTACTATCTGGAACCCCTCGTGGGTTTGGTTCTTCATGTATGGGAGCAATTGCCATTGTAATTTCCTCATGTACCACTGGGCCCAGGGGATAATATGGATACACGACGCCATCATACCTAGAAGCTGTAGCCCCATCTTCAGAGAGCATTTTCCCTCTGTTAGCAACAACTGCGTCAGATTTTGTATTTTCAGACAGCGGTCTACTGACAAACTCACCGAGAACCTCACCGTGTCTATAAGAACTTGATAGTCTGGGTTGGCAGCAGCTGACTCCTTTCTTGGTTGATCACCCAACCATGTTTTTGCAGAAATTCTATAGTGGTCTTGAACCGGCTGAACCTCCTTCACCGATCTTCCTGCCAGCAATAAATCGTCTAGGTATGGCCAGACTTGAATCCCCTGCTTCCTTAGTTCTGCAATAAGTGTCACTAAGACTTTTGTGAACACTCTTGGTGATGTCTTCAGCCTGAAAGGAAGGCAGGTGAACTGATAATGTTGGTCCAGAAGTGAGAATCGGAGAAACTTCTTGTCCTCTTGTGACACCGGAACGTGATAATAGGCGTCCCTTAGGTCTATAGACGCCAGCCAATCTCCTTGTCCGAGACCCATAAGGATAGAACTTATAGTTTCCATCTTGAACCTTATTCTCTTGATAAAGACATTTAATTCTCTCAGGTCCAGGATGGTCCTGAAACCACCTGTACTCTTCTCCACTAAAAAGAGATTTGAATTATACCCCAGATGTACTTGGTCTTCCGGGACATGTTCTATTGCTCCGATTTGCTCCGATTTGCAGAAGCTGTTGAACCTTCATGGTGAGAGTCTCCTTTTCCAGTTTCTTCACTGAAATTCTTGACTTGACAAATTTGTTCTTCCAAGGTCTTCTCAAGAATTCGGTAGCCCCTCTCTACAATATTGATGATCCATCTGTCCGAAATCGATGTTTTCCAAGTTTCCTGAAAACTGAAGTAGCCGGGCTCCCACTCTCACCACCCAACCACCGTCATAATTTGGAACCTCTCCGATATTGCTGTCGAAAGGACTGGCGAGTCATATTCGGGTTCCCCCTACGGGAATACTGACGTCCAGGCCGATAGCTCTTCGCATCTCTGTATGTTTGTCTGCTGGATGTAGGAATGGGGAACCTATTTCTCCTATCCTGGGGTAGCCTCACGGATTAACTGCCCGAAATTCTCTGGATCATCGAATCCAATTTCGAGCCGAACAAGAACCCGCCTTCAAAGGGTAGTGCAGTCAGACGATTTTTGGAGTTGGCATCCGCACTCCAGGGCTTGAGCCAGAGTGCCCTCCTAGCCGTCACCCCTTGCGCCATCGCTTTAGCTGAGAACGACACCGCATCCAGAGAGGCCTCACATAAGTATTCAATAGACTTTTGTATGATCTGTAAATTTCTCAACAGGTATTGTTTGGAAATCTTTTAACTTATGTCTGTATGCAATTCAGACGACCATAGTCTCATTGCTCTTGCCACTGATGCGATAGCCACGCTAGATTTAAGTGATAGCTCCAAAGTTTGGTGTAATTTCCTAAGAGAATTCTCAATTTTTCTCTCCATGGCGTCTTTAAACGCCGCCCCATCTTCCAACGTTATGGTCGTTCTTGACGTCAGCTCTGCCACCGCTGCATCAACTTTGGGTACCAGACACCACTTTAGGAAATCTTCGTCCTTGAAAGGGTACATCTTATCCACTCTCGCCCATCCTCCCATCCGTGTTGACCCACTCCTTATTGATCATCTCACGGACTACCTTGTGAACAGGGAATGTTCTTCCTTTCTTAGATCTGTCTTCGAAAAGTGGATCTACTGTAGCATCTGAAACTTCTGGATAATTCATAGACTTGTAAATGTTTTTCAACACACTCTCCACCAACTCTAGATTGAAAGATCTCACATCTTCCTCTATTTCTCCTTCCTCAATGTAATCTGCTGCTAATGGTTCTATCTCCTCCGAAGAACCATTCCCTTCTGCTAGCATCCCAGCTTGTTCCCGAGACCTTTTGGGTTTCTGAGATTGCAAAAACTCCTCTTTAGATACAAAAGACTTCTGCATCCAATCCATTAACTTTTTAAGCACATCTGATTGGTCTAACTTGTCCACTTTAGGCTGTGGAATTTTGTCACAATCTTCACATAAAGTCCTTTTATCAGAACTGGCAAATGCTTTATCACAACTCATGCAGGTGCAGGTAAGAAACTTCTTCTCAGCCGTCCATTTCTTATGAACAGGTGATTTAGGCACACTGAAACAAAATAAGAAACCTAACTAGTATCATAAACAAAATAAAATACTAATGCCCAAAACCAAAGGGCTTACCTCAAAGGGGCAATGTCTGGCTGATGGGAAGAAGGTGTTTGCTCCTGGCTTTCCTCCATGGTTCTGCTGCTGTAACAACACCCTGCAGCCTGTAACCCATGTCCGTTTATATATGGTTACTGAATTAACCATCCATAGGCCGCTAGAGCTCTTTACTAGCTTTCCATACTGAAAATCCGGTGTGCGGAACAAAAATATTGGGTCCCTGTTTCCGGGGACACCTTTTCGCGGCACACTCTGTGTACAACGCCGGCGGAAGTGACGTCTACGCGCACTTCCGCCCCACGCGTCTCAGCACCCGGCAGCTTGCGGCGCCGGCTCTCAGCCGGGCACCTCCGTCCATGCGACCTGACGGAAACAGACAGTTCTACCCTGTCGGCCTCCAGCTCTGACCAGGTAATGCCGCCATTATACCCACGCTGTCCGTGGGCTAGTATGTCACGTCTGCTGCCGGGGCTCAGTAAATAACTGGCGCTAAGCACAGATTTTACTTAGTGTGATAGCTGGAGGCAGGTATCTGAAAGGCCCCACTCCTCCGCAATTCTCCTTCTTCCCGGGAAGCCATCCCAAACAGACATACTGACCAGAGGTAGCCCTGTTTAAAAGTAAAATAAAGCCCTGCCTGTCCTATCTAGACGGAGACAGGAGAAAAAGACACAGAGGGAAGGGAGGTGTGAGCTATTATACCCAAGGTGGGCGGTCCCTGAAAAAAGTCCTGTCTAATCTGGTAGGAGGAGGGGAATATCCCACTGTCATGGCTGCCATGGAGATCGTAGAAGAAAAAATTAGAACCAAATCCGTTATGGCCATAACATGACAGTAGCTGATTGGCTGGACCTTTATCACCCTTGTGTTTATCATCTGCCCTATTATTACCAGAACTAATCAGCAGACATTGTTGGCAGGGTTTCACTTTAGCAAAGAGTCATTTGCATAGGTGATCCAATTATACCTATAATACAGAGTACAAAAAGATAGTTATAAGATTTTGCACCAACAGGGTCTCTCACAGTGAAAATGTTCAAATTAGTTTGGTTTCACTTTTTAGTTGCATGAATTTTCAAGGTTGTCCAATTCTCATGTGATGAGTGCATATGGGAAAAAACAAAAAACATACAGTATGATGGAACAATGGGGAGATCCAATATCAATGAGCTGATAAATATTGAGACTAGTACAAAAGAGGTCCACAACCTACATGGTGATTATTTAGGAAACCATAATGATCCAGGTTAGACCCCCAAAAGGTGTGTAGCGGCAAATACATGCAAATACATTTAGTGGCAAATACATGCTTACTTGTGCATATAAAGTGCTGAACGCATCAAGGTATCTTTAGATATTCCTCACACATATTTATATTGCAAAGTGATGCTCCCACTCCGTCTTAATTTAAAACGCTCTTTAGAAGCATATTAAGGTTTCTTTAAGCGGTCCATAAATGCTCAGCATGGAATATGCAATATATAAAAGAATACTCTTCATGGAGCAGACAATCGAATTGAAAATAGGAATAATCTCTTACCAGATAATGCAGATAGATGACAAATGCACAGAAGAATGGAACCTGGATGTTCCTCTCTGTGCAGCACAAGACATCCTAGATCTGGGTAGAGCCCTTTAAAATCACTCCTCCAATAGGTTCCTACTATCTCTTTACACCAGGATATTCATGAATTCCACAAGTTATTTGGCTGATTAAAAGCAAGTGAAATGCATAGGTCTCTTGTTGCCTACACGGGAGTGCCAGGTGATTTATTGTTTTGTAAAAACCTCTGGGATTTTGATCCTGGGTCCGACCCATTAACACAGAACACGGATCACCCATTATACAGATGGCGACACGGATCTGACCCTTCTTTTAACCCATGTTGAATTCCCTGGTTGGTCGACCTGAGTTATTCAGTTTGGTGCTTTCAGGGCCGGCAACAGAAATCTTGGGGCCCCATACGCTGATATTTCTGGGGGTCCTCCCACCCCCTCAATCACTAGTAGTTGTGTGGAGCAGGGATGGATGGTGGGCGTATTGATGGCAAGAAGTCCCATTTATTGTAATGCCCATTACATATTATACCACATAAGTGCCACTTACCTACATGCTCTTTGACAGGGGTTGCATGCACATTGCCAGGGGTTACATGATCATTTCCAGAGGTTTCTTGCTGGGTGCCAGGGGGTTACATGTTCAGTGCCAGTGGGTTACATGTTCAGTGCCAGTGGGTTACATCATGCTCCTTGCCATGGGTTCACATGCTTCTTGCCAGGGGTTCACATGCTCCTTGCCAGGGGGTTACATGCTCCTTGCCACGGGGGAGTGCATATTTGTTCCCATGGGGGGTTCATGCCCAGTGGGGATCACCTGCTCAATGCCTGCGAGGATTACATGCTGTTGCTCTGGGGGATAACATTTTCCAGACAGGTTAAATTTTTGTTCACAGCGGCACATGCAGTCAATTGCTGCGGGCAGCCAGCACTTGATTCCCCTTCCCCCATCCAGCCCCCCAAACAAGAATTTTTGCGGTGCGGTGCCGGCGGGAGCTGCATGTGCCGACCGGCGTCCATCCCCAGGCAGCACAGTAAGAGACCACCCCTCTCCCGAGTCCCAGTGGCGGCCGTGAAAATTATTGTTTGGGGGGCTGGAAGGGGGAATCAAGTGCTGGCCGCCTGCAGCAATTGATTTCCGGGTGGCTGGGTGCAGGGAGGGACGAGTAACCCGGCAGCTAAGCGGGGCTGATTTTAGGGCCCGGGTCAGTTGTCCCCTTTGACCCCCCCCCCCCCCGTCGCCGGGCCTGGGTGCTTTCACACTGTACCTAGACCCGACAATAACCCCGGTTATAGGTGTCCTGTCAAAGGTATTAAAATGGCTGTAATAGGCTGAGCAAATGAGTTTGTCAGTTCATCAGTAGAACATTGATCATCATGATAACCAGTTTTTAAAACAACTGAACATGTATTTATTATGTATGCCAGCAAATTTTTGTTAATTTTATGACAATAAATATTTTTTATGGGTTAATATACCAAATATAAATTTTGGTTCTTGTAAATTATAATAATCAGAATTCAGCGGTATTTAGATTTTGCTAAGCTTCAAGAGATAAACCACTGGCTTATCTGAATATATAAAATCAATGGGCTACAAAAGAGATGCATATGGACCTTTAACGCCTTGAGTGGTGGGTTTTGCTGGGGCAGGACAAACCAGGGCAGGTTTGTCCTGCCCCAGCAAAACCCACCATAGAGCATAGCCTCCCATCCACCTGTATGGGCACTCCCCTCTCCTCTACCACTGCTCCAGCCGCCAGTCACAGCAGTGTCCACTGGAGGCAGGCTCGGGAATGTTCGGGGCGGCTCGGGTGTCTTAACTCCTGAGCACTCCGAGTCCCCCCGAACATCCCCGAGCCTTGCCTCTGCTGACATTATTTGCAGGGAACAGGCGGCAGTGAAGCTCCAGCGATCGTACGCGGGAGCAGAGAGGTGAGGGGCAGCGATGGGAGGGGGAGGTGCCTGGACAGGTGATGTGTCAGTGAGTGGTGCACATCTTGATATTAGTTGTATGCCCGGAAATTCTCCCCCCAATCTTTGCTCATAGCATTACCCTGTTCCCATGTCACATCCCCATCTGCTGCAGCCGCTAGGATGTAAGGGGAGGTGGGGGTCTGGCACCCAGCCTGCTCAGTGTTCCGTGAATCACAGGTATTAAGGGGGCAGAGATTAATGCTTGAAAGTGTCCATCCCATCAGGTACCTCTTCAGAGTCAGGTAGAGCTCGCTTCCCCCTCTCTCACACTTACACTCTAATGCTCCTTTCTCTCCCCGACGCCATATGCCACTCTCTCTCCCTAATGGTCCCCCTCTCTCCCCAGCACCATTTTTTATCTCCTACAGCAGGAAAGGGGGGCAATCAAGATTCTGCTATGGGGGCCCACAAGTTCTAGGTTACCCCCTTGGTTGTGTTATAACTTTTTTGCTTTACAATAGCCAATCAGAAAACAACATAGGGCAGGAAAACTGCCAGCAAATCAGCCCATCTTTATATATAGGGCCTGTTCCTTATAATTGTATTCATTGCCATAAGGCTTGCTTAATCTGCCAGAGTCTGGAAGACTCCTGAAGAGGAGCAGGCATCAGTCCTGGGTGGGTGATGCTGAGGAGAGGAGGGAAAACTGCATGCACGTCTAGAAAATGACCCCATACATAATTGGTTGTTAAATTCCATATAATGTTAAGTGAAGCTGTCACCTAAACACAGTGAGTAACTAACACCCGTGAATAATCTATGAACTTCTAAACCTTACATGATAGCGGAAGATATGTTATTGTTTTGTGGCTCGGATATTTAATTTAAGACTATACTCTCTAGGGAACAAAAAATGATTGCGCTCCAGTTGTTACGTGACAGAAAGAAAATTATTTCTTTGTTACTCAGTTTTTACTACCTTGTGTCTTGTGTTTATATTGATAAGTGTTCTCTGAAGTGTAACGATTCTATTTTCTTGTTTCTGTACAGGTGGCAGGCCTAAAGCCTCACCCCAATTCTTATTTTTTCAGTTCCAGCTGGAAAATAGCTCTTTTTTGACATGCTTCTTTATTTCCCAACAGTGTGATGTTCATTGCTTCCCTATAGTTTCAGCCAAGAGTGACAGAAATGAACAACATTTTCCGTAAACATATGGACAAAATGTTTTTATTCATTTGCGAAGTACTGTACAATGAACTTGTAGCATAGTTTCCATAGTTGTAGGAACATTCATTACATTAGTGCACTATATTTTATGGCGGAACCAAACATATATACTGGATTGCGGATGTTCACAGAAATTGCAGTGTATCATAGATGTGTTCGCCATGAGTGTCACCTTGTATGTTTTTGATACAACATGAAATCAATGTATCACTGCTAAATGGTCAGAGTCTTGGTTTGCCTTCTTAATTAAACAATGAGATGATTCATTTGATTTTTTTCCTTACAAACAAGCGAGTCACGATTCCCTTACAGCTCATCCTAGGTACAGAATTTCCTGCCAAAGCAAGCCTTATGGATTCCACTTTGGGAAACATTCCCTCACATCAACAAACAGCTTGTTCACTGCAAAAATGTTTGAGCTGTTCTTTCCTAACTTGAACTTCGGTTATCTTCTATAACAATAGTTCTGCGTGGATAGGTATCAATGTCAACAAGTATGTACTGAAATTCATATTTCTTGCTTTGTGGGTTCTACAAAATGAAAGAGAGAAAACAGCACTGTTAAGAAAAATAGAAAACAAGACAAGAGAATAACGTGGCATAGTAATGTACAAAAAGAATATCTACCTCTTTTACATCCACGTGCACAGTACCTTGCATTCTTGGTTCAGTACCTGAAATGTAAAACTTCAACCGCATACACTTGGCACCACCCTTAAAGTACTCTGTAGAACTGAATACAAATAAAATAGAAAGTCATAAAAAATAAATATATATATATATTTTTTTTTTTCAGAGAGCATATTGTGCAGGGAGGAAATGGCGGCACTCACAATTAGTAGACAGCGATAAAGGTCAGACTGCTTGAGATACAGATAGAAGCCATCTGAACCTCTATCCTTTCTCGCCTTCTACTAACTGAGCTTTGCCATCCCCTCACTGCCTTGCTCTCATTATATATACCATTCACACATGCACACACATTTAAAATAGTTGCAAAATAAAAAATACGATTTAGAACTTGCAATGCTAAATATAAATGCTAAGCAAAATACTACTTAAAACAAATCCTACCAATCAAGTCTTATATGCAGTTACTTAATGTATTCAAACTCCTACAGTACAATAAAAAATGAGCGTTTAATCACTCGGCTAGTGTGATAGAAAGGTACATATGTGATTGGGCTGGCACCCACATTCCTTTGCCTTGTGACATCATGGTGTCACAGACAAATGCCAGAAACAGGAAGATGGGTTCCGTGTACCATGCACTTTTCCATGTAGTGAGATACCTCTGGAAAGCAATGCGGTCAGGACAGTAATCATACTTTAACCTCATTCCTGCACTTTAGCACCAGTGATCCTGTATCACTTATGCATGATACATAAAGTAACAGTATAGACCGCTAGTATACAGTGTGCCTAGGCACCCAGTAGTGCCATGAGGCTCATGCAGAGGTGCCTCAGGTTGGTGGTCCAAGACCAAATTAAATTGTTTATGATCAAAATGAAAGACCAAACCAGTTCTAGTGGCTGCCAATCAAAACACAAGTAGACAATCTGAAGCAGAACTGTACACCACAACTGTACACCACATAACTGACCCTAAGTAGTACCCGTAGGGAAAATACGGTACTCTTTACCTAGAAGGGTGCCCACGATTTTGATCGTGGGCATCGAAAGGAAAAAAAATTGCGTCGGTCGCATCGCATGTTAACGCCACCCCACGATCAACGTCAACCCGAAGCGTGGCGAGCGCAGCGGTACGCGTCCTACGACCTTTTCATACCCCCACTATCCACGTCGGCGTGGAGTTGAGAATAGAAAGTGTGGCGAGCGCAGCGAGCCCCGCGGACACCTTCACAGGTATATGCGTCCCCTCGCGGGCTTTACAGGTGTCCGCTCGCCACGCTTCGGGCTCGGTGGCTCGCTGCGCTTGCCACACTTTCTATTCTCAACTCCACGCCGACGTGGATAGTGGGGGAATGAAAAGGTCGTAGGACGCGTACCGCTGCGCTCACCACGCTTCGGGTTGACGTTGATCGTGGGGTGGCGTTAACAATTGGGGGGGCCATTTCACACTTCAGGGTGGCTATTTGGCCTCTGTGGGCCTTTTAACATTGTTCCCTATGGAAAATCGGGTCAATTGGGACATTTAACATTGTTCCCTATGGGAAATTGTGGTAATCGCGTCGGTCGCATCGCATGCGATTTTTTGGTACATGCGATGCCCGCAATGGCCGCCCTTCTAGGTAAAGAGTACCGAAAATACAATGTGTTCCATATTTATCAATAAAAAAAAAAAAAAAATGTTATACTAGGGGTCCCGTGAAAAAAAAAAAAGAAGATACTCTAGTGTTCCGTGATTGAAGAAAGTTTGGGAACAGCTGGTATAGACCATCAGTTAATAACCTTTTCAGACATAAGACTTAGGATAATTCTTGTCTCTCACCACGTAATAATAATAATAAAAAAAAAAAAGATAACAATTATAAAGTATGATTGTTAACAGTGTGATTTGTTCAATAACAGACCATTACATCGGACACGCGGGAATGTACTGAGGCTCGAGGAAAAGAAATTCCGTACTGAATTAAGAAGAGGATTCTTCACCATTAGAGCAGTAAAATTCTGGAACTCATTGCCAGTGGGGGGTGGTTACAGCAACTACTGTTAATGAATTTAAATCAAAACTGGATGCATTTTTGCCCACTAAGGGAATCCTATAGATATGACTCAAGTCAATAGTTACAAGTTAGATACCATATATACTCAAGTATAAGCCTACTTTTTCAGAACATTTTTTATGCTAAAAAAGCCCCCCCTCGGCTTATACTCGAGTGAGGGTCCCACTTGAGTGAATAAGTTTTCACAGTTTTTTGTTGTAACATTAGGTGCCTTGGCTTATATTCGGGTCAACTTATACTCGAGTATATACAGTAGGTTGAACTTGATGGACTAGTGTCTTTTTTCAGCCTTAATTACTTTTACTATATAACATAAAAATTATTTACTTAATTCTATATATTTTTTTTTTTTTTTAAAGAAAGAAAATAAACCATTCCAAACATTATCTCATGGACAAATTATACCCAGAAGTGCCTTCCAAGCAGAATTTGTTTGTAAAAGTGACAGTGCCAAATACTTCTAATAATAATAAAAAAAGATACTGAAAACATAGAAGGGAAGTTTTAATATTCAATTATTTCAACACTTACTATAAAAGTTATACAATTCCACCGGCCGGTAACAATAATGCAATTAAAATACCAAACATAGAATAGGCTTTATCTCCAATAGTATGTGCAAAAGGACATCTTGTATAATATAATATAGGATCCAACTGTATCTATATAGCAGTTCTCACGATGACTCCCGTTAATATTTAAGTAGCACTCGTAATATTCCCTAGAGTTCAATCAATAGCAGAGTAGGTAAGTATGGCAGATATAGGAAAGATGTAAACCGGTAATTCTTGTCCATGCATATTAGTTGGTTAGTTTGCAACACAAGCTTTGCTCATTCCCAAAAGCATGGCCAGGCTATATATAGTAACAGTAAAGCAAGTTCTCACCACTTGTAACTTCCCCACAATGGCTGCTCCCAGCACTTCCCAATGTTTGCATCCTTATCCAGAGTTTGCTTGCCTTGGAGGATTCCAGAGACCTTTCTTATGGATGTTGTAACAGGCCATAATAAATGTTTTTTTGCTCCATTAAGTGTTTTTCCGACTCCGTATTGTTCTCACCGGCTTCTGAATCTAAATAACTGCATGAAGTGTAATGTATGTGGTATTTTAATTGTATTATTGTCACTGGCTGGTGGAATTGTATAACTTCTATTGAAAGTGTTCAATATTTGGTGATATGACTAAATTATTAAAACTATTAAAACTAAGCACTTGTGCCTGGCTACTGGTCTCAATCCCCTTCCGCTGTGCTGCCTGTGCTCAGCGTGTTGAACAAAGCCCTGCTCCTGGAGCGCAGGTTTCTTTAGTCTCCGGACGCCAAACGGGCAATTATTATGTGACACCGGCTGGTGAGCCAATCAGAGCTTGCGTATCGTTAGCCAATCAGAGTGGCTGCTGGTGTCCGGAGGTGAAAAAGCCTGTGCTCTGGGAGCAGGGCTTCGTTCAGCGTGCTGAGCACAGGCAGCTCAGCGGAATGGGTCTGGGACCCAGAGCCAGGTGGTAAGTGTCTAGTGGCAGCCCCGACAATACTGGGCAATGACAGGGGCACCTAAGCGCCAACTTAAAGGCCGTGAGGTACCACTATTCCGCTGTCATCCCTGCTGGACTGGTTACTGCTCACATAGTGGTACATCACTGCCTTTAAGGTCGTGCTTAGGTGCCTCTGTCAGTGCCCGGTATTGTCAGGGCTGCCACTAGGCACTTAGCGCCCAGTTCCGGGAGCCAGTCCCCGTCCACTGTGCTGCCTGTGCTCAGCACCCTGAACGAAACCCTGCTCCCGGAGCGCAGGCTTCTTCACATCCGGATGCCAGCATCCAATTAAAATGCAGCACTGGCTGGTGAGCCAATCAGAGCTCATGCAACGTTAGCCAATCAGAGCAGCTACCGGTAGACGAGCTCGTATTGGTTGCAGGCATCTGGAGGTGAAAAAGTCAGCGTACCGGGAGTAGGGCTTCTTTCAGCACACTGACCGCAATTGAGTGCCCGGGCCCTTCCCTCTCTGAGGCCAGGCCCAGGACACACTAGCGTTTATAGTGAAAGATATCTCTCAGAAAGGGCCTTCTCCTGAGCAATATCTTTTACTATATCTTCTAGTGTGTACAGTCAATATCGTTAAGAATGAGCGATCCATCGCATTGTAAACAACCCCCCTCCCTCTTCTCTGCCACGGCCAATATCGGTATCGGCGGGGATCGCCTAATGTGTATGCGGCTTAAATGCCATAAAATGAAGGTGGTGATGTATCAAGCTGTGAAAAGAGTATAAAAGTAGACTAGTGGAGAAGCAACCAATAAGCTTTCACAAATACTTTCAATAGAAAGACAGATAGAAACTGACTGGTTGCTGATAGAAACATCTCAACCAATCCACTTCTATATCCGTTCACTGCATGATACATCAACCCCTTTAGTTGTACTGTAGGCTCACAGTATTTCAACTTTTGAAAATGACCCCTATTGTGTAAACACTGCACACATTAATGTAGAAAACAATGTTCGATAAAAATCAAAGAAATCTGCATAAATGCTCAGTGTATAGATAAAATGTTAGTTTTGTTATTCTCTAGATGGAAACTCTTAGACTTCGCTGAGATACAAGTATATTTAATTCACATGTAAATAAGAGTGAGTTTAAAACACGTGTGATACATTTGATTGACTTTAGGACTCCATAGTTCATAAAGGTTATCACTTCTCCTAATACTATATAATAAAAGGCTTATGCTTTTTCACACCTCTACGGGGAGATTCAAGTGTTTTGACAACTGACAATTCAGGTGTTGCTCATTTGGGCATGCACAGTCACCATGCTGACATTACTGTAGTGTTGTTCTGTCATTTTGACGGACTGGTAACTAGTGTTTAGTGAAAGGTAATACAGCATTTTTAAAATTTGTATTTCAATTCCTATGAAAAAGGTGTTTTATTGTAAAATACCTCTGGAGCAACTTTCTTAGAAACCTACTAGTTGTAGCAGTGCCGATAGCTCGCCATTACAGCTCGCGGGTCAGTATTCAAATGACCCCCCATCAAAATGGGGAGGGTCATCACTATATGAAGCGGGCTTGCATCGTTCGGGGGAATCCTCGCCGGTGAGGATTCCCCTGGAACATGCTATAGGGTTAGTGGTCGGCAAGGGGATTAGATGATGAGGATGGCTTGTTTTCGGCGATCCTAACCAAAAGTAAGCTACCCTCCGTGCAGAAACCCCCTGGCCGGCCGCATTGAATACCGCCCAATATGCCATCTCAAATATATATATATATATATATATATATATATATATATATATATATATATATATATATATATATATATATATATATATATATATTCTTCTTACAATTTAAATAAATGGAAATATCACCTAATGGGGCACATAATGTCACACTCAGACCCTTACCTAACATGCTGTCTTCTTCCCCGTCTTGTGGTCTCTCCATAAGCATTGATGGGCTCACCAAAGGCTCCAATAACCTTATTAATAAATAATAATAATAATTAAATAAGATAGAATATTAAACAAATGAGCACTGTTATTAAGTACATTTTCTCATTACAAATATACATAAATATCCGAAACAACTGCAAAGTGCACACTCCTGCACACAACAAAAATACAAATCCAACTGTTTTTGTCCTTTGGTGTCGATGAATGCTCAAATAAAAAAGCTGTCAGAAGTTAAGAAGGCAGATGGAGAACAGTTGCCATTATTATGTCAAAGTAGCAATTAGTGTTAAAAAAAAAAAAAAAAAAAAAAAGTTCCATTTCTGGACAGTAATTACCACTATGTTAGAAGACCCGGACAAGAACCTCATGGATTCAAATTCAGAAGCAAAAAAAAAAAAAAAAAAATTAAGAAAATAAATCAATTTTCCTCACAGTAGCCATTTCAGGATTTAGATCTTCTAATTATCAATCACAGCACTGTAGAATGGACTGTCCCCTCGCATTGTTAAGGAGATAAGAAGATTGGAAAAGCAATGAAGTCTAGGGAAAGAAGACATATTCACGACAGATGTAGAAATTCTGAAGCCGAAAGTCACAGCACGCCACTGCAAGTACTTTAAAGGTAAAAAGATTGACTTGAAAGTTTCGGGGCCTGACATGCCCCATCATCGGGAAACAGATGCAAGTAAACCAGCTATTGTATTCTGTATTCTTCCTGATGTCAAGTACCGTATTTTTCGCTCTATAAAACGCACCTGACCATAAGGCGCACCTAGTTTTAGAGGAGGAAAACAGGAAAAAAAATATTCTGAACCAAATAGTGTAATGCCCGCTCCCCCATCTGCGCACGAAAGAGCAGGTCGTCCTCCTGACACACCACCATAAATCTTCATTACAGAGGACAGGATAGGGAAGCCAATCAGAGCATTTTTTCAATCCGGGAATTCGGGATTGAAAAATGCCCAATCCCGGGATTCCCAGGATTGGCTTCCATAATTAAAAAACCCGCCCCAGCCGCCCCGCATATTTACTTACATGTGCGGTCGGGTGGGAGGCGGCCACTTCACGCCGCGAACCGGCAGCAGGAGCCAGGCCAGGAGGGCGGCCGGGCAGGCGATGACATCATCGTGTTGCGAAACCAGGACGGGGCTGTGCAGATGCTTGGCCTGCGCAGCATGAGCTCTGAGCGCTGCGCAGAGCCATAATGCCGGGACGGGAGTAGGCGGGCAGCGTCTGAGCACTTGCTCAGACGCTGCCCAGGATTAGACTGCGCATGCGCAGTCTAATCCCGAAATCCCGTGATTGGAAACTCCAATCCCGGGATTGAGATCCCGGCGTTTTAGGGGCCAAATCCCGGGATCCCACTGATCCTGATCAAGGGATTAGCCACCCTAGAGGGGATATGAATGTTCTGGTATTCTCAATGAGAGTCAGATGGGGACAGGGGGAGAGAGAGAGCACAGGAAAGAAAAGAGAAAGGTGAGAGAGTGAAAAAGAGGGGGGGGGGGGGGGGGGGGGGAGAGATGAGATGGGAGAAAGATGATAAGGCCATGTATCCCGGCCCGGAGAGATGTCTGTCCACTAGCGCCGGGTCATGCTACAGAGAGTCTGTGGCCTGAAACCAGGGGGTCATCTGGGACACAGCGCCAGCTCCTGCAGCAAGGGACCTACTCTCCTGTGTCCCGGCGCAGAGAGTCATCTGTCCCCTAGCGCTGGGTTATGCTGCAGAGTCTTACTTGTGGCCTGAAATAGTTCCCATCTGCCGCAGGGACCCCGCCGATGATATCCCATAGCACACTGCATGATCCCCTCTGCCTGGACCTCTGTGAGCTGCTGACAATTACCAGGGGGTAGCGGGCTCTGCTTCAGCTCCTGAGATGCTGGTGCAGCACCAGCACCCAGGAGTTTTTTGCACGCTTCTTTTGCACTATTAGCTCCATAAGACGCACACACTCCCCCCCCCACACACTTTTTTTTGAAGAAAAAGTGCATCTTATGGTGCGAAAAAAAAGGTATATCCCTACACCTTGAAAGTACCTGTAGTGCCGTGCTGTGTCTTTTTGATCTAGAAGTTCTACATCTGCCATTTGTATCACTTTCTGCAAGGGCACACTGCCAGTTGATACGCATATATATAACTTTTTTCCCTAGACTAGAGATGGGTATACCTTGACAGGAGCCTATAACCAGGCATAGAAACTCGGCGCTGCAGCGGAACTAGAGACCGCGCGCTGCAGAGATGGCGCAGCAACTAGGTGACTCTATTGAAGAAGCGGGCAGACTTGGAAGAGTGGCCCAGGGCATCACATGGGGAGTTATACACAAGCACCTGAAGCACAGCATTGAGGGCCTTATTCTGGTTCACTCTCAGGCAAATTCCTTCTCAATTGGA
Organism: Crinia signifera; assembly: GCF_055691185.1. Classification (NCBI taxonomy): domain Eukaryota; kingdom Metazoa; phylum Chordata; class Amphibia; order Anura; family Myobatrachidae; genus Crinia; species Crinia signifera. The sequence continues at coordinate 98,783,323 of NC_139221.1, read as the reverse complement.
CAAAACCATGTGCACGGCAGGTGGGGCAGATGTAACATGTGCAGAGAGAATTCGATTTGGGTGAGTTATTTTGTTTCTGTGCAGGGAAAATACTGACTGCTTTATTTTTACACTGCAATATAGATCTCACTTTGAAGTAAAACCCCACCCACCCAAATCTAATTCTCTCTGCACAAATTACATTTGCCCCACATGCAGTGCACATGGTTTTGTCCATTTGAGAAGGAATTTGCCTCAGAGTGAACCAGAATAAGGCCCTAAGTCAGGTCCTTGTACACTACAGTACTGTAACAGACAGCCAGAAATACATATTAATCATTTATTATGTAGCTTGCAACAGATGTTTAACGTGTATATAATTGGGAATATACTGCTTGCTGTAACTTTTACCTACATGATTTGTGCAGTGTACTTTTGCTTAGGTTATATATTTACTTACCTCGGGATTATTTCGACACTTTTCAAATGCATTTCCATAAATTTTACTGGGGCTCGAAGAAGAGAACAGTTCTTTGAATACAACATAAAAAAGTCCCCCTGCGCAACAGAAAATGTAATTTTTATGTGAATATGCAAATAATTCTTATTAGTAAGACAATAAAAAAAAAGCTTTTTTTTACCTGTAACTCCAATTCCAATAAGAGCCACAATTAAATAGCTAAGATCTGTGCCAGCTTGTTTCACTGCAATAAACAAGAGCAGGAAGGCGCACATGAGACTTATAGAGGATACCAAACTATGCACACGTTGCTCAGCTATCTAAAGACATACTAAATAAATTATGAGAAGTCATCTAATTAAATGCAAAAATGACAACACTTTACAAGCAAATTCTAGTAAGATCCTTAATAATACAGGCACTAAATAAGAATAAAGTGGAAAGGATTAACTAGCGTTCGGGAATGATGCCAAAGACAATGGGTGGTATTCCGACTGTTGGACCGTCCCGACAGTCGGAATCCCAGTCCTTTTTCACTTCTCTCGACTGCAACTCGACAGTCGGAATTCAATGTTCTAAGTGTCGGAAAGTCTGATGTTTGGTGTCGAGAAATAGCTGAGATTCAACAATATGTGGCCCTTTCTGACAAAACAGATCTGACAAAAAAAAAAAAAAATCTGCTCCACTATAAGGAATCCTTACTGGAAACCAGTACTTCACTCATCTATCATCTATTGAGGATTTAGAATGTAGTAGGACACAAATATAATATAATCCTGATAGTAGGGCAGCTCACACAGCCTCCACATAAAGGGCTAAAGAATATAGATAATTATAGTTAGATTTGTGGGTACTTGTGTAGTTTCACAGCGCCAGCATGGCGCCGTGCTACTTCTGGGTTCTACGCTCGCCACAACTATCTAAAATAAACTAACTTAACTCCATGCCAACATGGATAGTTCATACCCCCACTATCCATGTTGGCATGGAGTTGATTTTAGATTGCGTGGCGAAAGTAGCATGGAGAGCGTAGCGAGCCCGCAGCATTGGCTGGCGCCATGAAACTACACAAGTATCGATTTGTGTGAGTGTAGTAATCATTCATTTCTGCTCTTAACAGTACAAGATTACAATGCTATTTGTGGTATTTATGAATATTAATTAATTCAGCACTTACCATGTAGGACAAATCATGGACAGATCATAGTGTTCAAGGTAGGATGTTACAGCACACCCTGCCAAATATTTAAGGGCAAATTTTGCCCTGCCCCTTTAGCAATGCCATGCTAAAACAGCCTGTCTGAGCCGTCACCAACACCATGTGATTAGATACGGTCTCTATTCACATTAACCAGAGAGCTTGGGGTAAACCCAGCAACCACACAGGTGCCTGGCACGCCCCTGTCATTGACGGTGGAGGGGGGTCGAACTGCCTTCATAATGACGCCGGTGCCACTGCCCCTATAATGACAATGCCGACCCCTCATAGGTGATGCTGGCAGCACCATCTTCCCGCTGCCCTTGTACCCTGCCCCTAGTGGGAGCATTATGTATATCCCTATGAAGGTATTCATAACCTCTATGGTCACGTGTTTCAGAGATTTTGTAGGTTGGGGATATTGCATTATTGTACCCTCAGACACATTAACAATATTAGTACATACACTAGGGAATATTCTTCATTGAAAAATGTAATCAATAGTGAACCTTTTTCATATATTAGAGAAGCGTTCAGCATGTTTTACCGACAATTGAAATACTGGCTGACACTATTATACCGGCATGTTGAGCTCAATCACAGAGCATGTGCCGTTTTAGCAATTCTAACAACTGTCTACAAACCAGGCTTGTATCTAACACTGTATGAGACCATACAAGCCCCATACATACTATACTTTCCCCACCGCCACTATTGAAGGAGTGCGCATCATTAACAATATTGAGTGTACACACTAGACAGTAAATGATATTGCTCAGAAGAGCCCTTCTAAGTGATATCTTTTACTTTCTCATCTAGTGTGTATGGGGCTCAAGGGTCTATTTAATTTGCTGTGAGGGGGCAAGTTGCCTTAGCAATGGCCTTGCAAAGGCACCACCTCTAACCTCTAGTCTGGGTTAATCTCGTCACACACCTGAACATTTTGTATGCAACTCTATGGGGCTGCAAACAAATATCTGGGAGTCTGGGGCTACTGTAACTGAGGTATACAGCAACATAGTATCATTGTGCAGCTGTAGAACTGAATAGACACCATATAAATGCAGAAAGTGTAACCCAGCTAGACTCATTGGAACAATGTGTATTCCAGAGGAACCGATGCCTGATGGAAGGATATATCGGACAGCCATACACACTGTACATTCTGGTAAACTAGCGTGTGATATGTCCTTCCACTGCATGACATGGTCAGTGGGATTAGTCTATATGCAGCATATCAGATAGGACAACCATGTTGATGACGAACAAACACACAATTAAGGGTACAGGCTAGGATATTGAATGATCGGCTTTAGAATAAGATATTGTTTACTATATCACCTAACCGCGTGTACTCCACCTTAGAGGTTAAAGCAGATGTGGCTTTTTTCATGCATACTGAATTATTCGCTTAGAAAAATAATCAGGCAGTACAAAAACTGACATCTCTTATGTGTGTCCAAGTCTGGTAGGAGCTCGGACACTATGCTACCGTATATTTTATGCAAAATGGTTGAAATAGTGGCAAGGACACATATTTGTAGGCATTCAGTTTATGATGCACTGTCAAGCCCCATTTATATATTCTAGAGCCGAACCACACCATGATAGGTAGGGAATTAGGACTCTTAGCAATGCAAAGATCTATAGTATTTTTAACATTCTATACAATAACTACACATTTAAAATATTATTGTGAGGTTGTGAGTACAGTATCTAGTACGTAACAGTTCTGTATAAGGAGAATATGGGTACCAGATTGAAGATCTGGTGATGTGGGGAATTTTCCCGAGGCCTAAGCAAATAACATGTGGATTTGGATTGGTTGTAAACGAAGCTTGATTTAGTAATGGAAAAAAAAAAATGGATATAAAAATGTCATATTTCCTCCCCTATACAGAGCTTGAGAGAATAGCATTTATTTTATGTGCAACACACACACACACACACACACACACACACATTTGCTATTAAGCAACAATTAAACTACATCTTCAATATACAAAAACAAGTCAAATATTATGAAAAGATAAAATTAGCAATAAAGAAGCTCACAAAAGCATTACATTTACTATCCACTATCTGTGCCATGGTCACCTACAAATAATAATTTGGTGCCTAATTCTACACTTCCAATCCTAGATGTATTTGAAATTCTCCAAACACAGCTGTAATGTTGTTGACCCATGTTAGGACTCCTGACTGCTGCCCATTCATGTGCAGAGTACATGCTGTTTTGGGCAAGGCAGTGTGAATTCATGCTAGTGATGGGCACCAAACTTCAGTATTTTACAAAGATTTTATTGCTTTATGTAATATTTATTGAGTTTTGGATCAATTCTGGAGACATGTTTTAATATAATTAATAAGCAGCTATATACTTACCTGTGCATGATTTTTTTTTTTAACTGCACATGTGCAATGCTAATTTGACCTCTCAGCACATGCATCAAAAGAATATATGCTGTAAGAAAGATCTTTGTTATTTTCCCCATCATCTTCTGAATTAAATGCAGCCATGGTCATCCAGATGCCACCCAAGACTGACGTGGGACTGCCGATTGCCCAAACCTAATACACAAGACATGCTATATGTACACACATCATCATCATCATCATCATGCATAGGGGGAGATGTATCGAAGAGATAAAGTTGCCCATTACCAACTAGCTTCTGTCATTTGGTACACTGGGGCAGATGTATTAAGCCCGGTGAAGAGATAAACTGCACAAGCCAATCAACTCCCAGCTGTCATCTCCTTCCACCTTATCTCTTCGCCGGGCTTAATACATCTGCCCCATTGTGACTAAAATAATATTGTAGCTAGAAGCTGATAGGTTGCTAAAGACAACATATCCACCTAATCTCTTTCTAACGTATTAAACCTCTCCCCCAGTGGAAAAATAGTAATTGTCTGCAAGGAGGAGGAGATATATTCAGAAGGTCGTTCAGCCAATTATGAACTCGGTGTACAGTGATGTATGAATATCATAGTGCAGCCATAAAGTTTACAGTCCTACATTTTGAACCCCAAACAGATCTATTCTTTTTACTGCATCATTTTAGTATATTTGTATTAAACAAAGGTAGGTTCAAACAGATGCATTTATTTAATATGGTCTATTCAACATAAGAAAGGAGGCATGTGAAAACAGGAAAGTGCATGAGCCGGCCTGAGAGTCCATATGCCGGTGGTAAGGTACCTTTCTGTGCTGTAGTTAGCTGGTGGTCCCCTGCCGCATCCTTGCCCCGCACAGATACAGGCTTGTCCCGCTGCTCCCGGACCTGCAGCAAGCCTCTGCCTGTAGAGAAGGGCTGTACCCGGGTGCGAGGGCTGGCAGAAGGGGCCCCGCGTGTCAAAGGTCCTATACAGAGCAACCTGCCAGGCAGTAACCTGTGCCACCCGGGGCACTGCAGGGGGTAGTACAGGACACTGCTGGAGGCAGCTCTCCGCAGGTACTGGCAGAGCATCATTGCTGCCCTTATAACCGGTCACCCACGGGGCATGCAGCACCTTGCACTACCGAATGAACTTCATGTGTCCTCCCGATCGCTGCAGTGCCAAACAGGCCCTTCTCTGCAGCATGAGAGGAGTCGCATGCGGATAGATGGACCCCGTGCGGGAGGATTGTGGGAGTTGTAGTTCCGCATGCCTCCGTTCCTGCGCTGTGTTCGGCGCACGGGACTGCAACTCCCAACCTGCACCCCCGCTGCATGCAGCTGCTTGGAAGCGGCGCCGGCGCTATAAAAACCTTTGCTTCCTGGTGGTGTGTGATTATATTTATCTACAGGAGGACAAACGATAACAAAACTGAAAACTAAAATGTGCGGTTTGACTTTGTACTAATCCGCTCATGTCCCCTTCCCCTGCATTTATCAGTCACATTATAACCGCCGCCCAGGCGACTAGTTGTGGGCTGCAGTGCACAGGGTTATGGGAATTGTAGTTAAAAAAAATCCTAGCCAGCAGCCAGGAGGATCAGTCTCCGATAAGTGAGTGACCCTGGCAATAGCCATTCATAATGTGTTCTGCATGTATAGCAGCGCACAGGATGCAGTGCCGGCCGGGTGTATGTGTTCCCTCCCTCGCATTGGCTCGCATCATGTGCTGAGATCGGATCGTGTTCTTGTTCTGGCTATTGCACATGCAGAGCACGTCCAGCCTACACAGCTGCACGAGTATAGCATGCTGCTGCTGCTGTGGGGGAAGGAGAGGAAGCGGCCGTGGGCTGGGAAACACTCGGACAAATACATTAGCATTATTCGTCACATATCGTATTCTATGTACACACACTGTCACTGACTATCCTAATCACATAACTCCTCCAAGTCCCAACATGACCCTCTCCAGGAGGGACAAAATGCTCTGTTCCTGGACTTCCCTCTTAATTTATGCTTGCCATCACCTGTTTTGAACAGGTTAATTAATAAGAAAGGTGTTTCACCACAGGTGACAGCAATCATAAATTAAGAGGGAAGTCCAGGGATAGAGATTTGCGTCCCTCCTGGAGAGGGTCATGTTGGGACTCGGAGGCATACCCTCCAACATTTGGAGGGCAGAAATCGGTACACAATCGGGAAGGGGGTGTGGCACAGGGTAAAGTGGGCGTGGCCACACACCTTTTCCGAATGTGTACTGTGCCTTTTTTTTTTTTTAAGTGGACCCCCCACCAATTGCCAGCCAGTCCCTGAGGGGACCCTTTTTGTCACATACAGTATCATTCCAAAAACTTAATGCAGAGCAATAGGCTGTATCTTTCTTTGTAACACAGCTTGGTGGGCTGCTGGTGGCATATGGAGGTACCGGGCGGCCAGCTTCTAGCAAGGACTCCTGTGGAAAACGCGTTTCTCCACTCACAGGGCGGCTTTCTCAACTCCAGAGTCACACTCAGGTGCGTCACACCACGATGGACTGCACTGGACTGGATTTTAGAAGTATATTATTACAACTTGAGCCACTGCTTTACCTTACAGTGCTGAGTGGCAGCAGGCAGGCTTCTCCGATTGCATCGCCGGCGGCCCGGCCGTGTGAAATGATGATCCCCATGGCGTCGCACCCCGTGGCTGGCCTCACACTCACAGTCACTCTCTCTGGCAGATTCCCATGAGTGCGCAGGGTGCGCAATGCCCGCGCGTGACATCATGACGCACCGGCCTGTGCATTGCACTCATGGGAACGGGTGAGCAGCAGGGGGAGGAGAGCGGGGAGAGCTCAGCCCGACCTAGTCTGTTGGTCCAGGCAGCACACTGCCGGGACCAGGAGGAAGGTATGCGGCGATGTGCGTCTGACCGCTGAAAAAGCGGTACATTCGGTACAATTGCAATTTGCCGGTACAGACCTGCAAATTCGGTACAGTTGGAGGGTATGGGGAGGTAGGTAATCATCCAAAAGGCTCAGCGCCACTAACAATGCCCTGCACACTGACACATGATCATCTCCATATTCCCAGGCATAACCACTATGTGCTCGCCCTGTACACTTACACACTATAATCATCTGTATATTATCTGGGGATGCGGTCGATACGTTGACAATAATTAGGTCTACAGTCAAAAGTGATTTCCCAATATGCTATTTTTGCCCATCCAAGTGATTTTCCCAGGGATGGATGGCTTTCCATAGCAGAACGCTGAACCACCCCATCACTCATCTGCTGGTAATATCAGAAGGTGAGAAGTAGTGCCTGTCGATAATGCGGGAGCTCGCTTCAGCGCATCCCACCTAGACATTCATACTGGGCGGCTTTTGAGCTGAAAGCAGGTCAAAAGTTAAAAGTGAGCTGCTTTCTGCTCAAAATCGCCAAGTGTGTATGGGTCTTTAGATTTGGATTGGGTGTGTTCAAACTGAAATCTAATTTGCGTTAAAAAATAAAGCAGCCAGTATTTATCCTGCACAATAACAATGTAAAGGTCCATACACACGGGGCGATTTTGCCCAGCGTGTATGGACAGCGATGATCGTTTTCATCGTTAGGGGGAAAGCCGCGCAGTGCGTACACACTGAGCCACTTTCCCCCTGCGTGGCGCCGACAGCTGGGGGAGGACAGCTTTGCATAGCGCAGAGCTATGCAAAGCTGTCCTCAAAAGCGCTCATCTGCTGGTAATACGCTTTCCCGGCAATTATGCATGCGCACAGCGTCTATTTTCCGCTTGCCAACAACTAACGGGGGACCCCCACTTTCCCCCCCCCCGCCGCGGGACACTGCCGGTGGCGGGAGGGATGCGGGAACGTCCCCGAAAACCGGGACGTCCCCGCGATTATCGGGACGGTTGGGAGGTATGCATATTATACGGTGTTATATATAGTATGATCTGTGCTGCATGCAGACAGGTGGGGTGTGGGTAAAAACAGGAACCGGACGGATTCCTGTCCAGGGGGTACGGAGCTGCCTGTGATACCTTTCACAGGGGGAGGAGGAGCAGTGCCGGTGCAAGGCACCGGAGCGCCCCAGGCAGGGGGGGGGGGGCGCCCCGGCGCTCACCCGCTCCACGGGTATAATTACTCACCCTTCAGGAGGAGTTTGGGTCTAGCTTAGCGGGCGGGAGGGAGAGCTGGAGGTCTGGCTTAGTGGGCAGGAGGGAGGCCTCGCAGTTCAGTCCCGGCGCAGTGTGACTGACATCTTCCTCCACCCGCACCGTGTACAGCCGCTCAGCCGGGCAGCGCTGAGCACTTGGCTCACTCTCAGACGCTGCCCGGCTGAGCGGCTGTACGCGGTGTGGGTGGAGGAAAATGTCAGTTAACATGCACCGTGGTCCGGGACTGAACTGCACACAGCGCAGCGAGCCCTCCCTAATGCCCGCTAAGCCAGACCTCCAGCTCTCCCTCCTGCCCTGCTCCCAACTACCGCCCCCCAGTGGCCGGCGCCCTAGGCAAATGCCCAACACTGCCTAGTGGTGGCGCCGGCCCTGAGGAGGAGGGAGAGAACAAAGCCTCCCTGTATGGTCCAGGCATGTAGCAATATCCAAAATGGTCCAGAGTCCACTGGTGAAAGCTATCACAGGCATCCCCCAGACGGAACATCCCCTGGACCGAACACTACAAGCTCTGGAATGCAGAGTTTGATGTCCGGTCCGGCGTTCCAGGGTTCTGTCCGGTTCTGTTTTTTTAATTAGTCCCAGACAGGTGTGTGCCGCATGGTGCCATATATTGTATGGTATGTGCGGTATTGTGTCATATATTTTACTGTGTGCTGTATTGTGTTATATATTGTACTGTGTGTGCTGTGTACAACCATGAGTGTGCTGTATGGTCTCATATATTGTATGGTGTGTGCTGTATTGTATTATCGTCGCTGTCATATACTGTATGGTGTGTGTGCGGGATGCGCTAGTGGCCGGCAGGAGGCAGTAAGAAGTCAATTTGAAGAAGGCCGCCTCCTACGCGAGTCCCCGGGTTTCCATGGTTACCAGCACACGCCGAAGTAGGGAGCAACGAGGGGAAGCCGGGGCTGGTGCATGTTTCCTGTAGCCGGCGTACATGTATGTAAGGGGACAGGATCTGACCAGTTGCACGGACAGCGTTTCCAGGTCGGCTAAAAGTACATGTTGGGGTTAAACTTATTACAGTATGTGTGTGTGAATGCTCTGCCCCTACGGTGACTACATGGCGCTGCTGAGACTTGGCTTAATTGAGTTACTCTAAGCGTGTTCTTTCCTTTGACTTCACGTTTGGTGATTGACCACCATGGCAACAGGTGGCCGTGTTACATTGTGGCGTCTGTCACAGGGCTTCCTAGTTTTCTCTGTGAGTTCGGAATTAAGCTATGGTGAACAAGTAAAATACAAGTATCCTCTCCTATTTCTGTCTCACTGACACAGTCCAATGTTGTTATTTCTATAAGAAAGAGTCACTGCAGGGAATTACACAGGTATGTTATTAAAGCATACTGAACATACTACTAATGTACTGTTAGTAGGCTGTGTCCATATAAACAATATAACTTATTTATACCCCTTTTACGCAAAAAATAAAATTCCCTGGTAAAGAAGTTCCACCTAGGAATTTCTTTAAATACATCGGACCTGTTTCTGTGTGAAAGGGTCGATCCGGATCTTAAACTCCAGGTCTCCAACCCTGCAAATGGCCAGGGTCGGAGACCCGGAGGTTAAGATCTGGATCGACCCTTTCACACAGGCGAAAACCCAGTGTAATAGAGAAAATCTCCGGATCTAAAATTTAGACCCGGAGATTTGAAGGGGGCTGAAAGCAGGCTGCCAAATAACCTGGCGCTTCAAATGCCGGGTAATTTTCGGGGGTATTCATCCACCACTGTGTGAAAACGGTATAAATGAACACTATAAGGTCACTATATTGACACATTTAAAAGGTCAACATGGCTTTAGGTTGACATGGGGAAGGTTGACAGTTAAAAGGTCGACATGGGTTCTTCACTCTTTTTTTTGAGCTGACGTGCCGACAGGCGCTATTTCATTCCCTACCATCTAGGGCATGGAGGGAGAATAGAGTAGTGTCCACTCACCATGCTTCAAGCACGGTGGCACATGATGCACCGATACAGTGTCCATGTCGACTGTGTCAACATTCAGGACAAAAAAACACGCAAAACCCATGTTAACCTGTTTGCTGTTGACATTTCCCATGTCGACCTAATGCTTGTGTCGACCTAATGACCCTGTGACCCTGTGACCTAAAGCCTTGTTGATCTTTTGTGTGTTGATCTAAGGCCTGTCAACTTATGCCCCTTTCAGACCGCACAAAAATTTTACAGTTTCCAAAAAAACGATTTCTGGAAACGGTAAAAAAGCCGTTTCAGACCTGTTTTTTTTTGGTGTCACAACAGGTCTGAAACGGGATTCCTACCCCCCCCCCCCCCACCTGGGCAGTGCAGGGAAGTGAATGATCGCGCTGGGGGCAGGGGGTCCCTGCAGCAGATGGGAACCCGCCACTGATCTAAAATACACTGCAGGGACCCCCTGCCCCCAGCGCGATTATTCCCTGCGCTGCGCTGCCCAGATAGGATCCGGGCTGTGGGGCTGGCTGCTGCTCTTCCCACTCCCCATGTCCCTACCTCCAGCATATGTATGGCCGGAGAGCGCTGCAACATATGTATGGCTCAGCCCGCTCAGCTCAGTGAGTTGTTATCCCGCTCCACCGGGGTTTGTGGCCGGGTCTGAGCTCCCCAGTTCTATTCTGCACGCAAGACCCAGGCATGGCATGACATGACAGGACAGACCATGACAGGGGGAGGGGGGTAATCTGGCCAGAACAGTACCGCTTCACTGTATTGCTTTCACACCGCAAACCTGCTTTAGACCAGGTATTTAGATGCGGTGTGAAAGGGGTTAAACTTGCGGTACTCTTTACCTAGAAGGGCGCCCATCGCGGGCATTGCATGCCATTATAATGGCATGCGATGCGACCGATGCGATGCCCGCGATTTTACATAGAAATACATGTTAAAATGAAAATCGCGTCGGTCGCATCAAATGCACCAAAAAATCGCATGCGATGCGACCGTCGCGATTACCGCAATTTTACATAGGGAACAATGTTAAATGGCCCACAGAGGCCAAATAGCCACCCTCAAGTGTGAAATGGCCCCCCCAATTGTTAACGGCACCCCACGATCAACGTCAAGTGTGGCGAGCGGCGGCGGTATGCGTCCTACGACCTTTTCATACCCCCACTATCCACGTCGGCGTGGAGTTGAGAATAGAAAGTGTGGCGAGCGCAGCGAGCCACTGAGCCCAAAGCGCGGCGAGCGGACGCGGATACCTTCACAGGTATATGCGTCCCCTCGCGGGCTTCACAGGTGTCCAGAGGCCAAATAGCCACCCTCAAGTGTGAAATGGCCCCCCCAATGGTTAACGCCACCCCACGATCAACGTCAACCCGAAGCGTGGCGAGCGGCGGCGGTACGCGTCCTACGACCTTTTCATACCCCCACTATCCACGTCGGCGTGGAGTTGAGAATAGAAAGTGTGGCGAGCGCAGCGAGCCACCGAGCCCGAAGTGTGGCGAGCGCACGCGGATACCTTCACAGGTATCCGCGTCCCCTCGCAGGCTTCACAGGTGTCCGCGTCCCCTTGCGGGGCTCGCCACGCTTTGGGCTCGGTGGCTCGCTGCGATCGCCACACTTTCTATTCTCAACTCCACGCCGACGTGGATAGTGGGGGAATGAAAAGACGACCTTTTCATACCCCCACTATCCACGTCGGCGTGGAGTTGAGAATAGAAAGTGTAGCGAGCCACCGAGCCCGAAGCGTGGTCGAGCGGACGCGGATACCTTCACAGGTGTCCGCGTCCCCTCGCGGGCTTCACAGGTGTCCGCATCTCCTCGCGGGCTTCACAGGTGTCCGCATCTCCTCGCGGGGCTCGCTGCGCTTGCCACGCTTCGGGCTTGGTGGCTCGCTGTGCTCGCCACACTTTCTATTCTCAACTCCACGCCGACGTGGATAGTGGGGGTATGAAAAGGTCGTAGGATGCGTACCGCCGCCCCTTGCGGTCTCGCTGCGCTTGCCACGCTTTGGGTTGACGTTGATCGTGGGGTGCCATTAACAATTGGGGGGGCCATTTCACACTTGAGGGTGGCTATTTGGCCTCTGTGGGCCATTTAACAATGTTCCCTATGTAAAATCGGGTCAATTGGGCCATTTAACATTGTTCCCTATGTGTAATCGCGTTGGCCGCATCGCATGCGATTTTTTGGTCGCATGCGATGCGACCGACGCAAATTTTTACCTTGCGATGCCCAAGATCAAAATCGTGGGAGCCGTTCTAGGTAAAGAGTACCAAACTTGCTCTGACCCGTTTAAAAAAAATGTTTTAAATACCTGGTCTAAGCAGGTTTTGCGGTGTGAAAGCAGCACAAATGATCCCAACCAAAATGAACATAGTTCTAATTAATAGAATGACAGTGCTAAAGTTCTTAAGACAGGGTTTTCCGAACTGGGTCCATGCTTGTGCACAGATGGCATAATAAAATTGAGTTATTAATTAAGTCTGTAATTAAACATGGATCTCCTTTAAAACCTGGACTGTTCAGGTGCCTTGAGGACTGAGTTTGGGAACCACTGCTTAAGAAGAAAAATATTTCCCAAATTATAGTTTTGGTTGTCATTTCTTATAACACTTATTGAGGCAGATGTATTAAGCGATAAATTTAAGACCTAAACTGGAGATAAAGTAGAAGGAGATCACGCACCAGCCATTCAACTCCCAACTGTCATATTTCAAACACAGCTGATTAGCTGGTGCGTTATCTCCTTCTACTTTATCTTCACTTAAGCCAGGCTTAATACATCTGCAGGAAAAACAACACTGCGCTATGATGACAAATTGTATATTTTATTAAATAAAAGTGTAAATATATCTCAATTCTCAATAAAAATGTTAAAAAATGAAATCTAAAACTGGATATTTGGACTCAATACATCTGCCACATTGAATTGTCTTTGTACCTCCACCCACTGTGCATGAAGCCATGATTTGTGTCTTTGCCAAGAGGGGGGCGGGGGTCATAATGGCATAAAGTAATTCTACTATAATACTACAAATCTCCCCCCCCCCCCCCCCGCATTGTAAACTGTTTTGTAATCACTGGATCTAATGCTGGGTACACACCTAAAGATTTATCTGTCTAGTGGGAACACAAATCTGGCAATGTCAGGGAGCAAATGCTGGAAAACAAGTAAAAAGGATTGTTTGGATAAATGTACTAAATCAGGCAGCTTTAACAAATTTGTCTGAATGACTAATGGCTGTTTTCCAGCGTTTGAGAGCACACGGTTGATTGCCATATGCTCCCATACATTACTAGGTTTATGTTCCCACCAGACAGGAAAATCTTTAGATGTGTACCCTGCTTAACTAGCACCTGTAACGCCACAACACAACTTCCTATTTCTATTCACAGTGAAATAAATGTTCCTGCCAAGTTGTGTGTTGCTGGGACATTGTTACTGTTACTTTGATGCTGTGATCATCACCGGGTGCATTCACCCTGGACAGCGGGCAGGGGTGGAGAGAGACGTGGGGCTGTGGGTGGCACCATTAGCATATGGGTGTTCCCAAGAGAATGATGGGCATTCTCATGCTAATGAGGCCATGACGTGGGTGCGGAGGGCGGGCAGCTGACATCACCAGATGTCAGCTGCCTGCCCATTTCCTTCCCAGCGTGCACGCATATGTAAAGTTGCTCAGTGCATCCTTTCATACGCCTGCACCTTCCACATCTTTCGATGGTCGGTGGTGGATCCCCCTGGCCAGCGAATGGATGTTACTGTATAACATCCATTCGCATGCCCTACTTGCTAATGGGTGGCGGCAGCCATTCGCAAGGCGGGGTTTGGTGGACTTGCAAGGCTGTAAATGTGCAGGTGCCAAGCCGATGTCATGTGCAGATGCCAAACATTGCTCCCCCATGCCAACAGATTAGAATAACCTCCTTTTATCTTAAGACCCCCCCATACACTAGTGCGAGAGAAGTATCATGCGATCTCCCTTGAATTGCATTTGCGTACGACGTATCATATATGATCCAAGCCGAGGCAGCCGGATCCGATAAACATTTAGGGTAGCAGGGTGATATTAGGCTGTGAACCGATGTGCACGGTACCACGCTTCACCTGAAAAGGTCCCAAATCGCATAAGTGTATGGCCACCTTCAGTCAAAAGGCAGTCAAATATTTGTCTCGAAATTACATAAGCACTCTACTTCCTGCAAATATTTGTCTCGAGATTACATAAGCACTCTACTTCCTGCAAATATTTGTCTCGAGATTACATAAGCACTCTACTTCCTGCAAATATTTGTCTCGAGATTACATAAGCACTCTACTTCCTGCAAATATTTCACTTGGAATCCCTGTTATCATAGTAAGATCATCATTTTAAAGAAGAGCTTATTTACAGAGCCTTGGTGCAGGGCTAGGACAACCTGTGGCACTCTAGCTACTGTCATGTATGTCATAGCATGTCACGGCCCAGTTTTAACATGACCTGATTGCAAAACTGTAGCAGGGAATGCAGGGATGTGTCGTTCCAGACCAGCTGGACTGCCACAGGTTGCCTATGTCTGCCGTAGACATAAAGGGAATGAGACTCTGGGGTGAATTGTAGATACCACCGGATGCTTATTTGAGATCACTCACCTTTGTTAAAGTAATTCTGAGTGCAGTAGCTTTGTAATACCACTTTCATATCGCAAAATGCAGTGTCGCCCCGGGACTTTGAAACGGTTCAGTCCCGATGTGACCCTGCACTTTGCTCTTTCTGGCACCCTTCAAAGAACTGGCAATATTGCCTGTTCGCTGACATCATGTGGGGGCAGGGCAGAGCCGCAGAGCGTCATCGGGGACGGGGGAGGAGGCAGCGCTTGGAGCTGACGCTGCCCCCAGCACAGCCTTCTCCATCTGTGTGAATGGGAACTGGGTCACTCAACCCTATAAGGGCCCGATGTCAACCTTCAAAAAGTGATAAAGTGGAGAGTGATAAACAGCCAGCCAATCAGCTCCTAACTGCCATGTTACAGGCTGGGTTTGAAAAATGTTAGGTAGGAGCTGAGTGGCTGGTTGTTTATCACTCTCCATTTTATCACTTTTTGAAGTTTGATGCATCTGGCCCTTAGAGCTACAAGGGATTGAACAAGGATACCTATGGCTGGGCGTACATGTGCCGGTAGATATCATATGAGGCAGTATGCAGTGTGTATGGCCAAAAAATAATCACGACCAGTACTTTAAAATTGTTGCATCGTATCCTATTTGGGCATGGTCCATACATGCCATCCTCCCTCTCATAATACCCCTTTTACCCATTTTCGCTAATAATGATCTGTCTGCTCTGCCTTCTCAGTACGACTGGCCTGTGTGTGTGACCACCTTAATGAAAGAATTGGTGTTCTTTGTTGACTTATTTCCTTAGGGAATATCCATTACATTTTGACCTTGTTCTTTAAAGCTAAGCTATATAGTAAATCAAGCTCTACAGACGCAAGGTCAGTCTGCATCCCTGAACTTTCAGTTCCGTAGTATAGATGTCTGTAAAATCATTCGTTAATTATTTTAAAGATTTTTGTTTCCTAGTTAGTATTTAAATGATGGTACTGAGATATGGATCAATGTAGAAAGATGTTGACGTTTCCATTAAATAAACCCATTCGAGATTGTTATAGTGAAGATTAGGAGAGAGAATTATTGATTTAATGCTTGGATTCCATCTATGTATTTATTTAGATAACTATTTATAGTGTGTCAAGGTCTATAAAGATGGCAAATATCTGTAATCAGATGACTCCTAGTGAGTGCTTTTAGATTTTCATTCGGTACAAATGGAATTTTTCTGTAGTAGGGATGCGCGGATTCCCAGAGAACTGCCCCCCCCCCCCCCAACTTATCTGATCTGAGGGATCCAGAACGAGGCTGAACGTCAACATCCCGCTATCTGATTCTCATGAGACTCAGTCTCTATATAAGTTCAGATGATCCCGGTGCCATATTGATTCTGGCTGTGGATTTTAGACAGAACGGACATACATCTCAGTCATTTTATTTTTAATATAACAGTTCAGGGCCTGATTCAGAGGTCGATGCACTGCAGCACATGCATTTTCCTGACTGTATGAATGTGTACATTGTTGGCAATGTTTAAGGCAAAATCATGGCCATTCCTGGGCGGAAACTGGTACGTGGCCTACAGTGAATGATAAAAATACGCAGTTTTATGGGTGTGTTATTAGAAATGTCATAAGATTGTTGCTATAATCATGGATAGTGTAATGGTTAGCATTGATGCCTCAGTCATGGGTTTGTTACCCACCATGGCCCTAACTGTGCAGAGTTTGTATATTCTCCCCATACTTGCGTGGGTTTCCTCCGGGTACTCCGGTTTCCTCCCACAATCCAAAATATACTGGTAGGTCAATTGGCTTCCAACAAAATTAACCCTAGAATGTCTGTGTGCCTGTGTACATGTGGTAGGGAATATAGATTGTAAGCTCCTCTGGGGCAGGGACTGATGTGAATGTTCAATTATACTCTGTAAAGTGCTGCGGAACATGTATGCTCTATATAAGAAACTGTTAATAAATAAATATAAGTGGCTGTTTTCTCATAAACAGTGGGAACAACCACTAAGGCCGGGTTTAGAAGAAGATCCTGAATCCATAGTGAGAGTGATGATGTGCCAACAGTGGCTGGTTTACATCTGCAGGTGTACAATGTCCATAGTAAGTGGGTCTCTCAGGATATACTTATTCTGTCACATGAAGTACACAAGGGAAAGTCTAAAATGTGTATTACCGCAGGTGTGATTCACCAAAAAATAAATGTGTTGGCAAAAAACAATGTAAAATCATCCACCTCTGAATCAAACCCTTTGAGGGTGAAATTCAATTAACTGCAAAATTTACCCAGATGGACCCCACCTCACAGCTTATCAAACTGCGAGGTAAAGTGCATGAAAAACCCCACAAAATCATGATACGTGTGGTGGAAAATCTCATTGATTCCACAAGTTACATAGAATCAGTGAGTTTCCGTGTGTGTTATGATTTTTCAGTGCAAGAAAAAGGCTATTTTATGGAACAGCCTTCCCTGCAATGCTGTTATTTTTGCAAGCAATTACCCTTGAATACATAGTCACCAGATTTTCATATTCCTGTGCTAACAGCTTAATTTAAATGACATACGTAATATATATTCTGTATTACAGAGAACCATTTCATTCAAACCCAGGAGGGGTGCGAGCAGAAATCCACTAGTCAGAATAGCTTTGGGAGCTCCCTCTCGCCACTATTAACATTGCAGTTAAATGAATCGACCCCATTGAAAGCTATTAATGTACACTAGTAAGCCCGCTCGAAGCAAATGCTTCAAAAGCTAGCCTGCTACCTTGTGATTACCTCTGTGTTTGTGCATGTGTGTGAGAGAGAAAGCGATGTCGTTTCTCTCTCTGCCAACAGATGGCAGTGCTTCGGAGACACACAAACAGACACTAGACACATATATAGATGATATGAAAGCATATATATTTTTTTTCTGTCTACCTGTTTTGAGTGTTTTCCTATATTTTGTGTTTGTATCCGAATTCTGGAATATGCAGGAATATTTTGAAGGATTTTTTGCTTCATTTTCAAATCTTTTGGTCTCTTGTAGTTATTGCAGGGTATAGAGCTTTGCCATAATGGCTACTGGACGTGGTTGGGTTCATAAGCAGCACAGTGACCAAATGCAGAAACTGAAATCTGGATCAGCAACCACATCTCAGCAAAACTCGTAAGTACTGTACCTAATGCTTTATAGTACCTCGATAAAAACAGCAATATCTACATATTACATTTTCCCTATTAATGACATATATTTATATATATATATATATATATATATATATATATATATATATATATATATATATATATATATATATATCTTCACAATAGTGTCTTCAGCGCCCTCAGTATGTAATGTTATTTAAAACATCTAAAATCAATAAACACACTTGTGGCTTCTTTTTTGAATGATGTTTATCTTTTTATTTTCAAGTTGTTGTAATCAGTACCCAACGCGTTTCGTCTCCTTAAGAGACTTCATCAGGGGTTTTGTGTTTACAATCTAAAAAATACAATATACATTTATAAAAAATACAATTCATATACATTACATACATTTTAAAATAGATGGTACTAAAAATTTATATTAAATTGTTATAGATTAGCTTAGGGGTGAAGGGAACATAGAAATATGTTAAAGCACACAGTGCTATTGAATAGTATAAATATTATTAGATTTATTTTTCTATTTGTCAGGTACATACCTCTGACTGTATAATTAGCTCCTTTTAGTGTAAGAATATCTGAGTCTTGTTAATTTTAGACTTCTGGAGTGTAGTTATTCAAAAACGATAAATGATCCTTCATATCATTGGATATAAACTACAGTGATATAGAAAAAATTGCAGATTAATATTCAAATGGGTTATTTTCATATGTAATTAGTCCAGTACTGTTTTTTAACGCATACCTTGAAAAAGTACTTGAATTAGATCAAAAAATTGAATAGGAATGGATTCCTCAGAGCCAGGTGATTATGGGGTAGTAACCCTTCCTCTATAATGGAGATGGGTAATAGGATTATTTATTTTTAGTAATGTAATATATATATATATATATATATATATATATATATATATATATATATATATATATATATATATATATATATATACATATTTTCCCTTTTAGCAACATGGCTACATACATACCAATGTATTTTTTGGGACAATCCAATCTTTTTTCAGAAATTAGGGCTGATAACTTCAGTTTTAGAAACCATTCAGAAGGCTGTACAGAATAAAATAAAAAGTACAGATATATATACTTTTACATTCCAATTTGTAACAGAATCCATTCATTGCTGCCATAAGAGACATTGTATAACAGAATCCTATCCAACTATCTGTAACAGAATTCATTGCTGTCCTATGCAACATTGTATAACTGGGTCTTACCAAGTATCAGCAGTGTGTGTGTGTGCTCCTTGGAGTTCAGCCTGCAAGTGAGTGAGTCTCAGGCTGGATCTCCATATATATAGGGAAACATGGGATGACATCACTTCCTGTTAGTTAGATTTAATATGTAATGTTTATTATTGCCAAATTTTTACCTATTTTGAAATGCTTAATAGTATTATTGGTGCCTATTAGGTCATGAGCTAAATGTTTAGAATAAAATTATAATTTTATGTAAATATCCCATGATGCAGTGCGTCTCGTGACTTTCTAAACTTAATTATTTTTCTATACTTGAGCCAGGTGCTATAGTTTATGTGAGGTGCTTCACGGGTCTCCTACTTTTATATAGTGTCCCCGAAATGAGTGAGGGGTTCTGTGCGGCCGAAATATCCAGTTATAATGCGGTTTGCGTTCCTCACTTTCCGCGGTGGAACGCGCCGCCATTTTGGCGGAAGTCCGCCTGGTATGAGGATAACTTATAATTCTTATCGTGAATGTGCTCTCTTAAGTGTTGGAAGTTTATTGTTTTTTATCGGGACTCTCACTATTGTACATAGTCCCTATATTGTGGATGGGGTCAGTGAAACTAATGGATGGTATTGTGAGGGGATATCGCTTTCCACAGACATTATGGTGGAACGCACCGCCATTTTGGCGGTAGTGAAAAAGAATATCTATATTCCACATTCTCCGCGGTGGAACGCACCGCCATTTTGGCGGAAGTTTGCCTAGTGTGAGGATAACTTATAATTCTTATCGTGAGTGTGCTTTCTAAGTGTTGATTGAATGTTTTTTTAAAAAGTTTTTTTATCAGGACTCTCACTATTGTATTTTGTCCCTATGTTATGAATGGGGTCAGTGAGACCAATAAATAGTATTGTAAGGGAATATTACTTTCCACAAACATTGTGGTGGAACGCACCGCCATTTTGGCGGTAGTGAAAATATCTATATATAGATAATATATATAATAATCTCTCTATCCAGTAGCTAATAGACATTTCTATCCAAGAGCAAGGAGCACTCACCAACCAAATTGCTAAAGCTTTTAACATGGTGCCTCATAAAAGGTTTTTAATGGAACTCTGTAATTTAGGGTTAGGAGATAAAATTTGTAATTGGATTCAAAACTTTTTGCACAATCGGGGACAGAGAGTGGTGGTAAATTGCATACATTCCAGCTGTGGTAAGGTCCAGAGTGGAGTCCCGCAAGGTTCAATATTGGGATGCCCCTGTTTTAATATATTCATTAATGATATTGGAAGTGACATGGTGAGTAAAACTGCAATATTTGCAGATGACATGAAGTTGAGTAAGGAAATTTACTCAGAAGAGGATGTGGAAACACTACAAAGTGACTTGAATAAACAGGAAAGGTGGGCATAAATGTAGAAAATGCAGTTTAACGTTGATAAGTGTAAGGAAATTCATTATGGGAACAAAAATGAACAAACTACTTATAAGCTAAATGGAGTTATTATAGGGAATTCTGCTGTAGAGAAGGACTTGGGGGTCATCATAGATTAAAAATTGGGTATTAGTGCACACTGCTTAAGGGCAGCAGCAAAAGCAAACCGGACACTGGCATGTATTAAAAGGGGTATGGATTCAAGGTATGCCAATGTGATAGTGCCTCTTTACAAGGCATTGGTAAGATTACACTTGGAATATTGTGTTCAGTTCTGGGCACCGCACCTTAAAAAGGACATAAATTAATTGGAACAGGTAAGGAGAAGGGCCACTAAGCTAGTAAAAGATCTAGAGTCAATAGAATACAAGGATAAGTTAACCAGGCTGATTGGGGGCACCAAACGCCTACTTGCCTCCTGGCTCTAGGATCAGCTTACATGTCTGGGACATGGTTGTTGTGTGGCAGAGCTGGCATTCCTCTGGTTATAACGATTACCCCTCATAGTACATGGAGGTATATTTTAAACATTTTTTTGAGGCGCTCTTGTATTTTGAACATCTCCCCTCAGCACAAACATTTCAGAAATATAATAGCCTGTGACTAGAAGTCCTTGGCGGGATCCTGTCGAATGTGTCTGAATGATTGCTCTTTAAAATGTCAGACAGACTAGCGGGGAACTTGTCGATTCCTGCAAATTTTTGGTTTTACCACTTTGTTTTCTAGTTATGGATTAGTCCAGTCAGGATGTCCTTTTTTTTTTTTTTTTTTGCATTTGTTCTGGTCAAAATGGCATGTTCTAAAACGCTCAGTATTCAAAATAAATCCAGGGTTTGTCCTTGCAGTGTGTAGAATCTCATTTAAGTTGCTGCATCATTAAGGTAACCTTTTGTCCTTTGAAATTCAATTAATGTAATTGTTTGTATAAGTGCCTGTGTCTATGATAGCTTCAGGGTTTGGTACACACTTGCCAAGACTTGAAGAGTCAGCATCTAATTTCCGTAATGGTCCTGTCCCCCCCCTCACTGGTCAATGGGCCAATTCTGCAACTGTTTTACTTGCAGGTAACACTTTAATCACTGACATTAGTAATAGTTGTATTAGCTGTTCAGGAACATTGAACTTTTAATTTCTGATTCATGGGTTTACATAATATTCACAATACAGTATATGAAAGGAAAAATAACTATGCAAGGGGAATTTAGGAATGTGTTTGGAAATCAACATTGTGAAACAAACACATTTGTTATATTCTATGTAAAGCTATGGCTTTGTCTAGAACAAGTTGCTGACCTAGTAGATTATTTTAAGATTTTTCAGTAATTCATTAGTTTAATTAAATTAGCATGTACTGTACTATTTTTTATTTTAGCTGTTTGTTGTGGGGTTTTTTTTACAACAAATTGATGATTTTCAACAAATCAAACATGCCGTCATGTTTTGACATCAGGCCAAGTATTTGTGAAATGATTCTAGATTCACTTTAAGCTGGCCTTACATCAGGACAACCAGCATCCGACCGGGTCGTGTCATGATTTCCCTTGATCTCCCTGGCAGCTTCCCAGACACAAGATAGATCTTATGTGTGTAATTTCACATAAGAGCTATTGTAAGATCTACAACTCCCAGCATACTTGTCCTTAGCACCTTCAGAGCATGTATGTAGTACATAAGATCATACAATCCATCTCACAACCTGCGGGCCCGAGCATTGGATCTTAATCCTACCAAAACACCTGACAATGTGCACACAACATCGTACAGGCCTGAAATCTTTCTAATATATGACCAGCTTTAGAGTCGTCGTCATCATCATGTGTGACTATTTTATGTGCTTATTGGCATGGATATTTTAAATAAAATTGAAAAACTGTACCAAATAAGGGATGATTCTGGTTCCAAGGTGGCTGCCCAACACAAACTCTTGTGAAAATCAATTTGTTACTAATGATTCTAACGTACAATATTTTGAGATGCTTTCAAAACGATTAAGGGCCTTATTTTGGTTCACTCTTAGAGGCAAAATCCTTCTTAGATGGGTAAAACCATGTGCACTGCAGGTGGGGCAGATATAACATGTGCAGATAGAATTATATTTGGGTGGGGTTTTTTTTCAAAGTGAGATCTATATTGCAGTGTAGAAATAAAGCAGCCAGTATTTTCCCTGCACAGAAACAAAATACTCACCCAAATCTAATTCTCTCTGCACATGTTACATTTGCTCCCCTGCAGTGCACATGGTTTTACCCATCTAAGAAGAAATTTGCCTCTAAGAGTGAACCAAAATAAGGCCCTAAATTATAGGATATAATCTAGTAAAAAAAAAAAGAATGGAGTTCTAAATGTCTGCCCTGATTACTGTACATTAAGTAAATTAATAAACCTCAGAAAATTGTGCATTAGAGCATATTGAATACTTTCATAATGTTTAGGTATCTGGATGATAGATCTGCACTGTCTGGTTAGGCAGTCAATAGATGAACACCATCGAATGATCAAATGATTTCCCCTGCTCAAAAGATTTCCCCTGCTGCGGGCACATGTGAGGGGATACCTGACACATCCCCTCGCATGGTTGTGAAGGGAAACGGCGGGGTATAGGAGCGGGTGCATTTGCCGGGGCAGCGTTACAAGGACTCAGAATAATCCCTCTAGTGCGTACACTCTATACGATGTTACCAATTATTTGTTCTGATTCAAATAGATTTCGGATTCAATTTGCATAGTCACACTGTTTTAACAACATTTATTTTGTACTAAGAATTGCAATTCTATATATGTACAAAGTCTTCTCGTCTGTCAGTATAATGTTAAACTTTTCCTGCTGTACTTGTAACCAGGATGAATTTAGAATCTCACTAACAGCTTATTTAATTGTCACATGATAAGCAAATATTTGACAAATGTTCACTGTCTGGTTCAGTTAAAATGATTGCTTTAGAATTTTTCAGTTCTACAGCAGAGCCAAGTATTGTCATAAAATACTGAGTTCATTACACTGAGGTTTCATATAATTTTTTCATTATTGTAATTATATTTGTTATATTTAATGCTCATACAGATTACCGTATCCCGTATCCGTATATACAAAAACTGAAATATTCCAAAAGCTGTGGGTTTTCAGAATATTTTCCGGTTTGGTTTTTATCCCCCCCCCCCCCCCCTGCCCCTTTTTTCATACTTACCACGTCCCCCGGCATCCACAGCGGGCTTCAGGATCCTCTTCAGTGGCATCTCCGGTCCCAGGGGTGCATTGTTTGAGTGTGCAACTCGGGCAATGCATCCTTGAGACAGCTGAAGATGATCCTGAAGGCGGCCGTGGGCGCTGGGGGACCATCGGGGGGACCAGGTAAGTATATTAAAATAAAATATTCCAATAACCGGAAAAATTCCTTATACGAAATGCACGTGGTCCTGAGCATTTTGGATAAGGGATACTAAATCTGTACCAGTGGTTCCTGAAGTGTGTGCCGTGGCACCCTGTGGTGTTTGGGACACTTGCAGGGGTGCCCTGGGTTGGTGGTCCAGGACCCACTGAAATTATTTATGTTCAAAGTAATAGGCAAAACCAGTGCTTGTAGCTTCAATCATAATTTATATGGACAAATAGAAACAATTTATGTCCCTCCATGAAATAATTGAATTTAAGAATGACATTAAAAACAAATATTTCTTAATTTAATACATTTTAAAAAATGGGCAGTAAGAAGCTTTTTGATCTAGGGGTGCCGTGAAAAAATAAATCTTTCTCTAGAGTGCCGAGTTTGGGAACCTCTGGCTTATACTGTATCAGCACTCTTTAAGTATTCTGTGTACACTGAGGAGGCAACTTTGTGTAGATAAGTAATGGATACCACCTCCTATATTTTTTTGTAGAAATTTTAGACCGTTTACTATGGGTTCTGGATGATGGGCAAATAGATTTAAATAGTCAACAGATATGGTTGGCACAAGTTTTTTTGGTACTTGTTTCCTATCTGGGCCCCCAGGTTTTCTACGTACGGCACTGTAATGAAATCGGATCGCATCGCATCGTACACATACACGATATTGAACGATGCGATGCGATTCGATTTCCCATAGGAAACAATGTGAAATGGCTCAATTTAGCCAAATTATAGGAACAATAGTAAATGGGCCAAAAACACCCCTGAACATTGAAATGTCCCCCCAAAAGTAGTTGACGCCACCCCGCCATCAACGTGAACCCGAAGCGTGGCTAGCGCAGCGGTACGCGTCCTCCGACCTTTTCATGCCCTACTATCCACTAGGGCGTGGAGTGAGAATAGAATAGTGTGGCGAGCGCAGCGAGCCCCGCGAGGGGACGCGGATACCTTCACAGTTATACGCGTCCCCTCGCGGGCTTCCCAGGTGTCCATGGCGACGCGGACACCTGGGAAGCCCGCGAAGGGACGCGTTTACCTGTGAAGGTATCCGCGTCCCCTCGCGGGGCTCGCTGCGCTCGCCACGCTTCGGGCTCGGTGGCTCGCTGCGCTCGCCACACTATTCTATTCTCACTCCACGCCCTAGTGGATAGTAGGGCATGAAAAGGTCGGAGGACGCGTACCGCCGCCCCTCGCGGGCTCGCTGCGCTCGCCACGCTTCAGGTTCACGTTGATGGCGGGGTGGCGTCAACTACTTTTGGGGGGACATTCCACTGCTCTGTGGTTTTTTTGGGGGGTTTCTGGCCCATTTACCATTCTTCCCTATGCTGATTTGGGTAAATTGATCCATTTAACATTGTTTCCTATGGGAAATCGAATCGGATCGCATCGCATCGCATCGTTCAATATCGTGTATGTGTACGATGCGATGCGATCAGATTTCTCTACGGAGAATAGCATGGTGCGCAATTAACTTAGCGGGCGCCCAGATAGAAAACAAGTACCGTTTTTTTTACTGTTTTTTTTTTTTTTTCTACTTTTTCATAATTTACCATTTAAATGGACTATACTGTACTTGGGAATAGTAACTTTGGGCCTTATTCTAGTTCACGCTTTCTGACTAAATCCTTCTTAGATGGACAAAACCATGTGCACTGCAGGGGGGCAGATGTAAAATGTGCAGAGAGAATTACATTTGGGTGAGTTATTTTGTATCTGTGCAGGGTAAATACTGGCTGCTTTATTTTTACACTGCAATATAGATCTCACTTTGAAATAAAACCCCACCCAAATCTAATTCTCTCTGCACAAGTTACATCTGCCCCACCTGCAGTGCACATGGTTTTGTCCATCTAAGAAGGATTTTGTCAAGAGTGAACTAGAATAAGGCCCTTTGCGTGGAGAGTGAAGCTAGCATGCGAGGGTATAAATTTTCACTAATTTGGAGTAGAATAGGTTAAACATATAAAATGACACACAAAAATTGGGTATACGGTCGACACTCTTAAGGTCAACCACTGAAGGGGTCGACACAAGCATTAGGTCGACGTTGAGAAGGTCGACCGTCAAATAGTCTGTATTCGTTTTCCAGGGGTTTTTTGAGCCGACATCTGCCAACAGGCGGTATTTCACGCCCTACCATCCACTAGGGCATGGGGAGAGGAAAGAATAGTGTGCCGAGCTTAGTGAGGCACCAAGCCCAAAGCATGGGCCGCTGCACTTTTCCTGTGTCCTGGTAGACTGTGTTGACATCTGGGACAAAAAAAACCACGAAAAACCCATGTCGACCTTCCCAGTGTCGACCTAATGTTCATGTCGACATTTGACCCGGTAAATCTTGGGCATGTCGACCTTTTTTCATCTGTCGACCTTCAGTAGTCGACCCAATGTATGTCGACCTTAATTTGTACCTTAAAATGTATGTCTACCTTTTAAATGTTGACCTATTGATCCTGTCGGCCTACTGCATGCCAACCATATAGGTTCAACCTTTTGACTGTCAACCCAATGACACACACCCGTTACTATATAGGCTCTAGAAAAGAATAATGCACCTTTTTATGCAGTTTATCACATTGACATCAAAAGTAAATTATATTTCCATTTCAATTGTTGATAAGTTTCTTACCTTTTTAATTGCTTTTGTATCTGTGAGACCAGTGGGGGCTGGTTTTAAGCACAAAGCATTTGCACCTATTCTATTAAGGCGGTTGAACCTAATGAGACATATTCTCCTGGTCTGTAATCTCTTCAGGTATAAAATGTCTGTTAATTATTGGGAAAGTGCATATATATATATATATATATATATATATATATATATATATATATATATATATCCTCCTGAATAAAACCTGTCAATCTCTCAACCTAACCTGTTTAAGCTCACTTCTTCGCCTTCTGTATCACCCCAGTCTGTCTAACCCTCCCCTTTAGAATGTAAGCTCTCACGAGCAGGGCCCTCTCTCCTTGTGTGCCTTTGTTAGAATATATAAACCTCTGCCACCCTGATAAGTGCTTCAGTGTCCTGTCCCCTGGTGCAACTATCCATATTAACCATGTACTTGTCCTAAACTGTCTTGTACTGTAATTTGTTATGTGTTTTTGATTATAACTATGCTCTGTAAAGCGCTGCGGAATCTGTGTGCGCTATATAAGAAACTGTTAATAAATAAATAAGTAAATAAATAAATGACCTTCAATCTTTCTTACTGCAAAAGTGACAGAGGCTCCTGTGACAGAATCTTGCTCATCCACTTGGTAATTGTCTTATACAGTAAGTAACTATTCTCCTGTAAACAGTCCTATGCAGCATGTGCGACCCTGCCGCGGTTCTGTTCCCATACGCACTGGGTCCATATCTCTGGGCCATTATCCCTCTAAAGATGCCCATCCAATTTGATGATGAAAAATGACATTAATAACTGATAATCCATTAGGGAATCTGAAAAATACTGCATGTTTAAAAATACCTGACTTGTCGATCAATATATATCAGTATTGGTGAATTGTGGATTGAGAACATGTTGGATTCATGCGATCCTCCGACCCAGGCATTGGAGATGTTGAATCCCCTGTTCCTTCTCAGTTATGTCTCTTCGGGCAGTATTCAATGAGAAAAGTTCTCCGTGTTTTGTGGAGAATTTGTGCTTTTTTCGCCTTGGACGGGGCATTTTGCTCTCCAAAAGCGAGCAACCCTATTCAATGTGAAATGTTCTCCGTCTTTCTAAGTGATTTTCGCCGTCTCTCTCCGTGTAGAAATTCTCCATCTTTTGATGGAGAGCTGGAATGTGAACTTTTAATCTAAAAGGGTTTTGTATTTAATTTTGGTGTCAAAAAATCAGGAATTTTTTTTCTGTGAAGGGGCATGTGATTTTTATTCATGTGCTTATAGCACATGAATATATATTTAATTTAAAAAAAATATTTTTTTTAATTTTTTTTCTTTTTTTTTACACAGTGCAGCCAGCAGGGGGCCGGAGCGCTCGAGCCGCTCATTAGATATTCATATATTCACTGCACTCGTATGCACGTTCGGGTGCAGTGAATACTGGGTCCCCCGCTGGCTATAGGGGGGGGCAGCCTGTGCTGCCTGGGTCCCAGGGGGGCCCCCTACCCTCACATATGTTCTGTGGCATCCAGGGAGACTTTAATCTCCCTGGATGCCACGTCCCACGGCTCCCTGTCAGCTCCCTGCCGCGGACGCTCGTCCGCTGCAGGGGTTAAGACTCGCCGCGAGTGGCGGCGAGTCTTAAAAACGTTGAATAGTGGGAGCAGGAGTGGCAGCGAGCCCTCCGGAACACGGAGAGTGCATGGAGAGCAAAATAAAATGCTCTCCATGCACGGAGAACTCCGTCATTGAATACTGCCCTATATCAGAACAATAGATGTGAATGAAATGGTACGCATCTGTATCAATAAGCCAATAGCTTCAACCCCTTTGTGTATAGCATTTTAATGTGACAGGGAAATGGTTTCCCATTTGCTTTTCTGTCTGGAAAACCTATATCTCTTAATTGTCTGCATGACAATTGCTTTTAAGAGATTAACTGCAAAAATAAATTTTCCTCTTGCCATATAAATAAATTTACAATTTCTAAACTTTCTAATACAGTAATTGTACAAATATTGATGAAAAGTGATACAAGTATAACTGATTTTTATATTACAAATACTGTATGCAGCAATCTATGTTTGTTGCTTATTATATCCTCAGTGAGTTCTATGAAATTATTAATCCCTAATCACATTGCAGAGCAATCCTGCTTGCAGTTAGACTTGCAAAGTGATAGCCTTTCATATCTTCATGGGATTCCAAAAGACATACAGTATATAATATAAATGTATATATTCCTACTTGTGGCATTCAATGGTCTCTTAAATCAGCAGACAGCCTTTTTAAATGTATTTTAAAGGCTGTCTGTCTGCTGATTTAAGAGACCGTTGAGTGCAGCGAGTTGGATTATATTATTTATTATGGACACTGAGGCAGTTGTATCAATCTGATGGAGGTTGCCAGCTGTTTGGAAATACATGCACATCCATTTCATACACTGTATATTTAGTAAATGTTGGTTTTCCATGATCACACTTTCCCAATCTGTCACATTATGTACATGAACATATAATCATGGGATATGCCTGCTGATTCTAGTAATAATACTACCAGTCATATACAAGAGCTCTTTTCTCACTTTACACCACACTGCCGTAGTGTCACTAACACTTACTGCGCACATTAGTAGTGCCATTTTTTTCACAGAATGCAGACAATAGTAGTGTGGATTATGCGCATAATACTCACAGTAGTAGTGCCCTTTATGCACATAATACACCCTATAGTAGGTCTGCGATGAGAGAGTGGGAGGCCCCAGGGTAGTAGTAGATAGTATTAGTAGCTGGGTTCAATACCAGTAGACCCTGATAGGCAGTGCAGGGTACACTCCTGGGTTTAGACCAGCACTCTACTACACTTATTGAGTATGCACTACAATACACTGATATTGAGTATGTTACAGTTAATGAAGGTTGCCAAGAACCAGGACCTTCAGGACTATGCCACTTCTGCTAAATATGACTAGAAGCTGCCGCTGCATGTTACATAACATATTCTAAAATTTTCCGTAACTAGATGATGAATTTTAATGTGCTAACGTGTCCTGTGAGAGGGGATTTCCTAACTGTAGAATTTCCCTTCCAGTAAGTGGTTAATCTTTGACTTTTTAATTATTAGACTGTTAGGGAATGTACTAATGTGTATCCAATTTATAGGAGAAACAAAATCTGAAAACTAGGAATCAGTGAGAAAAAAACCTGACAGGACTTTGCTTTTGTGGGTTTTTATTTGCAAATCAAATCTAATTAAGTCCTCCAGTGCAATGAAAATGGCATCATGCATCTTGCCAGAAAGAAGGGTAATTAGACGGAGCAGTCCAATAAAGAGCTGATGTCTATAATGTTACTCCATGGTTTGCAGGGAGGGGGGAAGAGCATTCACCTAGGGAGCCATGAATCAACATTATTGCACTTTAGCACTTTATTCAGCTGATCTCACTAACGAGCTCTCCTAGTAGTAAGATGCATGAGGTTGCTTTTGCTATGCTTTAAGACTTTTGTTGGATTTGTTTACAAATACATTTACATCCGCAGCAGAATGTTGAACTGTACAAAAGCAGTTTTATTAACGGTTTGTTGCAAGGGTTTTGTGGAATGATATATTATGTGCCATTTGTTTTATGCGGTGTGTGAAGCGAACAATAACAGTACGTACATAAAAATGGAAACCAGTTCTTTAATATCAGTCTGTTCACTGTAGCTACCATGATGATCTTTCTCAGTTTCATTTTCACATGTCTTATCCCTGTCACTGATAGCAAGATGAATGGCAATGTGTAGTCTCAACTAGTCTTTGCTGTGATATGTGCTAACCTCACCTTTAGAATATATAACATTAACTATTTCTGTTCCCATAGTAATAGTGTGAGTGGTATTTTACGGTTGTGTATTGTCAATTTTTAAAAAATAGCTTCTTCCTTTTTTCTCTGCCCGCTGATGTTGACCTTTGGGCAAAGCACATATCTGAAATCATTATGCGGTATTGTACTGTAGGGTAATCTGTAGCAAGTGGCCCATGAAGCCTTCAGCTGAGACCTCCTCTTATTTCTGTTGTGCCACCTGTTAAAAAAAAAAAAGCATGTTGCCTTATTATAACAGATACATTTCAGTTTATTCCAGTAAAAAATGGTTTTAACTTAAAACTGAAATCGTTCCCTTTGACGGTTACAACATATTTGCATACACAATGTTAGGGAGCTACCCAAACGTGAAGAGCCATGAATGATTGTATTATATTTCAAGGGCCGTGATGACCCAACTCAGTACCATATTGGCTTGCACTTCTTCAGATCTTATAGAACACAGGCTCTCAAAGTTGGTTCTCAGGACGTGGGTGTATTCACTGAGGCCGGCAGCGAGTGGGTTAAACGGTGAAAACAAGTGATCCTCGTCGTTTAACCCCCACGCCGGCTGCTCACCCTATTTAAGGCGCTGGGGAAATAAAAACAGTGAGGCTCGCAGCTAATGCAGGGAGCTGGCTGCATTTAGCTGCGAGCCTCGCGATTTTAGTGGCCGCATACGCCATTTACACCTTGCCCCAAAAACCTAGCGAGGGGGAAACAGTGTGTGCAGAGGGTCAGTTGAATACTGACCCTGCGAGCTGTGAGAGCGAGCAGGCAGCACTGCTCACTGTCACAGCTCACAGAAAGCATTGAGTACACCCCAGTGTGTGTTTTGCAGGTCTCCTCACAGATTCAAGTGAAATCATTCGCTTATACTTGCCTACCTGACCCTCTCCATGAGGGAGAAAATTCTCTGTTCCTGGACTGGTAATGTATGATTACCAGCACCTGTGGTGAGCTAGTTAATTGATAAGAAAGGTGTTTCACCACATGTGATGGCAATCATACATTACCTGGTAAGTCCAGGAATGGAGCATTTTCTCCCTCATGGAGAGGGTCAGATAGGCAAGTATGCATTAGCTCTACCTGTGGATCTTCTAAAATGTGTCAGTAAGTAATGAGTGCACCTGTTGGGTGACCTAGAAAACGTGATCTGTGTGGGGTCCTGAGGACCGAGTTGGAGAACCACTGTTCTAGAGTTAACTTTATAACAAAGGCAATATTATTCCTCCCAACATGACCCTCTCCAGGAGGAACAGACTGCTCTATTCCAGGACTTCCCTCTTAATTCTTACCATCACCTTTTTTCTTATCACTTGTGCTTTAGTGTAACCTCTGCTTCCACTACTGGCGAATTTCCCTATATTATCCAAAGAAAGGCAAGAAAAACAATCCTGCCCCTTATCTAATCAACTAAATGGTTAAAAATTGTACTTTTAAACTTTCAAATTTTGTACTTTCAGTATGTAATCTGCTTTGTGAACCATTCTGGCTGTAGGGAACAAAAATATAGATTATAGCTGTGAATAAAATAAATGGCCCGTTCTCACTTTCACTTGGTAGAACAACATGTAGCATGGAAACAAACAGACATTTAAATCCAGTCCTAAATCATTTTGGTCCTCTGATGCTCTCTCTGCGAAGCGTACGCAGACCACACACACCGTGTGCTCCCAGCCCCCCCCCTCCCTCATGAAATGTTGAAATTTTAAAACTGTTTAGCTTAAACCTAATGAGCGGTCTCGGTCCTGGTAACATACCCGTCTCAGCCTGAAGACGCTGTGTCTCACTGTGGCATACGGCGTCCAGCTTACAGCACCTCCAGGCAGACGGAGTAGTGAGAGTGCAGCGGTGTACCTTTTACCGCTGTCACTCATAGCATATAAGCTGCGGCGGCTTGTGTGTATTGCTGTTTTCTCTACCGAATACTGAGCAATCCAGGCTCACGGCATCACACAGAAATAAAACCGCATTCATCTCCCTCCCGCCGCCAATTATATATGTTATCCATACCCATATCTGCTAATTAAATTATTTCCGGATCAGAGATGCCAACATACTGTGTCTACACTGCCATATACCTTTAGGGTTAAAATAGCAGTTCTAAAAACACATACTTATCAGCTAACTACCATACTGAAGGGAGACATACCCTGGGGCCCCACAGTGTGAGGATTCTATATTTTCTTTTTTGTATGTCATTGTTTTGTTTCATGTGTATATGTGTTTTATATTTAGCAGTTTTTAAAAAATGATTGAATAAAAGTTACATTTTAGAAACTCTCTAGGTGCACCACACAGAGACATTCTTTTCTTTCTTGTGTGCCAGTGTCCTGTGGTAGCACACCCCTTATCAGGTATATGTCAAGCTGAATCAGATCTATTTAGGAGGGGTCCACCATAAAATTGACCTCAGATATTTTCTGTGCGATTAGTCACCCCCCAAAAAATTCCCCTTTTTAAGTCTTTATCCTATGCCTGAGTTGCATACAGATCTCTGGGAGAAAGTGCCTGTTGTGGATGCTTCCATAGCCAGACTTAACAAAGCTACAGTGCTCCTTGTCCAAGGGGGTGTGGCTTTTAAGGACCCCATGGATAAGAAGCTGGAAGGAAACCTTAAGGCTATATTTGAGGAGGTGTGTTTTTACTCTCAGGCCCCTTATAGTGTCTGCTTGGGTTTCAAAAGCCATGATTGTATGGGCTAGTAGTTTGTGTTCTATGGAACACGCAGATCCGGGTGTCTTGCTGCTCGCTGAAAAATTTAAGGCAGCAGTTGAATATGTCCTAGAGGCTGAGGAAGAAGCTCTCAAGATGGCTTCAAAAGTGTCCGCCATCTCGGTTAATGCCAGAAGAGTCCTGTGGCTCAAAGCCTGGGAAGCGGATAATGAGTCCAAAAAGGCCTTAGAGGTGTTGGCTTTTAAGGGTAAGCTGCTGTTTGGTTCCGAGCTGGAGGAGATTATAAAGCAGGCCACCACAGGGAAAAGTACCTTTCTCCCCGCCCCCTCAGCTAAAAAAAAATGTGTTCTAATAAGTTTACAAGAAGCTAGAAAAGTGAACAATGATTGGCTGTGCATGTTATAACATGAAACGGTGGAGGTTGGAGGGACTCAAGCTGCAGCCACTTGTTGCATGTATATTTTTGCAACAAGCTGAAAGCTGTAAGCAGAGGGCAACATTATGTTGAGCGAACCTAACTATATCACACTAGCGGTGAACAGGACACGTATTACGAGTAAAAACTATTGTATTTTGCTACTTAGCAACAATCATTATGAAAAAAAGCGCTGCAGATAGCTATGCAGTGATGTTCTTCGAGCATGCCTAAAGGACATAAATATGAAATCTTTAGGTGCTGGTTGGCCGACCTAAGATTATCTGATCTGTTTTTGACAAACAAAAGGTCAATCCTCTTCTTGTCTGGAGCCACAAATTTCTTTTGAACCTCGTAAGTACGCATAATGGATATTCTTAAAACATTTGGGAACCTGCACTAAACCATGTGTAAAAACCATGGCTTGAATATCATAAGAACACACTAGGTGAAATTTAATAGGATGAGAGATTCAGAAAGTGAGAGATTTGGTAAGAAATCTCCATGTTTTTTAAAGCGGCAATCATTTACACTACAAAACCAGTTTGAGTTTGCAGTGTAAATGATTGCCGCTTTAAAAAAACGGTACTTGTTTCCTAGCACGGCGCCCATCACATACCATACTTAGTGGTATGCGATATTCATGTTAAATTAACAGGAGTGCTCGTACAATGAAATATCGCATAGCATTGCATGCCAGCAAATGGCATGCGATGTGATGCAATTTTTAATTGTACAAGCACCCTGATGGGTGCTTTCAATGTTAAATGCACCCCCATTGTCAACGCCACCCCCACTATCAACGCCAACCCAAAGCGTGGCGAGTGTAGCAAGCCCGGGAGGGGCGGCGGTACGCGTCCTCCGACCTTTTCATACCCCCACTATCCAAGTTCGGCGTGGAGTTGAATTTAGATAGTGTGGCGACCACAGCGAGCCACCGAGCCCGAAGTGTGGCGAGCGGACGCGGAATACGAGCCCGAAGCGTGGCGAGCCCCGCGAGGGGGCGCGGAATACATGTAAAGTAATCCGTGTCCCCTCGCAGGGCTCGCTGTGCTCACCACGCTTTGGGCTCGCTGTGCTCACCACGCTTTGGGCTCGGTGGCTCGCTGCGCTCGCCACACTATCTAAACTAGACTCCATGCTGACGTGTATAGTGGGGGTATGAAAAAGTCGGAGGACGCGTACCGCCGCCGCTCGCCACGCTTCGGGTTGGCGTTGATAGTGGGGGTGGCGTTGCCAATGGGGGTGCATTTAACATTCAAAGCACCCATAAGGGTGCTTGTACAATTAAAAATCGCATCGCATGCCGCTATATTGCATGCAATGCGATTGTATAAGATGTACTACGATCAAAAGATTGGGCACCGTGCTAGGAAACAAGTACCAAAAAAACTGGAGATTTCTTACCAAATCTCTCACTTTCTGAATCTCTCATCCTATTAAATTTCACCCAATATTTTTAATGTATTTTACCCAATTCCCAGTCATTCCAGTCTTCTATTATCTACCAAAAATACATAAAAACCAAACACACCCACCAGGCAGACCAATAATCTCGGGAATCTCATCACTTACATCCAACCTGTCAGAATACCTGGACACAATCCTGCAACCGTATGTTCAAGAACAGAAATCATACCTGAAAGACACAACCCAAGTCCTCAATAAACTAGAAGGAATCAGATGGGACCAGGACCTGTGGCTCGTGACCTCAGACGTCACATCACTATACTCAGTAATCGATCACCAGCAAGGAACAGACAGCATACGGTACCACCTGGAGAATGACCCCTCCCTAACACCCGAATATTGCAACTTCATCATAGATAGCATCAGATTCATACTTCAGCACAACTATGTATGGTTCGAAAGTCAATTCTACAGGCAGACCACGGGGACCGCAATGGGTACGAAATTCGCACCAAGTTACGCAAACTTGTTCATGGCCTGGTGGGAAGACACAAACATATGGAGCAAACACGAATGGGAGGACAACCTGATCCTATGGACCAGATACATAGACGATGTTCTATTCATCTGGAAGGGATCAGAAGCATCACTACACCCCTTCCTAGAACATATGAACAGAAACAACAACAACTTGAAGTTCACCACAGAGTACAGTAAAACCAATGTTAATTTCCTCGACCTAGAAATCTTCATCGAGGACTCAAAACTTCACACTAAAACATACAGAAAACAGGTAGACGTCAATAGCTTCATCCTCTCCACGAGCGGACACCATCCCACATGGCTAAAAGCAATCCCAAAAAGCCAATACCTCAGGATACGCCGCAATTGTTCAAAATTATCTGACTTCAAGGAACAAAGTGATGTACTGACCACCCAATTCAAAGAGAAACAATACAAAACAGAGCATTTGAAGACGGCGTATGAAGAAATAGAGAACACGGAGAGACCAAAACTCCTAGAATACAAACAAAACGACAAGAACACCAGTAAACAACCAACAGAAGCTTTTTTCATTACCAACTTCTCCAAACATGCTACAGAAGTACAGAAGATTCTAAGAAGACACTGGCCACTCCTTCTAGAAGACGAACAGCTAAAAGAACATATCCAAGACAAACCAAGAGTCATCTTCAGAAAGGCACCCAATATAAAGGACAAACTAGTGCATAGCTATATACCACCGAAGCAGACGACACAAAGTACACTCACAGGAACAATCCCAAAAAATGGTTTTTACCATTGCGGGAAATGCGCAGGATGCAAAAACCAAAATATAAAAAGCACAAATCCCTCCACAGAATTCACAGCAACAACAACGGGCAAAACATATAAGATAAGAAGCCGAATCACCTGCGAGAGCAAAGGCGCAATATACCTTCTGGAATGTCCCTGCCCCAAACAGTACGTGGGACGCACCACCAGACCCATAAAGACACGAGTTAACGAACACCTACGCAACATCAGGAAAGGATTCGAAGACCATAACCTGTCACAGCACTACAAAACACATCATAAAAGCAACCCCAACAGCCTGAAATTCATAGGAATAGAATCCATACCACCAAATTGGAGAGGAGGAGACTACACAAAACTCATCAACACAACTGAATTAAGATGGATGTACGAACTAAAAACCCTCAACCCACGTGGACTCAATCTGGACAATGAGATCAAATCAATAGTGGGAAAGAAATAAAATACAAACCCCCCACCCCCACACCAGCCAGCATGCGCAAACCCCAGTTCCAAAGATGTGACATACCACTTCATTAATATATAATTTTGTGCCCCCGCACCTGTTACCATGTGCAATCACCCCTTTTCCCAATTTATTTCGTATTACTGTTATAATATATGATTGTGTGCCCCCACAACTGTTACCATGCACAATCACCCCCCAGCATCCACTGGAATAATATATGTCAGATGGATATCGCCTACACCGATAAATCACACCTGAAGGACTGACATAGAAAAATGAAAACGGAACACCTGCAGCACAGCGTACCTAAGTGGAGTGACAGAGACAAGAACCAATCAGCAGCAAAAGAACACACCTGAATGCAACCATTCAGGACGCAAGGACCCGCCCCCAACACATAAATAAGAGTGGGCACAGACAAACGGTAAAAAACTCCCTAGAAGAAGGCCAGACAGAAGGCCGAAACGCGTTGGAGACACCTACCATACGAGCACATCCCAAAGCACAAGAACAATCCAAGCGGTACGGAACACCCAGGAGAGACAGCGGTAACGGCAGAACGGCAAACATCA
This sequence comes from Crinia signifera, assembly GCF_055691185.1. Taxonomy (NCBI): domain Eukaryota; kingdom Metazoa; phylum Chordata; class Amphibia; order Anura; family Myobatrachidae; genus Crinia; species Crinia signifera. Next base: position 98,746,128 of record NC_139221.1, on the reverse strand, counting down.
GCACCGGCCGAGACGCGACCAACAACAAGCGGAGAAGACACGCGGGGAGAACCGTATGAGAGAGACGAGAAGCAAGCCAGGGTGAGTAGGCGGGGGTCCGTAAGACAGGTACCGGGAAGGAAGGGGTTGCCCAAGCCGTCTCCTACCCGCGCTCGCTGCCAGACACTCCACGTCCCCGGCCGCGGCACAGGACTGCAAAGGCAGAAGGCCATCAACCCGAAACCTAAGCAGCACTTCAGCCGCGACGGGACACAAGGAGTGACCAGACCCACTGCCACCACTGAAACCCGCTCGCTGCCGTACCACCACCCTAACGAGCACGTCGATCCCAAACACACCCCCCCGTGGAGGAAACAGCTACCATCTACCAGCCGGAGCGCATCCAACATCAAGCGCATAGGACCGCACTAATTATCACGGACGAGCGGGACGCCGCCACCGTGCACCGTTACTGGACTCTGTCACCCCGGTACCCTAACTCACCCAGCACCAACCCATAAAGTGCCCCAAGGAATCATAGTAGTAAGAGAGCAAGGAAGCACTGTGTCACAGCCTTCTGTGACACACAGACATCTCATTCTGCTACTTCTTGCTTACTACAATCCCCACAGAAACGTTATTTTGTATGAAATTTGTATTATATATGTTATACTTTGTATCGACACTGTATTGTATCTGAATTATTTCTGAAGTAAAAGTTTTAAACAACACTGTACCACTCAACTTATTCCCACACACATACACCTAGGAGCAGAGCGCTGCACTAATCCCCTTTTGAAACTTTGCAACATATCCGGACAGGTCATCCGGAAAGTGCAGCAGCTAGCACCGCACAACCGAGGACAGTGCGCAGACCACCAATCCTTCTTGCACTATTTTACCCAATTGTTTTTCCAGCAAATTTATCCAATCTTATAAAGAAGCCTTCGAGAATTTTTTATTATTTTTATTGTTTTATTTTTGTCATTCTCAAGTAATGTTATTGTATTTGCAGCTCTAAAGCTTCAAACGAAAGTTCAAGAAACATAAGTACTTTTGGAAAGAACTGCAATAGGAATAAAAAATCGGTCAAAAAAACATGCGTAGGAAAAATTGCATACATAGAGGGGTAAGTGTCTTGAAAGAAAAGAAGTCTTGAGACAAATGGTTATTAAATATTTCTTATTTATTTAGAGATTTTAGACAATGTACGATATGGTAATGCCCCTTACATACAATATCTTTAATGTCCAAGACATAAGTCTTGGACATTAAAGACATTGGGCCTCGTTTAAAGTAAGGATTTGAGGTGCTTTCACCCTAGACAACACTCTAAATGACATGCATGATAACATAATGAAATGTTTGTGCATATTGTCTAATGTGTACCCCGCTTTAAACGCAAGAAGCAAATTAGATTTGATTTAGAAAATGTACCATCTAAAAAAAGTCACTGGATGCCGGTCATCCACAATTCATTCTCACATGTACCTGCTTCTGAATATCCCTAAGGGAGCAGGTAAATACATAGGCCAGCACACCAATTTACAGTATACACAAACAATCATTTTAATCCAGGAAGCTATTAAAGCTCAGTCAAAAAGGCACATACAGCCTTTAAATATAGCAATTTCATGTGTGGTGTGATAAATGAGATCCTCAACAGCAGAAATTGTGTGGAGACACTGCTCTTCGTACACCGCCTTTATTATGCGATACATTTCTGAAGCATGCTCCTCTTCTGCTTGAAGAAATTGAATAACAGCTCTTTGCACTGATCTGGAGGAATCCATCATGCATCCGACTGTGCAAAACAACTTTCCATGTGTAGTGAAGCCTTTCATTTCACATGTGCAACTGGGAAAAACACCACACCATCTATTGCAAACACATTAGCCCACTGCAATTAGATACAAGGGGCATGGCCTCATATGATATGCTGTTCCTGCAAGCCCCACCCCTCCTTTTTTGTGAAATTGGAGACATGGGGTACATACAGTAAACAGAGCTAAATTTTTGTAGCCTTTTGGGGCGGAATCATGATCGTAGCACAGTAGATGTGAAAGTGATTGCTAGCCTCACAGAAAGTCCTTAACTAGCGTACTAAGGTTATTGGTAACAGCAGCTACAGGGGTAATGCACATTGTGTATTGCATTGGTTAAAACAGTGTTTGTATTACAGTTTGGCATCCGGAAGTATACTGGGGTTGCTTGTAATTATAGTGCTTCTAGTGCAGAATGCACCACCAGGCTGTACACTTACTTTAAAGACAGCTTGGTGCTATTGCACTTAAACGGTGGTGATATAAGGAAGATTGGCTGCCCTAGAAACCGCAGCAGGGTCTGCATATTCCAGGATGTGTCCATGTACGCAATGCTGGCTCTATCATTAGGTAGCTGCGTAGGGGCTCCAGAATCTGTGGCCCTCCTGAGTTTATCACAAAATTAGGGTTGACTTTGAGGAGAGGCATTCTTGGTGAACTTATTGGAAATGACAGGTGTTGAACTTTCAAGATGGCACTTTCACACATTCTCCTTAGGTTCTGGAAAGTCGGCATTGGTGTATGGGTGGAGGTAGCAGCAGTAAGTTGAAGTTTGGCCTAAGGTCTCATCCTATTATTAACCTCCTCACAGCACCTCTCCTTCCAGGCCCTCCAATGTTCAATTCTAAGCACTCCATCACCCCATAGCGCCCACCACACAGCCTCCTCCAGGGGCCCTTCAAAGTCCACCCCACACCATCCCCCGGCCACTTCCGTGACCACACCACATCATCCCCTCTCCCTGTGGCCCCTTGAATGACCACACTACAACATCCTGCCTGGTTCCTACAATGTCCTTGTTAAACATTACACCTCCTGGCTGTACCTGCTCTGCTTACTCATGCATTTCTGAGTATATGCAGCAATACATGTTGCAGGACAGACCTGCTGTTAGATCTGCAGTGGTTCATAGTGAATCTCACCTCTAGAAGAAACTCTCTGCAGGTTTTCCGGGGGTAGTGCTTTCCATCATTAAGCCCCACCCCTTTAAGCTCTGCACCCATTTTGGTAAATGCTGCTCTTAGAGGAGGGGTTGCTATTAAATGACACGATTTGCATGCTCCTACCCCAAAGCCGCGAATGCCGGTATATGTCGGCACATTTAAGAACACAGTGAAAAACTCATGTTGACCTTGTGTGAACTTGCTGTTTTTGTTACAGTGCTGAATAAATCAAAGTTGTGTGTTTTTGTACATTCCTATTCATTTCAAATGCAATAATATAGCTATTGGGAATTCTCAGTAGACATGGATCTCAATGCCAAACTATCTGGTATACTACAATTGCAGTATTTAAACCCAAAGCAGTGTGTACAACTTTGTCTTAGCTATGATTAGTAATATATCAAATGCTTTTTGTGTCTCGCAGCCTTCCATCTGAAATACTACTGAAAATTCTTTCATATTTAGATCCCATCTCACTGATGTGTATTGGTAGTGTTAATAAGCATTTCTACGAACTGTCCATGGACAAGTAAGTAAACAACAGGCAGATAAAGTGTGTGTGTGTGTCTGTGTGTGTGTGTGTGTGTGTGCTAATCTCTCCTCTTTGGATTGATTTTTTGGGCCATTTCTAATTACGCTGAAAATTGAAATGACTTTTTAGTCTGTCAAACCTATTACTTTTCTTATCCCTTTATAAACAGATATTTTTATTTTAGTAGCTTGGTTTTTTTCCTTCTTTTTTTTTGTCATAAACACTTGGAGGGGAAAGGGGGGTTTACTATTAGCCCTGATAATTTTTCTGAGGGGAACAACCCAAAACATCGAAACTGATCTAGCAATTTTAGCTCGATGGTTATTATATTACAGCACACTTTCTTTGTCAAAGACAGGTCCACAATCACCTGATCTGGGATAAGTTCTCAGACCCATGTGTTAATGTGGGTCTGAAGGAGCGTGAAGCACAATCCCCGAATTCCGGCATCTGGGCTAATGGGATAGCCTGCTGTTAATAGGATATAACCCTTTGTGTGCAATTTCAGTAGTTTATAAAGATAGTACTTACTGATTTAGTTGCTCATTTATAAACATGATTTTGCTATTTAAAACTGTTTGTATATGATAAATGGTGTTTCAGCCAATCTGCTCCTGATTATTATATTTTAAACACATGACAGTTATGAATTTATTGACTGGAGCACAGTTTATTGATAAAATGGACCTTAAAACGTATGTTTAAAAAGGAATATGTGACGAAAGCTATGCACACATGGTGCGATTTTGGCCATTTGCTGATTTTTTGCAATGCGATTTTTCCCTTGAACTCCCCAGAGCCCATGACCATACAATCTTGACTATATTCACTTGCGGTTTTGACTGTGCTATTTGACCTATGTCAAACATCACAAGCGACCTAGTCAAAACTGCAGTCTATTTATCCATGCGATAACGACCTCACGGTGGTGCGCTTTGGTATTGCAAGCAGGGGAAACAGTGAGATATTGGATAACTTTCTATATGATTTTGACTATATAGTCAAAATTGTAAGCCAAAATCGCACCGTGTATACACACCTTTTAGGCCATATTCACACTGGCATTAATTGCATTATTTTTGATAATGCAAACACATGTAAACAGATCTGACAATATAAAAACAAGAGTTAGACAAAAAAAAACCTTAAAGGTGCCCACAGACGCTACAATTGTACTGTGCTATGCGTTTTTGACTGTACAATGGTTCTATACAATTTTTCTTCCAGCTTGCTATGAGATGTGCACTTGGATGCATGTGATGAACCCATGTTTGTAATGTTAAATTTCAGATGTAGTCTAAAAAGTACGTGCAGCACGTACTTTTTTAGACATACAATATCGGGCTCCAGGGAACATAAACACCATCCAATAATTGTACATAAGATGCAATTTGTGCTTAAAAAGTACAAAACGCATTCGATAATTGTAGCGTCTGTGGGCACCTTAAGCGCTAAGTCCTGCTGCTGCTAGTCCATCAAATAATAGTCCAACTGTAAACTATAAAAAATATTTTAAAAAAACGTTGAACATTTTCCAGATCTGACAATATAATCTAGTGTTTTTGATATCTTAATATCTATCTCCACTTTCAATTTTGCGAGGTTTCCAGTGCGTTGTGTTTTTTTTTCAAATGCAGTTTGTTCCATCCTTATGGTTTTACCTCTTCCATTTATATTGGGTCAATCAACAATGACAGCTAACAACTAGCAAAGTTACATTTGCATTTCACATACATTTACAGTCCTGTTTCACTAGCATTAAAAATACAATGACAGTGCCAGTGGATACCTGGCTTAAAGATTTATGAAGCTTCACAAGAGTCAAAAAATGCTATTTACTTTTTTTTTTTAAACAATACAGGGGTAGATGTATGAAGCAGTGATTAGGGAGGAGAAATGAGCCAAGGGAGAAGTGGCCCATGGCAACCAATCAGCACTGAAGTAACAGCTATAATTTGTAGAATATATATTATACAGAGCAGTTGATTGGTTGCCATGAACCACTTTCCCTCTGGCTCACTTCTCTTCACTGATTACTGCTTCATACATCTACCCCTCAGTATCTTATTATCACAAGCCAACAAATATGAAAAAAGTATTGATGGTACTTGTGTAGTTTGGCGGCGCCCATCGCATCGCATACCATAAGGCATGCGATGCGATATCGCGCGATATTGTACAATGCCATACAATTTAAAAATTGTATGACATTGTATATGCATACAATGCCATGCGATGCGATTAAACATTGTATAAGCACCCTAATGGGTGCTTACAATGATAAATGCACCCCCCGCCACCCCCCCACTATAAACGTGAACCCGAAGCGTGGCGAGCGCAGCGAGCCCGCAAGGGGCGGCGGTACGCGTCCTCCGACCTTTTCATACCCCCACTATCCTCGTCGGCGTGGAGTTGAGAATAGAAAGTGTGGCAAGCGCAGTGAGCCACCGAGCCCGAAGCGTGGCGAGCGCACGCATATACCTGTGAAGGCCGCACGGGGACTCTGATACCTGATACCTCGCGCGCTCGCCACGCTTTGGGTTCACGTTTATAGTGGGGGGGTGGCGTGGGGGTGCATTTAACATTGTAAGCACCCATTAGGGTGCTTATACAATCTTTCATCGCATAGGGGCAAAAATCGCATCGCATGCCATCGGGTGCATGGCATGCGATGCGATTAAAACATCGCGCGATGGAGATCGGGTGTGCCGCCAAAATACACAAGTACCGTATTGATTGTTCAGGGAGATACAGATCAATACACAGAGCAGTTCCACTAAAGGACTTTGTGGTCACACTGAAATAGCTTATACCAATCAATTGGATGCATGGAAATGTAAATATATTTTGCCCTCTCTTACATTCTAACAAGAGTTTTAGTATTTGAAATATTTTTGGGAATTCTAAATTTTTTGCTTCATTTCCTTTCAGCCTAATTTGGTATAATATAGTGTCTCTAAGAAGAAAACGGCATTGGGACAGTATATCTGTAAACCCGTTAGGGAAGAAATTAACTGAGACTACATTTACAGATAAACAGCCAGGTTATTGGAAGAAAACCTATATAAGTGAATTAATATCTGGTAGAGAAAGTAGAATTAACAAGATTTTGAAATCTGCAAAGAATTACAATGCTAGTGGAGTGCCGGCTAATATGGAAAAGGCAGTAAAGTAAGTAATGTAAAGTAAGTAATGTAATACAAACATTTGTAAATGTATTATTATTTTATTTTTCTTTTATACCTACAGATGTGTCCATGTACATCTAGCCTGCTTTCATGTTAAATATCCCTTCCTGTGGTCGCGAAGCCGGCCATCTTTTTTGCAACTTTTTCTGTTAAAAGCATCTTCTTTGCAAGATAGACTGCCGCTGTCATATCTACATACAAAATGGTACGTTACATAGTTTTCCAGGAAAACACTGTAACATTCAATTTGTTATGCAGATACAAAATATAGGCTTGCCACATCAATTTAATCAGCAGAAGCTGCTTGTGCATCCTATTTGCTCCATAAGATGCTATTTAATGGAAGTGCGCGTTGAGAAAATGATGTCAGAACAAGACAAGTAAGCAACGAATCACACGCCCGTATGGGCGGCGCACAGTGTGTCAAATACAGGGAAGGGGAGAACCCCACGTCATCTGAGGAAGCCGCTGACTAAGGAGAGGCGGGGAAACGCGTCATCAGCCCCTGTTTGTTTTACACGAGAGGCACGAGAGGCACCGCTGTGTGGGGAGACCTGGAAGCCGGAGTGTTCTGGATAAAGCTGAAGATTGCACTACACCAGCTGGGAACCTATCCAAGGCAGAACCAGTCTCTATCCCCCAATAGTGGATTACAAATAACCAGCATCACGCAAGTCGCAGAGTATAAGTATATCAATTTGCTTTATTTCTGCTTGCTTCAATTTATGTGCTAAGTCTGTTACTAAACGTATGGCTGAGTGACTAAATCAATTACAAAGCTGCTGAAAGCAAATTCTGTGCAGGCAGCACAGCCTAACAACTTGTCTACTAACAGCCCTTTGACAAACAGCTTGATTTACATCTAACCCTGCTTACAAACAAGCAATTAACCCTGCATATGCTTAACCAGGCTGAGAGGAACTATTGTTGAATTTTGTGAACAAAAATATGAAGAATAGATAGATTGCGCGTCCAGCTGCACAATCAAGTGACCTTTCTACCAAAGGCTTCTCAGAGACCTTCACCAATAAAACACCATGTGAACAAAAATTGAGAAAGGCACTTATCCGGCGCTTAGAATATCACTGGATTCTCTCCTTTAACTCCACTCGGCACATGTGGAGGAATAAGAAATGGTATACAATAGTGAAGTATGTATTTTAAACACACATCATTTAATGGCAATACACATAAAACACAGAATAAAATAATGCTAAAACATGGTAATCCAAAAGATGACAGGGTTTGCAAAATTACCGGATCCTGTGGGAACTGATAGATCAGCTCCAAATGCACTCAGGATATCTCCTTCACAGGCAATACAGCTGGGCAATTCTGCTGCAAAAATAACCGGAATCTCCTGTCCTTCCTGGAGTCCAAATACAGTCCACCACCAACGCGTTTCTTCCTCCGCAGAGGACTTTTTCAAGGTGAAAAAGTCCTCTGCGGAGGAAGAAACGCGTTGGTGGTGGACTGTATTTGGACTCCAGGAAGGACAGGAGATTCCGGTTATTTTTGCAGCAGAATTGCCCAGCTGTATTGCCTGTGAAGGAGATATCCTGAGTGCATTTGGAGCTGATCTATCAGTTCCCACAGGATCCGGTAATTTTGCAAACCCTGTCATCTTTTGGATTACCATGTTTTAGCATTATTTTATTCTGTGTTTTATGTGTATTGCCATTAAATGATGTGTGTTTAAAATACATACTTCACTATTGTATACCATTTCTTATTCCTCCACATGTGCCGAGTGGAGTTAAAGGAGAGAATCCAGTGATATTCTAAGCGCCGGATAAGTGCCTTTCTCAATTTTTGTTCACATATTGTTGAATTTTGCCTTTATTCTTTTTTTTATATATTTTTTACTTTTTAGCGATTTTGTGTATTTTGCTAATCCTATGGTACCATTTATGTATTGTATGAACCCCACCGGCCGGTGACCTTTTTTAGTCTGATTATATTTCTAAGAGATTTGTATAAAATAAACAGATTTAAATTTTAACTCATTTGATTGATTAATTGTGTCCAGTCTGCGCTGTCTAAATTGTGTGTATCTTTTGGCCTTTTTTGGTATAGGAAGGGCCGAGTATCCCTTCCAAGACAGCAGCAAGGACAACTATTAGTGTTTTTTTTTTTTTCCTGCGCCTGGTTTATAGTTATTTCTGTTGTTTCTTAACTCCCCTTTTTTGGGGGTCTATACTCACCAAACCGAGCTGCAGGAAAATTCTGTGTCGACATGTCACCATTACTATGCATGTCGGAACGCATGCAAAGAAGAGACTCATATATGAAGGGAAATCTAAATAGAGGGGCTTCTGCACCTGAGAAAGAAAGTCCCGATATGCATAGATTGTTTAATAAACTGGAAAATCTTTGCATATCCGAAACTCGTCACTGGTGGGACCAGATCACCCTCCAAAAGTATTTGGACGGTGATCTGATACCAAGAGGGTTGAGAATCCTCAAGTCGTCGACGTTTCAAGATGACCAGGAGTTCACAAAAAAATGGAACGAAAATTTAGATAACTGTTCCAAAAATGTAATGAAACTCCTGATAAACCAGAGAGAAAAACGAGTTTTGGAGATGCAGGGAGAAATAGAGAAGGTGTATGATCAATTGAAGAGAGAGATAATAAGGTAAATCAAAATGGTACTTATGTAGTATCTGGGCTGCCGATTTCTAAATCGGGTCGGATCGGGAGATCGCATCGCATCGCATGCGACCATGCGATTCGATGCGATGCGATGCGATGCGATGACCCGATTTTTCCATAGGAATCAATGTTAAAATGGACTGAGTCCATTTTAACATGGAATTCAATGGGAAAAATGGGTCCTTTTCATACCCCTACTATCCAAGTGGGCATGGAGTTGGATATAAACCTGTGGCGAGCGTAGCGAGCCACCGAGCCCGAAGCGTGGCGAGCGGACGAATACCGTCCCCTCGCGGGGCTCGCTTCGCTCGCCACGCTTCGGGCTCGGTGGCTCGCTACGCTCGCCACAGGTTTATATCCAACTCCATGCCCACTTGGATAGTAGGGGTATGAAAAGGACCCATTTTTCCATAGGAATCATTTTAACATTGATTCCTATGGAAAAATCGGGTCATCGCATCCGATATCGGATGCGATGCGATGCGATGCGATATCGCATCGCATCGCATCTGATTGTATGCCTTAACTTAAGGCATACAATCAAAAAATCGGCAGCCCAGATACTACATAAGTACCATCAAAATATAAAAAAATTTGAAGAAGATCTAATATACAGAAAGGAATCTAAAATGGATAGAGATTTGAACGATTATGAGAAGGGGGAAGTCCATAATTATAATAGAAATAGAAATAAAGGAGAATACATAACCCATAGAGAGGGTCCTAAAAATGAAAGATTCCCGAGACAAAATAGAGGGATAAGATATGAGAGGAATGGAAATCAATATTCCCAAAACACATATACTCCCAATAATAGAAGGAATAATGGGTATAATAATAGGAGAGAAAAATTTGGGTACTCCCATCAGAATAAAAATAAATTTCAATCCTATAGAGAACCAGAGAGAATTGATTTCAGGAGTAAAAATAGATTCCAAGTGTTACAGGAATATCAATCCCCTAATCAGAGACTTAATGGTAGACAAAAGAGAGTAGAAAGTCTACAAACAGAGACGGAGGATGATTGGGAACAGTCTCCCCAACAGTCTCAACATCAGCATTTTTTAGACCAGCGTCCAAGGGACGTAAGACCAAAAATAATTCCGATAAAAAGAACAAGATCAAAAGAAGGAGAGGCACCCGAGGAGGAAAACGAAAACAGGCAAAAAAGTCAATGCATCAGATAACATCAAATAATAAAGGAGTATTTAATTTATCAAATAAAAAACTTTCAGAGGAGGAAAAATCTATTTTGGGGAGGGGCCTAAATTTTGCTCCCGTCTCCAAACCCAACATGTTCAAATTGTTTGTAGACCTCAATCGATTCACTCGCACACTGAGCAGAAAAAGATACTTTGCGTGCAAAGCAATTAAAGATAAGGATCAGAGTGGAATTCCAGTGATCCTAGATAATGGTGATGCGGACGCTTTGAACATGTTGGAATCTTTGGAAAGGGAATCTAGATCAGATGAAACGAGTTCCTCACCAGTTAAAATTTATGATTACGAGAGGATGTCTAAATTTAAAAGAAAGTCGGATTTTTATCCACTTCAATATAAGGGACCCTTTATAGAAAGTTTTCAGAAAGCAACATTAGAACAACTAAAAGAAATGTGTATAAAATCAGAGAAAAAAAGACCAAAAGATAATTTAAATCAAAAAGAACGGAAGGCCCTGCAATGTCTCTATGCAGATCAAGAAATAACGATCAAAATGGCAGACAAAGGCCGGGGCGTTGTCGTATTAAACACTAGTGACTATGTAAAAGAGTGTCATAGACAGCTAAAAGATAAAAAATTTTATAAACAATTAGAAAATAATCCAACAACAAAATATCAGCAGGAATTAAGAGATCTGCTTGATACAGCCCTGGCGGAGGACGCAATATCCAAGGAAGTGTTTAATTTTCTTTTTCACAAATACCCAGTCACCCCCACGTTTTATTATTTACCAAAAATTCACAAGTCACTTATTTCACCTCCCGGTCGTCCCATTATATCAGGTGTTGGATCCCTCACCAATAATTTGTCACAATTTGTTGATCACTTTCTGCAGGGTCACGTGGAGGGCCTGAGATCCCATTTAAAAGACACGAAACACTTTCTCAACAAAGTGAAAGAGATTGAGTGGAAGGAGGGTTACTCCTTCATCACTTGTGATGTGGAGGCCCTCTATTCAAATATCCCCCAAAAACAAGGGGTGGAAGTAATAAAACAAATCCTAGAAACGGATAATGGGATGTCGGACCCTCTACGTGACCTTATCACTCAGGCTATCACTTTTATTTTGGAACACAATTATTTTTTATTTGACACTCAGTATTATTTACAGACACGGGGGACTGCCATGGGGACCAGGTTTGCGCCGAGCTTCGCGAACCTGTACATGGGTGCCTTTGAAGAGGAGCATGTATGGGGAAAGAGCTCGGTGACAGCCTGGTCCTCTATGGCAGGTTTATAGATGATTTATTTATTATTTGGAATGGGGACAGCAATTCAATTATGGAATTTACTAATAGTTTGAACACAAATAAGTATGGTTTAAAATTCACTTCTACCCATAGCACCTCTAATATTAGCTTCCTGGATATTGCGCTCTCCATCAGGGACAATAAAATAGAAACAGAAACTTTTGTTAAAGTAGTGGATCAAAACTGCTACTTGAAATACGACAGCGCCCACGCCAATGCCTGGAAAAAGAACATCCCTAAGAGCCAGATAATCCGAATAAAGCGGAATTGTTCATCTGAAACAGCATTTCAAAAACAATCTAAAGAAATGATGGAGTCCTTCAGACAACAGGGATATCCACAAGATTTAGTTGAAAATGCCTATAAAGAAGTCATGAAAATAGACAGGGAGAAACTTCTTGCTACATCCACCATAGGTAAGAAAAACCATAAACAGGATTCAGAAAATAGAAATGTTGCGTTCATTACGCAATACAATAATTGTGCACACGAAATACAAAAAATTATTAATAACAATATGTTTATTCTGAAACAAGACTCCCTATTAAAGGAAACTCTAGGATCTAAAAATCATGTAATATTTAGAAAAGGGGAGAACCTGAAATCTAAGCTAGTAAGTAGCCACTTCACAGATAAAAGTAAAAACTCAAAAGGCAATGTAAAGGAAAGTAAAAACTGGCTGTCTAAGCTACCTACCGGATTCCATAGATGTGGAAACAGTAGGTGCCACACGTGTATGTATGGGGAACAAAAAAGTATAGAATTTGTTTCCTTTTCTAATAAAAGTATCCATCAGATAAAAGGCTTTTTAAGTTGTAAGACCTCTTACGCCATATATCTAATAGATTGTGGATGCGGCCTACAATATGTGGGCCGTACTACAAGAACTCTCCACACACGCTATATGGAACACAGGCGAAATATACTTGCAGGAATAAAAACACATCCGCTCTCCAAGCATATAGCCCATTGTCAACAGCAATGCGTGAAAAATATACGTGTTAGGGCAATAGAACACATAAAACCCACCCAGAGAGGGGGGGATCGATTTGGCCTGCTATGTAGGCGAGAAGCCTACTGGATTTTCCAGTTAGGGACACTAATCCCGAACGGCCTAAATGACACCATAGAACTTAATAATATCTGAGAAAGTACCAAAGATGCGCCTATTTTTCTTTTCTTAGAAAGCCTTAATTAAATAATGTATAGCTAGATGTGAATTATTGCCTTGTTATCTCCTTTTCCTATAAAGCTTCATAAAGGTGTTTATGGTGAGATAGAAATTAGTGATGAAGAAGAACTGTTTCCCTATTCCTCCCGACTAAAAGGGGCCCACATGTGGATCTGGTTCGGCTGGAAGTTTTCAGCCGTGACCTGAGATACATGTGACTGACCCCTTTTTCCCTTTATCAAAATAGAAATGTAGATTCTACATGTCAGTGTAAACAAAAATGCATTTCCTCTGTCTACGAACGATCTAAAGCGGTGTGTTTAAAAAAACGTACTGTAAAAAAAACGTACTACAAATCTATTATTCTGAGATTGTATTGAATAAAACGAATGATCGACATAAAATTAATCGACATAAAATTAATCAACTTAAAATAATAAATAAAAAATCAATAATAAATAATATAAAATAAATAATAAAAAAGGATTATGATTCATATAAATAAATAAAATGAAGGTATGACTAAATGTTCCTTTTTTATAATATAAGATAGGGACACAGATTGTGAACTATATTTAATTAATATTTAATATGTATGAACTATGACTCATCATTGATTAGAATTGTTCAAGTATATTTCAATTAATGTCTAAAAAATATCCTTCTCTTCCGTATATATACGTATATACATTTCTTTCTCTCCTTTTATTCTCTTTCTCTTTATATGACCATAAAAATATATATATAAAAAACGAAAAAATCTTTTTTCTTTTTCTTTTTCTTCTCTTTCTAAGTCTGTAGATAATTCAATATCTTATATTTTGCCTAGAAATATGGGAACTCTGTGAAGGATCAATCGATATTATCTGTATATATAGATCTTTTGAGCAATATGCACCTTTATATTGGGCATCCAAATACCAAATACCCCAATAGATGTGTAGAAACTGTATTGGACTGATTGATTATGGCGACGTGTCGACACATTGATATGGCTACACAAATCCTGTAGCTTTATGTGTGTATATATATGAACTCTTGGAATTTTTTGTTTTTCTCGTTTTGAGTAAAGGAAATAATTTAACATATATAGGAAATGAGTAAACGCAATAAAATGAAGCCTGGACATTCTAATAACGATAAAAGAAAAAGGGAGCATATTGCGATCCCCATCAGGAAGTAAACATGAGACCGAGGCTTGGTTTAAAACACTACTGCGCATGTGCGCGTTGAGAAAATGATGTCAGAACAAGACAAGTAAGCAACGAATCACACGCCCGTATGGGCGGCGCACAGTGTGTCAAATACAGGGAAGGGGAGAACTCCGCGTCATCTGAGGAAGCCGCTGACTAAGGAGAGGCGGGGAAACGCGTCATCAGCCCCTGTTTGTTTTACACGAGAGGCACCGCTGTGTGGGGAGACCTGGAAGCCGGAGTGTTCTGGATAAAGCTGAAGATTGCACTACACCAGCTGGGAACCTATCCAAGGCAGAACCAGTCTCTATCCCCCAATAGTGGATTACAAATAACCAGCATCACGCAAGTCGCAGAGTATAAGTATATCAATTTGCTTTATTTCTGCTTGCTTCAATTTATGTGCTAAGTCTGTTACTAAACGTATGGCTGAGTGACTAAATCAATTACAAAGCTGCTGAAAGCAAATTCTGTGCAGGCAGCACAGCCTAACAACTTGTCTACTAACAGCCCTTTGGCAAACAGCTTGATTTACATCTAACCCTGCTTACAAACAAGCAATTAACCCTGCATATGCTTAACCAGGCTGAGAGGAACTATTGTTGAATTTTGCCTTTATTCTTTTTTTTATATATTTTTTACTTTTTAGCGATTTTGTGTATTTTGCTAATCCTATGGTACCATTTATGTATTGTATGAACCCCACCGGCCGGTGACCTTTTTTAGTCTGATTATATTTCTAAGAGATTTGTATAAAATAAACAGATTTAAATTTGAACTCATTTGATTGATTAATTGTGTCCAGTCTGCGCTGTCTAAATTGTGTGTATCTTTTGGCCTTTTTTGGTATAGGAAGGGCCGAGTATCCCTTCCAAGACAGCAGCAAGGACAACTATTAGTGTTTTTTTTTTTTTCCTGCACCTGGTTTATAGTTATTTAATGGAAAAAGTTGCAAAAAAGACCATTGGCTGTACAAAGTCACACAGAGGTCATGCGTTATAAATAGCGCAACTTGTATCGCATAGTGGATCGATGAGGTGGACACATCTGTGTGGTATATTTAAAATTTCTTAGTAATGACGTTTACAGTATATAGGAAAAATAATAAATCTTGTTTTTCATTACGTATGACCAGGCTAGGTGACACATCTTTTCAATCATAGTGGATATTTGTTATAATTCCGGTTCAGTCTAAATCAGGCTAGGTATCTCATATACAGTAGGTGTGTCCTCCTACAAATACTTTACTAAAGCTTCAAAAATAAAAAGTGGTAATTTTGCTCAAGAAACCAATCAGGTACGGTCTATCATTTCTCTATTGCATCCTAGAAAATGATTGCAGAATCTGTTTGGTTGCTATCACCACTTTTAATTTTTTGACACTTAAGTTAGTATACCCCCTTGTCTCAGTTTGCCATGTGGCACAAGATACTTGGAGCGAGGTGATCTATGACAATGTAGCATTATCTTAATTGCAATCGGATATGACAAAACCACTTCAAGCAACTGCACTGATTGATTTGATATGTGACACTTCTACTTAACATGTGGATACTGCCTAATAGCACTTTTTATACAGATTTAGGGTTTTTTTCAATGTGTAGGTCACGGCAGTCGAGCTTGCTCGACCGCCGTGACCCTGTCCCGTTCTCGGTCAGCTCGACCGAGAACATGCAGGTGGGATTCAATGCCCCGCCTGCCGGGGAGCGAGAAGGGGGCGTAGCCACGAGTTGCGGCCGGGAAGAGGTGAGCTGCAGCCGGCAGCTCGTCACTTCCTGGCCATTCTCGGCAGAACGAGCCCGACCGCTTGTGAAGTCAGGCTCGTTCTGCCAAGAAACCCTGCTCAATGCTGTCTGGGAAGATAGCATTGAATAGGGCCCGGCGACCATCCTCCCCCGTGGGAAGATGGTCGCCTGCGAATGAATACCCCCCTTAGACTTTGTTGGACACAAATGTAAAAGTTTTCCATATCAAATTAATCAGTGCAGTCTCGTGAACTTGTTTTATTGCATATGAGTGAGAGGGTTGGGATCGTTTGGTCGAATGCATTATGGTCGAATGTCATTACATCAAATCCATTAGGTCGAATTGCTAAAAGGTCGACATGATTCTAGGTCGACATGGGAAAAGGTTGAAATGATTCTAGGTCGAAAGGTCATTAGGTCGACAAGGTCATTAGTTCGACATTGTCTAGGTCGACATTCACAAAGTCGACATGGGGTTTTTCACTGTTTTTTTACCTGAATGTCAACACAGTCGACATGGACACAGTTTAAAGTGCACTGCATCCCCTCGCATCGCTCGCTGCGCTCGCGAATGCGTCGGACACGGTGCCTCGCTACGCTCGGCACACTATTTTATTCTCCCACCACGCCCTAGTGGATGGTAGGGCATGAAATACCGCCTGTCAGCACATGTCGGCTCAAAAAACAGTGAAAAACCCCATGTCGACTTTGTAAATGTCGACCTAGACAATGTCGAACTAATGACCTTGTCGACCTAATGACCTGTCGAACTAATGACCTTTCGACCTAGAATCATTTCGACCTTTTCCCATGTCGACCTAGAATCATGTCGACCTTTTAGCAATTCGACCTAATGGATTCGATGTAATGACATTCGACCATAATGCATTCGACCAAATGACCGCTTCCCGAGTGAGAGGATGTTGCAGAATTGCACTCTACCTGATGCACCCAGAAGATCTTTTTGGTATGAATGAAGCAGTAGTGTATGAGGACACTTCTGTAATTTATGAACAGTAATAATTGCTTACATCTACAAACTAATTAACTTTGCAACATATTTGTATTACTACATAATGTACTTGTATTCTTGCAAAATGACTACATTTTTACATTAATTCTATGTTCTCTATGTTCTCCTCCTTGGTCATTTCCAGGATGTCTGGATTGATTTGGACCCTTACGTTCAGAGATTTCAATGGAAAAGAAACAGTCATTGAGCAGACTGATATTCAGTTCAGAGATACATCCCTTACTGTGACTTGGAATAGTTATCTTTGGCCGGCCTTTAACTCCCTGATCAGGATTCAGCTCCACGGAATTACACCAGTTATTGTCGATAAATGTTTGGGCCCTTGTAAAATTGGGTATGTATTATATTTCAAACATTTGCTAGAATTTTAATCTTGTTTTTCTGATTTGTAGGAATTTACAGCAGTATGGTAAATGTCTTCAGCCTTTTTACCAGAGCTGTAGAGGGGATGGCTGTCACTTGGTAAACCAGTGAAGCCAGTGTACCACATGTTCTCTACTTGAACTCATAGGGGAAAATTTGGAGATGGGAGTTCTATTTTACTTGATGAAAAATGGGGGAAGGGGGGAGGGATGTTTATTCCGCACTGAAATAATCCTTTTGTTCGCCTTTTTATACTGTATCTGCTTTCTCTTTGATATTCAATACTCTATTTATTTTGGTTGTTTCTTAATTAGTCTATTTGAATAAGAAATAAAGAAATATAAGAAACTGCTAATTTTCTTTTAGAAAATAAAGAGTTAAAAAAAAAAAAAAAAATATATATATATATATATATATATATATATATATTAAATTAGTAGTGGAAGAAAGTGGCCAAGGCAATGCTACATAGCAGAATAAAAAAGCTCACAGTTATAATATTACTCCACATATACCATGTTATTGCAGCAGATATTTAAAAATTTGCCGAAATAAATTTAATTCAAACAAAAGGATAAAGTTACTAAATGTTGATTTGTAAAAGCTGCCGATCAGCGGCTTTGAATCGTGGATTTAAAATGTCAACCGAAATAAATGTTAAACAAGGCTGGTTTAGCATTTACTATAGTTGCCAGTTTCAATTTTAGGGTCATAGCTGCTAAGACAAGCCAATTGGTAAATCTACCCCACAGTGTTTCAAAGTAGCAATGCCCTTAGCAATGTATCTATACTTTGCAATATGTGTTGAAATTATATTTTTAACTGAAAGTAATGAACTTCTTTTCTTCTAACATCAAGACTTCGAAGGGTTTCACTCATTGAGGAATATAACTTGATGGACGCCAGTAAATGCGTTGGCCAGGATATGCATGTTAAACTTCTCCGTTTCAATCCTGGTCTATTGCTTGGACTGTGGAAGGTAAACTTTCAATCTCTCAACATTTTACATAGTTCTGTAGTTATTCTCTGTGTAAATTTAAGCAGTTTATTTTTCAAGTACTAGTATGTGTATTTAAAGGGTAAAAATACATCCAATATACTTATAAATCTAGGCTTTGTGCTGCTTTTGTGGTCGATTCCTAATGGACAGATATAAAACCAATGTACACGTATATACTTGAGTATAAGTTGACCAGAATATAAGCCGAGGCACCTTATTTTACAACAAAAAATTGGGAAATCTTATTGACTCAAGCGGGACCCTCACTCGAGTATAAGCCGAAGGGGGCTTTTTCAGCATAAAAAAATGTTCTGAAAAAGTAGGCTTATACTCGAGTATATATGGCATCTTTTTATTTTCTTGCTCAAGTGTCAAACAAATACAGCTATATGTAATGGGCACACCTTTAATTTTATTCACCAAATCTTCTAAATTTGTCATTTTTATTTATTTATTTTCAAAGCAAATATTTGCAGTCTGCGGTTTTTAGAACATCAGAAAGTATAGATATATCAGTATATCACTATTGTTTATTTCCCTTATGTTTTTTTTTTTGTTTGCATTGGTTTCAATTTAATGGATTCATTCAGTACTGAATTTTCCTGCTAAATTGATTTTTCCTTATTTTAGAAGAGTCCTGAAATAGCATTCGTAATGGCCACTCTACATTATCATCAACTGCTTGAGAAGAGCTTTTGGGGATCTGCTGAAAGGTAATATTTTCTCAAGGGCGAGTGTTTCTGGCATAGCTTTACTATCTCACTCTAAAGTTTGAGTAATATATTACAAATATTCCTCTAATATAGACAACCCCGTTTGATATATTACTCTTTTTGTTTTATATTGTGAACTGCCTTAATTTTTCAGTTTATTTTCTAATATGATTCCTTGATCATCAAATAACATTTGAGTGTTAATGTATATGGGGTGTTTTTTAGATGCCGATATTTTACTGAATGTTTCTTTTTTTAATTTGACATTTATTAATTTATATATATATATAAACGCCGGGCGTTCCCATGGTCCGGCCCTGTGTTCACCCTCCGCCCTTTCTCCCCTGCAGCGAACAGCCTAACAAGTGTCTAACTTGCCAATGTTGTTCACTATTGGGGTTTTGCACATGCTATACGCTATCCTGAATCGGCCTCAAAGTGTGTGTGTGTGTGTGTGTATATATATATAGATATATATAGATATATATATATATAGATATATATATATATATATATATCTATATATATATATATATATATCTATATAGATATATAGATATATAGATATATATATATATATATATATATATATATATATATATATATATATATATATATATATATATATAAAAAAAATCCATAAGCCAATGCTAATAAAGAGCATATAACTTCCTACTTAAATCTTATTAGTATTTTACTTATTTCTTGAAGCATGAACTACCTTGTTTTTGTGAAGTAGAAAAATAAAAAAATTTGCAGGACAGAGTGAGTTAGATAATATGATGAGTCATGAAGGTAACTTTTGGAAGACCTTCCCCACTTTTAGGGTGGATGATAGCCTTCCTACTTTTAACTCAGGGTGGGCAATAAGCAGTCCTCCAGCTGTTGGGAGAGTATGCTGGGGTATGTGTAGTTCTGCAACAGCTGGAGGGATTCTGATTGCCCACCCCTGAGTAAGAAGTATGAAGGGTAGCATCCACCCTAAAAAGGTGGCAGAAACGAGTCTTATTTAATACTACAAAGCATTTGCATCTGGCTGAGAAGAGTGACTCTAAAATGGATATATGATAAACTTTTATGTGACTTTTTTTTGTATGCATTTCTTTTATACATTTATATTTTTACTTCTGATTGCTATAAAGGAAATGGCAGATTAAAATGTTTAAAACTTGACTGCAGACAGTGGTTGTATACAGATGGGGCAGGTCCCATCTTTGCAGGGGATGGCGATAGCGACACCAGCCGCCATCCCCCGCCAGCGCCATATCTATAGCGAGAAGGGGACACGCACGCACGAGAGGCGCGCGTGTCCCCTTCCGACGGCGCTTCCCCCGGGGCCCCCGCCGTCTGCCCGCACCCCCCCTAACCCTGTCCGTCTCCCTGAAGCGGAGGCTGAGACGCGCGTGTGCGTGAGACGCACGCGCGTCTCAGTCAGATGGTTAGCGAGGCTGCTGGCGGATCGCCAGCGCTGACGTTCTGGCGATTCGCCAGCAAAGAAGAAGCCTGCCCCATCTGTATGTGAAATATTTTCCTTGGTGAACCATAAGCATAATAGAGATAGGTATGTGTGTTATATAGTATAACATTTTTTTTATTTGCTTTTTTATTAAGTCCTTACACCTTCCCACCACATATTCCAGTTGTGGATGATATTGACTCAGAATATGGGCTTCATGGGTATCGACTCCATATTGATATGTACAGTGGACCAAGAACATACCTATGCAGAACTTTTCGTGGATTGTTTTGTCGAAAAGGTACACTTCATCACATATTATACTTAGATCTTTTTTTTTTGTAAAAGTTCCATAAAAACACTCCTTTTCATTTAATGCAATAAATAACCTGCTACTTATGCAGTGAATTCATTAATTTTCTTCTCTAATACCAAAGATAACCTGATCAAATCACAAGCTTCAGGCCAGTAGACGTAAATGAGCAGGTTGGGTGCAATCGCACAAGACTTGTGGATTGTTATCAAATAGCATGTATCAATGAGGCCCCCTTATAGTTACTTAGTAAAAATTATGTCTGGTTTAGGCATTTATCATATCACATTTTGGAATGTTATATGATAAATGCCTAAACCAGACATTGGGTGCTGTAAGTAGGAGAGCACCATAACCGGCAGGGAGAGAGGTATTATCTATACGCATTCTGTAAACTCCACAATTGTTTGTGACTTCCATAGCTGTATCAGTACAGTGAATCTTGCATGTATACGTCCTCCGTGGCAGAAAAAGGATCATATGTTTCTAGGGACATCCCTAAGAACACATATGACCTAATGTACTTTCCTACTATTAAGTAACCAATGTTGCAGAATCCAATGTTGCAAAAGTAAATGTAACAAGATTGAGAAACATAGAACCCAAGAGATACATTACTCTGTTTTGAACTGTCTTTTGGGAGGTATTCTGTGAAATCATTTGTCTGTATGTACTCTGTGAAATCATTTGTCTGTACGTATTCAACCTATTGGATTGATACTAGCCGACATAAACTCCTCCCACAGCAATTAATAGAGGATTGACGGCATTGTGCCAGAACTCACGGAGATTTAAAAACGTATACTGCTTTCTTTTTTTACGTCATATTCATGTATGTGTGTCCAAGTCTAGTTTTATGTTTGTCTAGTCAAATTTTATAGTGTATCAATTAAAAGTTAAATTTTAGCAAATTCACTCCAACCAGGGGAATCACGGGAACTCTACTCAGGGTCCCCATCTCTCCCCAAATCATTGTGTACTAGAATAGCAACCACTAGTTGTCATATAACTACAGGTTTTGCTCTCATTTATTGCAGACACCAACTCTTACATAGGAGGGTACAATCTGCATAATCTGCCATCTAAAGGGACAAGTGTGATAGTGGGTACCTCGTCACATATCTACTCAACATAATTACCGAACTTATATACGTATAGATTACCACGCGTAATCTTTGTAAAAGAGTGCCCCAAAAAACAGAGAGTGTTTTCGTCTTCTTTCTCTGCAATTTATAAGATTCCCTTGAACAGACACTTTTATTATATTGTTGGCTAAATAAGCACTTGTAACATTGTGTTCTGTAATTCAAAGGGTAATTGGCAACAATTGTAAAGATTGTATGGAGTGTATCAATCGTGCAGATTGGTTACACTCCTCTAAAGGCCCCCATACACTATGCGATTTGGGCACGATTTCACCCGATTCGGATGAATCAGGCCGTGAAATCGGCCCAGATCGCACTTGCAAACACCCCCTCCGATCCGATGCGCGGTCCCGTGCGCATCGGATCGGGTCGTTAGGTCAGATGGGCTGCCCATAAGATTTGCTAAATCTTATGGGCAGCCCAGCCCCGGAGCCGTGCGGGGAATTACAGCGGGCGGGGGATGCCGGCTATAGAGAGCCGAGCAGGGGGAGGCTGCATAGGGAGCCGGGCAGGAGGCACTTGAAGCTGTTGTGGTGAGGTGACAGCGGGAGCAGGGCGCCGGGCAGGGAGGATGACGCTGGCTGACGGGCAGCGGCGCGACCTGGGAGGAACAGATAAGTTGAAAAAAAAAGCCCATACAGATGACTATCAAGCCATTGATTGGCAACGCCCTGCTCCTGCTGTCACCCCACCGCAACAGCCTCCTCCTGCCCGGCTCGCTATGCAGCCTCCCCCTGCTCGGCTCTCTATTAGCCGGTATCCCCTGCCCGCTGATGTCCACCGCATGGCTCCCTCCTCCCACAGCTCCCCGGGGACTGCATATGCAGAAATTGTCTATAGGCTCACACAAGTTTAGAGGTAAGTATATAAATTGATGTTATCTGGGTTCCCTCTAATAAATGTGATTGCTGCTTATTATAGCAGAGATTTGTGTGGCAGAGTCACAGGAAACAGTCTCGATGGAGTTGATATGGATACTGCAGCAGTATGAATTCTCTGCCAGTATCCTACTCCACAATGATTTTTAATTTACTGTCCCCACATTAATCTAGACAATTTATACTGGTAGTAAGTAGATATGAGCACAGACTAGATATCATCTAGTCTAGAGCCTGAGCGGCTGTGACTGTGCAAATAGACAGAGTAGCGCACGTATTCAGCTGTGAGCTGCGTGCACACTGCAAATCTACCCACTAGGTACAATGCAATTTAAATCATTTACATTTTGCTGGCATCTAGCATGGACAGAGGTAGAGCAGGCAGAGCCCTAAAAAGGGCTGGAGCCGGAGCAATTGTCACACGAGAGATAAGGACACAGAGCACACAATGAGCTGCGCCTGCACGGCTGTGTTGCCTAGACGTAAATGAGATAGAGTAATATTCTAGTAGTCTTACCACCAATACAGTATAATGGGCAGAGCATATAGTGAAAAGTGGTGCACATTAAAAAGGGCATGCACAGTGGAATAAATCAAGCACTTCAGCGACAGGGACTGAAACTTTTGTGACCTGAAGTACTGGGTTTGTTTGGGCCTCAACAAAAGAAAATCTATTTGTGCTTTCCATAAAACAAGCTACCAATGGGCTTAAGGGTAACAGTGTGATTAATCATAGTCTCAGTTAGAAGATGTCCTCATCCACCTCATAATTACCCTCTTCTTTTGTTAGTATCTTAATTACACAATATTAGCTCATCCTCACTGGAATATATTGTTTCAGTCTCTGTTTGTTGTAATTGATAGTAAAGGTCTTCCACAGAGAAATTGTAGTGCATGTTGCTGAAAATCAGTTCTTCAACATTTGTATGAAGTAGCCTTTGCATGCTCATTGCTCACTTTTCTATCCCAGTACAGTCTAGGTCATCATGAAGCTTAAATAAACCATACTTAATTTGTACTGGGGCTCCAAATTGCCTCACCTTATTCAAAGGGTTTGTAAATTGCTATTTTGTATATTATAATTAGTAAATTCTTTACCATTCTATTGATGTTAACTGTATCATATTGAGACTGGTAGAGGTGTCAATATATGTGAGAACTTGATCTGTATGTCCAACATACTTGGCAGAATCACTTGATTCCATTTTTATGCAGATTTAGCATCAGTCACACACTGCATATAGACATGTTACATATAATTGTAATCATCAGAAGCTGCTTTTGTATTCTATTTGCTTTTTCAAATACTATGCTAGTTAACAGAAAAAGACACCCTTGGATACAGAGTTACACCGATCTCACACCTTCTACATAACACATCTTGTGTAGTATGAATGATGGTGGATGGATGTGGACACATCTGTACTGTTCTGCAACCCAAGGTTACTTGCCATCCTTTTACTTGGCAACAAGTAACAGTAATCACAAAATAGATGCAGAAACCACCAGATGGTCCTGCAGTGCTCAGAGACGCTTACCGCAGGGCAGAGGAGGGGAATCTGTCTGGAGGGAAGGGGAGGGACCATGTGTGTGTGTGTGTGGTGAGCAGTCTGTTGATTAGGAGAAGGAAGAGTCGGTGCTGGGGCTGCAGATGATGCGGATGAAGAGGAGGCAGATATCCAGCTCAACTGCATGAAGGGGCGGGGTCCGATGCTCGCCCCTTCTACACTTCGCACAGGTTATGCCCAGACCCCCCAGCCAGCTGCCGGTGGCTACTGGTGTCCTCTACCCCCAGACATGGCCCAGAGTTGTGCAGGGCCTGGTGAGCTTACACGTACCTGTAGTGGTGTGTATAGTGCAGAATCATTTAAGGGGGTATTCGTTGTTGTTGGAAATCGCCAGATGGAATAGATGTGCTGATATTTCTGACTGTTGGAAATGATGGCACACATAGATTAACTCCCCCCCCCCCCCCTAAAGATTACAGATGTACAGTATCCCAACAGCACCTGTCTGAATAGCAACTGCCCCCCGGTAATCAGGCCCTGGTAATAATTTTCATTTAGATTTAAAAACTTCAAATACCAACAATCTCTCTCATTAAGACTGACTGAGCAAATTCTAACAATTATATATACTGCTAATTAATATAAGGATTATAACCAAAAATA
This sequence comes from Crinia signifera, assembly GCF_055691185.1. NCBI lineage: Eukaryota > Metazoa > Chordata > Amphibia > Anura > Myobatrachidae > Crinia > Crinia signifera. The sequence goes on along the minus strand of NC_139221.1, from coordinate 98,721,137 downwards.
GTATTTGGTTTATAAGTCTCAGAAATGTTAATGCAGTAAAAATAGAGTGCCTTATAATATATATGAAAGGCTATTGTTATTAGAATTGTAAGATGTTTTGTTTATAACATTTTATGAATTGTCCATATGCTAGTACTAAATACTATATTAATTGTAAGTTGTGAAATAAAACTTTTATCTGGTTAAACTATGGAAACTTATTTGGAAATGCAGAGGGTTTCTGCAGTCCCTCACATTGGAAGCTGCATTTTCTACCATTTCACACCAGCCTGAATTCCCAGGTTGGGAATCCCTTGAAAATTTGCCAGGATTTCAAGGGAGCAGGGTTGTTCCCGGGTTCAACCCAGGGTCCTGGCCGGTGTGAAAGTGGTAGGGGTACTCACACGTCCTCGGTGCGTGAGGTCAGGCTGGGGATCCACACATGCGGCAGGTGCAGATGACAGGACAGAAGGCAGATGAAGAAGACGCAGCTCTCCGGCGCCCTCACTGCAGCCGGAGAGCTGCATCATCTGTACCCGCCATCTGACCTGTCATCTGCACCCGCCGCCTGTGTGGATCCCGGACTTGCACCGAGGACCGGCAACCCGGGGTGAGTACTGTCCACCGCCATCCCACCTCCTGTCTGCCCGTCTCCTTCCCACACTGGAAAATGCAGGGACTTTTCTGGTGTGAAAGGGGCCAACCCTGGGAATGCCCCGGGTCCCTGCGTTTTCTGGTGTGAAAGGGATACAAGTGGTCTAACTAGGTCGCTTAGAAATGAAGCACGGAATGCTCAGTGTGTATGGCCCCCTGTGATGTGTGGTCCAGCTTGTCGCTTTCATCCCACTAGATAGATACTGCATGTAGTATATATTTAGTGATCAGAGTGATCTCCAGAAAACACTAGCTGTGACAGACCACTCAGCACATAGAGATTGGGCAGCGCTGTGTGCTAAGCGGTCTGTGCTTAACTGCCTCGCTAAGCACAGATGCTCAGTCACCCCGTGTTTACGAGGCATTAGTTTGGAATTTATATACATTTGACTATTCAACTATAACATACATAGTACACTGGTTCAGCTCTAGGGAAAGAAACAGTTTACTGAAGATACAGTGTGACAAAAATTGTGAGCACTGCAGGTCTAGTCATTGGGTGGAATTCAATGCTCTTTAGCGAGCTGTGACAACAACAGTGCTGATTGCTCGCCGTCACAGTTCGAGGGTCAACGTTCTGGATTGTTGAATAGGGTCAGCGGCCAGCGCGTGGTGAAACGGCAAAAGGTGGTTTGTTTTTGACGATCCTCACCATTTAACCCCCTCGCCGGCAACATTGAATACCGCCCATAATCTGACTGGATTTACCTTCCATCAAAACATACAACTTTATAGAACAAACAAATTTGCAAATACAAAAACTCTTGATTGCAGTTCCTGATCATTTTTAGGTTGGGATTGGCAAATTAAGAGAATGAGGGGGGTATTCAATGTGGGATCACGGCTGTCGATCCCTGCCGTTTGCGATCAGATCGACCGCAGAACGACAGGTGGGATTCAATGTCCTGCCTGCCGATGGGCGCAAAAGGGGCGTGGGCATGAAAACGGCCGTGGATTGTCGATCTGCGGCCCAGATAACGACAATCCACGTCCGTTATCGGCAGAACGGGCCCGACAGCTTCTGAATTCGGGCCCGTTTTGCTGTGATCCCGCATCAATGCTGTCGTTAATGACAGCATTGAATAGGGAGCTGCCGCTATTTCCCACATCGGAAATAGCGGCAGCAGATTGAATACCCAAAGTCCAAAACTTTAGATGAGGTCTGGCCAACCTACTGTTGTGAAACTACACATCCCAGAATGCCTTGCCACAGTTATAGCATTACCTAATAGCAAAACTGTGGCAAGGTGTACTGAGACTATTTCTACAGCTGGAGAGCCACAGGTTGACCAGGACAGCTTTAGAGAATCATGACAATTTTTTTGCATGTATGGAGGCCTTACTACTGGCAGCAGATAACTCTAGCAATCATGTTATATTCATATTATTTATATTTATAATCATGTCATGTTATATTCCTAATCACAATTCATTCATTTTTTCCCCGTTCTATAACAGTGCTGTAGAATATAATGATATTTTGTAAATTCTAGTAGACCTATACACCGTAACAGACAATTTTGCAGGGCAACGTTTCAAATAGATTTGGGTCCTAAATGAGGGACTACCCTTTCCAATAGTGCAGTGCTTCTCAACTCCAGTCCTCAATTACCCCCATTAGGTCAGGTATGGGCAGTCGGCGCATCGCCCGTACACACAGCACCGTGTTGCAGAGCCGATGCAATATATTGGCCACATTAAATCCAATTTACTGGATCATGTATTCACCTGCTTCATCAGACCTAAATCCTTTAAAATCATGACCCGTGGGAGTAACTTTAACGTTGGAGTTGAAAACCTGCAGAAGTATGGCAAAATGTTTGCGATCAATATACATAAGTCTAGGTTTACATAATTAGACATTATACCTGTAGAAATACGCAATGAATAGTCACTTTATTGAATTAAGGACATTTTTTAGGTTGTCAGCCACATTGATTACAGAAGAATGCCAGTGTGTTCTATAAAAAAATATTAATTCCTTATTATCTGGATTTGTAGGTTCTAGTTACAGTAGAATGGTGTACGTTTCATCTTGAATGCTTATTTGACGTTTTGTGGCAACATGCTATAATATGATTAACCATGAGAGGGTGCTAGAGTTAACAGACTTTATATTGTCTTTTTGTTCAGATGTAAAACTTTTATTTCAGCTAGAAACTGACTGTCATTTCAATTTGTATTCTTTTCTTTTTTTTTTTACATTTAAAGTTTTAGAAAACTGACATTTCAAACCGTTATTATAAATTGAATTTGCCAAGACATTTTTGTGAACACACTTTTGAAAGATGTCAATTTTTTGAAAGATATATAAAACAGTCGTATATATATATATATCAATATCTTATGCTGGGTGTATAGTGTGCAATTACAGTATCTGTCCCATCCACCAGATATCAGCGGTTGCCCAGTGTATGCATGCAATAAATTGTAAAATATTGATACCTGATCATCCAGCATGTCTGCCTGGTGCAATATTTTTTATAATTGAATGTGAGCTGCATTTGGCAGTGTATGTGCTACCACTTCTGATCAACAGACATTTCCCTGGTTTCTTCACACGGGAACAAACTGGGAAATGTCTCCGCCACACGGGAAGAGTGCAGATGTAGTGCCATTACACTGTATACAAAATTTGTGTAGAGTATGAGGATGTCAGATAAAATGTCTGTCTTACTGACACAGTGTAACCACCATGCTACCATGTCCATAGCAGCTCAGCTTGCGCAGCCACAAAAATGCCCATATTGACCTGATGATTCCATTTAACACCCCCACTAAACCATACACCTACTGTATTCTTGACATAAGACATGTGTCTCAAACACATTGGACATGAATGCAGGAAGCAGCAGAAATGAGTAATGAGAAATGAGGCTTGCTTACTACTAAAAACCACTACCAATTGTTTGAGTATCTAGCAGAAATGGGAAGGAAAGGTTCTACAGTACTTGTGTATTATCTTGGCGCCCATCACGTCACATCGCATGCCCTATTGAATGGGATGCGATGCGATGGGACCCGATTTGCCCTTGAAATGATCGGGAGTGCTAGTAAAGTATAAAGTATAAATCGCATTGCATTGTATGGCATACGATGCAATGCGATTTAACACATCCCGCCCAATCCTAATCCCGCCCTCTGGCACATCTGGCAGAATTTCACTCTGAGGGGATTTTGTGAGGAGATAAGAAGTTTATTGGAGAGCTGGTGTTATCGTGAGGTGTCGTGAGGTGATTTTGGTGTGATTTCAATTGGATTAGGTTGGATTACATTAATTTGACAACGGCTGCGTCTTCATCTACATCGGTGAGTCTGTTTAGCCTGCTGCAGACCGAAGAGGAAGCTGTGCGGTTTCTGCAGGACCGTTCTCTTCTGCCGGTGACAGCCACATGCACCAATGGACATCCTATGAGGCTGTCCATTAAGGAATACAAATGGAGGTGTCCTATAAAGAGCTACAGGAAGAAGGAGAGTCTCAGAGCAGGCCTTTTCTTCGCCGGAGGCCGACTGCCGTTGGTGAAGTTGGTTCGTTTTATTTTCTGCTGGTGTGAGGAGCTGACATCAATTGACTTCTGCAATCGTCACCTAAATATGTCTAATAAGAAAGCGGTAATGTATAACGCCTCAATACGGGAGGCGTGCGAACTGGATTTACTTCCACAGCCGCAGCGCCGCATTGGGGGCCCAGGCCAGATCGTCGAAATTGACGAGACTCTTTTTGTCAAACGACAGGCTAATGTGGGTCACGTACTCCCACAACAGTGGGTGTTCAGCGGAATATCTAGGGAAACTGGTGAATGATTTATGACCCCTGTGCCGCAACGGGACGCTTCTACACTTATGGCGGCAATCATTGCCAATATAGAGCCCACAACGACCATCTTCAGTGACTGCTGGCTTGCGTACAGCACTGAAGAACTGGATACAACCACGCGCGCGTAAACCATCGATGTCACTTTATTGATCCACAGTTAGTGGAGCTCACACTCAAAATATTGAGCGCCTATGGGGATGCACGAAATGGCATAACAAGCGCCAACGGGGTACAACTCGCCAGAGCCTCAATTCCTACATGCAGGAGTTCGTATTGCGGAAATGCCTCGCACGCGACACCCTGTTCGAACGCATCTTACATGCATTGACTCTACTTGCTAAGTAAAATTGACTGTTGCTGATTTTTAATGAGATTTATTGTTCAATTTAATCGTTATCTTTCTATTTATCTTTCTTTATCTTTATTGTTCATAGTATATTTATTGTAATTTAATTGGCCTGTCATTGCTATTGCTATTGTTTGTAAATTATATTTATTGATCTATTTAATCATTATCTAATTAATACAGTTCATCGTTAACACCTGTTGTCATTACTGTGTCAGATGAATGATGTTGGTGGTGTGAATGTGTCCACAAGGGCTCACAACCAGCACACTATCAACACCAACCCGAAGCATGCGAGCGCAGCGGTACGCGTCCTCCAACCTTTTCATATCCCCACTATCCATGTCGGCGTGGAGTTGATTTTAGATAGTGTGGCGAGCCACCGCGCCCGAAGCGTAGTGAGTCCCACGAGGGGACGTGGAATAGGAGCCCGAAGTGTGGCTAGCGGACGCGGAATACATGTAAAGTAATCCGCGGGGCTCACTGCGCTCGCCACGCTTCGGGCTCGTATTCTGCGTCCCCTGGCAGGGCGCACTACGCTCACCACGCTTCGGGCTCGCTGCGCTCGCCACACTATCTAATATCAACTCCACGCCGACGTGGATAGTGGGGGTATGAAAAGGTCAGTGGACGCGTACTGCCGTTCCTCGCGGGCTCGCTGCGCTCGCCACGCTTTGGGTTGGCGTTGATACTGGGATGCCGTTAACAATGGGGGGGGGGCATTTCACATAGTAATTACATGCGATATGACCAATTTTTGGTTGTACAATGCCATGCGATTTAAATGTTGGGCGCCCAGATAATACACAAGTACCGGTTCTACTACTATTACTACTACTTTTACTACACCTGGGACAGCAGGCCCTCACAGAACTGCATAACCAGTAATTATTGTGGCAGGGTACAGCAACCCTGCCCGTGTCTGCTTCAGGGAGACAGGGTTAGGGGGTTCGGTAGCACGTGCCTCTCGTGCACAAAGTGGGGATGCGGGCGCAAGTGCGTCTCATGCACAATAAAGGAGGCATTTGCCAGTGCTCCATGTTACATACTGGCAAATGCCTCCTTCTCAAACCCCCACTATACACGCCAGCCCGGAGCATGGCGAGCGGACGCGTTACGCATCCCCCTAACCTGTTCATACCCCTACTATCCACGTCGCGTGGCGTTGATTTTATAAAGTGTGGCACGCACAGTGAGCCACTGAGCCCGAAGCGTGGTGAGCGGACGCAGAATACATGTAAAATAATCTGTGGCCCCTCGCGGGGCGCGCTGCGCTCGCCACGCTTCGGGCTCAGTGCCTCGCTGCATGCGCCACACTTCATAAAATCAACTCCACACCAACGTGGATAGTGGGGGTATCAACAGGTCGGCGGGACATGTAACGTGTCCCCTAGCGGGGCGCGCTGCGCTCGCCACGCTTTGGACTGCCGTGAACACTGGGGGTGTTTCAGGAACACATTCACACACCATATCATACATCTGAGACAGTAATGACAACATGTGTTAACTGGTAACTGGATTTTAGTGAATAATAAAGAGGAAAAAAAACACTTAACAAAGTACAATAACATCTTGTTATCAAATAACAAGACAAAGATAATAATAAAACAGTTATTCTTCAGTTTCTGCATTCTGGGCAAATGCAGCTGAAGTTGACGCAGCTGTGTCTGCATGTGTGTCGTCTGCTTTGTCGGCCTTTGGGAGCAGAGTTAGGGCATATAGAATCCGCTGGAAAGGGTACCACTCCGGGACCCCCAACATCGGAGGCAACTCTGGGACCCCCCACATCGGAGGCAACTCTGGGACCCCCCACATCGGAGGCAACTCCGGGACCCCCAACATCGGAGGCCACTCCGGGACCCCCAACATCGGACACCATGCCAAAAAACATGCCACCTGAGCCTATCCCCTGGGGTTTCCCCTTAGGGATTTGCAATTCTGATGCTGTAGGATAAGACTACTGATTCCTGAACCTAAAATGGGGTTTCTCAGTACTTGGACCAACCGTATAAATCAGAGAGCTTTTAATGGATGATTCGGCGGTACGTTGCCATAGTGGTGACAGGCATAGATCTAACTACCTGACTAGACTTGGCCAGCTTGATAAAGCTGTCCCTAGAGACAGCGAAACGCGTTGGTTACCAAGCTTAACCTATTGTGGACTTTATTTTTCACCTGCTGAAATACTCTGGGAACCTACAACCACCTATTTATCTGTCTGGAGTGATTCTATTCCCTTGGCACAGAGCACTTTACTAATTGGAGCCTCCCCACACAAGCTTGGCTTGGGGTAAAACGATCAAGGCCCATCTGCACCTTTGGAGTATCCAGCCCGTCTCCCACTGCATTAAATCGCACTTTAGAGAGGATCCCTACAAGCAACATTTCCTTAATTTGGACTGGGACACCTCCAGCGACCTCTATTGAGATTACATTTGGGACATACAAATTGGACTCCAGTGCCCTCCATTAATGGGTTGTTTACCAGAGCAGGTTATATTCTCCACACATTTATTGGTCCACTTGCTGTTTTTATACTATTGGCATCTTTTATTCGCATTTTTATTGTATGTTATGTATGATTAAATAATATATTTTTACTGGTATTGAGTTTACTCATTAAAATCTGAGAGCGCTGCAACAACCCCCTTCTTTTCCCGTTGGCCAGAGGAAACACCCTGTTGCCACCACCAGGATTGCGCAATTCACAAGCCTGGAGATAGTGGCCTGAATCTCAACCGTAGAAGCATAGAGTTAAGTCTCTATGCCGTTGACACTCCTCCAGCGAAAGCTTCGGCCGTAGAACACTTCTATGCTTTTCCTGAACCTCTGGGTCTGAGGACTCGCTGCCTAATAAGTCCTTAGACAGGGTCTCATTAGGGGCTGAATGAACCCCAGTGACCTTTGGGAGGATCAAAAAAATATCGGTTAGGAGTTTTTGCAGCTGCAGTAGGGATTGCTGCAGAACCTCTAACTGCCCTGGTTTAAAGGCAGTGAACGCCAAATTTAAAGCCGCTAATGACTCTTGCATGGCCTGCATGATATAGCCGTGCAAGGTTGCAGACCAGGCAAAACAAGCTGTGATACAATAAACTGTGAGAAGGCAAACTGCGGCTAACGGCTTGCATGACTTGGTGCCACATCATGCTAGCCAGGTTTGATAGTGGCCACTGAAACTCTGTATAGAAGATCATCAGTGGCGATAATTCCTGGATCTACAGTTTTGACCCCAAGGACAAACAACCTTCAGCCCCATCGACCCCAGTCAGAGGTGCGCTGCCACAGAAGTTCTGATGTCAGTGTAAGACTGTTGGCATAGCTGTTTTTGGGGCCCAGACTGGTCATGTAGCAACATACCATCACTGATGACTGGTACGCCAACCAATGCTACAAGTGCTGGAAGCCTTTCTCCAGGTGCCATCCAAGAACGCATGCTCTCTGTGTACTTCTCCATCCAAAAATGCACATGCCCGCAAGTCCAGGAAAGTGGTACATTTTCTTACTCATTAATGCATTCAGGAGCTTGGTCATCAGCCGTGCAGTCCAGACCTGCCCACGTGTGACTTATTTGTGTTCTTGCAAATAAAGCACAAGGATATGTGGGATTTGTTTAAAGTCACTGGAAGCGGCAATGGAGATCTACCTGCTTAAGACTGGTCAAGCTGGTTTGAGCGCAACTTTGCATATACCTCTCTGGTTAAAACTTTGAAAAAATGTAATACTTTTTGTGCATCTGGAAACTTATGGCCTGTTAGTAATGCAGAAATGTTCTCTACATCTGGAAGAACGGTTATACAAATTTGATAGATTAACACCTTTTTAATTATAGTGAATTAATGAATGTTGCATTTTTGACATGTTCTAATGTTATAATTGATATAAAGTAAGAATGTTAATGAGCAGTTGCAGCTCTAGCAAGGACTGATGTCACGCAGAGGTTGCCATGCAGCTGCATAATTACATTCTGAAAGGTCTTCCTTCAGCATCAGTGTTTCTGTGCCGCAATCACCTTAGGCTGCCATCCCTATTGTGTTGGGAAGTATTTCATCTGTAAAGGGGAGCTGCTCTCTAATCTGTGCTGCATGTAGGGGATTTGCTTTGAATATGAATTAAAAAAAAATTATGTTCTTTCAAATAGTGCTTGTGCTGTGCTGCCTTTCTGTGTATTGCTATTGAATTAATTTCGGTTAATAGTGCAAGCACCACATAACAGAAGTGTATACCTAGGGCTGTTTACATTCCTAAATACCTACAGGTTAAATGTACCTACACGTTAAGCTGCAAATGTTTTCCAGTTCCCTTTATTGTGTCTGTTGTGCATTGTACGGAAGTGCTTTCATACACGTACCAGTGTCATGGGTTGTAAGACCCCACAGTATCATCAGTGTTCATCAAAGCCATTGATTAACTCTAGGTTTCTGTCTGTTTCAAAGCGTCTATATGATGACTGGGTGTAGATGCGTTAAAGTTCCTTTTTATGCAGGAAATACGCTTTTATTACTTTTCCCTGTTGACTGTACTCAGAACAAATAATTTTTATTTTTGGGGGGTATTATGTTATCTTGCATACAGTTTAAACCTTTATTTAAAAGGTCATAACATTGGTAATTAAACATTTTAAAATCTTCACAGACTCTCTAGATTAGAAAGGGAAGTACTTGGTAATATCATTATATCACAGCACTAGGATTTTTGTGTTTTAGAACAGGCTAAGAATGTGCAGAGAAAAGAAAGTGAATTAATTTATTTTATGCTACAAATAGAACCATTTTCTACACAGGATGTGTTGTGTTATGGCTGGCAATAGTGCATTAGGTTTTTTAACTGAACGTGAAAAACTGACATAAAATAATATTTAAAAAAATAAATACTATTAATAAGGACTTCAGAATAAAAAAATGTGAAGTACAGGAACTACAAGTAATCAAGGACGGATCCACGAGAAAATGAGAGGGGGGGCACCATGATTGGAGAGGGTTTGGGAGGGGTGCCTTAATGGTGCCAGTGTGCTGGGGGAGGCAGAATTTAAATATCCTATTCATAAAATTGAGCGGCCACTGATTTGGCTCTCAGACAATCAGCAGCTGCCTAGTCTTTTGAATAGGATTTTGAATTCTCTTCGCCACCTGACGCACACCGGACCCAGCTTGCCGCACACCAGAGCCCACTTACTGCACACTGGACCCCGCAAAACGGACCATGCTCCCCACCTGCCGCACGGTATTGGTTGGCGGCTGCACATAAGTTTATCGGTTCTTTTTTAGTTTCACAGCGGCAGCGCGCGCACACTCTAGCTATGAATCTTGGCAGCTTGCCAGACTGCCTTAAGCTACATTATTAGCGTAGCGCGTGCTGCTTTAGCTATGAATCTTGGCAGCTTGCCAGACTGCCTTAAGCTACGTGCTACGTTATCAGTGTAGCATCTGTAATGAACTACATTGTCAGCATGGTGACTCTGCAGCAGGCTAGCGCTGACGGGTCATTGTGGTGCTTGTAGTTCCACAGAGAAGCGGACAGCCCGGCACAACGCTAACAAAGGGGGCATCTGAACTTTGCATCTTTTACTTAGGTGCTATAGTGTCTAAGTAGTAGACGCAAAATTCAGACGTCTAAGTACAGCACGTCTAATTTAGCGTCTAAATTTAGATGCTCCGCAAACCGCTAACAAGGGTGCATATAAATTTAGACCCTTACAGCGTCTAAATTTTAGTCGGGTATAGGGGTACATAGGGGTGCAGTGTGCAAAACACTATGAAACCTGTTCACAATGACACTAGTCGACGTAACAGCCCATCCCAAAGCGTGGCGTAGAGTTGATTTTATATAGTGTGGTGAGCCACCAAGCCCAAAGCGTGGCGAGCGGACGCGGATAACTTCACATGTGTTCCGCATGACCAATAACATTCATTATATTGCCCAGTGTGTATGCCCTGCCTGATTAAAGATATGCACTCCCGTGCGTCATTAACAACCCCTCCATCATATTCTGCATGTACAGACAACGGTTCATGGGCGGCAGCCATTTTGTGAACCTGCTCGGTACTTGAATACAGCCTACTACCTTCATCGCTCATACTGTAGCTCGCTTATCCCCATAGCCCCTGTGTGTTTTTACTAGCATAATAAGATGCAAGTACAGCAGTGCCCTGATACAGGAAAAACCTATGCTGTCACTTGCTCCATAGACGTGACTTCCACGAGGTGCAGGTTCATGAGCAACAGCCATTTTGTGATCCTGCACGGGCCTAGGGGTGCTACCTGTTGGGGGTGGCAGCCACTGGTGTATCTACCTAGTGTACATTAGAGGCTACTGGCGCCCGTCCCCCTGCCTGCCAGAGACCCTTCCCCTGCTCACCGGAGATGCAGCATGCTCCCAGCCCGGACCCCACTTCAGAATGAAAGGCACCTGTAGGCCATCTGCATACCCACTCCTCGCCCAGGGGCACCCACACGGTAGAGCAGCAGGTACTGTTCCTGTGAGGAGGGTGGCAGGCTTTTGGTCCCTGTGTGTGTGTCAGTGTGCCTTTACAATCAGTGTGTGCATGTCAGTGTGCCCCTATATCCTGTACAAAGTGTATGTCAGTGTGTACTGTATGTCAGTGTGCCCCCATACCCTGTACAGTGTGTGTGTGTCAGTGTGCCTCTAGACACTGTACAGTATATGCGTATGTCAGTGTTCCTATACCTGGTACAGTGTGTGTGTGTGTATATGTATGTATGTGTGTGTGTGTGTGTGTGTGTGTGTATGTGTGTATATATATATATATATATATATATATATATGTCCAACGATGGTGCGGCACTCATAGCTTTCAATAAAGAACACTTCACACAGTGGTAGTGATCGTTTCAAATTTATATCAAATTTTTCATTCTGATGAAAAATTTGATATAAATTTGAAACGTTGATCACTACCACTGTATGAAGTGTTCTTTATTGAAAGCTATGAGTGCCGCACCATCGTTGGACTTACAATTCTCTATATTGTGAAGGCACCGGCGCAATTCTATTTGTTTCAAGGAGTGCCGATCCCACCATTTATATATATATATATATATATATATATATATATATATAATGACGATATGAAGCAGCACTTCTCGACTTGTAACGGTTGCGGTGCCAGCCAGTAGCTCCCCGTGCCGGGGGCAACAATAGTAGACTAGACAGTAGCAGCACACGCTCAAATACACAATCAGGAACACGTTCTTGTAGTCAACGTTTCGAAGCTTTATTGATGCGCTTCTTCTTCAGGACAAGATAACACAATACATGACATACACAGTATTTATACATACCGATAAGCACACCTACAGGCACCACGATTCCCTGCGCTCCACCGGCAACGTGACTGACGTCATCAGATGCGGCCAAGCGCGTCTGTCGGCTCAGCCACACTGACACTGCTCGTATACCGCTCAGCTGTACGTCCAATCACCTGCCGGCTCAGAGCCGCTGTCGCCATGGTTACCATGGTAAACATAGTGGAAAACACATAGAAAACAGTTACAACGTGTCAATCATTAAAACCTATTCATTGCAGCACACAACACCAAAACAGTGAAAGAAAAATATATTTTGCAGTAACAACTAGATGCGCTCCACCTAAAAAGAAATGCAAACTGTTAGCGGTATTAATAAATATCTGAATAGTAAAGGTGTCGTTTAAGTCGACACAATATACAGGTTGACATATACTCAAACAAAATTACTCTTATAGAGAAGAAATATAAACATCATAAAGTGCTTGTTTAAAGCAGAAAAGCAGACAGAAAGTGCTACTTTTAAATGAAACAGTGGAGACCCGCAGACTCATTGAGCCCCTTCGGCTCCAATGTATTGAGCCTGTGGATCCACTGTGACTCACACCTTAACAATTTAAGACCACGGTTGCCACGTCTAATGCTTTCAGGCACATGGTCAATAATTATATACTTGAACATCGGTAGGGAGTGTTTTGCACTATGCCCGCTTTCTAGAGCTGCCTTAATCGAGGAGCGATGTCCTGCAATACGCTCTCTAAGTGTTCTTTCAGTTTTACCGACATAGTTTAACCCGCACGGACACGAGATCATATATACTATGAAACGTGTCGTGCAGGTCACCCTATGTCGGATGTGATATCTCCTGCCACTTAATGGGTGACAGAATGTGTCGGCCCTTGTCAGAGAACGACACGTAATACACCCCAGGCATCTAAAGCAGCCTGGTCTTTGGGATAAAAATTGTTCACTGCCCGCAATCTGTAATTGTGCAACATCGGTTTTGACAAGTCTATCTCGGATGTTCCTGCCCCTAGTGTAGCAAGGCATTATTCTACTCTTGGTGAGCTGGAGGGATGGATCACTCTGTATGATGGGCCAGTTGTTTTTAACGATGTGAGTGATAGTGGGGCTGGCGGTGTTATATTGGTTAATCCAGGGCAGAATATCACGGTTGTTCGTCTCACATTCCTTAGGCTTATATATAAGAAGATCACTGCGGGACATAGATAATGCACGTCTCTTTGCTTGTTGTAACAGAGATAGATCATAGCCTCTCTGGGAAAACCGATCAATCATAAGGTCAATCTGTAGCTCAGCCTCATGTGAATCACTACAGATCCTCCTCGCACGAATAAATTGCGAATAAGGCAGCCCAAACTTCAGAGCTTTCGGATGGCAACTACTGGCATGCAGTACCGTGTTGCGATCCGTTTCTTTACGAAACAATGTTGTACTAATACATCCCTCTTTCACAGACACAAGTACATCCAAAAAAGACACTGTCTCTATGTCGACAATACAGGTAAGTTTAATGAGGCTAGCTGAGTCATTTTGTTGTTTGATGACTTTCCTGAGCTGCCCCTCACTGCCACTCCAGATAACGAACAGATCATCAATGTATCTAGTATAGAAAATAATATTACTAGATACATTGATGTCCGTGAAAAAGATTTCTTTTTCGACCTGCAGCATATACGCATTAGCGTATGCCGGTGCAAAATTGCTGCCCATCGAGCATCCACTGGTTTGAATATAAAATCTGTTATCGTACGAGAAATAATTATGTGTGAGCACTAATTCAAGTAAAGCCAACACAAACTGTATATCCGGACCCACATATGCAGGATTATTATGTAATGTGTATGTGGGTGTGCTTATCGGTATGTATAAATACTGTGTATGTCATGTATTGTGTTATCTTGTCCTGAAGAAGAAGCGCATCAATAAAGCTTTGAAACGTTGACTTCAAGAACGTGTTCCTGATTGTGTATTTGAGCGTGTGCTGCTACTGTCTAGTCTAATATATATAATATATATATATATATATATATATATATATATATATATATATATATATATATATATATATATATATATAGTATCCCAAACGGATGTCACTCAGCAAATAAAGCAGACAAAGAAGATAGTATCTTTAGCCAACGTTTCAGGGCTTTGGCCCTTTTATCAAGTCTTGATAAAAGGGCCAAAGCCCTGAAACGTTGGCTAAAGATACTATCTTCTTTGTCTGCTTTATTTGCTGAGTGACATCCGTTTGGGATACTGTAAACTTCATTGTTTGGATGAGCACCAGTTCCAGCTGCCTATACAAAAGTGTGCCGGTCAATTTGGGACTGTATATATATATATATATATATATGTCTCAAATGGGTCCGGCACTCCTGCTGTGCTGTGTCAGCTGCTCCGGTGCCCCCGCAGGACGGACAAATGCAGCAGTGGATGGGCAGTGGCACTCAGGAGACTTCAAACGTGAAAAAAAGAATTTAATATAAAAATGCTGACATCTCAATATGCCGACGTTTCGGGGTCAGACAAGCCCCGTTTTCAAGGTGAAATACATACATATATATATACACACACACACAATATATATATATATATATATATATATATATATATATATATATATATATATATATATATATATATATATATATATATATATATATATATATATATATAGGGAGAGATCCCCTATCTGCGCTCAAAGGAATTGTAGCAGCACCTCTGAGAGATCCTCTGTTAGACAGACAGGATCAGAAAGACAGATATGAGAAAAAGTGGAGTTTCAGAGGGCGCTGAGATGGTGAAATTACTTTAATTCACATACATCATTTAATATATAAAATTAATAAAAATATCACATAAAAAACACCTATCAAGGTGTAAATGTACATATAATATTATTTCAAGTACATAAAGGATTGTAGTGGTATCTCTGGTGGATTGGTAAGTTCAGTCTGAAGCAAGAGGCCCAACGCGTTTCGTCATGAAAATGACTTCCTCAGGGGCAACAGTACAATCGATATAACTGCAAATCATAATACAATACAATAAGTAATAATTAAGAATGAAGTAAAAACGGAGCAAAAGGAACAGGTCATGGAGAAAGAGGAAAAAAGAGACAAAAATGGATACATCAACCACAATCAATCAAAATCCAGAAAATGGGGCATCCAAAAACAACGCTATATACAAATCAATTGAAAAGAAGAATTGTACCCTCATTATATGATTGATTTGTATATAGCGTTGTTTTTGGATGCCCCATTTTCTGGATCTTATTGGAAATACGTGTCTGGTTATTACAATTGGATATACACATAGGTATGTGTTCTCTGTGTGATCTATGCCTCTAAGCTTACCACCAACTGCCAATTTCATTTACCAATGGCTTCATAGGTTGATGTGTCCATTTTTGTCACTTTTTTCCTCCTCTTTCTCTATGACCTGTTCCTTTTGCTCCGTTTTTACTTCATTCTTAATTATTACTTATTGTATTGTATTATGATTTGCAGTTATATCGATTGTACTGTTGCCCCTGAGGAAGTCATTTTCATGACGAAACGCGTTGGGCCTCTTGCTTCAGACTGAACTTACCAATCCACCAGAGATACCACTACAATCCTTTATGTACTTGAAATAATATTATATGTACATTTACACCTTGATAGGTGTTTTTTATGTGATATTTTTATTAATTTTATATATTAAATGATGTATGTGAATTAAAGTCATTTCACCATCTCAGCGCCCTCTGAAACTCCACTTTTTCTCATATATATATATATATATATATATATATATATATATATATATATATATATATAACCCACTACTCCAAGACTCGCTTAACAATATCCAAAGAAAAATTGTTTTACAAAATACATTGAAGGCTGCTATACCACAATTTTTCCCAAGGGCCGAGTAACACACAACAACATAGACTTCCAAAATGTGGTTCAGCGCCTTTAGCTCATTTCATAGTCCATATGTCCTTCTCCAACTTGGTAATGAACAAAGAAAATACTTCTACCTTCCTTCTTTGCAAGAGATAGAGGTCCCTGATAGAGACTGTAATTGACTGAGGTCTATTCAGAACGAACTGATTTTCACCAGTACAATTGACTGTAATCAACTGAGGTCTATTCAGAATGATTATCATCATTACAATTGGTTAGCCTAATGGCACTTACAAGAGAGGGGTAGGAGGCATATCACAATTTTTTATGGTGTAATATTATCCACCAGCATTGTATCTACCAATTATTTCAATAAGAAGCCTATTGATAATTGGACTGCATTCAATCCCCTGATCAATAGACAAACAATTTTGTTGTACTGCTGTAACGTCAATCTTTCTTTGATCTCACACACACACACACACACACAATTGTATATCCAATGCCCTCACTGTTCAGTAAATCATCCATGCGGTGCTCCCATCAGGCACATTTGAATATGGTCCAGTTTCACAGTGAAAAAGTAAACAAGGCATTCCTAAACAGCAGTCCTATAAATGCTTTTATTGCTTCCTTTAAAGCATTGTTAATCTAATGTTTTGGACCACACAGGGTCCTTAATCATGGCATCTAAAAGAATTCCATAGAGAAAGTACAACTGTTGTACTTTCTCTATGAAATTCTTTTTGATGCCATGATTAAGTACCCTGTGAGGTCCAAAACATCAGCTTAACAATGCTAAATCATGAAAAGCATTAATATGACTGCTGTTTGGTGAGTGCCCTGTTTACCTTGGAATATGTGTATGTCAATGTGCCCCAATACCCTGTACAGTATACAGATGCAGCCGCCCTCTTTAGAGTGGCTCATGGTGAGTCTATTGCCATGCGCCGTCCCCCACCCGGCAGCCAGAGTCCGACAAAATGGCCTAGCAGGCCCAATTCTCCCAGAAGTCCTGCAGCTGTCTCCCGCTCTCTGCCCATGTGGGACGCGCAAGTGAGTGAGACACTTGTGCGTCCCCACATGCCACCAGCTCTGCCAGAAACCTCACCATGGCGACCTGGCGGCTTGGCTGAAAGGAGTGCCGTATGTGTGTTTGTCAGTGTGCCCCTATACCCTGTACAGTATACAGATGGCGCTGCTATCATTAGAGCGGCTCCTAGCGATTTTATCTCCATCCTCCGATGCCCCATTCTCCAGGCAGATGTAGCAGCCCTCTGCCCTTCTCCCAACTCTGCCCCATCCTGCCCCTGCCCATCTCCCTGAAGCAGAGATGGGCAGGGGAAGCTTTCGTTACTGATGGGGACACGTCCCTGTCTGCTGCCCCGCACATCGCTGCCCTCTGCCACCGCTCATCAGCTAGGGGGATCTAGCGAGCAAGGCTGAGGGCGGCTACATCTATATTTGTGTGGTATGTCAGTGTGCCCCTATACCCTGTACAGTATGTTTTTTTTGGGGGGGGGGGATGGCCAGAAATGTTATGCCAAGGGGTGGCCACCTGAACCCTAAATTTGGCCCTGAGTACAACACATTGCAGAGCATGGAATACAAGCTATGTTCTATGAATATGCACTCAAGCAATGCTCGTTGTTAAACCATGATTCCAAGTATTATTCTTCCAAACTTTCCCACTAAACTAGTGTTGGAAATATGTGTGTACAGTACTTGCGGTGGTATGGCAGAGGTATACACACACCAGTGGTGAAATGTTAACAGTCCAGTGGCTTAACCATATATGTGGTTTATTGAGGATAGTAGGTATAGTCATGCTCAATCTATTACACTAGTTATAGCATGAAGCGGAGTGTGTAGTAAAGTTACAGTTCAACAGCCAGTGTCTATACATGTAATAAGTAGCAATGAGGGGTTGCTGGAACAGTGGTAAATGCAGGTAATGGCAGGGAAAATATAGGGATTGAAGCTTCCCTGGAGGAACCATCTTGGACTACTGTATGTGCAGTAATGCACATACAGGTTGGGTTGTGGTAGGAGTACTTATTATCCTTATATGGTGCCACAAGGGTTTCACAGCACAATGTTATGTGGGGGGGGGGGGGGGGAAGAGTGGGAGGACTTGTGCACAGGCTGTAGATAAACAATGGTGTCGGTTTTTCCATAGTAGATAATTGATGAGGCTGATAAGAAACCATCATCAAGAGTGAATATCAATTCCTCAAGAACAATTACTATTCAACACCCACTTTTTATATGCTCCCTAAGGTGCATAAGAATCTGACAAACTCCCTGGGCAGACCCATTTTATCCGGAATCAAGGGTTTGTCAGAACAAGCATGCATTTTTATAAACCAGCAACCCAGGCATCGTGTGCATGCAGTAGCATTGTTCGTTCAGGACACCAGAAATATCCTTGCTTAAATTCTACTTAGAAGAGAATAGGGCATAGGGGATGATTTCAAGGAATTCATCCTCATTCTACTGTACTTGATTTAATTTTACGTAGGAATTACTTCACCTTTAACAGTAAGTTCTATTTCCAAATCTGAGGAACAGTGATGGGTGAAGCATGTGTGCCTACCTATGCCAATTTGTTCCTCAGATGCTGGGAGTATGAATGTGTTTTTTCTGAAGCCATTGAACAATATACTACCTAGGAAATTTGCTGGGTTAGATATATATAAGCGATGATATTTTAATGAAGAAAAAACAAACAAACAAATGTTCATTGAATACCTGCCAGAGTTTCCGGAAAGTTCCTTCCGTTTCCGGTAATTGCATAGGACTTCCGGGATAGTTGTCTATTTTTAGTCCCTAATAGAGCGCATCTCATGTTTATTAAATCCTGAATTCCTGGAACTTATGAATTCTTTTACTTCCATTAATGTGGAGGAACCTGTGTATAATTGAAGTAATAAAAAAAATAAAAGAAACATAATAAACACTAATAGAACTCTCAGATAGTTAAAATAAATGGGATAAAAATCTTATCAAAAATAGATACTCTCAATTAAATGAACCATTTAATTTCAAAAATTGGCATTTAAGTTGTAAGTTTCTAGGGTTTCAGTATATTTACAGATTTTGGTTTGTGCAAATAAGGTATTCCTGTTATCCACCCTCTAATTTGTTTTTACAGTCTAAATGCCGTAAAAATAAATCAGGTGATTAATCTCTTTATTGTTTATCATGATAAAATGGGCCGAAACAATGTGAGTGTCTAAACCTTTTTAATATTTCTCGCTTGTTCGGCCAATCAAATTTTTAACGTTCTTGTGGTTTTGCCCACATATTGCTTACCACATTAAGATTTCTGTAGGTGTATGCAATATTTAGGTCCACAAGTTATAAAGTCAAGCATTTCATAACTTTTCCATGTTTCGATCGATCTACAGATGGAGCAGGCTTCTTCTTTGCTGGCGAATTTCCAGAACGTCAGCGCTGGCGATCCGCCAGCAGCCTCGCTAACCATCTGACTGAGACGCGCGTGCGTCTCACGCGCACACGCGTCTCAATCTCCGTCGGCAGGGCAACGGGAACCTTTTCCGTCTCCGCTTCAGGGAGACGGATAGGGTTAGGGGGGGTGCGGGCAGGCGGCGGGGACCCCGGGTGACCGCTAACAAGCCGGCGGTCACCCGGGGGAAGCGCCGTCGGATAGGGGATGCGCGTGCCTCTCGTGCGCGCGCGTCCCCTTCTCGCTATAGATATGGGGATGGCGGCTGGCGTTGCCATCGCCATCCCCTGCAAAGATGGGACCTGCCCCATCTATATAATGGGTAATTTTGGACTCACTGGATTTGCATACCTCTCAGATACTGCTACTTCCACAGCTATAAAAACCGTTAGCATTAATTTGATTTAATGGTTTGGGTGGATTAGTGACACTCCTTACAATCCTATATTTAAGATTTTCACGCTTTCTTATAAATGAAACATGGATGAGTTTGAACATATTTAGTGAGAAGAGGATCTTTACTTAGGATCCCCCTATGCTTCCTAATGATACTTTCTATCTGTTTATGTTGACTATTGTATCTGTATGGGATTTGGCAAAGTGACTAGCAAGATCTTGAATTCATAGATACATTCAATTCCAATGACCTCAACCTAAAATTGACACACAACATCATTGAAGAACAGGCCACCTTCCTGGACCTGTATATACATCGCTCATCGTTAACCAGATTACAAATGACAAACTAAGCAGTATGGGAAAGAGACCTCTACAAATTGCATACTACATAGAGAAAGTGTGCACATTTCACCCACTATCCAGAATCTTTCTAAAGGGCAATTCCTGCGATTTTAAGGAGGAATTGTTCTACCAAAGAAACAGTTGAAGTTCAGAGCGTGGACCTCACTAACAGACTTCTGGTTTAATAATTTTTCACAACTCCTCTCACTATTTCCCTCCTGTATATGCAGTGAACATAATGCAAAGTGACCAAAGGAAGAAGTATATGTCACAAGAAACAATTTTCCATGAATATTATATGATTTTATTGACTCATGCCAAAAGAATATTGTCTGCTTAAATTGATATTTGATCTGCACACAGCGACTTTCATTCATCTAGCATCTTTTGCTGGCTTTTTCCACTCAAAGTCATATGAATCCGCCTGACCAGCACACATATTGACCAATTTGTTTACCACCTACTTATAAAAAGTGCTTATTGTTGTCTTATAGCTTCAAGTCTGTTTTGGATTAGCCTGATCAACATCAGAATTGACCATAGTGTCAGTATTTGATATTTTTAAACAATCGTCTCATTGGTTTCTTGTGCCTTTATTGTAGGCTCTTTTTGTTTGTGTGTGTCATTGTATAACTGTCCATGATATGGCATTTTGTCTCCCATGTCTTTTTTAACTTAATGAATTAAAAGTTGTAAATTATTGATTTCAAGATTGCCTCCAACGAAAATAGAGTGCCTGCTCTTTTGCCATACTCATACAGCACAAGCAAACATATGAACAGTGTTAAAGGAGATAAACTGGAATACTGTATTTTATTGTAATGAAAGGATTGTTTCTAAAGTGGTAGGAGGCTGGACTATGATGTGACAATAACACTTAAGGTGCATACACACTGTACAATTTTTTTGACCAATTTGGTTGAAAGACATTTCCATTGAACCCAGTGTCCTGGACGAAAGATGTTGACAAAAGATATTGTCAACAAACAAACGATGAATGATGATGCGCATACCCGCCAGTTGTTCATCAAGATTGTTCGTCAACTGTGCATGCAGCTCAATTTGAATATCTTTCAAAAAGAGCCTATAAACTGTAGCTAGATCAATCTTCTTTCGTCTGTCATCAATATATTTTGTCAACATCTTTAGTCCAGGACACTGGGTTCAATGGAAATGTCTTTCAACAAAATTGGTCAAAAAAATTGTACAGTGTTTAAGCACCCTTACACTGAGTTTTGCCTTCAGATTGTTTTGTCTTTTCACAATAATCTATGTTGCAGATGTCTCCCAAGTGCTGGAGAGGCCATCTACAGTAGGTGCATTTTTGCAAATCCCAGGAGGTTTGTGAATGCGCATGTACAGTAGTGTGCTTTGTATTTGAGTTTCATTTTTATTTTATTAAAGGATCAATAAACATCTGAAAATTTTAAATTATGTAGTTTGCATGGTTTTCTACAATGATTGTCTTGGTCATTTAAAAAAAATATATATATATATATATATATATATATATATATATATATATATATATATATATATATATATATATATATATATATACATTTGCCCTTGTGGTGATTTCATAATATTCAATATGCAACTTCTGCTGGCGGCTTACTGCCAACAGAGCTTTGACTGAATATCAAGCACAAGATTGTATTTCTCTTTTCTAGATTGCTGGTGTCTGCTTTTTGGTTAACCTTGACAGCTGCCCTACAAATCCTCCGACTCTCATCCTTGAGATTTACACATTTTCAGCCTGTTAAGTATAATGAAATCTTTGAAATGCAATATACAGACTGAGATAACACTAATAATTAGCTTTTTTTATTTACTGTTCTCCTAACAAACTTATTTTTAGCATACAGTATGCTTTAATATATGGGATGGGGGCAAAATGGGTTGTAGAGGGAGGGGAAGGGGGTTCCGTTTAGAGTAAGTGTGGCCAGTCTATCAAAATGGCATAATTAGCACGTAATAAGCTATAGTCTGCATAACACAAAGTGCAGTGTATGTAATACTTGACACACATACAAGTTCAGCAGTCTCTGTAAACTAGTGTATCAGCATTTTTCAACCTCTGTGCCGTGGCACACTAGTGTGCCTTGAGCTATTTCCAAGTGTGCAACCAGATCTAGAGATGTCCACATCAGTTTACAACCACCATCACCATCAGTTCAACTGTTCACTGGTCTATTATTTTCATGTGAGGGCCAATGTACTTTATGTTGGTAACCTGTGGGGACCAGTGTGATTATTTTTTCATATGGGTGCACATGGGTTTGTTTTTTTCATGTGGGGATCTGATAGTGTGCCTTGGCAATTTAAAAATCTTGTTTGGCATGTCTTGTGTTGAAAAAGGTTGAGAATCACTTCAGTATATACTGAGAAGAATGCTCTTTGTTTCCATTTGTAGGCTCATCTAGACAATCCAAATAACAGCTCTGCGGATCATTGTTGTCTGTCCAGGAGTCTTTGACAGTGCTAGCACCTGCCCAGAACAGGAGAGAGAATCTTTAAAAAGACAACTTACACTTGTAGTTAGGAAGGTTCAGAATCCCATATATATTATAAATACATGATATAACCATAAGGAGAGAGGCAATTTAGCATTATAAGCACTCATTATGTTATGATGCCTGTGTCTCCTTATTGGCAGCTGGTCTTTTTGGTCCAGTGGGCTCTTTTACTGAGATCCACACCTACAGCAAACTTGGTAAGAGAAGCTGCGGCTGCCACTGCTAAAATTTTATTTTATATTACAGTTATTGTGGGCATGATTTGAGCCATGGGGTGGGGAAGGTAGCACTTTTGGACAACTGGAACTCCCCAATACCTTAGACAGTTAACTCCGATATTGCAACCTATAATGTACTTCATATTTTTATATAATTTTTTAAAAGTATGTTGATTTCTTTTTTTTAATCAGCTCCACCCAAGACATACAGAAAAGGTAAAACAATTTAGATTTGAAAAGAGATAATGTGGGTGGCTCAGGGTCAATCCACACCTGCAAAATAGCTTTCTCTCTCAATGGTCCTGGTGACACAGCTCAACACTGGGATGTAGGAGGGTCCGAAGGAGCCAGGCACCTATCCTAAAGCTTTTAGAGGGTAGGCTCCTCCCCTACTGCATCCCGGACTCCAGTTCGTGTTAGGTGCCCACTGGAGTGGGTGCTATTCTAAAGGGCTGCAGGAGCAGCTGAAGAATTAGAGTAGTTAGGGAATTTTTATTATTTTATTAACTTTCACCCTAGCTAGGTAGGCACAGAGTGAGAATTCTCATTAGTGAATCCTCACTCTGCTAGCGCAGCAGGAGGTGACAGAAGCGCGTCCTGTCAGCTCACTGTGCACAGGGGAGACGCTGTCTGGCCTCCCTGTGCAGCGCTTACAGCTTCTTTTAAGAAGCTGCCTGGGCTCCGGAGTGCTCTGAAACTGGCTTCACGCAGGTGGGGATCATGGGGGACAGGCGCTCCGTGATGGCAGCGGCCATTTTCTGCGGAGCTTACACACTGAGCTCCTGTTATGAGAGGACAGCAGTGTGTTACAGGCATGTTCCAAGTGGTCCCCAGTCGAGGGGGAGATACTGGAACTAGGAGATCCTACTAAGGGAGCGGCTGTCTGGGGGTGGTTGGCGCCAAAAAGTCACGGACCCTGCAGAAGCAGGGACTTGGTCTCTTCCCTCACTCTGTTTTGGCGCCTTTCAGAACGCTTGCAGCGGAGCTGAGCTGGCTTACAGATCCTGACAGAGTGTTTGGATTTCCTGGGCATCGTTTCCCCGCATCTGAAACCGACAGACAGATAAGTGGCTGGGTGCATTGACTCTGTATGAGCGCTGTTGTACATTGTATGCACTGTGTGGTTACTTTACATCATGTCTGAGCAACAAGCTGTGGTTTTGGGGGAGGGAGCCCTTAATACTGTGAGCGCTTGTAATGTGTGTACACAAAAATTTGAACCTGAGCAGATGGCCCAGGGTCGGTTTGTGTATTGCTTGCGCTGCTGTGAGACCCATGGGGAGTGAACCCCAGAGGGCAGAGCAAATTGAACCCGCGTGGGCTAGTGCCCTGGGCAGGTCTGTTAACGCTTTAGTGCAATTGCTGGACAGACAGAGTGATGCCTTGGTAGAATCTCAGAGACCTATGTCATCATCTCAGCAGTCCTCTGGCTCCTTGCCTCTTACCCAGGCAGATCCTGCCTTCATACAGGTGATGCAGGATGCTGCAAAGGGGATCAACAGGTTTAGTGATTTACTAGACAAAATTGATGTTGATGCTGTAGGGACCCCTAAAAGGTCTTACTCGGTGCCTTTATTGGTAGATGAAGAGGAGGGAGCATATACAGACATTCCCTGGGAGCAGGGTGATGATTCTGAAGATTCCTCAGCCGCAGGGGTGGAGGATTTGATTATAGCTTAAACCGGCTTTAAAACTTTCAGTGGAGGATAAAACTCCTGCTAAAGGTGTATTTAAACGGCAGCGTAAGGAAGCTGTTACATTTCCTTCAGACGAAGGTTTACAAGAATTGTTGGAAGGAGCTTGGAAAACTCCTGATAAAAGGCTGCAGATGCCAAAGAGATTCTTAAGTTTGTACCCCATGCCGGAGGCTCATGCGGAGCTCTGGGAAAAAGTGCCAGTAGTTGATGCTTCTGTGGCACGCCTGTCAAAAGCTACTGTATTACCAGTGCAAGGGGGCGCAGCTTTTAAGGACCCGGTGGACAAAAAGCTAGAGGGTAACCTCAAAGATATATTTGAAGGGGTGGGATTCACCCTACGTCCCCTCATTGCTTCAGCCTGGGTCTCTAAGGTCATGATTGAGTGGGCCAATGATTTATGCACCATTTTATATGCTGATCCTGGTGTGTTGTTGCTAGCAGAGAAGCTTAAGGCAGCTGCAGAATATGTGTTGGAAGCCGAAGAGTAAGCTCTCAAAATGGCAACCAGAGTTTCCACAGTGTCTATCAATGCCAGGAGAGTACTCTGGCTTAAGGCCTGGGAGGCAGATAATGAGTCTAAGAAGGCCTTAGAAACATTAGCTTTCAAAGGAAAGTTATTATTTGGATCTGAATTAGAAGAGATTATTAAGCAGGCCACGGGTGGCAAAAGTACCTTCCTGCCTGCCCCCGCAGCCAAGCAGACATCAAGATTTTCTGCTTTTAGGCCATCCTTTCGGCCCTCCCCTAGAGGTGGTGCGTCCTTTCGAGGACAGTCATTTAGGGGAAAGTTTCAGTCCTCCAGGGGTAAGGCCCCAAAGTCAAAATTTGGTTCTTTCCACAAGAAACCTGTCACCAAAGGAGAGGACAAACCATCCGCATGACTGTCAGGGGATATGCCCGGCAGTGGTAAAGGTGGGGGGTCGTCTATCACTGTTCAAGGATGCCTGGGCGTCACTAGACCAGGATTCCTGGGTGTTAGACATTATAGCCCAGGGATACAGAATTCCCTTCAAAGGTCTTCCTCTGAGAAGATTTATTCCCACAGTTTTACCAAAGGAAGCTCGGCTCCGTACAGCTCTCTTAAGAGCAGCTCACTCTCTGTTAGAGAAGGGAGTGGTAATTCCGGTTCCCAGGGCAGAGTGGAAGAAAGGCTTTTATTCCACTCTGTTTCTGGTACCCAAACCAGACAGGTCTTTCAGACCAATACTAAATTTAAAGTCTCTGAATGTCCATTTATGGGTAGACCATTTCAAAAATGGAATCTCTACGGTCAGTGCTGCTAAGCCTGGACCAGGGAGAATTTTTGGCGTCCATGGATGTCCAGGACGCGTATCTTCATGTCCCCATACACCCAGAACATCAGGCCCTGTTAAGGTTTGCAATAGGAGACCTGCACCTACAGTTCCAGGCGTTGCCCTTTGGTCTGGCCACAGCACCAAGGGTTTTCACCAAAATAATGTCTGTAATGGCGGCTGTGCTCAGGCTGAGGGGAATCACAGTGATACCGTATTTGGACGACCTGCTGTTCAAAGCAGAGTCAGCAGACAGGTTGCAGAGTCACTTGGCAGAGGCCATCAGTTTTTTGCAGGCTCACGGCTGGCTTTTAAACTTGCAAAAGTCTCAGTTGGTGCCGTCGCAGAGACTCCAATTCTTGGGAGTCATTCTGGACACCCATCTGCACCGGGTATTTTTACCGGAGGTAAAGGCCAGGGATCTGGTTGCCTTAGTGCAGGAGATTCTCAGCTCTCGGAGCACATCAGTGTGGAGGTGCCTCCAGCTGCTGGGGAAGATGGTGGCGTCTTTCGAGACGCTGCAGTTTGCCAGGTTCCACTCTCGGGTGTTCCAGTGGAACATTTTGACGGCTTGGTCGGGAAACACACAGACCATGAAATCAGAACAGATAGTGCTGTCTTCGGAAACTCGAGCCTCTCTGAAATGGTGGACAGACGTGGATTCCCTTCAGTGGGGACGGTCACTGCAGTCCTGGAGCTGGCTGGTAGTTACTACCGACGCCAGTCTCAAGGGCTGGGGGGCAGTAGTCTTGGACCTGCGTCTGCAGGGCTTGTGGACTCCAGAGGAGTCGGCTCTACCGATCAACATCTTGGAACTGAGAGCAGTCTGGAAGGTGATTTCTCTGGCGGGAGACAGGTTACAGAGACTCCCTTTAAGGATTCTGACCGACAACGCCACAGCTGCGGCGTATCTGAATCACCAGGGAGGCACACGCAGCAAACTAGCCATGTGGGAGGCGTCCAGAATCTTCCTATGGGCGGAGCAGAATGTGCCAGCAGTATCAGCTATATTCATACCAGGTGTGGAGAATATAGAGGCCGACTTCCTGAGCAGGGAGGAGCTGAAGGAAGGGGAATGGAGCCTAAATTCTCAGATATTCCCTCAGATTACTGTGAAGTGGGGAACTCCGGATGTGGACCAGGTGCCCAGGTTTTATGCTAGAACAAGGGATCCACTGGCAGAAGCAGTGGATGCCATGACTATCCCCTGGGAGGGGAATCTTCTTTATGTTTTTCCGCCAGTTCCAATGCTGGCGAGAGTGTTGAAGAGGATACAGGCCCAAGAAATCCCAGTGATTTTAGTGGCCCCGGATTGGCCAAGGAGGTCCTGGTACTCGAGGCTTCAGAGATTGTCTGTGGACTCGTGGCGTCTACCTCTGAGGTCAGACCTTCGAAGACAAGGACCATTCAATCACCTGGATTCAGCTCGATTAATTTTGACGGCCTGGCTGTTGAGACCGCCATTCTAAGAAATAAAGGATTCTCAGAGGCAGTGGTTAATACCATGATAAAAGCCAGAAAGTCAGTGTCTTCGGCAAATTATTATAGAGTCTGGAAGACTTATATTCGATGGTGTGAGCGACGGAAGTCACATACATCACGTTTTAAGTTGACAAAAATGATGGAATTTTTACAGGATGGGTTTTCCTCTGGGTTAAGCCTTCAATCCCTAAAAGTGCAGATCTCGGCCTTGTCCATTTACTTCCAGAAAAGGATTGCGTTATTACCGGAAGTACAGACCTTCCTATAGGGGGTGTCTCGGTTGAAACCCCCCTACAAACAACCAGTGGCACCTTGGGACTTGTCGCTGGTTTTGGAATGCCTTCAGAAGGCACCGTTTGAACCATTAAGGTCGGCTGACCTTAAGTTCCTTACATGGAAATTGGTCTTTTTGTTGGCAGTGGCATCAGCAAAGAGGGTGTCAGAATTGGGAGCATTGTCATGCAAGTCTCCCTTCCTAATATTTCATGATGATAGGGCGGTTCTTCGGACGGTACCCCAGTTTTTACCAAAAGTAGTCTCTGCTTTCCATTTAAATCAGGAGATAGTTCTGCCTGTGTTTCAACCCCCAGAGGGTTTGAGAAAAAGGGACAAATTGAGGAATTTGGATGTTGTGCGTGCATTACACATCTATGTGGACAGAGTAAAGGGTGTCAGAAAAACTGACACCTTGTTAGTGTTGTATGACATACACAAAATTGGTTGGCCTGCATCGAAGCAGACCATTGCTAGGTGGTTGCGCTCTGTTATAGTGTTTGCATACACTAAAGTTGGTAGGCCTGTTCCGGCCAGGATTAATGCGCATACCACCAGGTCGGTTGCCACCTCTTGGGCGGTTCGACATGGGGCAACAGCTGAGCAGGTTTGCAGGGCTGCCACTTGGTCATCTGTTCATACATTTGCCAAATTCTATAGGTTCTATGAGTTCGCGTCGGAGGACGCATCATTCGGGCGAGCAGTGATGAGAGCTGCAGACCTGAGCGTACCCACCCAAAGGACCGGCTCTGGAACGTCCCAGTGTTGAGCTGTGTCACCAGGACCATTGAGAGAGAAAAAGGGATTTTTGTAAGAACTTACCGTTCGAATCCCTTTCTCTGATATGGTCCTGGTGACACAGCGATCCCTCCCTTACGCTCAGTAAGTATGCCAGGTTCATGATGTTCATGTTATTTGGTTAAAAGTTATTGTTGAAAAATGTGCATATAATATGTGCAGGCGTTTGTACTGAGATTATGTATTCCAGTGGCTTTGAAAGATTGAACTGAAGAGTCCGGGATGCAGTAGGGGAGGAGCCTACCCTCTAAAAGCTTTAGGATAGGTGCCTGGCTCCTTCGGACCCTCCTACATCCCAGTGTTGAGCTGTGTCACCAGGACCATATCAGAGAAAGGGATTCGAACGGTAAGTTCTTACAAAAATCCCTTTTTCCAGGTGACTGTACTAACCCCTAGCAACGGTCACCTGCCTTCTTTTGAAACGGAGGCCTCTGGGATGGATTCCAAAGCCAACTTGGGGGTTAAATCTATGTATTTAAGCAGATGTTTTTGAGAGTAGTTGAACACTTATAACCATAATCTGTGAATTATTGGGCATGACATAGGCAGTGGAATTAGTCGGATTGTGGCTGACCACATTTAAAACATGAGTGGGTCATGGAAAGCCCAATTGTAAATTTCTATGTGAGGCTAAAGAAGATCTATGCAATATGTTGAGAAACATGTCTGAATACATATTGTATGGGAGTGACAAGATCTTGTATGAGCTTTTATAAGTCTTCGATCTGCAGGTTCCGATTTTATGAGACAGGTTGATGAACTTACAACAGCATTTCTAGAATCAGGTTACCCTGAACATCTTCTACTTAAAGCTAGGAAAGAAGCTTCAGGGATGACACAATATTCTATTTTGTCGAAAAATAATGCTTCAATAGATCCCACTTTTACAGCTGATCGCACACCAATCTTCGTATCTAAATTCAACACCCATTCCATTGAACTTAAGAAAATATTAAATAGGAATCATAGGATACTTAGAAGTGATACATTTTTGGCAGATACATTGGAAGAACATCCAAAAATAGTATTTAAAAATAATTTTACTCTTTTAAAAATGCACTTGCACCAAGTCATTTTTCTGCAGGTGAAAGAACTGTTGGGCATGGGAACCCTGATCAGACAAATACAAGAAAGGGCTGTTTTAAATGTCTGAGGCCCAAATGCATCACTTGCAGGTATTTGAAAACCGGGTCGCAGTTTATGTCCCCGAATATAGGTATGCTTCACCCTATAAAAAGTTATATTAATTGCTCCTCAACCTTTGTTATTTACTTGGAGGAGCCCAATATGTTGGTCGGACAACACGTGCTCTGAATGTGAGATTTTTGGAGCATAGAAGAAATGTTCTCAAGGGAGTCCTCACTCACAGTTTGTCCCGTCACATTCAACGTAAACACCAGGGTAATATCGATAATCTAGTTGTCCAAGGAATTGAAATGATTGATTCTACCCCTAGAGGAGGGGATCGTTTTAATCAGCTATGCAGAAAATAAGCTTACTGGATTTATTAATTAAACACCCTACATCCAGCGGGTCTAAATGAATGCAAAGAACTTACCAATGTTTAGCTGCTTCCCCAGATCATTGTTGTTCCCTCCTTTCTCTCCTTCTTTTTTTCCCCTCAGCTATTTGAGATGACCATGTTGGCTTTAGTCCATTTTTGTCTAATTTCCACATGTTTAAAAATAATAACAAAAACTTATGGTATTATGTATTCAACTGATTAATTATGATAGTAATATAAGGTTTCCTGATTCCTATCTTGTCGATATTGTCTTGTGATCATCTATCGTAAAATTAGCGTATCCATATGTAAAATGAAATTTATATCTGTTTAGTACTTGAACCAATGTGCCCTTAGGGACAGTCACACTTAGGTTTCCCGTTGCTAAGCCCACTGAGCCACGGCTCCATCCAGTGCGCTGTTAAAGTTTATTAATTCTATTTGAACTTGTTTATATTGAGTGCAGGTGAACCAGAACTACCCCTTCCAAAATGTCTATTCTTCTATTTACAAACTTAGAGGCAATTCTCAAGGGTTACCATTTTTTATTACAAATATGTGAGAGTTATATATAATACTCACTATATATAAATAAAAATTAAAACATTTTTTTATAATTTTCTCCGGACAATACCTATTAGGTGTTTGAACCTGCGAGACTATGGAGTTGGTTGGGCTCTAGGACGGTTGTCTTACTCCCTACGCCACAGCTCCAGTCAGTTTGTCTCATTTTATTTATTAGTTTGCATTAAAGTGATGCCATTCCTTTCTTTCTTTGTCTATTTAAATGCAGTTTATATAATTAGCTATGCTTGCTTTTTTAACATTGCTCCTTAAGAATATATTTAATGTTTTGTTCCATCGTATATTAATGTTATAAGCTCCATTAAAAGGGAGAGAATATTCATTATACTCCCTTTGAGCTCATACAGAGTTAACACACACCTGGGTTTTTGATTAATTAGCCTACAGATCCAATCTGATTGGCAGAACTTCTGTTAAATACTGGAGACCTATGGCCATTGTTTTACTTCCTTCTGATGAAACAGCAACCTATGCAAAGCGGAGAAATGCGTCAAGGATAATACATTTGGATTCTACAAAAATCTCCTGATATCACCAGCCCGTTATTGCTCACCGCTATCACAGCAGCATCCGGCGCTTCATACCTCCCATCGGAGATTGGTAAGCACGCCTCACCTCTCCATCACCATCTGGAATCTGTAAGTCCACACGCTAAGCACCTATGTTTGCGGCTCGCTCCCTGCCGAATCATCTCATCGGCCAGCCGGCTTTTGCCGACCGCTTTAGCGGGTGTAGCTTGAGCCGCATCCCTGATACCATCATTGTGTGACTGTGGCAAGGAGACAACTACTCTTGTATTGAGGTATTGCCGGCATATGGGTTTACAATAAACCACCCTTTGATTATATTCAAGTGGGCATATCTACTACCGCTACTGGCCAATTCCGCCATCATGTTTAAACAAACCAAGGCTTTGAGAACTGCCAATTTGTTAACCAACACATTTCAATACCAATCTCTCCCTTTCTGGAGAGACTCTATCGCCCAATGAGTTTTTATTTCTATTAAACACCACTCCGGAGCTGGTTATAACAGATTAACATCATCTGTTTTTTCAAAGTAGATACTGAGGAGCTGTTTTTTATTTGTTTTTTTATTTGTTATGTTATGTATGCATGTTTAAGTCTGTATACAGTGATGTTTTATAAATCATATTTTCTATTGATTGCATCAATAAATATATATATTTTTTAACTATAATTCTTCCAGTTGTGTGGCGCTCTCTTTTACAACTACAGAGCTCTCTATCTATCTATCTATCTATCTATCTATATATATATATATATATATATATATATATATATATTTGATTAAATTGCTCTGTAACCGTAAAATATTTACTATGTCTGAATACATATTGTATGGGAGTGACAAGATCTTCTATGAGCTTTTATAAGTCTTCGATCTGCAGGTTCCGAATTTGTCATGTCCACTTTTGGGGACCTCATTGAGAAACTGGCAAATCTAAAATAAGTTGTATATAATTGTAAGTCACGGCGATTGCTCTCTTTCTTGTTGGTGTTTGTTGGAAAAAAGTGTCTAGAGAGTTTGACCATTTAGCTGCTAATACTGGGTATTTCTCATTTGCATCCT
This sequence comes from Crinia signifera, assembly GCF_055691185.1. Taxonomy (NCBI): domain Eukaryota; kingdom Metazoa; phylum Chordata; class Amphibia; order Anura; family Myobatrachidae; genus Crinia; species Crinia signifera. The sequence continues at coordinate 98,688,984 of NC_139221.1, read as the reverse complement.
GGAACAGGAGAGGCCGTTTTGCAGAGATGTTCACTAGGCACCCAATTTTAACTACTGGTTTTGCAGTGTAAATGATTGCCGCTTTAAAAAATCCTGGAGATTTCTTACCAAATCTCTCACTTTCAGAATCTCTCATCCTATTACATTTCTCCCTATGTGTCAAGTCTAAACAATTGTGGATAGCGGTTGGACAAAATCCAAGTTAGAGGTGTCTGGCATGGATGCAAGCTCAGAATAGAAAGCTAAAGAGGCAAAACATTACCGAATACTGTACTCCAGCTACCAACCTGTGCTAACTCAATAGAAGGGCAACCAAGCTAATAAAAGTCTTTAAGCAACATAAACAAACTAGCCAAATTAGGAATGTTTATGGTGGAAAAGAGATGTTTAAGAGGGGAAATGCTTAACATGTACAAATATATCAGGGGGCAATATACCGAATTATCAGGCAAACTCCTTGTTTTGAGGTCAGAGTCTAGGACATGTGGGCATGAGCTCAGACTAGAGGAAATACAATTCCGTACCCTTAGAAGGAAAGGCTTTTTTTCAGTCAGGGCAGTAAAGGTTTGGTGTTGGCGGACACAGTGAATACATTTTAAAATAAGGTTGGACAATTATTTATTGGAGAAAAACATTCAGGAGTACAACCCATAACCCTTATTTTAGCTTAAAATTGAAACAGCATAAATTGTTGAACTTGATGGACAAATGCCTTTTTTCAACCTCAACTACTATGTTACTATGTGTAAGGACATGGAGCAGCATGAAAATCTCCAAAGACTTTTGTTATTAGCGACTGCCAGAAAGCTGGCAACTAGCTATGGCGCAGTGGTTGAAAGCCGTGAGGTCAGGTAACTAGAATTTATCTGTAGTGATTGGAATGTTTTGTGGAGTAAATCTCCAAGTGCAAGTGTGACTTTTGTCATAGAGAACCAGATGTTTCTACTACAATTGATTGCTGCATGTCAAAATTGTCAGAATTTGTTTTTAATTTTTATAATGGAATCTCTTGATTTGTAGAGCACTATAAAAAAACTTGCTTATTTGGTACAGTAATGTGTGTGTCTGGTTATAAGCTGCTGGACATCATTTGATGCTACAGTATGAAAATGCTAAGTACCATGAGACATCTGTTTTGACATACTGTGCTAAATACTTGTTTCAGCTGTTCATTTAGGTGTGAGATGTAATCAATCACTTTGGTATGTACTGTAATTCCTATCACTAAAGTGCCATAATTGTTTTTAACAATCTACTTTGGTTATGTGGTATACTGCTTTAGGTCGAAACAAACTTACGCATAAAACATTAAGCATTGTGCTACCTTTGTTTCAAAACATTTATAGTTAATCAAAATATAATTCTTAAGTTGCTTGGTGCACGCTGCTAAAGGAATTGGTTGGTTTGTTTTTTTAATTGACTCAATGAACTTTGGAGCTTACTTATATAATCATTTGTAATTATGAAATTTGCAGACAATATCATTTATTAAATACTTAATTTTATGTAATGCAATTAAATGATGTGTGTGGTAATGTTCAATATGAATATAATTTTTTTCAGCACCACGGGTTCTTATTTATTTTTTAATTTATTTAATCTTTTTTTTAATTACTTCCACAAATCCATTGGCAGTGTGCTTCATATTTAACTCTTCTTATCCTTGCCTTGAGCATGCATAGTCTATTGATTTAAATCAATACTTATAATTTGCAGTGGCAGCCCATACTGGACTGTATACTGAGGTCAGAAACCCTATCACATTTTTGATGCAAAAAGTCACCTTACTTTCCATAGAGACTTAAGGTGTCCATACACTTGTCCACTTTGGGCCCAATTTCACCTGATGTTGACGGATCGGGTCCATACCAGATGTGTTTGTCAACCAATCCGATGCACGGTCCTGTGCGCATGAGATCAGAGTCCGGACAGCTGCACATAAGATAAATCTTTTTAGCACCCGTCATTGTGTCGCATTCGATCCCCGAGGGGGGAAATCACTCTTCCAGCTCTGCAGCCAGCAGTGGGTGGTAGTAGAAATGAAAAAACATTCAAAAAAATGGGTGACCGCTGATTGGCTGAGAGACATTTCTCAGCCAATCAGTGGCTGTCCATTTGGTACTTGTTTAGTTTCACTGCGGCAGCTCTATGCTATGCTGACAGCGTAGCTTAGGCTACGTTGTCAGCATAGCAGGCGCCGCCGTGAAACTACACTGGGACCAGAGTGGTGGGTGGCAGAGGGTGGGTTTTATACTTACCGATCCCAGCAGGCAACAGTCAAGGGCGACGGGTGGCAGCTTTCAGTCCCCCTCCTCTGGCAGTCACTCCCCGGCGCTAGCAATGTACGTAATTCAGCACATTGCTGCTGGGGGAGCTTCACATGGTTTCCCTGCTCCCCCAGTGGCAATACACTTATTGCATACATTGTATGCTGGCAGTGCCGGAGGAGGGGGACTGAACGATGGCGCCGAGGAGTGACTGCCGGAGGAGAGGGACCCATCGGTGGGTCGCTGGGACCCAGCGGACGCAGTGGCTGGGCCGGAGGAGGGTAAGTATAACGCGCAACACACACACACACTATCCATGTCATATCGCCAGTATCCACGTCGGCGTGGAGTTGATTTTATAAAGTGTGGTGAGTGCAGCGAGCCACTGAGCCCGAAGTGTGGCAAGCAGTGGCGGAAGTCTCGGAGGCAATGGAGTCATTTGCCGCCGGGCGCCACGTTTGAAGGGGACACTCGGCAGCCTGACATCCATTGCCTCCGATAAACGCCACCCCCTGCGCGCCAGCCAGAATACTCTAATCAGAGCAGCAGTGCTGCAGTGATAGAAGGCACGCTGCTCCACGATCTCTGTGTCTGTGAGAGGAAGAGGAGGCGGGACTTCCTGTCACACACAGCCCCTGCCTCCTCCTGACAGACCTGTCCTGCAGCCTGTCCAGCTCTTCTTCACCTTCCACACACAATCTATGTTCTGACTCCTGCTACAGTATGGACGGATGCTACTTTTATAGGTGAGATGCCAGTTGTAGTGTTATTATTACTACATTTGTAGTGTTTATTAAACTATTTATGTGTAGTGTGTTTGTGTGTATCTGTATAGGTCTATGTTTATATGCATGTGTTGCTTTGTGTGCATATGTGGCTGTGTGTTTACAGAGCTGTGTGTATATGCATATGTAGTTGTGTGAATACATGTGTGTGTGGTTGTGTGTATACATATGTGTATGTTGCTGTGTGTATTCATGTGGGTGTATGTGTATACATGTGTGTGTGGCTCTGTGTGTACATGTGTGTGTGTGTGTGTGTGTGTGTGTGTGGATACATTATGTATACACACAACCACACACACACTGCAACATACACACATATGTATAATACATATGTGTGTATGTTGCAGTGTGTGTGTGGCTGTGTGTATACATGTGGATGTATGTGCATATGTATCTGTGTGTGTATAAATGTGTTTGTGTTTGTATGTGGCAGTGTATAATTGTGGGTGTATGTGCATATGTACTGTAGCTACTGTATGTGTATACATGTGATGTATGTGGCAGTGTGGCTTCATGTGCGTATGTGGCTGTGTATAAATGTGTGTGGCTGTGTGTGTGTGTATGTGTGTATATATATGTGTGTATGTGCCTATGGGGGTGTGTCTACATATATATATATTTTTTTTGGGGGGGGGGGACATCACATTTTTCGCCTCCGGGCCTCTGTTACAAACTTACGCCACTGGTGGCAAGGGAATGCGTATTCGCGTGCGCTCGCTATTCTTCGGACTCGGTGGCTCGCTGTGCTCGCCACACTTAATGAAATCAACTCCACACCAACAAGAATACTGGGAGTATGACGTGGATTGTGGGGATATTAACCATTGTTTAGTTTCAGGGCTACAGAACAGTTACCGTATATACTCGAGTATAAGTCGACCCGAATATAAGCCGAGGCACCTAATTTTGCCACAAAAAACTGGGAAAACTTATTGACCCGAGTATAAGCCTAGGGTGGGAAATGCAGCAGCTACTGGTACATTTCCCTGTATAATAATACCAGGAAACAACAGTCGTCTCCCCCTCCATAATAGCAGAACACCACAGGCTGCTCCCCCTGCCTAATAGCAGGACACCACAGGCTGCTCCCCCTGTCTAATAGCAGGACACCACAGATAGCTCCCCCTGCATAATAGCAGGACACCACAGGTGGCTCCCCCTGCATAATAGCAGGACACCACAGGCTGCTCCCCCTGTCTAATAGCAGGACACCACAGATAGCTCCCCCTGCATAATAGCAGGACACCACAGGTGGCTCCCCCTGCATAATAGCAGGACACCACAGTCTGCTCCTCCTGCCCAATAGCAGGACACCACAGGCTGCTCCCCTGCTCACCCCTGGGACACCACAGGCTGCTCCCCTGCTCACCCCTGGGACACCACAGGCTGATCCCCCTGCTCACCCCTGGGACACCACAGGGTGATCCCCCTGCTCATCCCTGTGACACCACAAGCTGATCCCCCTGCAAGGGACAAAACACATGGAGGGGAGAGGAAGCAGCCATCGCTTACCTCCTCAAGCGTCCGACTCCAGGGGGCTTGGGGTGCGCCGCTGAATGGCTCCACGGGAGGGGTACGCAGCCGCTGCTGCCACTGCCCTGCCGTCCACTTCGCTGCCCGGCTCCACTTTGAATAAAGGCGCGGCTACGGCAACATGGCCGCCGGCCTCCTTCACTGAGGACATGTATAGTGCAGGAGGCCGGCGGCCATGTTGCCGTAGCCGCGCCTCTCCTCAAAGTGGAGCCGTGCAGCGAATTGGATGGCCGGACTTAGGACAGAAGCTACTGACTCGAGTATAAGCCGAGTTGGGGACTTTTTCAGCTAAAAGAAACGCTGAAAAACTCGGCTTATACTCGAGTATATACGGTACGTAGTTTACGTAGGCAGCATATGGGCAGTACGGATGGTTTAACGGTTAGCATTACTGCCTCACAGTGCTGAGGTCATGGGTTCTATTCCCACCATGACCCTGACTGTGCGGAGTTTTTATATTCTCCCCGTATTGCATGGGTTTCATCCGGGTACTCCAGTTTCCTCCCACAGCCAAAAAATATACTGTTAGGTTAATTGGCTCCTAACAAAAATTAACCCTAGAATGTCTGTGTGTGCACGTACATGTGACAGGGAATATAGAATGTAAGCTCCACTGGGGCAGGGACTGATGTGAATGTTTGAATATTTTCTGTAAAGAGCTGCGTAATATGTATGCGCTATATAAGAAACTGTTAATAAATAGTGCTGTATTGGTATTCTCAATACAGCACTATGAAAACTACGTAACTGCCGCAATGAAACTAAACAAGTACCGTCCATTCTTTTGAATGTGGTTTTTTTTTTACGTCTCTTGCCTCCCACCTTCAGCTTCAGATTTATCGCATGTAAAAATGGCACATCAAGTAAGCCTTGGGGGGAGCTCAAGGAAATTAATTTTGACTTAGGAGATGTCGGACAAGTGTACAGGCACCTTAACCCTCTGTATTGAGAGAGTTACTTTTGCCAAGAGAGAACTCAACAAACTTTTGCATAACCCTAACCCCCCTTTTTGTGCCTAACTTTCTCCTCCCACAGCCTAACCCTAACCCTCCCCCTAACCCTAAGTCCACCTAGTACCTATGTCTAACACCGTATCCCCCCCTGGCCCTATGAGACCATGCATACTTGTGATTGGGATGCCGGCTGTCGGGATTCTTGCGTTTGCATTCTGTTCCATGTTGGATATCCAGCATTATGGCTGGCGACTTTGTTACTGGGATTTCATCATTTGGCATCCCCACTGTCACTTTAACTGCATCCCATTCACACATGTGCAGGCCCATATGGATTTCACCCATAGTGTATGGGGGCCTTAAGCCTTTTACCAGATTACCTCTTTACCTCGGAATCGAATGTTGAGCACTCCGATCCACAGAAAGACACACAGTAGTGCATGCCCACCTCCTGCCTGATTAGGTAAGGTTATGATGCATGTGAATATGGTGCCCTATGTATATGATCTCTATAGGTTCCCGCCTTACTTTTGGCAGAAATACTCAATTAATTATAAATGTTTTCATTATTTCATTGATCTTGGCATATACAAAGTGAAACCGCATGATTACTGTCTACATCCTGTAAAATCAGATGTCAGTGAAGGTGCCCATACACTGTACAATATTCCCGTGCGTTTTGATCTAGATTGTTGATCGCATGCGATTTGCGAGCGATGAGATATGATCGGGACCTAGTTCAAAAATAAATGCAGAGACTTTATATGCTGTATGATGGGATGCCAGCGGGAGGGCACATCGCACAGCACCCTCACACTGTGTATGGGCACCTTAAATGTAAAACACTTTTTCACAAGTATAACTATTATGCACTGATTTTGAAGGATGTAAGCCCCATAAACACTACAGTTTCTGCCGATATCGGCGGCAGTGGGAACAAATGCATTCACACTTGCTGATGCTGCCGCAGAGGGAGTGACGGCCATGCTGCAACAGCATGGCCCTCGTTAACGAGATCCTCCCATGCAGAGTTAAGGTATTAAGTGTGCACAAAAGAGGATATTTTAATAGTCATTGCTAAAAAGTCCCTTTTTGTGAGCGATATATTTTACAATATCCTCTAGTGCCTTCATGGCTAACCTTGACACTCCAGATCTTATTGAACTACACATCCCAGCATGCCCTGCTTCAGTATTAGCATGGCCAAATAGCAAAGCTGTTGCAGAGCATGCTGAGATGTGTAGTTCAATAACATCTGGAGTGTCAAGGTTAGCCATCAAGGCTCTAGTGCAGGGATGGGGAACCTTTGGCCCTCCAGATGTTGTTGCACTACACATCCCAACAGCCCTGCAACAGTTTTAGGATTGTCAAATAGCAAAACTGTAGCAAGGCAGGCTGTGATGTGTGGTTCAACAACAGCTGGAGGGCCGAAGGTTCCCCATCCCTGCTCTAGTGTGTATGGTATCCGGACTATTTGTCTACAGCAAAAACATAGACAGCCATTAGATAGACACCATTAGTTAGACAAACAGAAAGGTCGACATGCAAATAGGTCGACACTGCCATTAGGTCGACAGTGTCTAGGTCGACAGTCAAAAGGTCAACATGCTTTTTTTCACTGTTATTTGAGCTGACATGTGCCGACAGGCGGTATTTCATGCCCTACCACCCACTACGGTGTGGAGTTAGATTATAATAGTGTGCCGAGCACAGCGAGGCATCGTGCCCGAAGCATTGCGAGCGAAGCGAGCGATGCGAGGGGCTGCGTTTCACTTCAAACTGTGTCCATGTTGACTGTGTCGAAATTTGGGTAAAAAAAACAGTGAAAAAAACCATGTCGACCATTTTGACTGTCGACCTAATGGCAGTGTCGACCTTTTTGCATGTCGACCTTTTGCATGTCGACCTTTTGCATGTCGACCTTTTTGCATGTCGACCTTTTTTGCATGTCGACCCTTTTGCATGTCGACCTTTTTGCATGTCGACCTTTCTGTTTGTCTAACTAATGGTGTCTATCTAATGGCTGTCTATCTTTTTGCTGTAGATCCCTTGTCCCGCATCCATGTGTATGGGGCTTTAAATATTTCATTTTTAGGTTATTGCAGTATACATTAATATTCACAGTATGCTGCTCTAATATTGTGCAATTCGCTTCACAACGTGATTATCTTTTTACATTTTTGGTATAAAGTTACATTTTTTTAAAGCTTACATTTTATTACTGTCTACAGTAGTGAGCTGTAGTTATTTTTAACTATTAAAAAAAAAAGTTATAGTACTTTGGTACTTTTTCTCAGTTTGTCAAGATACACATAGTTAAACAACCCCTTTTCCATCTGCAAGCCGGGTTGCACCCAGGATTTTGTACCCGGCTACAACCTGCGTGCGACCTGGCTTGCAATCCCATTCACACGGGCGGGTGACGTCATCGGGGGTGGGGTCGGGGAGGCACTTGGGAGATGAAAAAATCTCCCAGTGCTGGCTTTTGCACTGTAGTGAACAGGACCCGGGTCGCATCGACTCCGGTTATCCATTTACACTACACAGTGACCCAGGTTAAACACGTGTTAACCCTGGTCGCTACTTGGGTAGAAATGCCGGGTCTCACGACCTGGGTTATTTCTACAGGGAGCATTTCCACCTGCCTAAAATCCCGGGTTTTGCAAGCTCCCGTGCAAAAACCCAGGATATTTAGGCTAGTGGAAAAGGGGTTGGTCAAGTTACACAGAGTTAAACAACTATATACATTATAGTTGTGTAGATCTATGGAACAGAACAAGATATTTAAATTGCATTGTACAGGGAATATTATGTTGAGCTTGTTATTAATTATCTGTTATTAGCAGATGGCCAGGGTATTGTTGCAGCTGTAGTCATTTTGGATGGGGGCCATGATCTAAATCAAAAGGACATAATTAAATATCTATACACTGTGGGTATTTCTTTACACGTGTAGTTTCCATTAGCGATAGCATAATTAACCAAAATACTCTAATCTGTAGAACATGTCATGAGGTTGTTCAATTATATTACTCTGATTTATTTTTTTCTCCTTTGCATATACTATATAGTGTGTATTGTATCAGTGCTTTTGTAACATGCTAAATAGGGAAACATTTATGGGAGCAATCCTGTAAAAACTTTGCACCTTGAAACTCCTCAAAGATAATAGATAAACTTTGGTTATGTTTGCTTGTCTCCCATAAAGGTGCAAACAAAAATATGTACTGTTTTGGTTTCTATAAAACCAGATTTACCTGCAGCCACATATTGTGCGAGGCTACCGATTAATTTACTGTGCCTCATACGCTTCTGTGATAAAGAGTCAAAGTCCATTGTTTGTCTATCTGTATTGCCGTATGTTTGAGAACAGTGGAATCTCAAAGATTCTTGATAAATGGGGAGTATTCAATTCCGGGTGAATTTCTCGCCAGGAAAAAAAAAATCTGCAATTTTTGCCTGTTTTTTGAGGCAAATTCAACTCGCCCTATTCAATCCCAGTGCTGATTTTTTGCCTGGGCAAAAAATCCAGCATCGGCGAAAACCACTTGGATCATCGAAATTGCAGCAAATTCACGAATTTTGGATTTTCTACCATGTTTGCAGCAGTTTTCCCATCCAGATTCACCAAAAAAGGTTAAACTGCTTTGGCGAAAACAGATTTGATTAAATACTAATCAGCCTTGCCAGGAAATTTTCTCTGGATTGAATACAATACATTCCGTCATGTTATAAGTATGATGCATAAATGTTAAGTAAATTCATGGGCTTAATGAATTTCAGCTAAAACCAACATGAAATTTACCTTTATTCTCTCATACAAAGAAAAGCAAGGTGCTGTTTAATTGAATCAGATGTGATTACTATTAAGAAAATATAATTTTATAGTTGTAGTACAGTTTGTCACCAAGAATGTTTTCAACCTGCTTCATGTAGTCAAAAAGTAATCGTAGTACACTGTATAATCAACAGAATAATAAACCATTGCACATGCTAAGGTATGCTAAATATTGTAAAATATTCGAGTTGAGAAGATGATTAAATTTGGATAGCTTATTCTTTAGTTAAACTAAAGGCCAGTTTGTGGAACTGGATATAAAAGGATCTCTGATTATTTTAATGATCGGAAATATTGTCCGGGATTGAATAGCCCCTCAAACTTAAAGCGGTAACAACACATTAAAGAGGCAGTACACAGAGAAACACTGCAAAGTTAAATCTCCCCATGTTTATTTAAATACAAAACCTTCAACCCTATTGAGATGTCTCTGAGTGTACTTAATATTTTTTAATATGTTTAGTCTATATACATATATTCAGATGTAAGAGGAATAATAACCAATTAAAAAATGTGGTTCTATTGAAAGACATAAAACAAATCCTGTCGAAGCCTGACAAGTTTGGATTGTTAATGTATATGATATATATATATATATATATATATATATATATATATATATATACAATGAAAAATGGAGATCCTTATGTACAAGCTTAATGGTTGGGCAGCTTCCTAGGGCAGTATTATGCCGCTGATTCACCGCTTTTTACGGCAATTGTGTACTATTTTCATGCTCCACAGCATATCTTTTGCCTAAAAAAGTGATTCGCCCTAGTCAATGCTCAAAATTCGCCGACGGTGAACAGTGAGTGATGGACAATTCGCCTGTTAGTCGCCGCAATTCACTGCTGTTTTTCACTGTGATTGGCCGTGAGTGTATTCAATGCTAGGATGGCGAATTGCTTTCAGCGTGACTTTCGCTGTGCTTCACCGTGTAGCAATCACCATCTTTTTAAGGTGAACTGGAATGTTATCTTTTAAAATAGAGAATATGCACGAGCAGGAGCAGTGCAGTGGCTCCCTACCTGCGTCTCCTGCCAGCTCTCCGGGGGGGCAGCTGCTGCTGTTTGTCTCCCCGGGAGCCCTCCTTTCCCCCCACCCCACACACACACATTCCGGCGCAGGCATGGAGACTTCCATCTACCTGCCTGCCACCATTGCCTGGGGTTAAAATTCGCCGTCAGGGGCAGCGAGCCCCTGCGGCATTGAATAGGGCGACAGGAAGGGCTGGCAGCGAATGTGGTGGAATGCGGCGAATGTGCAGTGAATCCTAAACATGCCGAAAATTGTCATTGAATACTGCCCCTAAAATCAATTCAGTTGTTATCTACAGTGTATAATTGGGGTACAGTTGAGGGTATCTCAAAAATCCATCACATGGAGGTGCTCCAGAGAGTGATGGCAAGTACAATAGAAAGGAGAAGACAAAATCAGTTAGGTAATTTTGTCAGTTATGGGGCATGTAAATAATGCTTTTATAAGTCGTAAACAATGACTGCAAGCATCAAACTGCACTTTCATCAAGACTGATCAAATAAACCTAATAGTCTCCACCATAAAAAAGTTGCTGTATTCAGTAAATTAAACCTAGGATTTCATGCTACATAGACAATTTTCTAAATATTTTAGGACTTCAAAAATCTCTAGTTGTTTTACTAATTCCTACCAAAAGCATCTGGTTAATGTCAAGTCTTTGGGGGATATTCAATCACCAGCGAGCATCTCCTGTCAGGGAGATGCCTGCTGGGCCCTATTCAATGCTGTCTTCCCCGACAGCATTGAGCATGGTATCTCGGAGGAACAAGCCCGACATCACAAGCTGTCGGGCTCGTTCTCCTGAGAACGGCCGGGAAGTGACGAGCTGCCGGCTGCAGCTCACCTCTTCCTGGCCCCAACTCGCGGCCATGCCCTCTTCTCGACATTGAATCCCGCATGCATGTTCTCGGTCGAGCTAACCGAGAACGGGACTGGATCACGGCGGTCGAGCAAGCTCGACTGCCGTGACACTCACATTGAATACCCCCCTTAGAGATGGTTGGATAGATTACAGGTGCAACTTAATATTTGTAGTATTCATCTTGGGGCACTTAAATGAAACAAACTGAAAACAATAGCTAACAGAATAATTTTTGTTTCTGGATGTGACATTGGTGGGCCAGTGGAAGGCCCTGGAAACAGGAACTTGGGGGTTTCACATAACTGGAGTACATACTGTACACAGGAATGAGAGGTAACTGGACACAAGGGCACAGCTGGAACAGGGTATTGGTTAATACCAGGAACAGAGGCGCGGGGTCTAACCCGCTGGTGGTCTTCACCAGGGAACCCAGCGAGGGGCTTTGGTCTTCGCTGCACCCAACAAGCAGGTCACGGCCATCTGTATTGTCCCCTGATTCCAACTGTGTGTGCCCGAAGAGCTTGACATTCAGCAAGTGATTATTGCAGGTATGAAGCTATGGAATATACTAAGAACTAACCGGTATGGGAACTTATGAACTAATGAGCTATCGGTCAGTGATGCTCGTGATTATCAGTCTGAGAAATTATGTTGGTATTCCAGCCTGGGAGCTAATTCTGGAAACTATCAGTCTAGGAACCGATGCTGGTGTTGACTGGATATTGGTCTGGGTACCGATATTATTGCTGTCTGTCTGATTAAAGATGGTATACTGATGAGAGGGTACTGATGGTGACATTCTTCAGCCTGTAGTAGAGGTGATTGGTTTGGGAACCAATCACAAGCTCCCAGATGGGAGCCAATGGTAAATTAATCAGTCTGGGAGCCGATGGTATGATTGGTCTTCAGCCTGGGAGCCAGTAGTAGAGGTAATCAGTTTGGGAACCAATGGTGTAGTACCTTGGCCTGGGAACTGATGGTAATGTAATCAGCCTTGGAGCCAATGGTATGATCGGTCTGGGCACTGATGGTGCGGCCTGGGAGCCGATGGAATGATTGTCCTTCAGCCTGGGAGCCAGTAGTAGAGGCGATCGGTTTAGGAACTGATGGTTTAGTACCTTTGGCCTGGGCACCGATTGTGATTTAATCGGCCTGGGAGCCAATGGTATAATCGGTCTGGGATCCAATGGTGCAGCCTGGGAGCCGATGCAGAAGTTTTTCAGGCTGGGAACCGATGGTGCGGCCTAGGAGCTGATGGAGGTATCAGTCTGGGAACCATAGGTGTGGCCTGGGATTCGATAGAGGTATATGTCTGGGAACCAATGGTAGTGTAAGGGCCAGCAGAAGCTAAACCAGACCTGTCCTCTAACTCTGTTGCCCCAGACTGGTGTCAGTGAACACGTGCGGTGCTAGGCTTCACCTTTAACCGCCCAGGCTGTAAGGGCGAATTAGGTCTGCCCAGACTCCGTTGCAGTCGGGTCTTAAGGTGGGACAACGTGTTCGCTGAGGCGGACTGTGCGAAAAAGGAAAACTAACTAAACTTGAAAGGGACAGGCCGGAGCCCATCTAGGGTGACCCAGATGGGAGGTTATCCACCAGGTGTAGCTGTGTATACTGGTGGAAACCCTTAAACAGATGTAACACACAGTGGATGTATGAACACAATATAAATGCAACAATGCACAGAGGTGGTATATACAGATGCACCGGTGGACAAAAGGTGGTAAGGTACATGGTGCAGGTGCAACAATGCACAGGGATGGTGTTATAACAATAAACCCCAGAATACCGTACTGAGGTGGAACAACCTAAAGAGGTTGAATCAACCTCACAGTGCGGAAATACACAAAGAGGCAAATGTAACGCAAGTATACTGGGAATAAGAAAGACTGCATGGAGACCCCTGACTTATCTGGGATGTGTGAGACCACAGATGAAGATCAGGTAACAGCAGCCAGGTACACAAGAAATGGCTGGAGACTCTGAATGTAGCAGGACCCAGGAATGGTATATTCCTGGGTCCTGCTACATTCAGAGTCTCCAGCCGTTCCTTGTGTACCTGGCTGCTGTTACCTGATCTTCATCTGGGAACTTGCACAAGACTGGAACCAGGACGCTCAGACAAAACAAGCTTGCACACAGCACTAGGAACTATGAGCTATGACTGGCAGGTTACTACAGGTCAGGATGCCTTAAGAAGGCCTCAAGTAATCAGGGCAGCTGTGCACCATCCAGCCCAGCAGGACTAATGAGGTCAGACTTGAGCATAAATTATCCACAGAGGACTGGGCTGAAATGGCACAGATTCACCACTGGAGGCCACCAGAGAGTCAACCACCAACATAGACTGAAATTAACCCATGAGATACAAGACAGATAGGAGTCATAAATGATGACTCCTAACAGGTAGGTCCTGTGCTGGTATCCTGTAAGGCTGAAACCTTAGGGAATCTGGAGATCAGCAGGGAGTCAAATAGGGGATGTAATCATGATTTAAGTGCAGCAACAGGAGCTGGGTATACAGGAGACAGGTATAAGACTGGAGTCTTGGAAGCAGTCTCAGGGATAACTCAGGAAACAAACAGTTGTTCAAGAAGAATACTTACAGTATCTTCTGGGTCCGGGATGCTTTCCTTTTCGTATTCTTCTCTATTCTGAAAAAAAAAAACAAGATGAGAGGAAGGAGCGTTTAGGGAGGGGGGATGCTAAGGAAATCCATGAAAGAAAGACTTGTCCCAGAGTTTCAGGGTTATTTCCTCACTTACATAGAAATGTAGTGAGGTTAAGCATATCTGGGTATCTTTAATTGATGGATGTAAAACTTCCGTTGACATCAAGATATCTATCAGATTGCGTACCCATACTCATGGTTAAATGTGTGGAGTCACGATCATAAAGGTATCTTTTTCATATAAGGTATCTTTATTTGACGGTTATAAAACCATACATAAAATATGCTTAAAATGTGTATATAAAAAACCTTTCTGCCACTGGAGGGGAGTCTGGTCTTGGAGCAGGCAGGACACAAGTACAGGGCTACAGACCGGTATCCCAGTTGCTGTGGGGGGCAATGAACTACGAAACTCCTTTAGCAGAGAGTATCTTCAAAGTTGTTCAAGGCACTGGAGGATTCTGGGAGCCTTGCTTATATCCCTCAAGATTGCTGGTGATTGGTTACTGGCCTCAGAAGCAATTAGGTCAGAACCAGGAAGTGTAACAACCTAGATTCACTTGGATCAAGTAACCTGTGCTGGAGTTTGAAGATTGGTTGCGATATGCAGCGGATGGTCTCCAATATGGAGGCACCCAGTATGCAGACAAGAAAAAAACAGAAATTAGTCTGTGATGCAGTCTGTCAGGAATGTGATGCAGCAGCACATTGGAACTGAGAAAACATACGCTGGAAATGTTAGGTTCATGACAATCACATTGTAATTGATTAAGACAATTGTAAATTATTCTTATTCCTCCGAATCAGCTTTTGATTCAGAATCTCTAAAAAGTCTACCACTTCATTGCCTTATTAGGCGTGACCAGCAGGATCCAAGTTAACCAAGGGCCTACAAGGGTACTAAACCCAAGATGAGGGAGATGCGAGATGACAAAGTTGAAGAACAGTATAGCTTTATTTTTTTAATACATCCTCCCACACTTTGGGCCTTATTCTAGTTCACTCTTTCTGACAAAATCCTTCTTAGATGGACAAAACCATGTGCACTGCAGGTGGGGCAGATGTAACTTGTGCAGAGAGAATTAGATATGGGTGGAGTTTTACTTCAAAGTGAGATCTATATTGCAGTGTAAAAATAAAGCAGACAGTATTTACCCTGCACAGAAACAAAATAACTCACCCAAATCTAATTCTCTCTGCACATTCTACATCTGCCCCCCTGCAGTGCACATGGTTTTGTCCATCTAAGAAGGATTTTGTCAGAGTCAACTAGAATAAGGCCCTTTGTCACCAAGAGGACTCTCCATACTTTTTAAAGGATTAATTTTTGTCCAAATAAATAGACAGTGGGCCATTTACATTCTAAAATAGGAAGACTATTTAGACTTGGAAAATAGTTTGCTAATGCAAATGAGATTTTCTATACAGTTTGGTTTTATACTATATATGGTAATTATAGTACTTTTTACCCTTCCTTTTCCTAATTTTAGTATTTAAACCAATTTGGGAATGATCAACAAATAACTGGCAGATACCAAAAATTATAATAATAATTTGACCCAGGCTAAACAGCAGGCATAAATAGCTTTACAAATACTGAAGTCACCAATTAAGTTATAGGTCCTGCATACAAGGGTGAAGCTGTTAGGCTCCAAGATCTTAGGGATTATGATGAGGAACTTTGTAATCAGTTGTAACTGTCACATATACTGTAGAAACATGCAACCTTATATATCATATACATTTTTTTAATTGATTGCATTGTTAATGAATGCGCATTTAATAACTGATTGGAACCTAGTCATTACCAAATTAATAAAACTCTAATAAAGTGCCTAGATTGTCCTACAATTTTGTTACATTAGTCTCTTGTGTGTCCAATTTCTCAATTTCTTGATGGCTGTCTACAGGCTTTTGATGGTCAGATATCTACATATTGCAGGACAATTTATCACAAAGTTAAATTTTTTAGGTTTTATGTCTGAGCATGCATAATTGGCTACTATTGATGTGGATTCCCCTATAGCAGTGGTAGCCAACCCTAGCCTATGAGAGCTACCAACAGTTCACATTTTCCAAACAACCTAGCTGCTGCACAGCTGCACTCATTAATAACGGACACATTTTAAAAGATACACAGATGGAGCTAATTAGCTCACTTGTGATTCTGTGAGGAGACCTGCAAAACATGCACTGTTGGTAGCTCTCGAGGACTAGGGTTGGCTACCCCAGCCCTATAGTATATCATCATCCCTCATGATGTTGGAATAGAGGCAACCAGGAGAGACCTTTGTCAATTTGTGATGTAGTCAAGATGATGCAGACTTAGTTTTGGTTAGATTTGTTTTTGGTGTGTACTCAAGTTAAATATGTTTAAAGATGAGTACTTTAAACAGCTGTTTGGTACAGCACCTTGAATCCTTATGGAGACGGAGCACTATATAAATAAACTTATTATAATTATTATTACAGCAATGGGATCAAAACTCAAGGATTCCCAACATGCACATGTTTATACACTGCTGTGAATAGGCCAATATATTTCCTAAATTTAGTAAAAGTATCTTTTTATTGATGATAGTTTTCTAATCTATCTAGACATTCGCCCTCATTCTGGTTGACTAGGTAAGCTGCCAAGCTCACAGCTTACCGAGTCCCAGAGGGCACTCCCCGCCAAATTGCTGCCCCCCGGCGGCCATATCCCCTTGCAACCATGCGAGGGGATGTATCACAAAGAAACATCCCCTTGCAGGTCCCGCTGGTGGAGAAATCATTCGATGGTTGTGACTATCGAATGATTTCTTCAGGCCATGCAAATTTAAGTCAGTGGAGGCTGACTTATATTTGTGTGGGCCTGGCTGAAGATGTGACGTCAGCTGCCCGCCCCCGCCATTAGCATGGGAACACCCAGCGTTTGCAAGGGAATGCCCATGAAGTGCTGGGCATTCCATGCCCTCTTGCCTCCTGTGCCCACGTTCATCCACCTGCGCGTCCATCCCGCCCCCACTGTGCAAGTGCCACGCCGACAGTGCAGGTGAGGGCACTTGCACAGAAGGCCTGCACATACATGTAACTAATTATGCGCATGCCCAGGCCCTAGCCATCGGTCCCCTGTGCGAATGCTCGGGGGACCCAGGGAATCAGAATGAGGGACATTGTGCGGAGTCTGAAGGTTTACCTTC
This sequence comes from Crinia signifera, assembly GCF_055691185.1. NCBI lineage: Eukaryota > Metazoa > Chordata > Amphibia > Anura > Myobatrachidae > Crinia > Crinia signifera. The sequence goes on along the minus strand of NC_139221.1, from coordinate 98,671,855 downwards.
TCCTGTAAGGTTTACAATGTAGAAAATGTTGGCTTTCTTGTTTGATAGCATGCAACAACTTATTAAGAGCAGGCTACAATATTGCAACTTGGAAACGCTTTAAGAAATAACTCTGAAACACATCTTGCCAACATACAGTTGGTGGCGATGGAGATGCAATTCCATCAAAGGTACTAATATCACAAATTTGTTCAGTCTTGCCTTGCTAAGGCACAAATAAAACACAAATTGTGACTTTGTAGTAAATTACAAAATCATATTTGTCTTTACCTCTAATGTACAAAATTCATACCACCAATATCAAGAAAACAGGTGACAAATCATCTTATCTTACTATACTGATTTGCCAGTATAGTAAGATATGAGTCCAATTTTGAAAAAAAAATTAATATAATTAAAACTTAATTTTATTTACGTAGTCTTTTTCACCAGGTCCTGGTACAGATGTCAAACCATAGTGCATCAGTACATGCATCTTTTGCCACTGGTCATACCAATAAGCCACTTGCTTAAACATTTTTGGAGAAAAAGTGGCAGCAATACATTGTGTGCTAATATAATTTCAGCCTCTGCTACAAAAAGAACAAGAACTAGCTTTTATATATTATTATGAAGCTAGATGGATCTTTGATCTACTGTACATCCTGTATACCCAGTGGCATAACAATGGCATTGTAGCCCAAGCGGTGGCTTGGGGGAGCCAGTTCTGTGGGGGCGCATGGTCTCCGTAGATTCCAATGGGTGTGGTGGCCTGCAATCTGCTGGAAATGTCCCTCTAAAAATGAAATGACTGCTGTCTTGGAGGAGACAGATGCTAGAGGTCCTACTGGGTAGTTTTTATCATTACCCAGAAGTTACAGATTTTGGTTAGTGATATATATTATGCCCCTGTAATATATATTTTGCCCCTGGCAATAATTGTGTAAACCACTGGCAATGGGCATGTAACACCCTAGTAAATGAGCAATGAGCAATCAAAAAACCACTGGCAACATTGTACAATAGTATTTTGGGTACTTGTTTCCTATCTGGGCGCCCACTAAGTTAATTGCGCACCATGCTATTCTCCGTAGAGAAATCGGATCGCATCGCATCGTACACATACACGATATTGAACGATGCGATGCGATGCGATCCGATTTGATTTCCCATAGGAAACAATGTTAAATGGCTCAATTTAGCCAAATTATCATAGGAACAATAGTAAATGGGCCAAAAACACCCCTGAACATTGAAATGTCCCCCCAAAAGTAGTTGACGCCACCCCGCCATCAACGTGAACCCGAAGCGTGGCGAGCGGCGGCGGTACGCGTCCTCCGACCTTTTCATACCCCCACTATCCACGTCGGCGTGGAGTTGAGAATAGAATAGTGTGGCGAGCGCAGCGAGCCACCGAGCCCGAAGCGTGGCGAGCGCAGCGAGCCCCGCGAGGGGACGCGGATACCTTCACAGGTAAACGCGTCCCTTCGCGGGCTTCCCAGGTGTCCGCGTCGCCCGCGAGGGGACGCGTATAACTGTGAAGGTATCCGCGTCCCCTCGCGGGGCTCGCTGCGCTCGCCACGCTTCGGGCTCGGTGGCTCGCTGCGCTCGCCACACTATTCTATTCTCACTCCACGCCGACGTGGATAGTAGGGCATGAAAAGGTCGGAGGACGCGTACCGCTGCCCCTCGCGGGCTCGCTGCGCTCGCCACGCTTCGGGTTCACGTTGATGGCGGGGTGGCGTAAACTACTTTTGGGGGGACATTTCAATGTTCAGGGGTGTTTTTGGGCCATTTACTATTGTTCCTATGAGAATTTGGCTAAATTGAGCCATTTCACATTGTTTCCTATGGAAAATCGAATCGCATCGCATCGCATCGCATCGTTCAATATCGTGTATGTGTACGATGCGATGCGATCCGATTTCATTACGGTGCCGTACGTAGAAAACCTGGGCGCCCAGATAGGAAACAAGTACCGTATTTTGTTACATCAGTATCTTTATGCGAAGAATGTTTTTTTTTTAGATTTGTATTCATACCGGTAATAGGTGGTATTATAACTATTTTATTTGTTTATCTGGCTGATTGTTTTCTTTTGTGGGTTTTGTATTCTTTATAAATGTTCTATATATGATATTGCTGCTCATGCTCTTGTGCTGCATGATAAAATATAAATAAAAAAGACCCACTGGTGTCTTTTTGCCTCCCAAATTTAGAAAAATCACTAAGGTAACCTCTTATACAGTAGTGCTGTTGATATGGCAATGGTCAATATATTTGTTTTCTAAAGTTTCATTTTGCATTCCTGCCCGCATTCTAAATTGTGTTACAACAGTTGCTGTCTTGTCTAACTGTTATGAAGTGGTATAACTGGTTGTTTTACCTTCTAATCAAAAGATGGAGTTCCGGCCTCTCTTTCCCATGATACATAATGCAAATAAGATGCTATTTAATGAAAAAAGAGTTGCACGGCATGGCACGACTGGAAGGGCTGTTTAATAGGCTAACTGTACTTGGACACATCTATAAGGTGGTGTGACCTAGAAACTGGTCCCAAGGAGCTGAAGTGTAGCCTTTACTGTTGAATTCTGGTGATATGTCATTTTAGAAACCCTCCACACACACACACATATATATACCTCTTTCTCGATTTATATGTTGTTTATATGTTATTTGGATATGCTACATTGAGGCTGCACCCTGGAGTTTGACTCTGTAGCAGTGTTCTTGAAGTCTTTAAGTTAAAGGTGTCTCTTTAGTCTTGATTGTTGCACTTCTGCAGATAAGATGTGAAAATGAAGTGATGAAGGAGAAGCAAGTGGAGTCTGGTAGCTAAGTAGTATATGTGATGTTAGACAGTGTGATCAGCAAGACCTCACATTTATGTCCGCCGTCAGAGCTGCAGGAACTCCACTGCCAACTCTACAGCATACATTCAGGTCTCTACAGCACAATCTGTGTAAAAGGCATGCCGGTGGTGAGTCACAGATGGGACCACCAGGCCCTAGGTGGCCGCTTACATTGCCCTAATGGTGTTTCAGCACTGACTCCAGTGGGTAGATAATTCTTTGTTTTTTCTTATTAAAAGCAACAAAATAATAATTTACATTTGTTATGTTTTTAACAGAGTATATAAAAAATGGTTATCTACGGATGGCAGCCATAAGTATTAAGAACAACAAAGAACATGCTCCTCTTGTGGGTAAAGTGGACTTTCTGTGGGACACTCTAGCATTTAGTGGCAGTATACAGGTAAGTCTCATTTCTAACAACACTGTTCAAATCAATTCTTATAAAACTATATATTTTTTTCTTTTGTCTAAATTATACTACAGTATTTTATTTAGAAGGTAATAATACAAAATCATTAAAGATACTTTATTGCTTTTTCACATTTAATTCAGTTTATGTAGACCATTGTTACTGTTGCGTATGTTTGAATGATAGATAATTGTTTCATTTTACAGAACTGCTTTATGATGGATGTTACCCTTTTGGATGAAACAGAAACACCATACTGGTGTTTCAGTTCTCCAGTTCAGCTGTGTCCAAACAAATGCTCCGAAACCCTCTATGACTTCATGGGGCAGAGCTTTCATCTCGACTACAAAGACTCTGTGGGAAAGGTTTTTGCTGAACTTATTTGGATGAAAGAATCAGAGGAGTATTATTTAATAAACTTGATATTGTATTTAAATACAGATAAAGTGAACGGCTATTTTGGAACAAACTACACCGTAAGTAAGAATGTTTTTATATCTGTTTGGAATGTCAGTTATTCTTTTGCGTTAGTCTAATGTTTCAGTTCACTTTTACATTAAAAAAACAATCAGTGTAATAATCCATTATGTGTTTATGTAAACATTAAAATAACCAGACATAACAAAATATTGACTCAAGTAAGAGTTGGTTGAACATTGAGGTTTAAAATGTATATTGTGCAGAAAAAAAGGAACATTTGAAGAAATAAACTTTTTTATTTCTTCGTTTTTAATCTTTAAGATAATACAGAACCTTAATTTTAAGCATTTAGGATTTATCAATAGGTTATTAAAACAAGAGATATCTATTTTCCAAATCCATTAATTAGGGAGAGGTACACATTGTGGCAAGGTTTAACTTCTGGTATAGTGAGACCAAAACTAATAGTGTTAGTGGCCAGTTACCATGAATTATTGGTTTTGGGTATTTAAAAATTTGGACAACTATGTATTGACTTAAAGCAACTTTCATATAAGCATATTTCCTTCTGAATGTAGTCATCATATATTTAATTACCATTTTCAAGAAATGTCCCAAACATATATAGTGCTAGATCATAAAATAACTAATGGCACAATCATAACATTTATCTACAGTTGTCAGTCATAAACAATTATAGATTCAAAATTACAGTAATGCAACATATAAAGAATTCTGCTCGAAAGCGGGATGGTTACATGTTCGTCAAAACTGACCTTACGCTTTATTGCTTTGATATGAATGAAAATTTAGTTTTCCATCTTACCTTATCTTAGCTTTTGAAAATTCTGGAGGTTAAATTAAAATACTAGTATTTGATAATGACCCAACATGATTACAGATATTATTAATTAAATAAGCAATGGGCACATTACTAAACATCCTTTTATAGCATGCTGGTAGATACACAATAAATTATGATATTTTGTGTTTCACAAATTTACACTAATAGCTGTACGAATATAAAGACTGTACAAAAAACACATTGGCGTATATATTCAATGGTATGCCTTTTTTGTAGACAGGTACACACAAACACTAATAAATCAGGTGCTAATTATTCCACACGGTGAGAAATTACGTTTACCAAATGTAAGATCCAATCTCCTGAATGTCTCTGGAGTATTGCTGCTCACTCAATACTAAAACTAATTAGCAAAAAGAAAATACATTGACATAACAGTATGATCACATATATACAGTACCACTTTTGCTATTGTTGGTGTAAATCTAAAAGAAAATGAAGACTATATAAAGTGAAACCTTTGTATGCTCTAAATAGTCCAAAATTGCATATACAGGTTGAGTATCCCTTATCCAAAATGCTCGGGACCAGGAGAATTTTGGATAAAGGATTATTCCGTATTTCGGAATATTTTAATATTTCAATGATGTATTTTGAAGTATCTTGCATTTATGCTGTATAAACACATAATGTACACACAAATATATTTTATTCCCACATAAAATACACACAAATATATTTTATTTGTTCAAAAAACAAGGTTTCAAAACGTGAAACAAAATGTGTGTACTATCTCAGCACTGAATTTGAATGCCAAGCAATCATTGACTTGCACATATATAGTGCCAGTTACATATCATGTCCCAAGTGATGCTGTTACAAATGTCCCCAGTGAGTTTTTAGCAAAAAAAAAAATTTTTTTCACTTTCTGGAATGTCTGGTTTTCGGAATAATTCGGATAATGGATATTCGGATACGGGATACTCGACCTGTACTATAAAGTCCAAAATGATGCAAGCTATTTGATAGCAAACCTTGTTGCAGTTCATTCTAGTCGGAAGATTAATGGAATAATACCTGGAAAATGAGAAAAAGGGAGCACTAATAGTACCCCATATCATTCAAACAAATTATAATGATGCATATAACTTTTAATATCTATATTAAAGATCTGGAATATGGTATTGCTTCAGGCCCCACTGTGACTAAATAAAATTCCTCTACTATGGTAAATAGAATTGAAAATGACCAACTACTGTAATACTGTTTTTAAATATAATTTTTTTATTAAAAATAAAAATGAAGTCCAGCTATTCAGGGCTAAACTTTTCCATGTTTTTCATATGGAATGGATAGAGACATCCCTCCAGAAAGAAGAACGTACAGAGAGCTTCTTTCAATTATGGGAGGGTTTTATTGATTCCTTATCAAATAATCTTAAAATACAAATCGACAGATGTTTTAGATCAACACAGTGGTACGAAACTCGAAATCTCTTGGGAGATGCTCCTCTGGACCTACCAACAGGCCAATAGCCACCCTGAAATCAGGGGGCCTCCAGTCTGTGTCCACACACATAGCTATTGCCTGTGTAAGAAAGAACTAAATAAGGGAAAAAAAAAAAAAAAATTGTAACGCACAATACTATAACCTGATTTTACATCATATCCTTTTCTTTGTTGTAACAAACGCAAACATGTTTACTGAATGTATTACTTTAATGCTCAATCCTGAATAAAAATATTTTGAAAAAAAAATAAATAAAAATGAATACAATTTGCTCACAAGTGAGCTCATGATAAAAGCCCTATCTGAATGTCCAAGGTGCCCGCTCATGTAGGTATGGACCAATATGGGAACATTTCTGACAAAGTCCTCGCTTTGGTTGACTTCCCTCAATGGTATATATTCAATGCCGTGGGCGAGCGGTGACTGCGAGCAGGACTTTTTGCTCGCAGTCACCGCTCACCCTGTCAGTATTTAACTGACCCCCCTCATACGCAAATTCCCCCTCTCTTCATTTTTTGAGCGAGGGAGAATTGGCGTATGTGCCTCCAAAAGCTGCGAGAATCGAGGCTAATTACAGCGAGTTTGCTGCACTAGCCGCGGCTCTCCCAGTTTAGGGGAATCCTCGCCGTTCTGTGACAGCGAGGATTCCCCCGGAACATTGCATAGTGCGAGCGGCCGGCGCGGGGATTAACCTTGAGGATCACTGTTTTTCTGTGATCCTCGCAGTTTAACCCCCTCGCCGGCCGCTCGCACCGGCATTGAATACATGCCAATGTTGCTTTTGCTGCCTCTATCTGTTCCTTGGTGTTTCCATACTGGTCTATAGGTTTATGATAAAGTAGGAAATAATATATACGTTAGTCTTTTGGACTGTGTTAACCAAAACAGCAGGCAAATCAATGACTATAGCAGTGGTTCGCAAACTTTTTGGAATCACAGCACCCCGGAGTATCAGAATTTTTCACAGCACCTCTAGGATTAAAGATTCTTATTGAGAAATGTAGAAAAAAAATTACTAGATCAAGTCAGTTGTGATTAAATGTCATCCTTAGGTTTAATTACATGGGGAAGGACTGGGTTCACCTCTGTCAGTCCACATAATGTATGATTGGAAGACTCAAGCACTGGTTTTGCCTATTATATTGACCATAAATAGTTTTCACTGGTCCTAGATCTCCAACATGAGGCACCCCTGCAAGTGTTCTGAGGCACCCCAGGGTGCCATGGTTTGGGAACCACTGGACTATAGCATCAGGAACAGTTGCAACAATAATAGTGCACTCTGCAGAAATTCATGATCTGAAGATGTGTAACACAATCCATAGAAAAATCTGTATTATGTTTGGTGGTGGTACATTAAGTAGTCTACATGATTTTTAAACCTCATCCCCGGTCTGCATTAAATATTTTTTTTGTTTAAATGGACATTAAGAATTAGTAGTGACTCCAGACTGAGTGATGCTGTGTCTAATTAGTGGAGATTACTTTATTTACCACTGCTAAATAGAGTTTGCACAGAACTGTAGTTATAATTATAATATTGTATTGAAAGACTTAAAAATATATAAAAGTTTACAGATGTCACAATATAAAACATTGTAAAAATAGAACAACAACAAAAAATATTGCATCATATGATAATTAATGTGAACATATATTGGCCAAAAGTGCAGGGCTGCTGAGTGCACCATCAGGCCCAGATACTGTCAGGCTGTGTCCAAAACAGGAGGCCTTTCCATCCCCGTCCCGCCCAAATATTTTTTAAGTGTTATGAATGATGTTGCAGGTGAGTCCTCTTCAGCAGATCTTGTATGGGGGAGATGGGGCAATCTCCACCCATAACACATACAGGGAGAGAGCAGAGACTGCCTCTGCTTTGCCTGGGCTGAGCTGGGAGAGAGAGACTGCTGCCGATAGCAACAGCATTCTCCTTCTCTCTTCTTGCCTGATGTGTTACTGACCAGGGTCCCTGCCTTGCCCCTCCATTCAACACAGACCTGAGTAAGTAGTATACATAGTATACATACACCACCAGTATTTTGTGTCACAATCAAAACCTCAGTGTTAGGAGCACAGATATAAGATACACAGGGTTGGTATTGATATCCCTGCGCACAGCATCCCAGCATTCAAAAATCCAATGGATTTTGCTAAGAATTTAAACCCCAACTCTTACACAAAACCACCCCTCCTGCAGCCTAACCCTAATCATTCCCTCCTACAGCCTTCCTCCTATGTCCACAACCTAACCCCAGTACCTACCGTTGGATGCCAGTGTTAGCATTTTGACTGTCAGGATTCTAGCATATCAACTACATCCACAAGATCATTCATTAATAACAGCATTTGATGTACTATATAATTTTCCTCTGTTGCTTTACATGGTGTATAATACAGTATTTATATAATTATCAATATCTTAGATTTTAGTCTTCTAGATATAGATTTTATTTTCATTGAAAATACTAATATACAATATAAATATAAATATATATATATATATATATATATATATTTACATTTCTTTTTTATATACTTTTGGATAATTGTGCTGCATTGTTCAGAATTAATTACTTTTTTTATGTTTTAGGATTCTGCTGATTAAACAATGGATACATTTGAATATTTCAAGAGTTCTCTTCTATAAGTATGCTTTAAGATGAAGACTACACGTTTTACAGACACTGTTGCTGTGTATCTATATTGTATGAGAACTATAGATGTATGTTTCCATCGAGTCTGCGTAATGTTTTAAGTATCAAGTTTTTAAAAGGCAATACCAGATTGATTTTGACTTTCAAAAGATTGCTACTTTAAAAAGACTCATTTGAAACTCATTAATGCTTGCAGTTTGCAGGCTATTATATTTACCCTTCCAAGTTTTGTTTTCCAATATCCATATATAAAAATAGGCAAAATGATAGACCGTTATCTTGTTTGTCACATAAAAACCTATCTCATATACCCCTATATGTTCTGTGATGCTAAGACGATGCTATTTGAAAACTCCTGTTGAGCAATACATATACTTTGATTAAAGTGGATTTCAAATTGAGTTGGTTCCTTCTGAAGTTGACTAAAGGTGTCTTCTATTGGACAGAGTAAACCCTCAATATCAAACCTTTTGATTTTGTTTTGAATTCTATAGGCAGTAAGTGTGTTTATTATTCTGCATTAAAAATTATTTCCCTCTGAAACAGAAAAGAGATGGGGTGGTTAAAGATTTATTCACAATCTTTAAACAACCTTTTTTTGTTTTATTTACTGCTGCTGTTATTTAAAATACAAGTTTTCAATTTTTTTTTTTTTTTTTTTTTTATTTCTATTTATGGGTACATTTTACTGTACTAACTTAATGCTATTTATTGTAGGTGACTTATTTTTGGTTTCAAGTACAGTAGTTACCTGTATGTTAAATTATCAAAATAATAAAAGATACACAAGCAAAGCAGTTATTTTTATATATGTGCTATTATTTGTCATAAACTTTAAGCAGCTCTAAACAGAGAAGCATAAAATTCAATGCCAGATATGAACCATTTTGGGCCTTCTAGTCTGCCCTAAACTCATGTACATTCACACTTTTACACTAGGGTTCATTTTTGTTGGGAGCCAGTTGACCTTCCAGTATATTTTTGGATGGTGGGAGGAAAACGGAATACCTAGAGGAAACTCACGCAAGCACAGGGAGAATATACAAACTCTGCACAGTTAGGGCCATGGTGGGAATAGAACCCTAACTTCATTACTGTGCTGCAGTCCTGCTAACCATTAAAACGTCTGTGTACCTTCTAGTATGAAAAAATCAAAGTTTCTCTAATATTGCATTGGGAGGAAGTGTGTGTGTGACTAAGAGAACCAGCCAGATCAGAAACATTATAGAGGCTGATGGCTATGTATGAGCTGTATGTATGAGCTACTGTATATGTATGTATGTATGTATGTACTGGATGTATGAACTGTTTAAGGCAAACCATTTATGAAAACATTCTAGTTTTGTAGCTGAGATTAGGATTCGTTCCAACATCAGAGAGGGATGGGCTTAATGTCACCCCCAGTGCAATTAAGCTAGGGTTGCTATTCATCTAGCATATCTGAGAATAGTAATGAAATCAGAGAATCTGCTTGGTTTGCAGGAGCTGTTAATCCTGGATTGGCAGCAAACGGAAGCCAGAATAAACACTACTGATGCTTTAGACCAGTGGTGGGGAACCTCAGGCCCGGGGGCCGTATGCGGCCCCCGTAGCCGGTCTGAGTGGCCCTCCTACCCAGCCGGCAGCTTTGCTGGGAGTCAAGTACAGTGGACTTCTTGAGAGAGGTCGGTAGTTCTTGTGAGATTCCTCTTAATTAACAGCAACCAGAGACTGTCGGTCCTATTCAGCGGCAGCCGCCAGAGCACGGGATGGCTGCAGCAGGACAATTTGTAAGAGAAATTTTTACATATGGCCCTCTAAGGATTTTTTCACCATACAATTGGCCCTTGGCACAAAAAAGGTTCCCCACCCCTGCTTTAGACAATGTCAGTGTATCCAAACTCTGCTTTGCCTGCCTCCTCTGCAAGTTATAGTACTTGGGACAGGGTGACTGCAGCAAAGCCTACCTCCCATCGGCAGGACTGGGCCAACCCCTTGGCATCTTCCAAAAAGGGACATAATCTGATGCTGCATCCTAGGATCACTAGTGCACATAGGAGGTGTGCACATAGGAGGTGTGATGGCTCCTGCTGCATTAACATAGTGCTATCACTGCTGATTTCATGTATGCAGCAGCAACAGCCTCTCCTTGCATATCTGAATTGGGCCACATGAGCAGATAATTGGCTCAAAACAGTTATTAAAATATGATTTATCTGCACAGAGAGGATGTTAAATTTATGCAGATAGGCCATTTCAAATTATCTACGGTACTTGTGTATTAGCAGGGTGCCCGGCTACGCTACGCCGACAACATACCTTAGGCTACATTGTCAGCGTAGCCTAGCCGGGCGCCCTGCTAAAATGTGTGTAGTGCTTTATACTTACTTAACGTCCATCACGATCCCCGCAGCGATGTCCCCGGTGCCAGCGTTCCCCTCCTCCGGCACTCGCCTCCTCCATGACACCCTGATGGCAGCGTTACCCTCCTCCGGCAGTCACTCCCCGGCACCAGCAATGTAGGTAGTTCAGCATACTGCCGCTGGGGGGAGCATCACATAGTTTCCCTGCCGGGTTGACTGCCGGAGGAGTGACTGCCGGGTTGACTGCCGGAGGAGCAGAACAGTGCTGCCGGGTTGTCATGGAGGAGGCGAGTGCTGGAGGAGGGGAATGCTGGCACCGGGGACATCACTGTGGGGATCGTGATGGACGTTTGCCTGCCCGGAGGAGGGTAAGTATAAAGCACTACACACACACACTATCAACACACATTTCACCCATTAACACAATCATATCCCCACTATCCACGTCATACCCCCAGAATCCACGTGGGCGTGAAGTTCATTTTCTAAAGTATGGCGAGCGCAGCGAGTCACCGAGCCCTAGGTCTATTCTGTTTCTAAAGTAATTCCCTGCAAATACCTTTCAAAATTGGATTTATTGGAGCTTTAATTCATTCCCTTGTACTCATTGATTGAGGGCACATTGTGCAATTTCATTGATTAAACATTTGTCAAGACATATTCAGTGCATTTGGAACCACTGGATACTCTATTACAGTCTTAGATAATAATGGATTGCCACTTTCTGGAGGTCCTATTTAATTTAAATTTGTATCTTTAAGTTGATATGCTCTATAAAAAATGACAAGAGACCAGCTCCAATTGGTTAAAAAACAATTCAGAAAATTTTTATTTGACCTTCACCCCTAGGTTGCTGTCTGTTCTTTGCTCTGGAGAAGGAAATGGGGCTCAGTTCCTGTGTGTATTACAAATGTGTAAATCACATCACTGTAAAATTAAATCAATATACATTACTACTTATCCATGAATTGTTCAGTCAGTAACGCTTTTTTCCTCAATAAAATCCACCTTAGAAGTGCTTACAGTTCTGTATTAAAGGTGGATAAATGGAGGAGCGTGTTTAATCTGCACAATGGTCATTACAATAACTGGTAATGCCATTTAATCTTGACAGTGTTCAAGCAGTATTCCAAGATTTAAACATGATGAGGAAAGCTTTAAATAAATTTGTTCAGGAAAACTATGAAACTAAGAAACGATGCGCATATTTTGAGAAATGTGAATTCAAAGTTACACAGGTGACATTTTTAACAGCCTAAGGAGGTATTCAATCCCCCCCCACTATTTCTGATGGGGAAAATAGGGTTGGTGCCTATTCAATGCTGTCTTTCCCGACATTGAACAGGCATTTCGGCAGAACAGACCCGACTTTAAAAGCTGTCTGGCCGTTCTCGACTTTGGCCCGAGAACGGCAATGGATTGTTGAGCTCACGCCCATTTCTTGACGGTCCACGGCCAGTTCTCATGGACTCGCACCATTTTTGGCGCTTGGCAGGCTGGACATTGAATCCCACCTGCCGAATCTCAGTCAAGCGGGCCAAGAATGGGCCACCATTACGACTGTCAGGATGTCCTGACCCGGTATTGAATAACACCCCCCCCCCCCTCAAGGATTTACTATGGGCCAACCTCACAGCAATCGAGGATTAGGTTCAGCCCACTAATTTAAATTCAGTACAGTGATTCCTTGGACTTGTTAATTATTATGATAGGTTTATCTTTGGATTCTCAGTGATAGTTGCCACTATGACTGTATTAACCAGGAAATTTATGCTCAATACTTCTGAGGAAGCCACTGATAACTTTTAAAGGCAGGAAAACACAGCAAGGAATCTGTACTTACATTACTCCAGACAACATTACCACTCTCCACCTGTACTCAGCAGGGTGTGCAGATTACATACTCAATTGGTGTCTGACTATGTTAAATAAAGAAATGTTAATTATTTCCTGTCCAGGAATAACATGATAAAAAGGTAATGCCTTTCTACATTAGTATCTAGTAATTATGTGAATACTAAAATCCAAGACATGGCAGTTACTGTGACTGACATGTCTCAGCTATTTACAAACAAATAACTAATACTGTTATGATTAACCACACGGTAGATTGGAACTAAGCTAGGCAACAGCCAGGACCAAAATCTTCCACACCGCCCACAGTCCTAGTTGCCTTGAAACTGTCAGGACCATAAGGCAGTGCCACCAGTATGATGTGGTGCCCTGGTCACCTGGCAACCACTGGGAACCCATTGCAATGATGAAGCGATGTGGCAACTCATAAGACAACATCAAAAACATGCTAACCCGCAGACCCCTCACTCCAAGCTCTTTTCATTCTTTTTCCCTGGTCTCACATCAGTATAAATTTTGTTATGGAACACTTTGTTTCATTGGAAGGTATTCCATCAGTACAAGTATCGGAGTTGTTCATACAGAATATTTTTAGACTTCATGGAGCATGGGAATTAAATTATAATTTTCATAAGCTTATCACTCCCAGTCTAGTGGGTCAACCAGATTCTAGAGCAATATCCAATCCTAGGTCACAACTGTCGATCTGGCCGGACAGCCGTGACCCTGGCCTGTTTTCGTTTTGTTCGACCGCAGATCGCCAGATGCGATTCAATGTCCCACTTCGCGATCAGCGAAAAGGGGGCATGTCCACGTAAACGGCCATGGATTGTCGATATTCGGCCGCGATCGCGATTCACGGATGAAATCGACAAAACGGGCCCGACTGCTTTTAAAGTCGGGCCCATTCTGTCGATCTGTCGGGAAACACAGCATTGAATAGGCGTTCACCGCTATTTCCCCCGTCGTAAATAGTGGCCCAGATTGAATACCCCCTTAAAATGTTATATTTCACAATTTAATCTGTGCAGAATATATTTCTTTGGCAGAATGTTGATACAATAATTTACCTCCTTGTCTCCATTTTTTTCCCAGTTTCCCCAGTTCCCAATTCAGAACATTGGCAAGTCCAGAAATTCATGTATTATTTTAGGATGACGTGATAAAGTGCAGACAGCCTTAGGCAAGCCTGTGAAATATGGCAAAATTATTCTCTGGCCACATAAGTATAAAAAACCCACCAAGGTCGTATAGTACAGTTTATCGGAGTTGTATAGGGTATAGAAAAATCAGTGATGTAGTGCAGTATATAAATGGGTAAGTGTTATAGTGCAAGTAGTGTAATGTAAGGGATACCAAGGTCAGGGTTGTAGTGCATGTATGTATAAAAGATCTAGTGAAGCCATGTAGTGATGTAATGCAGGGTATATAGGGTTCATATAATATGAAGCTGTACTGCAGAAATACTAGTTGAGCTGGTGGATGTGGAGTGCAATTAACTTGTACAATTTCCCCCATTCCACCACCAACAAATTCAATGGTACCCTCGACTGAAATTGATAGTACCCTGTTTCAAACAAAATATGCCTTTGGTACAGTATATATTGTTTGATCATCCCACAATAACTCTCCATTTTATGAAATCCTTAAATAATCTATCAAAACCTTTCATTTGACGCAATGGGTTGTTTATTTTTCAAAATGATTTGCTTTGTTTGTCTACGATATTATTCTTACTGTTTTATCCGTTTTATTAAAAACATTTAAAACATAGCATTATAATTTTCAAAAGGATCAACAGTGAAGGTTAAATTATGCACCTACATCTGTTTTAAATTACTGTTCTGAAGAATTGCATATTATACATGATTATGTGTACAAAATTATGTTTTGCATACTGTAAATTGTAACCTGGAAAATTGATTTGAGGCTGATACAGGGTTATGCAATAGTATAGGATCTCCCCTGTGGTCAGTATTTAAACTAGTAAGATAAGTAAATTAAGTCTGTTGATCATTCAGAATTATTTGACTAAAATTTTTAGATGCACTGAACAGAGTAAAAACAAGTATACATACACTTGACAGGTTCGGATTTGTGAGCAGAGCCGCCAGGGGGAGGGGGGGTCAAGGGTTCGTGCATTGCAGTCTATTGTTAAATAGAGTTCTGACTGATCTGAGGAGCCGAACAGAACAGTGCTATTGATTGCTACTGAAGGTAGGTAAGTAGGGGACATCAATGAGAGATAGCTAGTACTGTGCAATATTTTTAGGCAGGTATAGAATGCATTAAAAATTAGAAGTGTTAGTCGTTTATTTTTTTTATTAATTAACAAAATGCAAAGTAAATAAACAAGAGAAATCTAAATCAAATCAATTTTTGTTGTGACCACCCTTTCCATTGAAAACAGCATCAAATCTTCTAGGTATACTTTCTGAAAGTCTTGTATTTTGTAGGATTACAGTATAGTCAGGTATATGTATGATAAACCAGTAATCCTAAACCGGTACAGTAATAATGAGCATCATTTTCCTATGTAGGTTAAAAATTTAAATTTACTAAATAAGAAACAGCTGTGTGGGAGGTTTAAAACTGGGTTAGGAATAGCCAAAATTTGCTACAAAGGTGAGGTTGTAGAAGACCATTTCATGTCACAAGTCTGAAACCATGACAGGATTGAACACAGCAACAAGACACATGAAAGTTTTACTACATCAGCAAGGTCTCTCCCAGACAAAGGTTTCACAGCTTAAGAAGAAGCACAAAGAAATAAACAATTTTGAGGACCCTAATGGTCAATCAAAGTGTATAAGGTGAAATAGCACAGTATGGTAACCACTCATCTTATGTAAAATAATACATAACCTAATCTTTCTAAATCTGGTATAAGAGCATAGTACCCTCTTAATAGCATTCTCATGAGTAGATGAAGTGACCTATTGATTCACAATAAACATTCCTCGGCTAGACCCTAAATATTTCCACACTATCAAAATCTAAGTATATTAACCCATCCCAGCCATAGTGTCCTGTCTCACCGAACAACAGTAGAAGAATATCCTTATTCACAGAAGTCATAATTAACTGATGCAGCTAATTATCTTTAGATTAATCAATCCCTCTTGATACAATTTATAATAATTCTAGTAGATATGTTTACATTATAAAAACTTAAGTACATAAATGTATCACAGCCATAGTCCTGTCTCACCAAACAATAGTAGACGAATACCTTGTATCTACACAAATCATAACAAATCGCTGTGGCTATTTACCTTTGAAAATGTCCCCTGATACAACTCATAACAAGCATATCTGAAATCAGTCCTAAATATGTTGATGAACATCACCATGACAACATGAGAGTCATATACGCAACAGAGGAAAACAATCCGAGTGGAGGATTGTGGGTAATGTAGTTTGTTATAGACACCAACAGCGTATGTAAAATGGCATGATTTCAACCACAAAATAGATGTATAGTTTGGTCACCATTTAGAGCGGATCAATTAGAATAAAGAGCATCGGAGAAACCAGTACTATTTGCCCTGCTAGGACACGGGATGTGCAGGAGCAAAGAACTGTGGGACATGTAGTCTCACAGGATGACGATCGCGGTATTACGATCGCGGTATTAGTATAACTCCCCACATCAGCGTGGGAGAGCCGTGCGTCACCCCGTCGTAAACGCGGAGGGGCTTGATCCCAAGTAACCAATTAGGGGACGGGGACAGATGGGGGAGTGATTATCCACAAGCAACCACCAATGAAACACCCGCATGGTCGGGTTTACTAGTTGGAATCATTACAGCTGACTGCAATTGCCACTTAATACATTAGGTATATAAAGCACACATTTTAGACAAAGCAATACACTGGTGAACAAGCCTACTCGGCGAAACGCGCGTACAGCAGGGTGGCAGGACGGCCACAGAGAGGACCCAGGTGCTATTTAAGGACTGTACTACTGGACTGTACTACTCTTATAATAATGGCTGCACTCAAAAAACGAGGTTTGGATTACAATATAAATGTGGTTTTATTTTGTCTTGAAAACGAGGCTTGGTATGTGATACGCAAAAAGGAAATAAAGAACTGTGTAAAACTCCGTGAAAACGAGGCTTGGAGTATACCATATTAATATGGCTGCCGCTATTCATTTACTCCCTATGGAAAACGAAAACGAGGCTTGGTTTATATGAAAAAAGATGGCCGCGGCTCCCTGAAAAATGGATAGAAACGAGGCTTGGAATACAAATTATAAAATGGCTGCCGCTGTCTATATATATCACTGGAGCCAAACTGAGGCTTGGAACTCAAACCCGGAAGTGCGGGGGCGCTAGACGCGCGAACTAACACACTATATAAAGCGCTATCTGTGTACCTGACAGCTCAAACTGAGGAAGCCGCCGATAAGCACACAAGGCGGAGAAACGCGTTTTTGAGCTGATCCAGGCGCCAGATCCTTTGACTAAAGCACCAGCTGGGTTCCTATTACAGTGGACATTAATCTATCCAGGTACACTACTGGTAAAGGAGGAGGAAAAAGTGCCACCCACAGAGGGTCACCTATACAAGGAGGCGCATCCACCTGCATCCACCCATAACCCCTGTCAGAGGACTGGTAACTATAGAAAGGAATACAAAATGCCATTTTGAGATCTCAATAAGCCTCATAATTACCAAGCCTGCATAAAAATCTGCCTCAATACGCTACAGCCAGCCATCTATGTTATATGTTGTCTGTCATTATTTTATATGTATGTATTTTATAATCTATATATTGTATTTTATATGGTGAAGTGCACTTCACACATATAGCATTATGTACTACTTTGTTTAAATAATAAATTCATCAAAGTATTTTTACTTAAAATTGTGTCAATGTTCATTCAGGTCAGACTGCGCTTCTTAAAGTGACAGCATCTCATTTATTTGGGACAAAATCACTTTCTCCCCTTTTCCTATTTAAGCACTGACTGAACTCACATCAGAAGGATAAGTAAAATGCCGTGGTTTGGGACGTGATGTCCAAATACTTGTATATACAAATGTCTCTGCTTGATCGGTTATAAGGACCTTGGTCAAACTTAAACCTGTGCATATCCCTTATATGCTATATAAGTGTGAGTATTAGTGTTTGCAGTGTGCACATTCAATGAAAGGATAAAACAGGACTCTTAAAGTGACACAGACTGTCCAAAAAGATCTATAGATTGGATAAGCTCAAATTGGATGGTGTATATTGGGTACCTGTAGTCCTATATATGATTGATTGAATTCTCTGTCCGAGTGACTATTAAGGAATATAGTGAGAGGTACTTAAAGTAACATAGACTGTCTAAAAAATCTATAGATTGGATGAGTCTAAATTGGATAGTGTATACTGAGTACCTGTATTCCGATGTATGAGTAATTGAATATTATCGTCTGAATAACCATTAAGGAATAGGAATGATCACAAAATCCATACTATTGTGATCATAGAAGTATACACACAAATTTTTTTTTTGAAAGTACTTATATTTCTTTTTGTGAGAGAGCAATATCAGCAGGTTTTTTCCTTTCAGCCATCATTATAAGTATTATTCCCAAACATTTGTGCGCTCAAAGATTCAGAAAACCATCGCAATTTTGCAATTAGTATAGGCACATTGTGGAATATATAAGATAGATTATCATTATTTTACAACAATTTATACAGAGCTGACAAAACCTGCCATATCTTATTTGTGCTGTTACCATCATCTTACTACTCTCGCTAAGGGACTCTCATTGCGGCCAGCCAGAGAGTGACCCCCCCCCCCTGCGCTGGTATTCCATCAGGGGTGATCCAGGAGCTGAGCCCCAAAAGCAGATCCCAGTTTTCTTTCTTCTGCTGCCCCCAATTAGTGGCCCCTTAATCTGTGCACTGTTTAACCCGTTCACTGCCTGACGGGCACACGGGCAAACACGGGACAGTTGGGACCCTAGGGGTGCACATCTAACTTTCCAATCATTGAAATTTCAGACAAACCTGCACTCTGCATAACTAAGCGCATGGGCGCTAATTGTATGGGCTTCCTGTCATAGTGGCCGTCACCACCGATTAAGAACATCATCGCCATTTTAATATCACATAGTATTTTAAAAAAAATGTCACTATCACAAGTCTTTTGCCAAATGGGACAATATCCCAGTAAGCAATAAGAGTATTGCACAGTCACAGAGCATTAAAAAAACCAAAAAAATCAGCCAAATAGATCAACTGTCCAGGGAATTCCAAGGAACCCCACGAATGGACAATTTGACTAAAACAAGCTGAAACATTCACCATTTTTATACATGTGTGTTGACCTTAAACATCATAGCCTTGTGGACACTACACACCCAATTCATCCCACTTGCATTGAAAATATTTAGAAAAAGTATATATTATTTTCCCTTTTCTCTTTCTCCTTCTCTCCCTCACTGCCCAAATTCCCTCCCAAACAGCCCATTTACTCCTAAAATTCTCACTGTATGATGTCTTGGACTATCCCTCATATGTTATGAAAGTAATGAAAGTATATCTAAAACTATAATAATTCAAGTTAGTGCCTCCATAAAAAGAGTTATCTTTTTTTCTTCCCCAAATGTAGGATTACAGTATAGTCAGGTATATGATAAACCAGTGATCCTAAACCGGTACAGTAATAATGAGCATCATTTTCCTATGTAGGTTAAAAATTGAAATTTACTAAATAAAAAACAGCTGTGTGGGAGGCTTAAAACTGGGTTAGGAATAGCCAAAATTTGCTACAAAGGTGAGGTTGTAGAAGACCATTTCATGTCACAAGTCTGAAACCATGACAGGATTGAACACAGCAACAAGACACATGAAAGTTTTACTACATCAGCAAAGTCTCTCCCAGACAAAGGTTTCACAGCTTAAGAAGAAGCACAAAGAAATAAACAATTTTGAGGACCCTAATGGTCAATTAAAGTGTATAAAGTGAAAGACACATCATGCTTTTTTCTCTTTGAAATCTGAAGATGTCCAGCAGTGCCATCACCTCAGAACTATCAGAAACCAATGAGACCCAGGTACACCCATCTACTGTTTTGAGAAGTCTTGCCAGAATCGGTCTTTATGTAAGAATTGTGGCCAAAAAGCCATTCCTTTTGAAATGGAAACAAGACCAAGCAACTCAAGTTTGCACAAAAGCATTTAAGGTGCAGAAATATGGCATGAGGTGATCTGAACTGATAAGTTAAAATATGAAAATATTTAGCTGTAATAGAAGGCAGTTTGTTATCTGGAGGGATGCCGAGCGGTACAATAATTCTTGTCTCCAGGCAACAGTGAAGCATGGTCCTTGTAAGTTTGTGGCTGCATTTTAGCAAGTGGAGTTGATGATTTAGTGAGGATTAGTGGTGTCCTCAATGCTAAGAAATACAGGCAGGTACTTATCCATCATGCAATATTATCAGTTTTCTGAATTGCTCCAAATTTTTCTGCAGCAGGACAACAACCCTAAACATACAGCCAAAGAAGAACTTTCTTTAGTATAAAGAAGAACAAAGAACAAAGAGCCCTGATCTCAACATATCTGAGTCTGTCTGGGAATACATAAAGAGGATTTGTGCAAGCCTACATACACAAGAGATTTGTGGTAGTTCTCCAAGACGATCCTAAGTTTTTTTTTGCTTCAAAAACTGTGTGGAAGTGTACCTAGTAACTGTATTTTTTAAGGCATTTTTACTTTGCAGAATTTTTTCCACACCTGCCTAAAACGGGATACAGTGTAAATCCCGGCTGTCGGGATCCCGGCGTTCAAAATCCCGACGCCGGAATCCCGACCGCCGAAATCCCGACACTTTTTCTCCCTTCGGGGGTGTCCACGTCACCCCGGAGGGAGAATAAATTAGTGTGCCGAGCATAGCGAGGCACCGGGCCCGCTGCCTGGCGAGCGCAGCAAGTCCGCAAGGGGGGAAGATCCACGTCCCCCCCTTGTCGGGATTCTGGCGTCGGGATTTTGAACGCCGGGATCCCGACCGCCGGGATTTAATACTGAATCCCCTAAAACATGTGCACAATACACTGTAATGTCCTAGTGTAGTATGTGAATGTGATGCGCTCTGGGGTACATGTTTGAAGTATGTGCTTGCGGGTGTCTTGTCAGTATTTGTGGATTCTACTGTGGCTTTATTGTCACTCAGTTCAGTTGGGTGATAATAAATGTTTTTTAAACGCGTTGGTCTGAGAATCTTAACTCATAATCTGTGGGGTGGGTTTTCTTCTGTTGGATGGGTGTGGTGACTCTCTTTACACTCTTCTCCACCTGAAATATAATGGTACAGTATGCACAGTATCAAGATCTAGGGAAGAAAACTGTAATGCATAGTGTGGTAAGATAAATGTTATTTTTCTGCACAACCTACAAGAATTAAATTCCAGGAAAAATAGAGAAAAAGATTACTCTTACTACTTATTAGAAAAAAATTATAAAATTAAAACTTAATTTTATTCATGTGCATTAAAACCTTACCAAACACAATCTCAGGTAATACATTCAAATGTTTAGTGACATATATAAAGAGATGTGCCAGCCAATATGTCTGGTGATTTTCAATACTGCTAATGACTTGTTGGCAAGGCTGCTCTTTATTGTGTAATTTGCATGTATTTAAACAAATAAGACAGTTTACTACAAATTAATAATTAAAAGCAGTAAATGCGAAAATATTTTGATAACTGGTAGTCACAAATGGGGTACCATAAGAGTCAAGTACAGCTACCTTTAATGGATTCTGTGTATCAGTACCGTAATGGCAAATATGTCTATCCTGTGTTCAGGAGGGTGTGTGTCACTCAAGATGACCCTAGTAAAGTACTCACTTTTTCCAAGATCTGTTCCTACTTCCTATCCATGTGTCTCAATAAGCAGTGCATGGGTATGTGAGTGCACAGAGATCAAGATTGTTTGAGTGGAAATGAGGTATAATGTCTGGGATCTGCTGTGACTAACGATTAGGTTCCACCCTTGTTGGTCATCCAGCACAGGGGGGTGTTTCCCCGGGTAATTCACAATGAGTCCCCAGAAAGAGATATTCAATTGTGACCCTTGGTGATCATTACAAAGGTGGATCCAGATCAGACAGAATGGAGTGCTAACCAGCAGGGAGCCATCAAGGTGGCTACACACTTCAATGCATCTGGCCCAGACCAGCAACTACGATCAAGCACAGCAGGAGTGGTAACTATATGCAGAGTAATAGTCTGTACTAACATCCAGCTATTGCTAATGCAGATTCACTAACGCTTATTAATGACAAATAACACCTACCATAATAATAGGACTGCATCTTGCTTTCCCAAACTTACCATCTTTATAAGGACTAAACTAATTAAGGACTGCTTAATATCTGATCACTTGCGTCACATCAGCGTAATCAGTGTGTTTGTGTCTTGTTTTTATTATCATTTTGTTCAACATTGGCCAATTATTGTCTGTCTTTATTTTAACATTTATATTATGTGAACTTCTTATTACATTGGTTTATACAGTATATTCAAGCGCGGTACTTGTTTCCTAGCACCGCACCCATCGCATACCTTACTTAGTGTTAAATTAACAGGAGGGCTTGTACAATGAAATATCGCATAGCATTGCATGCCAGCAAATGGCATGCGATGTGATGCAATTTTTAATTGTACAAGCACCCTGATGGGTGCTTACAATGTTAAATGCACCCCCATTGTCAACGCCACCCCCACTATCATTGCCAACCCGAAGTGTGGCGAGCGTAGCGAGCCCGCAAGGGGCGGTACGCGTCCTCCGACCTTTTCATATCCCACTATCCACGTCGGCGTGGAGTTGATTTTAGATAATGTGGCGAGCGCAGCAAGCCACCGAGCCAGAAGCGTGGCGAGAGCACGTGGAATATGAGCCCGAAGCGTGGCCAGCAGACGCGGAATACATGTGAAGTAATCCATGTCCCCTCGCTTGCTGCGCTCGCCACGCTTCGGGCTCGCTGCGCTCGCCACAATATCTAAAGTCAACTCCACGCCGACGTGGATAGTGGGGGTATGAAAAGGTCGAAGGATGCGTACCGCCGCCCCTTGCAGGCTTGCTGTGCTCGCCACACTTGGCTTTGATAGTGGGGGTGGCGTTGCCAATGGGGGTGCATTTAACATTGAAAGTACCCATCAGGGTGCTTGTACAATTAAAAATAGAATCGCATCGCATCGCATGCCGCTATATTGCATGCAAAGCCATTGTATAAGATGTACTACGATCAAAATATTGGGCGCCGTGCTAGGAAACAAGTACCTCAAGCGCTGTCACATTTTTCTTCTTAATTTTCTATCTTTTCTATAAGTTTGTGCACTCCTTAAACACATTGCAACAACAAGGAAAGTCCTCTGCAGTCCTCTTATATGTTACAGGAAGTGAAAAAAAATAATAGTTTTTTAGTATATAAATCATATATTTTTAATTAAGCACAAATTATATTTGTATTATTGTTAATTGCATATTAGCACCAAATTCACTTTTTAAGATTTCTGACAAATGGTCAAAGCCAACCTTTGGTTTCTAAGTATTTTCTGCAAACACTGTAAAATTACTAGTAATATGGACCTAGTGGCGTCCCTACCTCAGGAGTCACCTGAGGTAGGGACACCACTAGCTGGGTGATGTCAGCACACTGCCACAGTTGATTGCAAAGCATTGTTTTTTTTCTGGACAAAATCATGTGCACTGCTTGTGGGGCAAATGTAACATGTTTAGAGAGAGACTGAAATCTAAATTGCAATGTAAAAATAAAGCAGCCCATGTTTACCCTGCACAGAAATAAAGTAACTCGTCCAACTGTAACTTTCTCTGCATGGTAATTTGCCCCACCTGCAGTGCAACATGGTTTTGTTTATTAGATGCTTTGCAATCCAGTCTGAATTCGGCCCTATATCCTCATGTCTTCACATTATTGTGAATAACATAAGACATATATTGAAGCTAAATGGGCTGATTCTGAGCCACATTAAACAGCAGAATCTATTTGTGGTTGCTGTGACTCTGTGCAAAGGCCACTACAAAGTTCTTCTGCTGTGTAAATCTGTTCTTCCAAATGTGCAAGGACTGAGATACCCACTTCCAGTGTCTGTACTCACTGTAATACAGATCGGTGCCTTCTTAGATGCCACCATTGGTCGCGCCATTGAAACTTGCAATTTGACTCACCATCAGCCCCAAAGTCACATATTTAAGTTATAAACTGTAGTTTCTCAAAATTTTATTAACCCCTTCCCGACATTTGACGTACATTTACGTCATGGCCGGGAGGTACTTCCCGACACATGGCATAAATGTACGTCATGAGTTTAAACTGTCACTGCGTCTCGAGACGCAGTGACAGAGGGACGATGTCTGCTGTCCCTGACAGCAGACATGTCCCTGCATGCCCAGGGGGGGCTGCGATGTCGCCCCCCCGTCGGCGATCGCTGTGATTGGCTGTTCAGTGTGAACAGCCATTCACAGCGTTTTCCTGTGTTACCAGCGAATCGGACGCTCGGTAACACAGGTGTCAATCACCGCCGGGCGTCAGGGGGCATGAGGGGGTCATCGGTGACGATGACACCTCACCCCACCCTCACCCCACCTGCCCCCAAGGCTGTGATTGGTCCGTGGGACCCACGGACCAATCACAGCCAAGGCGCGACATTTAAACTGACGGTGACTGCGCTGCAGACGCCATTCCGGTCTGGAATAGCGTGCAGAACGGTCACCGTGCCTGCCTGCCGTGAATACCGACCTGATCCTTGCTAATACTTACCTGATCCTTGCAAATACCTTACCTGATCACCTTATCACTGCTTGTAGCGTGCTGGACGCTTCCTGGATCTGACTTCCTGAGACTTCCTGCTGCTGCTGCAGTGTGATAGAGAGATAGAGAGAGAGATAGAGAGAGATAGAGAGAGATAGAGAGATAGTGACAGAGAGAGCTATATTTTGTGTCTGCTACCCCCCCTTTTTGGGGGTGCAGGGGTTTTCTATATATATATAACTGTCAGTGCTGCTGCTGCAGTGTCATACAGTGATAGATAGTGATAGATAGTGATAGATAGTGAGAGGTAGAGAGATAGAGAGATTTGTGTCTGCTACCCCCCCTTTTTGGGGGTGCAGGGGTTTTATTTTATATATATAACTGTCAGTGCTGCTGCTGCAGTGTCATAGAGTGATAGATAGTGATAGATAGTGAGAGATAGAGAGATAGAGAGAGATAGTGATAGAGAGTGTATATTTTGTGTCTGCTACCCCCCCTTTTTGGGGGTGCAGTTTTTTTTTATACATATAACTGTCAGTGCTGCTGCTGCAGTGTCCTAGAGTGATAGATAGTGAGAGATAGTGAGAGATAGAGAGATAGAGAGAGATAGTGACAGAGAGTGATAGAGAGTGTATATTTTGTGTCTGCTACCCCCCCTTTTGTGCTGATCAGTATATCTGTGCTGATCAGCAACTTTTTGGGGGCGCAGAGGTTTTTTTTTTATATATATACCTGTCAGTTGCTGCCAGTTGCACTGTCAGTTGCACCAAAGGTTGTGCACCTGCTGTCCCTCACTGGTAATCAGTGTCGCATCACTGATCACCTTTTTTTTTTTTGTGAGTGCTGTGGGGTCTTTTTTTAATTTTTTTTTTACACACACTGATTTTGTGGGTGTCCTGTGGCCACTGTGCGCCGATCAGTGACGTACATCACTGATCAGCTTTTTCGGCACAGGGTTGATCAATTTTTTTTTTTTTTTTGATCAGATTCCTGTTGCCTTTGAGCGCTGTTCAGTGACAGACGTTACTGACCAACATCTGTGCTCAATTTTTGGCGCAGGACCTTTTTTTTTTTTTTTTAACCCCTTCAGTTTTTTATTTTTAACCCCTTCATTTTTTTTTTTTTTATTGGTATAAAGTAT
Source organism: Crinia signifera (assembly GCF_055691185.1). Lineage (NCBI taxonomy): Eukaryota > Metazoa > Chordata > Amphibia > Anura > Myobatrachidae > Crinia > Crinia signifera. The sequence goes on along the minus strand of NC_139221.1, from coordinate 98,646,100 downwards.
TTTTTTTTTCTGCACCACATACACACTACATACCCCCCGGATTGAAATAAAGTTTGTACCCCCCCCTACACTATACACGTGTTGAAACATTTCACTACCAGTAACACAAAAATAAAAATGGCATCCCAAATGTCCTCCCAAATGTCCTCCCAAATGTCCTCCCAGTCATCCAGGAGAATGTATTCAGTGGAGGAGGCATATGCCATGCTTGCCTCTGACTCTGACACAGGCAGTGATGCAAGCGGGGAATTTGAAGGATTCGTCTTAAGCTCCTCTTCCTCCTCTGGTGATGAGGGACCCCCTCAAAGACGCCCCCGTAGATCAGCTGAGATTCCCCCCCCAATAATTGATCTAGTATGGACCCCACCACCAGACAATTTTGAGCCCCAGGTTCCTGAGTTTTTGGCCATGCCAGGAATCCAATTTGATTCCACAGGTCTCAGAGAAATTGACTTTTTCAAATTATTTTTCTCTGATGATTTTATAAATTTAATGGTGGACCAAACTAATTTATATGCCCAGCAGTTTATTGCTCAAAACCCCACGTCATCATTTGCTAGGTGGACCCCTGTAGATGCAGTAGAGATGATGACGTTTTGGGGTCTGGTGTTTCATATGGGCATAGTAAAAAAGCCAGAAATTAGGCAATATTGGAGTACAGATGTTCTGTACAGTACTCCATTTTACCGTATGGCCATGCCCCGGACTCGATTTGAGACAATTCTTAAATTTATACATTACACCGATAATGCACAGTGCCCACCCAGAGATGATCCCACCTTTGACCGGCTATTCAAAGTCAGGCCGGTCATTGATCATTTCAGTGCCAAATTTGAAGAGGTGTACATCCCTGAAAAATGTATTTGTATCGACGAGTCCCTTATACATTTTAAAGGAAGGGTTAAATTCCGCCAGTACCTTCCCAGTAAGAGGGCAAGGTATGGCATAAAAATGTATAAACTGTGTGAAAGCACCTCAGGGTACACCCACAGGTTTAGGGTTTATGAAGGGAAGGATTCAAGAATTCAACCGCCAGAATGCCCCCCCTCCCTCGTAGGTGTTAGTGGGAAAATTGTCTGGGATTTAGTGCACCCCTTCCTGGATAAAGGTTATCACCTCTATGTGGATAACTTTTACACTAGCATCCCCCTGTTTAAGGCCCTTGGTTCAAGAGGTACAGCAGCTTGCGGTACTGTGCGCAAGAACCAAAGAGGCCTCCCAAAAACGCACATTGCCCAAGTAATGAGAAGGGGTGAAAGCAGGGGAATATGCAACGAAAATATGTTGTTGGTCAAATATAAGGACAAGAGGGATGTCCTTATACTGACAACAATTCACGGAGACAGTACCACCTCCGTCCCTGTACGAGGTACCAGTACCCACACCTCCAAACCTAATTGTATCCTGGATTACAATAGGTACATGGGCGGAGTGGATCTTTCAGATCAGGTACTGAAGCCGTACAGTGCCCTGCGGAAAACAAAAATCTGGTACAAGAAGGTGGCCGTGTATATCATCCAGATGGCACTGTATAACGCTTACGTGCTATTCCGTTCTACCGGCCAGAGGGGGACATTTATGCACTTTCAAGAGGAAGTCATAAAGGGCCTAATATTTGGGAACCAGCAGGCAGAGGGCCCCAGTACTTCTAGTACTGGCCCCCGTATTGTACCAGGGCAGCATTTTCCTGATGAAATCCCCTCCACTGGAAAAAAGGGCAGGACACAAAAAAGGTGCAACGTTTGCTATAAAAAGGGAATAAGAAAGCAAACTATTTTCCAGTGTGACACTTGCCCCGACAAACCCGGCCTATGTATAAAGGAGTGTTTTAAAATATACCACACATCTATGGAATATTAGGTTCATAATTTCACCGTGCTTCGGGGGTCTTGCTAATGCCACATAGCACCCACCATTCATTCCACCAGAATCTGAGCCGCAAAATCCAAAAATCACTCCTTCCGTTCTGAGTCCTGCCATGCACCCAACTGGTATTTTTTGGTCACATGTGAGGCATTGCCGTACTCGGGAGAAATTGGGGCACAGATTTTGGGGTGCTTTGTCTCCTTCATTCCTTGTGAAAATGAAAAATTTTGAGCCAGAACTGCATTTTTGTGTAAAAAAATGTAATTTTTCATGTTCACTGCCCAGTTTTATCAAAATTGGTGAAACCCCTGGGGGTTTGAAATGTACACTATACCCCTAGATGAATTCCCTGAGGGGTGTAGTTTGCAAAATGGGGTCACTTGTGGGGGGGTTCCACTGTATTGGTGCTTTGGGGGTCTTGCTAATGCGACATAGCACCCACCATCATTCCACCAGAATTTGTGCTGCAAAATCCAAATATCACTCCTTCCCTTCTGAGTCCTGCCACTTTTTGGTCACACATGAGGCATTGCCGTACTCGGGAGAAATTGGGGCACAGATTTTGGGGTGCTTTGTCTCCTTCATTCCTTCTGAAAATGAAAAATTTTGAGCCAGAACTGCATTTTTGTGTAAAAAAAATGTAATTTTTCATTTTCACTGCCCACTTGTATCAAAATTGGTGAAACCCCTGGGGGTTTGAAATGTACACTATACCCCTAGATGAATTCCCTGAGGGGTGTAGTTTGCAAAATGGGGTGACTTGTGGGGGGGTTCCACTGTATTGGTGCAACATAGCACCCACCATTCATTCCACCAGAATCTGTGCTGCAAAATCCAAAAATCACTCCTTCCCTTCTGAGTCCTGCCATGCACCCAACTGGTATTTTTTGGTCACATGTGAGGCATTGCCGTACTCGGGAGAAATTGGGGCACAGATTTTGGGGTGCTTTTTCTCCTTCATACCTTCTGAAAATGAAAAATTTTGAGCCAGAACTGCATTTTTGTGTAAAAAATGTAATTTTTCATGTTCACTGCCCACTTGTATCAAAATTGGTGAAACCCCTGGGGGTTTTAAATGTACACTATACCCCTAGATGAATTCCCTGAGGGGTGTAGTTTGCAAAATGGGGTCACTTGTGGGGGGGTTCCACTGTATTGGTGCTTGGGGGGTCTTGCTAATGCGACATAGCACCCACCAAAATTCCACCAGAATCTGAGCTGCAAAATCCAAAAATCACTCCTTCCCTTTTGAGTCCTGCCATGCACCCAACTGGTATTTTTTGGTCACATGTGAGGCATTGCCGTACTCGGGAGAAATTGGGGCACAGATTTTGGGGTGCTTTTTCTCCTTCATACCTTCTGAAAATGAAAAATTTTGAGCCAGAACTGCATTTTTGTGTAAAAAATGTAATTTTTCATGTTCACTGCCCACTTGTATCAAAATTGGTGAAACCCCTGGGGGTTTGAAATGTACACTATACCCCTAGATGAATTCCCTGAGGGGTGTAGTTTGCAAAATGGGGTCACTTGTGGGGGGGTTCCACTGTATTGGTGCTTGGGGGGTCTTGCTAATGCGACATAGCACCCACCAAAATTCCACCAGAATCTGAGCTGCAAAATCCAAAAATCACTCCTTCCCTTCTGAGTCCTGCCATGCACCCAAATGGTATTTTTTGGTCACATGTGAGGCATTGCCGTACTCGGGAGAAATTGGGGCACAGATTTTGGGGTGCTTTGTCTCCTTCATACCTTCTGAAAATGAAAAATTTTGAGCCAGAACTGCATTTTTGTGTAAAAAAATGTAATTTTTCATTTTCACTGCCCACTTGTATCAAAATTGGTGAAACCCCTGGGGGTTTGAAATGTACACTATACCCCTAGATGAATTCCCTGAGGGGTGTACTTTGCAAAATGGGGTGACTTGTGGGGGGGTTCCACTGTATTGGTGCAACATAGCACCCACCATTCATTCCACCAAAATCTGTGCTGCAAAATCCAAAAATCACTCCTTCCGTTCTGAGTCCTGCCATGCACCCAACTGGTATTTTTTGGTCACATGTGAGGCATTGCCGTACTCGGGAGAAATTGGGGCACAGATTTTGGGGTGCTTTTTCTCCTTCATACCTTCTGAAAATGAAAAATTTTGAGCCAGAACTGCATTTTTGTGTAAAAAAATGTAATTTTTCATTTTCACTGCCCACTTGTATCAAAATTGGTGAAACCCCTGGGGGTTTGAAATGTACACTATACCCCTAGATGAATTCCCTGAGGGGTGTAGTTTTCAAAATGGGGTGACTTGTGGGGGGGTTCCACTGTATTGGTGCTTGGGGGGTCTTGCTAATGCGACATAGCACCCACCAAAATTCCACCAGAATCTGAGCTGCAAAATCCAAAAATCACTCCTTCCGTTCTGAGTCCTGCCATGCACCCAACTGGTATTTTTTGGTCACATGTGAGGCATTGCCGTACTCGGGAGAAATTGGGGCACAGATTTTGGGGTGCTTTTTCTCCTTCATACCTTCTGAAAATGAAAAATTTCGAGCCAGAACTGCATTTTTGTGTAAAAAATGTAATTTTTCATTTTCACTGCCCACTTGTATCAAAATTGGTGAAACCCCTGGGGGTTTGAAATGTACACTATACCCCTAGATGAATTCCCTGAGGGGTGTAGTTTTCAAAATGGGGTGACTTGTGGGGGGGTTCCACTGTATTGGTGCTTGGGGGGTCTTGCTAATGTGACATAGCACCCACCAAAATTCCACCAGAATCTGAGCCGCAAAATCCAAAAATCACTCCTTCCGTTCTGAGTCCTGCCATGCACCCAACTGGTATTTTTTGGTCACATGTGAGGCATTTCCGTACTCGGGAGAAATTGGGGCACATATTTTGGGGTGCTTTTTCTCCTTCATACCTTCTGAAAATGAAAAATTTTGAGCCAGAACTGCATTTTTGTGTAAAAAAATGTAATTTTTCATTTTCACTGCCCACTTGTATCAAAATTGGTGAAACCCCTGGGGGTTTGAAATGTACACTATACCCCTAGATGAATTCCCTGAGGGGTGTACTTTGCAAAATGGGGTGACTTGTGGGGGGGTTCCACTGTATTGGTGCAACATAGCACCCACCATTCATTCCACCAGAATCTGTGCTGCAAAATCCAAAAATCACTCCTTCCCTTCTGAGTCCTGCCATGCACCCAACTGGTATTTTTTGGTCACATGTGAGGCATTGCCGTACTCGGGAGAAATTGGGGCACAGATTTTGGGGTGCTTTTTCTCCTTCATACCTTCTGAAAATGAAAAATTTTGAGCCAGAACTGCATTTTTGTGTAAAAAAATGTAATTTTTCATTTTCACTGCCCACTTGTATCAAAATTGGTGAAACCCCTGGGGGTTTGAAATGTACACTATACCCCTAGATGAATTCCCTGAGGGGTGTAGTTTTCAAAATGGGGTGACTTGTGGGGGGGTTCCACTGTATTGGTGCTTTGGGGGTCTTGCTAATGCGACATAGCACCCACCAAAATTCCACCAGAATCTGAGCTGCAAAATCCAAAAATCACTCCTTCCCTTCTGAGTCCTGCCATGCACCCAACTGGTATTTTTTGGTCACATGTGAGGCATTGCCGTACTCGGGAGAAATTGGGGCACAGATTTTGGGGTGCTTTGTCTCCTTCATACCTTCTGAAAATGACAAATTTGGAGCCAGAACTGTATTTTTGTGTAAAAAAAATAATTTTTCATTTTCACTGCCCAGTTGTACCACAATTGGTGAAACCCCTGGGGGTTTGAAATGTACACTATACCCCTAGATGAATTCCCTGAGGGGTGTAGTTTGCAAAATGGGGTCACTTGTGGGGGGGTTCCTAACTTTTAGCATCTTATGGTGCCTAGAAACCTACATGGTGCCTAAAAAATAATCTCATAAAAAGGAGGCTCCAAAATCAAGTAGGTGCTCCTTCTATTATGAAGCCTGTGGTTTGGTCACCGTGCACACTAGGGCCACATATAGGATATTTATGAAAACAAAAGAATTGGGGGAATCAATTTTCAGTCACATTTCTCTAGTAAAATGTACTGTGTTCCTTAGAAAAATGTATTAAAATTGCAAATCAGCAAAAAAAAAGAAATTTTGAAATTTCACCTACACTTTGTTTTAATTCCTGTGAAACACCTAAAGGGTTAACAAACTTCCAAAATGCTGTTTTGAATACTGTGAGGGGTGCAGTTTTTGAAATGGCATCATTTATGGGGGTGTCTCACATACAAGTCCCTCAAAGTCACATCAGAACTGAACTGGTCCCTAAAAAAATCAGTGTTTGAAATTTTCTTGAAAATTTGAGAATTTGCTATTCATATTGTAAGCCTCCTAGTGTCCCAAAAAATTAAAAGGAAGTTGAAATAATGATGTCAACATAAAGTAGACATATGGTCTATGTTAGTTATTCACTATTTTGAGTGGTAAGATTATTTGTCTCACAAGCAGAAAATTTAACATTTTGCAAATCGCTAAATTTTCCATTTTTTCACGATATTTTGGTATTTTTCACAAAAAAACACAGACTGTATCGACCCAAATTTACCACTAATTTGAAGTACAATGTGTCACGAAAAAACAATCTCAAAATCACTGGGATAAGTAAAAGCAAAAAAAAGTTATCCCCACTTAAGTGAGACATGTCAGATTTGAAAAAAAGGGCTCTGTCAGGAACGCAAAAACTGGCTCTGTCAGGAAGGGGTTAAAATAAAAAATTGTTATTGATTACCAGTGCGGTAGCACAAAAGGCTGTGCTGCAGACATGGATCAACGCAGCACCCCCTACATTACAACTTTTTTAGCATAAGTTATTCCATGTCTTCAATATGGACTGGCTAGAGTGACTTTTGGAAAAGGAACACCGCATAAGGACATTTTTTGATACTTGGGAAAGCTATATATCAATATTACCTCTAGAAATTAGAAATAAACTCCATAACTCATTTAAACATACTCAATGGTATAAACTGAGGACACTGTGCAGGGAATCCCTGGATAGAGATTATGCTTTAGCAATAAGGAATTTAAAGATAACTTTCGTAACACGTAGATCTTGAAATTTAGTAAGACAAAATTTGTTAAGCAATGAAGACGTATACAGATAGAGCCAGGCTCACATTGACTAAGTTTCTGCACCTAGGAGCAGAAAATGCTTCCTTTCATCTATTGTTCTCAGATGAAATACAATAGAGAGAACAATACAGCAAGGGGATAACAGGGGATTAGTGTTCCTGGTCTTTCTCAGTTAATCCTTTTAAAGGCCAAGAAGAAAGAGGCTACATCTGTATTTCGTTATAATGCATGTTTTCTTTTATTAGGAAAATTGCAAAAACAATAAGTATGATATTCCTATATCGTGTCAATTCTGTACACATTTTTTTGTCAATGTTAAGTGCATTATGCTCTATACTTCTTGTATTGAATGATGTTTTAATAAAACATATTTAAAAAAAACCATAACATTTTGCGAAGTTGTTACTGCATCCCTGCACTGATATATTGGGGTAAATCTACTAAAATGGGAGTTCTAGTTAAGATGTGATGTTGCTATTGGCAACTAGTCAGATTCTATCTATTATCTTCTGGAAACTAGTCAGATTCTATCTATTATCTTCTGGAAAGTGCATATTAAATAAGAAGTAGAATCTGATTGGTTGCCATGGGAAACATCCAATATTCAATAGAACTCCCATTTTAGTAAATTTACCACCTTGTGTTCAGTACCCCGTCATGGCTGATTTGTGTGCAGTTTTTATGTTTTCTGAGTATTTGCATGGATCTCTTCCAGATGGTTCCGTTACATCACTCACTGTAAACACAAACCCTTATATTACTTGGCTGCTTTCAAAAAATGAGTCCTAGTGTGTTTGAATCGTAAGTGTGTGTGTACATGTGATAAGGAATATAGATTTTAAACTCTGCTGGGGCAGGACCTCGTGTAAAATACTGAAATATTCTCTCTAAAGCATTGCATACAATTTGTGTGCTATATACATAAATGAAGGTTGAAGGTTTGACCCAAGAAACTATTTTAATTTGTTTGTTTTTCTTTGATTTTTGTTGTCCTTTTGCCTTTTTTGAAGTTTGACTTTTATTTTTTAGTGAGTGTTGTCTAGTTTTTATAGCATCCATTATGCAGAGCAAAACTGAATTAAACACAAAATCTTATTTATAGACTTAGTATAGTGCAATAGTTATGCCACAGTGCTGATTTAGAGTATGCTGAAAGACGACAGGATGATTTATGTTCGATGTAACACACATCCAATCAATGTGTAAGTGCTATATCCACTTCAGGATACTTTAATTTCCTTGAATTAGAAATGTGCTTTAGTAAAAATAGCACATCCACACAGGACAAATGTTTATTTTGGGAGCAAGGTAAAAGAAACCAAAAACAAAACAAAGCTACCGTATACACTGACATCAGGAAATAGTTTGGTATTTGAATGAATATTGAGTGATTCTCTTTCTTGAACCATCAAGTGATAATATTGCCATTCTGGAGAGAGAATATCATGTGAGGTCAATTGGATTCAGAAGTCGATACCATTTATTTAATTGAAGCCTGGATATTCTATCCCTAAAAGGAAATAATTAATCACGACAAAAGATAGATGGTGTAAAATAATCTTTTTGGAATACAATAGGCCATCACTGCAATGGTCACATCCCATCTTACCATGCCCCCATTCACCATCTCCAAGCATTTTTAACATCAATAGGTTAATAACATTTTCAAAGTACAAGCATTTGTGGATGGAACTAAAGAAAGAGGGAAGGTTAAAGGGTTATGTCGAAGTGACTGGAGTAGGAGTTCCAATATTGTGGTTTTAGTGGCCCCCAAAATGTGACCAATTATGTTTGTGAAAGTCAGTAGAGTAGATATGTAGGAGTAATACTAAAGGAGAAATACTAAATGCATGAATTATTAGTTTAATGACTTTATGTATTAAATTTGACATCTTTCTCCGAATAGTTGGGCCCGGGACCTGTCCCAATATATATGAATCCATTTCAAAGATCCAAGCAGTTATGCACACTCAGGGCCTTATTCAGATCTGAGCTCAGTACAAATGTGTTACTATATGTGTAATATAGTGGAGCTCTCCACTATAGTGACCTCTATGCATGAAAGGATTAAATATGTTGGATGCCTTTTTCTAAAGTGCACACTTCCACCACTCAGCACCATGATTGGCTTTCACTGGGGTACTTTTTTGTGGGATCAACCAAAAGTAAAGTACACAGCTGTGCAGCGCTGAAATCATAATATACAGATGGAGCACTTCTCAGCCAGTGCTGGGAATCGCCAGATTCCCTTAGATGCCGAGCGCTGGTGGAGAGCTGCTCCATCTGATGGGGATGCATGAGGATCTCACACGCATGGGCATCCCTGTCAACATGGCTATGGGGAGTGACTTCCCTGCCCATCTCAGCTTCAGAAAGGTGGTAAGGGATCGGGGGCAGCTCGGGGGGGGGGGGGCTGAGGGGGTGCTGCAGAGGGCGGTGGAGGGCTCCGTTGCAACGAGACGCATGAGCTCCATCTGTACCATATATTAGCACAAATATGTGTGTACTATACATAGGTCAATTTATTAAGATGGGAGTTATATTGAAGATAAGATGTTGCCCATAGCAGTCAATCAGATTCTACTTCTAGTTTGGTCGCCCATTGCAACATTTCATCTTCAATAGAACTCCCATCTTATTAAATTTACCCCATAGTATCTAGCAAATACTATACAGTGATTTTGTTCATATAGTACTTTGATCAAAACTTTTATGCTTGCACTCAGGCAATGGTTCCAACTCTGTCTGTGTCAAATCTGGACAAAATGGCCATTCAGAAGATGAAGGTTGATAATAAAAATGGTGCTCAGAACCCTAGTTAAAATAACCTTAAAATGAATGAAGGATTTCATAACCAAACATTGTGATAGTTTATTTGAACACTTTGTCAAGACTCCTGCTCTATTTACTCATATTAGCAAGAAGTTATTTTCAGATTACTATGTCATTGTAAAATCCATAAATTCAGTTTTGACACCTTTTAACATTTTTATTTGGTACACTAGCATAAAACCTGTCCTACGTATAAGCTTATCTATCTGCACAGACATGCTTTTATTGTCTGTTTCTCAAAAATATATTTAACCACACATCCTTTAATCCAGGTACAAATCATCAAGAATTCTTGAGAAAAAGCTTGTTTATTCAATTGCAACTTTTAGTTCTTCTTAAAATCCAAAAGGATTTACTAAGAAGAATTATTCAAAAACGCAAGTATCTTATATCACCCAAACTCTAACTACTAAAATGGTAAATTTGTCTATGAATGCAGAATCTTGTGATGTATCCTTGAGTAGTTTTGTATACAGGAAATTAAGGATATGGGTAACAAGTACATTTTATATAGAGCTGTATAGAAGTCTCATTCTACTATGTTGTTTAGGTGATTGAATTGGCAACATATTGGCTTTGCGACTTCCACTTCAAGGTAGGTAAAACATGAAGTATACAGAGCTTAAATACCCTGTGCTACTGAGAATACTCACATGCTTGGTCATTTAAAGTTCTCATCCCGACTACTCCATAATGTCCCTAGTCCATTAGGAATAAATGCAATAGGTGCTAACTATAGTGAAAAACAATTAGAAATACTTTTTGAAAGTTCATAGACTCATTTTATATGTTAACTCTACTGTGTAAATATATCATTTGAAAATGCTACTAGGCAACTTGTTTGTAGGTTTAGTGATCATTTTGTAATATTTAAATGGAAAGCATCAAGGATTTATTTGGACTAAAATCAGAACAATCTCCTGCAGTCTGAAGGATGCCCAGTCCTGGGTTGTTGGCAGTAGCGCACGCAGGAGGGGTTTCTGGGTACCCAGAAACACCCCCAGGAGTCTAAGGGCCCTAGGCTGAAAACTGAGGGTCCCCTCTTTCCATGGGTACAAGAATTTTAAAAATCGGCCCTTGGGAACCAGAGATATCTGACTTCAAAACAGTGGTCCCCATCCAAGCCTATTAATTGCTCTTCCCTGTCAGATATTTCAGGTTCTGTCTGAATTAGAATTTTCTGAGGTAATATTCCAAAAGCTGGGACTCTCCCCCTTTGATGGACACTAGAAGCTTGTCTCTACTGTTTCCAGAACCAGAGATATCAGCCTTCTAGCAGCTGGTTACTGCTCCAGCTCCACACACCTGGTATGTAGTTTTATATACTCATTGGCAGATTGCTCTGCCTCCTGAATTCTGATCCCATAGTCCCCAATACCATTTGGTAGGTGGGATTCTCTAGTTTTTAATTCCATTAAAAGCTAAGAAAACTATTTCTGGGAACTGGAGATATCTGCAGTCAAGCAAGCTGTCCTCCCACCAGAAAATTATGAATAATAAGCCCACTCCACTATACACCCCTCCTCTGCATATTAAACCTCCTCTACCACCCTGGAAGTTATGTATCAGGGCCCCTTCATTCAGCCCAATGCCCCCTTCTCCCACCTCATATCCCACCATCTGTGCAGTAAAGGGGTAATTAGTGGAAATTACTGATCCAGGCCCTACATGCTGAGCGGTTGATATAATACCCCCTACCACCTGGGGGACATCAAAGCTTCCCCCACCCCTACCGCTGGAGGATCGGTAGGGGCCCCAATACATTGCTATGCCCAGGGGTCTACACTGCTGTTATGTATGTATATGTGTGTGTGTATTATTTATTATTATTATTATTTATATATATTTGGTCTATCTTTAATACTTTAACTGACCCGGCATATACTGGGTCACCTAAGTGTCCATCTCCTCTGGAAACCCCCTTCTGAAAATCCTGCGTTTGCCACTGGTTGGTATCCAGGAATCTCCCAACAAGCACTTTATGCTGCTTCTGCCTACATCATGGTTCATCTCCCTGTTTATTCTGGACACAAGGGGAGAAAAGAGGAGTCCGTGAGACTACGGGCTTAAGGGGGCATGACTAGGTATTAACTAGGTAGTGTTTGAAACATGACTAGGGTCTGACGGATGTTGGATTTGGCAGACCGTGCTATAGCTATGGAAAGTAGGGTACAGCTGCAGACTGATCATGTAGCATAAGTTTATAACATGTCCATGGTGGCCTTATGTCAGGACCAGTCAGGCCTGCTGACATGATCTGTGCAGTACCAAATAAGAAAAAATTTAAGTGAGAGGTAGAGGGGGCTTCTTAATGTAATGGGGGTGGGGAGTGGGTGGGCTATAAATATATGGATGTTTTAAGTTATACAATTATAATGTGGGTAGTTGGCTGCACTGTTCATTTATTGGGTTTAATTATTTTGATCATTTAATACTGGGGTAGCCAACCCTAGTCCTCGAGAGCTACCGACAGTGCATGTTTTGCAGGTCTCCTCACAGAATCACAAGTGAGCTAATTAGCTCCATCTGTGGATCTTTTAAATTGTGTCAGTGATTAATGAGTGCAGCTGTGCAGCAGCTAGGTTGTCTGGAAAATGTGAACTGTTGGTAGCTCTCGAGGGCTAGGGTTGGCTACCACTGATTTAATATAATATGTGTGGTATCTAATTTATTAATTTAATACTAATTATGGATCCATCATAATGGGTGTCCACAGCCTTCTATACTTGCTCCGTTCTGGCGGGGTTCTGCTCTGGGAACCTTTCTGAGGGACATGCCACATCTCCTACTGCACATGATGGTGATGGGACAGATTGTAGTGCATTATTATATAGTTCCTTTTTGGTGGGGATAATAAATTCATGAGATAGGAATAGAGGGTTGTGTTATTAATTTACCAGTGCTATGTGGTTAATCAATTAATGTCATGGGAGTACAGGCCATGCTTTAATGTATTAATCTGGTGAAGTTAAGGTTTTTTAATGAGGGCAGGCAGTAGCAGCTCTAGAGTTGGGGCTGTGGTACAGTCCAAAATTCTAATTGGTGTGGCTCCCCTATTAGGGATAATTTATATAATAATGAATTCATGGTGCTGTCTATTAATTTAAGGTGGAGTATTGGAACTATAAATTAAATGCTGCGTGGTTTGGTGGGTTTTTTATTGAATCTAAGATGGAGTAAAAGGAGAAGCAGGGCTATTTATTAAATCTGAATACTTATTTAATGTTGGCACTATTTGGAATGGAAAAGATACATTTTTGAATATGTATATTATTCATTCAATGTTAGTTATTGGTGGAGGAAATGGATATTTTATATTTATATGCACGCAATTCTTTTTTAATTAGATTTGAGAGTTAGATTTCGGTGTTATTTTGTTTCTGTGCAGAGTAAATGTTCAAATATTCTCAGTAAGTGCCGCGAGATATGTGTGTGCTATATAAATAACTGGTAAATAAATCAAATGCATTACAGAATAATGCAAAATAATTCAGAATTATAATAAATAAAATTAGCTGTGTCTAAAGCCCTGTATGCATGGTAATTCCAAGAAATGTAGTCAAATTGCTTAGAAATACAGTAGTCCTAAAATTGTCCCGTGGTTATCTACCTTAAGCCCCAGCAAAGCTCAACACATTGTTCACATACTCAACACCTAAAGCAATGGAAGCACTCTCCATATAATGTATAATGTACACACATATCTAGCCCTATCTGGTCATCAGGGCCGGTGCTAGGGTGTCCGGCGCCCTTCTGCAAACCATTAATTTTGTACCCTTTCACATTGCCATTGCAACAAACTGCAGCCCGATTGTGGGAGCGTATGCAACATGTGATCCTATGGAGGATCTCGGGTGCATGTACATGTATGCATACACCATCTCAGTGCTGTGTCTGCAAAATGTTGCAGGCACTAACGGTGAGAATCGCATAAGTTATGGGCTAGATAGCATCGCATCGCACGGCATGCATGCAATGTGTGTGTGATGCGATCCAAAAGCAGTACAAAAAGTATGTGCAGCACATACTTTTTGTACTGTGCGGTGCGATGCGATGCCCGTGGGAGCGCACATCGCATCGCACGCTGCTATTGCAGCGTGTATGGCCACCTTTAGGCACATAAACCAGCTCATTATTTAAAAAGTGTCTAAATTAATATAAAACAAATTGTTATAAACATGTATAATAAAAGACTCATTGTTCTTTTGCTGTTTAACTCTTATGCAGTCCCTCCTCTGCTATCTGCGTAGGCAGGAAGCTGAGGATGCAATTACACCCCTCTCGTGACTGAGGGGGAAAGGAGGGGAGAGAAGGAGGAGATGGAAGAAGAGGGGAGGAGATAGAGGGGGCGGAGTGTTGAGGACTGGCCCGTGGCACTGGCACAGCACACTGAGAAGAGGGAAGGAAGGGGAGGCAGCGCTGCTGCCTGTTCGTCATTTGATTGACAGCTGACAGGCGCACGGAGCAATGGGTAGGGGGCGGATCCGGACATGACATGTCATCCAGGCATTCCCAGACAGGGCTACATGCCTCAGCGCAAGTGTCCATGAGAAAGAGGGGGCAGGTCGCAGGAGGAGGACAGTGTGTGTGCAATGCAGGGAGCTGCTCAGCTTACTGACGCCTGTCCACTGGCGGCGTGCAGGAGGCAGTGACAGTGAGGGCTGAGGCAGCTTTAGCAGAGCAGGGAGGGAGATGGTGCCTTTTCAGCATGGCGTCTCCCTGCTTTGCAGGAGCTGCTAAGTGGGTAGCGCCGGCCCTGCTGGTCATTCTACAGGTTTATTTCATTATTACATTTCAGTTTTCTTTTAAACTTCATAATAGAAGAGCTTACTTGGTGGTCGTTCCTCAGGAGATCAGCAGATATATCACTGCTTCAGTATTTTCCACGATGCAGTACACCACTCCTATACTCCTATACTCCTATACTATAACTTCTAGATAACCAATGGTGTGGGAAAAAAATAATATAGTGTAATATATTCAGAACAAAGTGTAAAACAGGGAAGAATTAATACTTGGTTACCAGAAATAACGTTGGATCATATAACTCTCTTAGAGGGCCCTCTATTTGTTTAATGTGGTGACACCATTTTGAGAAAAAAAGGGGTTAGAACTCATACTGTAGCTAAAGAATGCCTTCCAATTGTCCTGATTTTCACGGGACCATCCTTTTTTGGATGTCAGTTCTGCCCGGGCCGACTGTCCTGCGGTGGGGAGGGCAGTTGGGTGTCTCCTGCAGGACACAGCAGAGGCTGTGTGCGCAGGGTCTATTCACTGCAGAAAGGGGAAGGGGGCATGCCCAGTAGCTCTTGCAGCAGACTATGCCCCGACAGCGATAAAAATGGGGAGCGCAGCCTTGTGGGACCGCCATGGACATAGGCCATGCCCCCTAATGGCGCACACCCATGCCCCTCCTCCACTGCCAACAATGTTGGGAGGTATGCTAAAGGATGAGTTATTCACTACATAGCTGCAAAGCCAGATGCAGGTCGGGAATATTTTGGGTCGCAGAGGCTGCGTGTGATATCATACAGCTGCTGCGGCCCTCCCCCAAAAGGTCACAAAATGCTCAGTCCTATGCCCACAATGGTCTGTCACTGCCCGCCTCCCTTTGAATCTGGGTGATTTGGGTGTTGAACCACCCTGCTGAAGGTAGCACCACTACAACCACCACTCTGGGTTGGTTAGTTATGTTTAAAGGTATAGTTTAAATATTCTTATTTGTGTTAAAGGCACTCAGTGCGGCCCCATCCACAATGCATGTGCTGTTTCAGTTTTTTTATAGGATGCAGTTATACCTAGCCATCCTTTATATGCTACCAAACCACTTTTCTTTGTGATGTTATTTTTCATGTCAATTTATATCTCCATCGAGCGATTCAAATGGCTTTTGGGCTCCCATATTTGCGTATCACGCATCACCTTAAATGAGGCAATATCCAAATGTTTGCTGGCACTAGATTTAGTTCCACAAAATGTTGAAAAGCTGGGCTTGCCACACATTTTTGTTTGGATCTTCTTGAGGAGGTGAGCAGAAATAATGGGCTCCTACGCCATGATTGCCCAATGCGAGCAACTGAATTGCTCCGATGCACATAGGGCACCCAAAAAACATTTGAGTTAAATCATCATGTGACTCACACACAAGACACACTTCAACCATAAGTAGGTTTAATGGTATTATAACATTTCCTTAACTTGAAAATCATATATATATATATATATATATATATATATATATATATATATATATATATATATATATATATATATATAGACTGGGGTACAGCACTGCACTCTCACGGATTTGCACACAAACAGACGCCACACAGTTTAGCGTCAGGTCGACGTTTCGGAAGTGACTCCTTTATCTAGACCAATATCCAACAATGAAAAGTAAAACAACACATACCTATATACCGTGACTGCGTCACTCCCACACGATCCAGGACTCAGCGGTAGGCTCCCGCTGTGCAGCATGTTGCTTCCGGGTTTCACCTGACCTCTCACCCAACTACGTGGCGTCATGACGTCAGTGTTTCCCCGTAGCCGGCCTGTGTTGCCTAGCGACCCAGACGCCGAGAAGCCGGTGTGTGAGACAGACTGCAAAAGAAAAGAAAAAACACTGATAAAACAAGTGAAGACATAAGCATATAGAAACTGGCAATAGCAACCTTACAGTCACAATGACATTTATAAGAATATGTTAAAGGACAACTGTTCGTTCAGACCTTTTGGTCGCATAGTGTCCAATTTAAAGATCCAATAAGCCTCCAGTTGTAGGAGCCTTTTGGCCCTGTCGCCACCTCTCCTGTCAAGTGGCACATGATCTATAATAATATATTTCAGGCTCGCCAGGGAGTGTTTTGCATTAAAGAAATGCCTGGCTACCGGCTGATCGTTTTTTTTGTTGTTAAGGGCAGACTTGATGGCGGAGCGGTGCAGAGCTATCCGCTCCCTGAACGTCCTGATGGTCTTGCCCACGTAGCACATACCACACGGGCATTTGATGAGATATACTACGTGGGTGGACGTACAGGTGACAGGGTGCCGGATGGGTATGGTATACCCCAAGTGAGGATGACAGAAAACTTTGGTGTTGGACATACCACTACAAGTGGTACACCCTACACAGCGGTAACAGCCCCCAGGTTTCTTTTGTACAAGGGGCCCAAGTCTCCTGGAGACATCAGTGTTGACTACCCAGTCGCGTAGATTGCGACCCCTTTTGTAGCATGCCATAAGCGATGCATTTTTCAATTTCTTCAAATCTTTGTCATTCTGGATGACCGGCCATAATTGTTTGGAGTACCTAGAGATGGTAGTGTCAGCGTGATTGTAGTCACGAACCCAACCGATGCGGTCAGCCAGATTATCAGCTTTGGCAGATTTTTTGAGAAGATCACATCTGGGGATTGCATCTACTTTGGCCCTGGCAGTCGCGAGGACCTTGGCAGAGTAACCCCTGTCTACGAATTTCTTCGTCATGGTTTCCAAATCGCGATTCAGTTGCTGCTGGTCATTGGTGATTCTTTTCACCCTCAAGAGTTGTGAAAAAGGCAAACCCCTCTTGAGTGCCACAGGATGATGACTTTGGGCACTCAAGAGGGTATTGCGGTCGGTGGGTTTAGAGTAAACAGAGGCGTTAAGACATCCATCTGCTATAGCAATGTTTACATCTAGGTACTGTATGCTGGTTTGGCTAAGATTGAATGTAAATTTAATGGGGCAGTCACGACAGTTGATGTCTGACATCATGTCCTCAAATGCACTTTTGGACCCTGTCCAAAACAACAGTACGTCATCGATGTACCGGACGTAGAATTTTATAAGGGTAGCATATGTGGATTTGAAAAAGAACTCCTGTTCAATGGCGTGCATGAAAATATTCGCGAACGAGGGTGCGACGGGAGACCCCATCGCACACCCCGTGCGCTGCTGGAAGAACTCACCATTAAAGAGAAAGAAATTTCTCTTCAATGTGAGTCCCAACAGGTCAATGAACAAGTTGACCGGCGGGCCAACATAATTGGGATCAGTATCCAACAGTGTAGCAACAGCTTGTAATCCCTCAGCATGGGGGATGCTGGTGTACAAGCTGCTAATGTCGAGGGAGCACAACCACATGTCAGGGATGGCAGCTCCGAATGTAGTCATTTTATTAAGTAGGTCGGTGGTATCTTGAAGATAGGTTGGAAGACGTTGTACACAAGGCTGAATGATGAAGTCCAGAAAGGTCGACACAGGACTGAAGAGTGAGTCTCTCGCGGCTATGATAGGCCGTCCTGGAGGTCTCGTAGGGTGCTTGTGGATTTTAGGGAGACAATATATGATGGGCGTTTTGGGGAACGGGGTGGAGAGGAACTCCATGGTAGCAGATGGAATCCAACCTTGCTTCGTGGCATTGGATAGGATCTCGTCTAATTCTTTTTTATAACGTACAGTAGGATCTGCAGGTAGACTGTCATACGTAAGTGGATCCAATAATTGTGAGTAAACCTCATTTTTGTAATCCTCGATTCCCCAGAGAACAATCCCCCCACCTTTGTCGGCAGGGAGGATCATCACATCTGCATATGATTTGAGGTTCTTTAAAGCTGCCCACTCATCCTTAGATAGATTAGAATGAGCCGGTAATTGTGAGGCAGCTGCCTTCACCTGGACATCCAGAACTTTGATAAAACTTTGTATGGCAATATTCGTTGATGGTGGGTCGAACTTAGATTTGGGTTTGAATTGGGCATAAGGTAGGGGCGGACCCGTGTTGGTTACAACAGTGTCTTTACTGAAGAAGTCCTTTAATTTAAGGTTTCTCTGGAGGCGATATAAGTCAGTAGTCCATCTGAAATCGTCAAATTTCTGGGTTGGGACAAATGATAGCCCTCTACTAAGTACCTGGACCTCAGCCTCAGAGAGCACCTTCTCGGTTAAATTGAAAATCAGGTTCTCTTCGGTCGCCCTCTTGGCTTGGATCCTCTTCCCCTGCCCACCCCTACGTTGGGGTCGTCCTCTCCTCTGGCGCCTGCCCTGGTTCGGACACCTCCCGGGCGGCGCTGCTCGTTTTTTGGAATCTGACCCACTTCACTGTTCGAGCTGGTGGAACCACCACTCGAGCCAGTTTCGCCATCTGCACGTCTGGTGTAATTCCTGGATCTGGCATTCCTCCTGAAATTTTTCGTCGATCCTGTCGTCCACACATACACCCTGTGTTCAAGGTAATCTCTATTCACCTTTTCGAATTTACTCTTTTTAAACGCCACCAGCTCCTTTTTAAATGTGGCAATCGTCTGTGTTACTTTGTTCAGCCAATCTTCCTCTTTGTCAGAGGTCAGAGTTGCAGTGTGTGTTTTCTCATACTCATCAATGCGTTTTTGCGCCAGAGCCATTTCTCTGGCCGACTCTTCTATCACAAGAGTGATAAGATCAAATGAGCAATTATTAAGCACGGCCACCCAACGACGACAGAAATCATTATTGTAGCGGCCGATGGTGGGAACATTTTTAATGCGGAACCCCCTCGGGATCTTCTTTTCACGATAATACTCCGAGAGGGTCACACCGTGCATTCTGAACTCGATCTCTTTCTTTTTTAATTTGACTAAATTATTGAAGATATAAACTGTGTGGCGTCTGTTTGTGTGCAAATCCGTGAGAGTGCAGTGCTGTACCCCAGTCTACATTTTTCTTCCCGCACAGCACCCCGGTCATTATCTACATTTGTCTACCTCCTGGAGTGCCGGTTCTCCCCCCTGCTATATATATATATATATATATATATATATATATATATATATATATATATATATATATATATATATATATGAATATAAATATGCAATAGGATTTGACTGATTTTACCATAATTACCATAATAAAAATACTATTATAGAGTATTAAGTCCCCCGATATTTATTGGCAAGTTTTAACAGATGAAATCACCTAAAGATGGAACAATATTGTAGATTTGGATTTGAACACCTTACATCCCATAGATCTGAATGATGAATATAATAATACTTGCTTTACGGATCAGTGATCTAACTTCCAATTTGTTTTTCCACACTGCAAATATGATTGAATATCCCTTCCTGTCTGGAAGACAGCTAGAATTACTGTGTTAGACTGACAGGCGTGACTGATTTGTTTTTATGTTACATGTCCTCTATAGTGATTGGTTTCTCTATGTGTGGTTTACAGTCAGTGAAGAAACAGCTACTGTATAGTGATTTTTTTGTTTTTTAGAACTACAGTAATTAGGGTTTACAAAGTAATTTCATTTACCGAAAATATTTTTAAATAAATCATATTACTTTGTTTGTAAAAGGTAATGTACACAACAAAATTAAGGCTAATTTATTTTGAACCTTTCTGAGACTAGATGAATTTTATGAAAACAGTGAAACATAATTTATACATTTCCCCAGTCATCATCTATATATATGTCTTCTGTACATGAGTATCCGAAACACTGCCATATTCTGGCAAAGAGTGAAACTACATCTTTCTCACACAAGGACAAACACAGACTATCTTTCGAAGCTTTTGCTTCGAGCAGGATTACTAGTTTGAAATACTTCCATCTTTGTTTTAATGGATGTTATTCCTTCGCTAATAACACCTTTTATGTTTCCTTGTTACAAATCTGTATTAGTGAATTAGAGCCATTACCAAACATTACTGCTAAAATACATAGACATCTTTATTAATATACAATTGGAGGATCCTGTTGATGATTAGGCAGCAATATAATTGTGACATCATTGTATTAAATATGTGATACACATATATTCTATCGATCTATCTATCATTCGTATCTCTCTACACACTTATTTGCCAAAAAGTAATGAGATAGATGCCTAGTATAATGTATGAGCCCCTCTATCCCAGTAAAGTGCAGCAAGTCAATGTGCATTTATTCAACAAGTGTTCAACCATGCCATCTTGATAGCTTCCCACAGCTCCTCGATATTTGTAGGTGTAAGATCTTGGATGCAAATGTAACTCTCCAGTATAACCCATAAATGCTCATTTGGTTTCATGTCTGACAGAATACTCTTCAAATTCCAAATCTTGACAAATAAATAATTTCTCCTTCTTGCGGCCAAATGTAGGCAGATGTGTTTATCATACACAACACCTCACATTTTAGTGCGGAGAATCGCTCGATGTGGGGGCGTGCATTCGGTGGGGCGAAGCTTCCCTGTTTTCTATGCAGCGAATATATGCAACCTAGCGAGCAGGTCTGAATCAGGCACCTGTTTCCAACATCGATATACAGGAAGGAATGTTTCAGTGACTCTGACCACCCAGGTTCTGGATTTTTAGTTTGAATATATAGCACACCTATGAGCTGTCTTTCTGTCAGAAGTCTCTCTGCTAGTGATGCTTGTGTTTACAATTGGATTTGTTTATAGATGGGGCTTTGCCTGTGGAAGTCGTTTAGACGGTCAATGGGAAACAGTTCATGGTCATGTGATCTAATGTTTCCAATTATGATATTGCCTTTTCTGTCATTCACCTTAATGTATTCTCTTATTGGACTATACAGTCTGCAGCTCAGTGTGTGAGGTCATGCAAATAACTGGATTTCTGCAATAGAAATGATCAATTATTATGCAGTCATCAGAAGAAAAAAAAGAAATATCTGGATTTTATTAGCAGACAAGGTTGATAATCTGCAGTCATGGACGGATATAATGATCCTCAGTCTGGGATAAATTGAGTGCTTTAAAATTAAACTGCATATAGTTTGAAATGAAACAGGAGTCCTGGGGCAAGGATTAATTTGTGATTCAAGTAAAAAAAAAAGAAAATGTATTATTTTGCATTAGGAAATGACCTCGTACTTAATATTTTTTGAACATCAACCATCTCTTTTACTTGATTGTGATACAGATTAATTTGTGACTGTGTATCTATCTGTGCATGTTATCTATAGAGGTTGTAGAAATATTTTGTAACTGGGCATAGTGGATTTTCAGTTTCCATACAGTGATGTGAGTCTATAATTTATAACTAGTTTAAAAGCTCATATGCATCTAAGCAATTTGCACACATAAACTGGAAGTATACTTTATGTGTATTGATTTAAAAAAAAGTAAAGGTAAAACCATACATTAAATGCTGTCACTCATTCTTAGTTGAAGCCACTTAACTAATAATGAATTGTCATTGAGTTTAATCACAAATAGTAAAACTGAATGAGCTTTCAAAGCAAGGCTAAGGGTAGATTTGGCATAAGAGATCACAACACTTTTCATGAATAAACTGTTATGTACATTAGGTAAGGCCTTTAATTCTGATTTTCAAAAGAAGATAATGCAAATGATTGTGTTTGATTAAAATGGTAGTATTTATATTCTTATCTGTGGTGTCTAGATGGAGAGTTTCTGACGTCTGTAACTGTCCTTGTGCTTATTTATGCAAATTGCAAGGAATAGTGGTTGCATTTGGGTTAAACCAGAGGTTCCCAAATGCAGTCCTTAGGGCACCCAATTGTTCCAGATTTTAAGTATATCCATGCTTGTCTACAGGTGACTTATTTAGTTCTTTAGTCAATTTAAATTTAAAAATCTATTTTTAAATACACCTATCTAAGCCTATAAATTGGTTTTAGCAACTTCCAATCTTTATAATTGAATTGGAGGCAATCTGTATATTGGATCAGTAGCTGGCAGATAAAACTGGTCCTTAAAGTGCTACAATGTAAGCTCTTTGGGTACTTCATAGTAAGCTAACTCTGAATTCAAAAATACAAGAATGTATGACCCAATACATCTAGGGACTCCTATTGTTTAGAGTTGGGACTACCCTTAGCAGATGCACTGTTAAGTCTCTGGTTGGTTAATATATATTTGCAAATGTACATAGCTTTATGACATTTTACATACATGTATTGGGATATTTACTAAGTGGCGAGTTAGAAATCCTGGTGGTTTGCACTGGCTTACTGGTGGGTTTGCATGCCAAACATTAACTAGGCTCATTAAGGAAAAAGGTAATCCAAACAGTCTCAAGTGCTTTTTCCTTGCTGCTGTTTAACCCAAATTGGAAAGGCTCAATCCCAATACACTTTCAAAATAGAATGCAAAAACAATATGTAAACGGGCTGACCACAGCGCAGGGATAATATATTCAAAAAATCTGTAGGATTTGTAGGGAAACAATTTCTCCAAAATGAAGCCACATGATTTCCGTTATCTTTAAAAAATTGAGTCACTTTATTTTGCAAAAAAAAAATGGATCAAACCATCAGACCAATCCAATAAAAATATATAAAAAATCCACAAAACATCAAACACATGAAAAAAACATCGAAAAAAATTCTTTGTAAGGAGAAAATTTTACAGCTCACCGGACCTCTTGGGGGATGTGATTTTTCACCTTTTAAATCCACTGATCTTAAGCAGGATTTTCCCACACTGGTACTCTTTTCCCTTAGGCGCCACACTGCCACTGTGGTTAGCCTTTGGGTTTTCCCTGTGCTAATTTGGTTTTCCTGGTGGTAAGGGAAAACAGAAGAGACCCTGGAGCTAGGTGCACGGATCGCTGATAACAGGTGTGCTCCCTCCTGTCAGAATCTGCCTGCGCTCGCAGTCTGGCAGGGTCGTGGCAAAGATGTTTTATATGTCACGATGCTCCACTGTTGGTATGTGGTCTCTCCCCGGCTAATGATTTTGCTAAGCCGCCCGAGGTTGCAAACGTCTCCCTCGGCACTCCTCCCCTGTGTCTGGTGGCTGTCTCCTCTCAGAACTCCGGACTCCAGCTGCTCACCAACGCGATTCTACCGTAATCGGTCTTTCTCAAGGTGCAGACATGTTTTTTTCATGTTTTTGATGTTTTGTGGATTTTTTATATATTTTTATTGGATTGGTCTGATGGTTTGATCCATTTTTTTTTGCTAAATAAAGTGACTACATTTTTTAAAGATAACGGAAATCACGTGGCTTCATTTTGGAGAAATTGTTTCCCTACAAATCCTACAGATTTTTTGAATATATTATCCCTGCGCTGTGGTCAGCCCGTTTACATATTGTTTTTGCATTAACTAGGCTCAAATCAGCCAAAAAACTGCAGAGAAACATAATTTTAGTATATAATTAAACCTCAAAGAATCATTGATATTTTTCTCATTAGAAGAACAGAAACCCTTGATTTTCTAACTGGTGGATTTAAAAGCATTTACACAATCCTAAATGTTTTCACCTCTGTGGTCAATCAAGAAGAGGTAAATCCCTATACACTTGTTAAGAGTGCAAATATTATGTTATGTACTGTATAATGAGGAAAATCATATTGATAGTTCTTTTATGAGGGGAATACTATATTATTAATATATCAGTGGGAACATTATTGTTTCATTATATTATGAAAGTGATATTATTTATTAATTTATTTATTTTGCTGCACCCAAAGTTACCACATCAGGTTATTTATAGACACGCTCCTCATAGAGGGCCAGATGTACTAAGCTTTTAAAAAATGACTAAGTGGAGAGTGATAATATACCAACCAACTAGCTCTCATTTTTCAAACACAGCTTGTAACACGGCAGTTACGATCTGATTGACTGCTACTTTATTACTCTCCAGTTTATCATTTGTCATGGCTTAGTACATCTGAGCCATTATCTAGTCCAGTTATTATTGTTACCTGTTTCTTTTGCACAAGGTTTCATTAATGTCCTCTGCATAAAAGATAGAGTGCCAGATGCTCCAAAAAGTGATCAAATGGAGAGTGATAAACACTCTTAACTATTCACAACTAGAATAGTCAATCAGGCGCAAATTGATAGAGTAATTAGTAAAGAATTAAAAAAAGGACTTTAGTCTACACATGGGCTGCTCTCAGATAACAACTAGGAAATTTGTTAGAGAGAAAACTGTACAAGAAAATATATACAAAGGAAAAAAAACATGTATATACCTCACAGAGAGCGCCACACAACTGGACAGTCAACTGGCGGCGTGTTCGGGGTAGCTAGAAGCTGTCTGCAGAGCCCTACTAATCCGGCACAGTGGTGAGCCCGTTAAATCTTTGCCTATTACCATCTCTCCCACAAAACATCTTTATCAAGTGTCCACAAGAAACTTTTATTCTCTGTTACTAATGAGGACTGAGAAATCCGGTAATTGTGCTTACTAGTGGCCAAACACAGAGGCGGAACTACCATTGGTGCAGCAGGTGCATTGCATCGGGGCCCTGAGGACTAAGGGGCCCACTACTGCCTAGACCAGCAGCTTGTACCGCTGTCACCCACTGTTGTGGGGCCCAAATTGTACTTGTGCACCTGGGCCCACCACTGGCCAAACATCTCTAATCAACTTGCTTAAACTTTTAGGAAATAATATTATTATTATTATTAATAATACAGAGGTACAGTATATACCAATATTAACAATTTATAGTAATAAAAATTAACTTTTATTGTTAAAGCGTGTCCAATTGTGTGGCGCTCTCTGTGAGGTATATACAGGGTTACATATATTTTCTTGTAGAGTGATAAACAGCCAGCCAATCAGCTTGAAACTGCCATGTCACAGGTTGGGTTTGAAAAATGTCAGGCAGGAGCTGATTGGTTGGTTGTTTATCACTCTCCACTTTATCACTTTTTGAAGTTTAGTGCATCTGGCCCACATTTTTACATTACGTAAATAAGAAGAATAAATATATAAATTGAAGTCTTACAGTAGTTACAATTTTTTGTACCTAACACTTTTGATTACACCATACTTATTGTTAAACCATGTTTTATTCTGGATTTGACATAGTTCTGGCACCTTGGCCTTGAAGTTTGGAATCGTTCATATTTATTTTATTAGAAAATTTGATCTTATGTAAATAAAGATTTATTTGATTCTGTTTTTTTTTTCTATTTAGGCTATTTTCAATATTATATTAGTGCATAACTTTTGTGCAATAACTTGGAAATTACAGAAATCAATTTAAATGCTGAAATGATTTCACCTTCAATTCAGTTCTTCCACCTAGGACACATTAATATAAGATTTTTAGCAATACGCAAAATTTTTCAATATGTAAAAAATATATATTTTGAAGATTTTTTTCATATTACATTTAAGGATCTAACTGATCTTAAGGAGCATGTTACCACATAATATATCTTAACCCTTTGAGTGCCAACATCTTTGTGAGAGATGTTCAATCCGCTAAAAATGGCACTTTGCTCAAATTTGTCATGTAAATTTGAATAATGTTAAGTAAAAAAGATTATATTTCTTATGTAAGGTAAACATTACAGGTCATTCCGAGGAATAAAAATGTTTGCTTGCCAATTTGTACAACTATTTTGACAAATTCACCTGGCACTCAAAGGGTTAACTAGCATGTTGTTCTAGAATAAATGTCTGAGAGATGTCAGTTACTAAACAGATATATAAAAAAATTGACTACCTCATTCAAAATATAAGTAATTAAATAACATACAGACAATTCTAAAAAAACAACAACAATAATATTAGTGGTTATACTCCAACAAAATATATGACAACTGTTTGGTGCAACCTAAAAAATTGTGTTAAAGAAACAGATGAAAATAGTATTTTGAGTCACTGAGCACATGTTTCATTGTTACTTGAGTGAAGTGTTTAGTGTATAATTATTTGTGCTTTCCATTGATTAAATTCTACATAGTTATTTAGATAGTTCTAGCACATCGACATATAATTATTTAATACACGCACACCAAAGGAGGCAACAATTGGTAATGTGCCTGATAGAAGCCAATATCATATTTTTGTTAGTTTGTTATTGCATTTAAATAATTGGCACAAAGTGTTCTTCAAAATTAAGTTGGTGATCTTTCTAAGTAAACATCAATGCAAGCGCAAATAATTTCACATATAAACCAAGAAGGTTAAATTTCAGTATTAACTTGATATTACCTCCACACATACTACTATAGACAGTTGAGGTTCCCCTCATGTCTTTAGGACAGTGAGGGTTATTCTGATTTACTCGGAAAGGCACAATCACTCTCTAATGGACAAAACCATATGCACTGCAGGTTGGGCTGATGCAACATGTGCAGAGAGAGTTAAATTTGGGTGGGGGGTGTACTTCAAACTGATATCTATATTGCTGTGTAAAAATAAAGAAGCCTGTATATACCCTGCACAGAAACAATAAAACACCCAAATCTAACTCTCTCTTCACTTGCTCCATCAGCCCCACCTGCAGTGCATATGGTTTCCTCCATTAGATAGTGATTGTGCCTTTCCGAGTGAATCAGAATAATTCCCAGTATCTTGATAAAATTAAAAGCAGGTCGAAACTCTAATTCTGCAAGCATTTGGATTTTGTTAACATCACTGACTGTGCTCAAGTGTAGGAATTACCTAATCCACACAGTACATTTCTGCAAGATGAGTCTGCCTAGCAGTGAGTCACTGTCTACTTGTTTAGTTAGACAATCAACATTATCCTGATCTAAAACATTGGCCGTGATTCAGACCTGTTGGCGTGGCTGCAATTTTTGCAGATGGGCGAACTCTGCTGCACTGCAGGTGAGGCAAATGTAACCTGTGCAGAGAGAGTTAGATTTAGGGCAGTTATTTTGTATCTACTGTAATCCTAACCCTGCAGAATCAACTTGCAGAGTACTTCACCTATAAACACATAGATACTGGTTTCTCCAAGAGAGTTTATCGAAGCTTTGCACAGTATTTTTGAAGAATGATATGAATATGTGTTTTAAAAAATGTATATTGTCATTTGGCTTTATTCATGGTTTACTATTAGCATGACAAAATTTTTTAATAATACAATGATTTTTTAATGTTACCGTGTGTATTATGGTCCTCAGTGAGAGATGCAGGGAAATGCATTGCTGTATGCAAGCAGCAAGTACATCCATACGATCTGAAAAAGGCATGGAATGTTGCTGTGGTACCAGCACTGCGACCAATGTGGTAAGCCGGGCTCCAACATCGCGACCCCACGCAGATGGCCAGCTGAGGAAGCTCTAGCTTTTTCAGCTGTTCTACTGAAGTGGGGGCTGAGAGACCAGGAATTCTATGGGGTATCTTCAATGCAGCAGACGAGGGGGTTTGTATGGCGAGGATGGATTGTTTTCAGCGAGGATGGCCGAAAACAAGCCATCCTCGCCTTCTAACCCCCTCGCCGGCCGCTCGCCATATTCTATGTTCTGGGGAAATGTAACATTTTCCACTAGCCCGCTGCATATAGCCATGAGCCTTGCCATTTTGGTGGCCACACTCACCGTTTCCACCTCGATCTTTAGAAACAGCGAGATGGAACTCACGTGAAGGGGGGTGGGTTGAATACTGAGGGTGGGCTATGACGGCAAGCAATAGACACTGCTCATTAGGCCCTAGAATATTGAATGGTCAGTTTCACATCCACCTATTGTTGCAACTGTATCTATAACATATATTAATTTACAAATGACATAGACTACATATATAACTATATGGAATAATGAGAAGAATGTAAATAAATATGTTTAATTTACATTCATTTTCCAGCATAAGAACTAACAGCAGGTAGCCTAATCCTTGTTAGTAATTTCCTAGATAAATTCAAGGAAGACATTTTTTTTTCGTTCTCCCTTCCCTTTACTGTTGATTTACAACCTTTGTTATCCTTAGAGATTACAAAGCTTAAATAAATTAGATTTCAGAACTCTAGCCATTTGCTTCACCTTGACATGATATCCCAGTCAAGTCATGATAAAGCACCATTGCAGCATTGGAGGAAGAAATACTGAACAAATAGATCTTTTTTTTTCCTCTCAGCAGACCTGTCTTTGAAGCAATCAGAAAAAATATGACAATGGATTTTTAGGTAGCAATATCTGCCCTACAATGTGAAAATATATATTTATTTGACTTAATTGGATCAGCTAATTGACAAATATTAGCAATGGTTCTCAATGGAATTACCACAAATATCCAGTCCTCCAAAGATGAAAAATAAGTGTTTACTGATAACAATAACACTGTGTTACCCAGAGGAGAGATTTACATTTAGAGAGCGATATGGAAAATATTTTTATGGAGAATCCTTAACGTTAAATGCAGCACAATGTGCAGCAAATTAAAAATAAACATCCAGTGTCAATGTCAATAATGTATTACATGTTACAATCCACAGCTGTTTTCAGTGGCACGCCCACTTTTCAACATTCGACAAGCGTAACATTGATTTCCACCTGTCGAGCATCTGCCGAGTAGAGTGAAAATGGGCTGGGAACGTTCCAACAGTTGGAATCCAAGATTGCATACCGCCCATAGGGGGAAATATACTAAGATGGGAGTTGTATTTCACATGGGATGTTTCTATGGGCAACCAATCAGAATTTACTTCCTATTTATTTATCACCCTCTAAAATATAATATATGGTATCTGATTGGTTGCCCATACAAATACAACTTTCACCTTAGTACATTTCCCCCATAATGTCTTATTATAGCGAATAGCAATATTGGCCGCCTAGCGGACAATCAGGAGTGGCTAGGTGGCTAATAGCGCTATTCTGGGGGAGGAGCCACAGGATGTAAACACACATCCTGTGGCTCTCTTGTCAGTCTGGGGGTTCGCATAGTTAGTTTTTTTATTTTGCCAAGTCCCTGGATGCCTACTTGGAAAGAAGAGGATGTGATCTACGCCGGTGGACCCCCGTAAGTATGGTTTTCTTCCACAGATACCCCATATAGATTTTTTCAGGACCATTGGATGGAGGATACCTACCTACGTGTCAAGGTAGGTAAGTATCTGTATGAATGGGCACAGGATGTAATAAAGTTATACTGTTATTGTGTTTGTGTTTTATTTCACTATTTGTATTTTTGGGGAACTACAAGTTCCAGCGGGCCCTTTAATGCTGGGACTTGTAGTTCCACAACAATACACAATAGTTTAATCTACTTTTAACCATTTATCAGCCTGATGCCCTGTGCCCAAGGGGCATTGGGGACATCCCCGGATGGGACCCCTTCAATGGGGGGGGGGGGGTCCCCACTTCCCCCAGGTTGCTAGTATAATAAATCTCCCCCAGCTGTGGCATTACCCTTATGGCTGGTTGGGCCCGGTGCTGTTTCTTGAAATTCTGGAAACCCCTACTCGTTTTGTCCCCCGTATTTTATGAAACCAGGACCAGCTCTTTGAGCCTGGGGCTGGTTATGCTCAGGAGAGGGAACCCCACGCCAGGTTTTTTTTTTTCACAAAATCGCACATGTCCTCAAATGCGGACCTTTTCATGACTAAATATCGTGCCATATCGCATTTTTGACGCAATTTTGCATCTCATTAAATAGTAGAATTCTGGCTAAAAAATGCAATCTGGCATGATTTCGGAACCTTCCTAAAAATCGAATCCAATTAAATATCACCCAAAAACTCATATAGTGGACTGATAATTAGAGATGAGTGGTCCGGATTCCATGGAATCCGAACCGCTCCAAACACAGCCAGCCCGATGACCCGCAAGCCACGCCTGTGAGTTTCCGGCTTTGTTCGGAAACCCGAGCGCGGCTGAACGCGGGAATCTGGCGTTGGTTTCTAACAAGACGCAAAATCTATAAAAGCTTGCCGTCCCTAGAATTCAGTGCCATTTCACAGTCACGCTTCCTGCTGTGCACAGCTCTGCGTAGCAGTGGGGTCTGGGGGCACATTCTGCTGGTTAGATTGGTGTTGTAAACTAAACTTGTGCATTACTAATATTAGTGTGCAGAGGGGTGTTGTGCAGCAGAGGGGTGCAGTCAGTGCAAAGGGGTGCTGTGCAGTGCAGACAGAGGGGTTTGTGCTGTGCAGACTCAGAGGGGTGTTGTGCAATGCAGAGGGGTGTTGTGCAGTGCAGAGGGGTGTTGTGCAGTGCAGACTATAGGGGTTTTGTGCTGTGTAGTGGAGTTTGTGGCAGTGCAGTCAGTGCAGACTCAGCAGAGGGGTTTGTGCAGTGCAGAGGGGTTTGTGCTGTGAAGACTGCAGAGGGATTTGTGTGCTGGGTTATATATATATATTAATATTCTATATATAATTAAATATACTTAATTATATTGATTGTACTGGTTGTGTGTTAGGCAGGCAGGCTGTCAGTCAGTGTAGTAGGGTACAGTAGTACACAGGCAAGCTGTCAGCTTTTGTTAATTTTTTTTCATTGTGGTGTGTGGTCTGTTGGCTCGCTGAGCATTCAAAAAAAATTTAATTAATTAAAGTCAAAAAATCCAAATCAATTTTCTCTTCTTTATTCAGTCTTTGTGTGTGTAGTTGCACCCATAGTATACTGAGTCTGTCAGAAGGTGTGTGTGTGATTTTTCTGCATTCACGCAGCGTTATACAAGCTGCACATTAAAAACAAATTAAATTTAAAAAATCCTAATTTTTTCAAACTGCCATCCTGTCTGCTGCTGCAGTGACACTCCTAGATGTGCCACGTGTTTGTGCCGCACACTTGTGTGGCTTAGCATATTTATCCAGCTACCTTGGTGCAATCTCGTGAGGTGTAAAGTGGTCAAAATTGTCTGGAAAGGGCTGGAAATTAATGTTATTGAGGTTAATATTACTCGACAAAAAAACGCAGAAATTACGTGATTTGGGCATTTTTACCTTTTTTCAAAAAAATCCAAATCCAAAGCTTTTCACTGCCGTTCGACAAATCCAAATCTTGGCAACGAATCTAAATCTTAGGCCCCGGCACTCAGCCCTACTGATAATACTGCTCTGGAGAAATTTACAAAAGCTTTCAATGGGATATGAAGTTATTGAACAATGTAATCTTAATACAATCCACTGCCTATGAGATATTTTTGCATGATACAGTTTTGAATGAAATATACTGTGTTGTGTTTTTTATTGTATCAAGAAATTCGACAAAACACCCCTCGAGCGCTAGAACTTTCTGGATCCTGCTGCTGTTTTGTCCACAAATAATAGTCCAACTGTAGACTAAAATAAAAGCAGAAATTGGGTAACAAGAGTTTTTATGGAACACCTACAGCGCTGGCTCCATTGATTTCTAGAGTGAACCAGATGATTAAATGCAGTCCTCCTCACAATCCGAATTTAAAATTTTTCTGTTAAATTCGGATTGTAAGGAGGACTGCATTTAATCATCTGGTTCACTCTAGAAATCAATGGAGCCAGAGCTGTAGGTGTTCCATAAAAACTCTTGTTACCCAATTTGTGTTTTTTATTGTGTTGAGCCTCAAATGAGTGCATCATTTTATTGCCATGTGTTAAGCAACTGCATGCAATCACACACACACACACACACACACATATATATATATATATATATATATATATATATATATATATATATATATATAATGTAATAGTGCCTTAACGTGTGGTGTTTTCATTCATACCAGACCTCTGGTTTATGAACGCAGAATCACACTACTATAAATAGTCCAAATATGTGCAAGACACAGCAGAGGGCCCACTGGTGTATGTTCAGCTCTGTAGAAAATCCCTAGATTTACAAGTATTCAGCGTGAAACTATTATTATGTCTCGTCAATCAAATGATTCTTGAAAGGATCTATAAAAAAGATGGAACTTCATCTGCCCTGCATTCCAGCCAAGATAGTTCATGTAGAATATCACACTGAGGAGGCTACTAAGATGTATTACTTTGCTAGACTTTAGATTTCTATCTGGTCTCTTTAGCAGCAGTCATTTTCCTATTGGGGATATAATGACAGTCATTAGATACAGCATAATAATATACTAGTCTGTTTCTGAAAAGCTTATACTGCCTCTAACTTACTATTTACGAAGATTACGGTTTGTTTCTTGCAGTGTCCTGTTTAATCCATGTGATTTATCTGCAGGTGTTTTGCTTACTTGTTATGTTTTACCAAGTAACAAAAGGGACAATAATTAACTTTATATCATATACAGTATGCCAGGGATGTGCAGTCAGGAGAGGCAGTGCTGCCCCTTTCATTTTGTTTAAAATAATACAAAGAATATACCTATGACCCATGTGTCATAAGTATTTTCTTTATATATTTTTTAGCAGTTTGCAGTATCCTATAGATTGTAAGCTTGCGAGCAGAACCCTCCTACCTCTCTGTCGATTTGTTTCTACCCAGTTTGTTTAATCACTGTTGTTTCCAATTGTAAAGTGCAACCAAATATGCTGCGCTATATAAGAAACTGTAAATAAAACTGTAAATAAATGTAAAATAGTTTCGGATACACCGATAAGCGTGCTTCCCACAAACAATTGCAAGGGGATGAAGTGGGGGTGGGACTAAAAAAGCCCATTAAAAACAAAGCCAAAAGCTGCACTTCTAAAAGTGCTTCATTGACGGTGCTGCTGTGATTGGATAGCAGACCCAGTGGCTTCAGCGGATGGAGGGGGGGGGGGGTGCGGCTGTTGGCGGCAGTTGCTTGGAGGGGGATGGCACGGTGTTGGCTGCATCCAGGTGCGGTGGAGGGGGTGTGGTGGTTGCTGTGATGGTGCCTCTCTGTTCAGAGCCACCACTGCATGTCACTGCAGTTTGAGATCATTTAGTGATCTAGTTTTCTAAGGGAGAACATAACCTTTTCTTTCACCTCCGCCGCATTTGTTATCTGTTGAAATAAACATTTAAATGATATCTGCAGTGAGGTTAACCATTTGCTAAAGTATTTAGTTTACAGCAAAGCGTTAGCTCAATTCCAGATATGAAATTGATGGCTCTCGGGTACCCGTGAATCATTTTTTTTGCCAGCATGTGTGACAGAGATGACTTGACATGGTTGACCATAGACTGCTGCAGGTGATGATAAATTATCAGCTGATGCGTTCTGCTCCATATGTGTCTCTGTCATTTTAACCACTTGAGAAAAGTCAAGTCATTTAAAATCCAAAGTATGTGCCAAGCTTCCATCAATGCTAACAATCTTCTTGTTCTTCCTTTGGAGCCAGGACATTTAGGAATTAATTTACTTACAGATAAAAGCGTATCATTTTTTCCCTAAAAATAAGCATGCAGAGACTCGCACAGTAGCTATATTATAAATATCTGTGTTGCAATTTTAATTTCAGCAGAAATCATACCCTTCTCCCCTGGTTATAAATAATACACAACAGTGAATGAGATTGATTAGCATTTCAATAGTGTGGTAGAATTTCAGTCCCTGTTTATGTTGATGTTTCTTGGCCAAAAAGTGACAGCGAGATTGAAATATTTCTCTAAAACATACTCAGCCTTTTATATCTAAGGTTCACAATGTAATGATAACCCTTCGAGTGCCAAGTGAATCTGTCAAAATAGGTGTGAAAATTGCCACGCAAACATTTGTATTCTTCATAATGACCTGTACTGTTTACCATATATAGGAATTATCATCTTTTTTTTTACATAACATTTTGTTACTTGTTTCCTAGCACGGTGCCACCGATTTTAATTGTATTGATCGCGGCCGCAAAAATCGCGATCAACGCGATTTTTACATTGGAATCAATGTAAAATGGTCCCTGAGACCCAATTTTACATTGATTTCAATGTAAAAAGCCCCCAAACCCCCCATTTCATAGCAAACCCCCCATATGGGTGAAATGGGCCTCCATTGTTAATGCCACCCCACTATTGACGCCAACCCGAAGCGTGGCGAGTGCAGCGAGCCCGCCAGAGGCGGCGGTACGCGTCCTATGACCTTTTCATACCCCCACTATCCACGTCGGCGTGGAGTTTATTTTATACAGTGTGGCGAGCGCAGCGAGCCACTGAGCCCGAAGCGTGGCGAGCGGACGCGCACAACTTCACAGGTATACGCGTCCCCTCGCGGGGTTTGCTGCGCTCGCCACGCTTTGGGCTCGGTGGCTCGCTGCGCTCGCCACACTATATAAAGTCGACTCCACGCCGACATGGATAGTGGGGGTATGAAAAGGTCGGAGGACGCGTGTTTGGTGGCGTTAACAATGGGGGGGCATTAACCATACTTAATACCCATGACGGGGCATATACAATGAGAAATTGGCCATATTGGCCCTTTTCCCATTGTTCCCTATGTAAAATCGTGTTGATCGCGTCGATCGCATTGCATGCCATTATAATAGCATGCGACCGACGTGATCAACGCAATTTTAACTTTAAAAGTCATTTAACATTGTTCTCTATGGGAAAATTGCGTTGATCGCATCGGTCGCATCGCGGCCCATTCTAATGGCCCGCGAGGGACGCGATCAACGCGATTTTCTCTTTACCAGCAATTAAAGCTGGTAATTGACAGAAAATCGCGTCCATCGCGTCGATCGCATGCCTTAAGTACCTTAACTTAAGGCATGCGATCAACCCCGATGGGCGCCGTGCTAGGAAACAAGTACCAACATTTTTAATTTGAATTTATATCACAAATGTGAGCGATGCTGGCGTTTTTTTTTTTTTTTTGGTTCCAATATATGTCCAGACAATAGAGTTGCACACAATATCATGACCCTTGCTTATTAAATTTCACTTTTTTGCATTTATTGGATGTGCTGGTCCTGTCATGTGCAGTGAGCTCATGTTTACTGCATTTGTATAAAAGACTATATATATAATTAAAAACCGACTTTTTCTGTCTGATTGGCAGTGGGTGATCAATGAGAGTGTTGTTTATGTGTTAAAAAATATATATACCTAAAGGTACTGCATCTGCTGTTGGTAAATTACCCAACTTGCAGTACTTGGTGAAATTTAATAAGCAAGGTTCATGATACTCATCACAAGGGCAGACAGCAGCTTATTTCATCCACATCAATATTTTTATAAAGTGGCAGCAGCATAATCTAGGTCCGCTCCATAAGCAGTACCCTGACTGGCCGTTTCGGCAAACAAACGCCTTTTCAAAGCTATCTATGAGGCACAGGCACACAGGAAGCGGACAGCCGATTGAGCATGTGGGCGGGCAGGTGGCCAGGACGTTCTATCACTTCACTCTCTAAGACTGGACTGAAGATGGCGCTCGGCCGCCACTTTATAGGTTTCGGATCTCGGGAACTCCTGAATCTCGCTCCGAGCCTGGGCACGAATCACCAAACAGGCTCGAAAGTGGGCTCGGATTTGGGGTGTTCAGGGGTGCTTGGATTCCCCCAATCCGAACCCGGTCATCTCTACTGAAAAACAAGCTACAGTAAATGTCATTTTTAAAGGACACAATGGGTGAAATTTAATAGAATGAGTTTCAGAAAGTGAGAGATTTGCTAAAAAATCTCTAGATTTTTTAAAGCGGCAACCATTTACACTTCCAAATTAAACTGGAATTGAAGTGTAAATGATTGCCGCTTTTAAAAAACTGGAGACTTCTTAACAAATCTCTAACTTTCTGAATATCCCATTCTATTAAATTTCCCCCAATATATTTGGCAATTTAGACATAACTCTATATAAGCCTCAACATTTTTTATTATAAGGAAAGTCAAGAGGACAAATACAATGAGCATAGAAACATAGAATTTGACGGCAGATAAGAACCATTTGGCCCATCTCGTCTGCTCCTTTTTTTACCCTCCAGGTAACCTCAACCCTTTTTAATCCTTATTTCTTTCTAAGGATATTCATAGGTACTTGTTTCCTATCTGGGCGCCCACGATTTTAATCGCGGGTAAAATCGGGGCCATCGCGGCCGATAAAAAATCGGGTGCGATTGGCCAGACGCGATGCCCGCGATTTTCCCATAGGGAACAATGTTAAATGCCTCAATTTACCCGCGATGACCGCGATTTACCATAGGAAACAATGTTAAATGGATCAATTTCCCCAAATTATCATAGGGAATACCCCTGAACATAAAAATGTCCCCCCAAAAGTAGTTGACGCCACCCCGCCATCAACGTGAACCCGAAGCGTGGCGAGCGGCGGCGGTACGCGTCCTCCGACCTTTTCATGCCCTACTATCCACTAGGGCGTGGAGTGAGAATAGAATAGTGTGGCGAGCGCAGCGAGCCACCAAGCCCGAAGCGTGGCGAGCGGACGCGGATACCTTCACAGGTAAACGCGTCCCTTCGCGGGCTTCCCAGGTGTCCGCGACGCCATGGACACCTGGGAAGCCCGCGAGGGGACGCGTATAACTGTGAAGGTATCTGCGTCCCCTCGCGGGGCTCGCTGCGCTCGCCACGCTTCGGGCTCGGTGGCTCGCTGCGCTCGCCACACTGTTCTATTCTCACTCCACGCCCTAGTGGATAGTAGGGCATGAAAAGGTCGGAGGACGCGTACCGCCGCCCCTCGCGGGCTCGCTGCGCTCGCCACGCTTCGGGTTCACGTTGATGGCGGGGTGGCGTCAACTACTTTTGGGGGGACATTTTTATGTTCAGGGGTGTTTTTGCCACATTTCCCATTGTTCCCTATGATAATTTGGGGAAATTGATCCATTTAACATTGTTTCCTATGGTAAATCGCGGTCATCGCGGGTAAATTGAGGCATTTAACATTGTTCCCTATGGGAAAATCGCGGGCATCGCGTCTGGCCCATCGCATGTCAT
This sequence comes from Crinia signifera, assembly GCF_055691185.1. Taxonomy (NCBI): domain Eukaryota; kingdom Metazoa; phylum Chordata; class Amphibia; order Anura; family Myobatrachidae; genus Crinia; species Crinia signifera. The sequence goes on along the minus strand of NC_139221.1, from coordinate 98,608,858 downwards.
TATATTGACATGCGATGTACCCGCGATGCCCGCGATGGGCGCCCAGATAGGAAACAAGTACCTATTCATATGTTTATCCCAAGCATGTTTAAATTGTTCTGTACTATGTTAAAACCCTTGATATATTTTTTTTTTAGCATGACAGTGCATACTGAAGAGACAATAATGTGGGAGGGATATTTATATACAGTATATTTCATTGATGATTAGGATATGTTTGCCGGTAAGAAGATTGTATGAGATATTGCATGGCAATAAGGAAAGTGGTTTTAACTAATAATGTTCAAAGAGTAGTTTGAAATACTTTGAAGAAAAAAAGAGGTTAAACATTGCAAACTGTGCATATTGATGGCAGGAGCGTGTTTGTAGTGCTAAGCAGAGAACATAAGTAAAACAATTCACCTGAAATGCACTCTTCGCTGTGTGATAATGGACAATAGTTCACAAATATTTTAGTATTGTTCAGACAACTATTTTTAAAGCTATAAATAATCTATATATTTATTACTTAAATTGGGATCTAAATATATTTAGCTGCACAAAAACAATTTCTTAAAATATTAGCCTATCCAGTATAAGTATTTTTTCCAAGTAATTCCAATTTTTATTTCATGCTCAACCTTTACTGACCTTAAACCACTGTGAATCTCAAACTTTGGTCATTTATATTTTTCTGCTCTATGTGCAATAATCCCTAGAAACCAATAAAGCAATTTTCCAATTTGCAATTAAGAATACGAAGCTGCAGCATCTACTTTTACTGCAGTGATTCTTTTACAGTAGCAATAGACTTTCCTTTTGTCCATCTGCAGTTATATCCTTTATAATTTCATGATCAAATCAGTCTGTGCTCATATATGTCACATTGTGTTTGCAAGGCATTTTTAAGATTGCATAAAAGCTAGTTGGATACTGTGCAAAAGTTTGAAAATAACTTGCTTGGATCAACTATGGGCTCAGTGTGAATTCTGCATACTGTACACATTTCTACAAAAAATAATTGAATCATGGTGTGCTAAGGTATCAGTATTTTTTAACCTCATCCCATTCTTAAGGAAGGAAAGACAACGCAAAAACGTCTACAGTATTATGGGGGTACTCAGTGTTGGCCGTTAGGTCTGTTTTGGCGGAAACAGCATATTTTCTGCCCAAAAAAAAGTCAAATTCATTTAGCCTATTGGAGGTAATTTTTTCTGCCCAGTGTAAAGCATTCCGTCTGTCAACACGTTTTGTTTGCCTTGACTGTCTAAATTTGAATATTTATACTTTTTTTTTTAATTGTCTAAACTCTGTAATGTTAATCTGATTTAGCCTATTCAGTGTCAATCTGTCTAAATGGATTTGGCAGTTTTAAGTCGGGCACAAAACATTTTATTTTGATTTATACATACAGTATATAAATGTATGTGTATATATATTTTTATATATAAATATATAAAAATGTATGTATGTATATATATCTATATCTATATATATAGAAGATAGCAGCGGCACTCAGGACTTAATCAAACGAACAAACGACTCGTAGCCAGGACCAGTGACGTTTCAGCCCCTCAGGGCTTTTATCAAAAAACAGCTTACACAAATGTAAAGGGTGAGCTTACCTCTATTTATAGTGCAACATCAGTGCTGTTAGCAGGGACCGCGGTCACACGTGGACGCCGATGGCGCTGTGTTGGTGACGTCACTGTCAGTGAGACCGTTGCCGCGTCTGTTCATTAAAGAGAACATTAAAGTTTTGTTGAAACTGAAGGAAAAAAAAGTGAGAATGTGCTTTTGAATGCTTATGTATGTGAGCCGCTGTCACTGCTTATAACACCCGTGTTATATATAGTGGGGTGGATCGTTCCATGTGAAACAAGCTGCCCTACTCCATATGGATGTAGGTCAATGGATAAACAATAATATGGTAGACAGTAATTAGGTCAACACAAGTTCGACAGGCATTAGGTCGACAGGTACAAAAGGTCAACAAATAAAAGTCCAACAGTGCTTCAGGTCAACAGGCACAAAAGGTTAACAATGGATAATACACAAATGGTCAACACAAGTTGTTTGTGTTTTCTCTGCCAAATCTTTTATATTTCATGTTATGTGTACACCATTAGTACATATGTGTACACTCAAGGGCTGACTTCACTCACCAAGCTTTGGGCAAGGTTCCTTACCTGGCTCTGCTTTGCTCACCAGAGGTTACTGTTCACAATAGATGTACATATGGATAGGATATCAAGTGAATGTTGAGAAAACATATGTAAACCCCCAAAAATGCAAGTGTCAACAATGTGTGTCAACCATTGCCATGTTGACCTTTTGAACTTCTGTGCTTGTCAACCTAATGCACGTTGGCCAGAGATCACACTGCCCCCATATCATAGAACACATTGCGTCCACACAGCCCCCTCGCCCCCACAGATCACAATGCTTCCATGCAGCCTCCATCCTCACAAATTCCACTGCCACCACCACGGCATAGATCACACTTTCTTCACCTCTAACACCTGACCTGCTTGCTTTTAATTCTGTCCTCAGTCTCTAGGCCACCACTCAGACTTCCCTGCCTGTGAGGTGCTGCTTGGATCCCCCCACTGCTCCTAATAGACATTCTAGGATGCCAATCACTAGCTGGAAAGCATGGGCTCAAGACACACAACCCACTAGTGATTCATATGATTGCTGCCTCACTGGGTCCATTTTATTTGTAGTATTATTGGCCCTAGCATGGCCCCACACCAATAATAAAATATACTTCATGACTATTGGAGGGGAGGCAGAGTTGGTCATTGCTTCACCTCTTCTTTCTCCCTAGAGTTCTGAAAAAATATATGACTATCAAGTTTAGAATAATACCAAGAGGATCTTTATAAGTTATAAATATCTTCCTTGTCTTTTTCTGATAGTTTTTATTGCCAAAACTCTGGAGTATGACGTGAGGCTCTGCCTCCCTTGACTGCACGTCACTGACTGATTGTACCCTTAACTATCCAAAATTAGATCTACCATGTATCAGAGCAACAAAACAATAGGCTATCACTAATTACTCATTGAATTACACATCCACAGCTTATATGTGGAATGACTAATATATGATTCAGATTCCCACTGTGTGAAAGAACAGAACCAGTCACATTACAATTACTCATACCAAAGCGAAAGTGGTTAAGTGTGTTTGAATAGTTGTGTTTATCTGATATACTGTAATATTATATTTGATAAATATACCTATTTGACTGGTAATTTAAAATTTAAAGTGAAGCTAACTTACAGTAGGTGAACTTGGTTACATAGCCAAACTACTAATAAATCCAGGTCCTAACTTTTGTGTCGATTCAGACCGGTTCATTAGGGTCTGTCTTTGGTCCGGTTTTCGATGGTGAGGCTCTGCGCATGTGCGAATATGCGCATGTGCAATCTCCTTTTGCGTATGCCTTTGGCAAGTGTGACACTGTAAGGATTTGCATTGTGAGGGGAAGGAAGGGGGCAGGCAGGATGCTGGAGCAGGGGGAATGTCAAGTGTTTTATGGGCGAACCCATAAAAGGCTGGACATTCCCCAGCATAAGCAGACATGTTTATATCTATGCTATGTCTATGCCTGCTCAGGGGTGGGGTGGCTGATGTTACATGACGTCAGCGCCCACCTCGAATTTGGCCATCTCTGGCCATGATAAAAGTCAGACTGACTTTTATCTGTGAACAGGGAAAAAAATAATTTGATGGTCAGCAACCATCGAATGATTTTTCACCTGGGCTGGCGCATGCGAGGGGATGTGTAAGTGTATACATCCCTTCACATGCAAGGGGGAGGAGGGCATTCGGTCGGGCAGCGGGTGGCATTTACCTATTTGTTAGGCTGCAAACATACATAGCCTAGTGAAAAGGTCTGAATCAGGCGTCTTGTTGGAAATGGGATGTACAGTATGTAAAGCAGTTTATATGGGTTATAGGGTCAACCAACAATTGGTCCACAGGCATTACGTTGACCATTATAGGTCAACAGTCACTAGGTCGCCACATGAAATAGGCTGACATGCATTAGGTTGACATGGTTATTAAGTCGACACAAACATTAGATCAGCATGAAAAAGGTTGACACGAGTTTTTCGTGTTTTTTTTGGTGCCTAGATCAACTTACTGTAAGTCAACATAGACACCATGTAAGTGTACCGCGTCCCCTCGCATGGCTTGCTACGCTTGGCACACTAATGTTCTCACTCTATGCCCACTTGGATAGTAAAGTATGAAGAACATCTTTTTTGGGAAAAAATGAGAAACTCATGTCAACCTTTTTTCATCTCTACCTAATGATTGTGTCAACCTAATTACCATGTCGGCATAATGTATGTCAACATATTTCATGTATCGACCTAGTGACATGTCGACCTATAGTGTTCGACGTAATGACTGTCGAACCAATGCTTGTAAACCTAGTGACCACATCCCTGTTATAAAATAGAAGATTTATATTGTCATAAAATAAATAAAAACTTTATTGAACTTGAACCAAGAGTATATTGAAATTATGCTTATCTGTCTGTTTGAAGCTTCAGAGCTGTAACATGCTCAAATGCGCCCTGTGCCAGCCCACCCTTTGAGCATCTGATGGTGTTGTGTGCAGGACATCATGGTGTCATGCACATAATGTCATTATGTATACCTCCCAATTGTCCTAATTAGATTAATTGCAGACTGTAGTAGCAGTAGTAGTACGTTTATTTAGAAGGCTCCGCAAAGTGTCTGCAGTGCCGTACATAGCAAACAAAAAACAAATGACAAGGTAACGTACAGGGTGTGTTGAAAAATACAGTATAAATAGGGGTATAGCTGGTAGAGATAAAATCAGCTTCAGTTCAGAAGTCGGTGTCAAAATTGTCGAGGAGACTGAAGATGAAGTAGAGGAAGGGAAGAACAGGACAGGAGGACAGGTGAGGTAAAGAGGTAGGGTGAGTACGTGAGGCAGGAGGACCCTACTCATAAGAGTTAACATACTAAAAATAGGTGGGTGGACGAACGAAAAACAACAGGATAAGTAGGAACGGAGGGGAACGGAGGCAGGATAGGAGGATCAAAAGAGGTTAGGAGGAGGGATAGGCTAGTCGAAAAAAGTGAGTTTTGAGGGAGCGCTTGAAGGAGGTAAGGGAAGGTAAGGGACTGTGCCACTGTCCCTCCCATGGGTCACAGTGTCCCACGGGCAGGGGGAATTTAGGGGGAGCCAGAGATCACAGCTGCTCAGCTCTGAGCGGCCAGAGATTGATAAGTAGGTTCTACATGCACGGCATATTTACAGTGCAGGTAAGGAGCCAGGGGCTGCCCAGATACTCAGTGAGCTAGGACACGCCCCTGTACCAGAGACCATGCCCACTGTGCTTTAAATCCCTCCCCCTTTTTCGGTTGGCCATGCCTCTGGCATGACAAGGCCTAATTTTAATAATACTAATGTTGGGAGGTATGCATTATGTCTTTTAGAGGGGGCAGGTCCAGTAGCACCATTAAGTATAGCACTCACTGGAGCATCCTGAGCATACTCTGATCAGCTGTACAGGCTGTAGAGTGCATTTCTGGAGTGTCTAAAGACTACTTTGGTGGAGCTGCAGCAGGGTGCCTTCTCTCCAGAAACAAGGGCCATGAGGTGACAACAGTGCCGCTCTGTGTGGTGGAACCAGTCTCACACTTCTAATTATTATCTGTCAACTTACAGATGGAGCCGCTCTTGTTGGAGCGGCTCCCAGCCTGGCTATTGCCATGTGATCGGTCCGCCAAGAATGGGGCGTGCATTTACGAGACGCTCACGCTCCCCATTCTTGACAATATATATATAGATATATATATATATATATCTATATATATATATATATATATATATATATATCTCAAAGACAACCATGCAAAACATCTACATTTTATTCAAGAAAGCTTTTGAACCATTACCAACTACCCCTTTTTTGTGTGTACTTCTGAAAAATAATATATTGTATTATATTAGTTAGATTGTTATTTCTTTCACTACTGTCTACAATAAGTGGTAAAAAACACAATAGTGCTCAGACAATTCAATCTTCTTTGATTCTAGAAGCGATCATTCGGAGTTTAGGTTCGGGTCTTATAGAAATATAGTATTGTAACATTCATTAATAATATGTTGGCTTTGGTAATGTTAAGAAAAGATTAATTAAACATGAACAGTAATAACTGTTCGCTTTCGGATAATTAGTGTTCACAATGCCATGAACAACTATTTTGAGGGGTTTTTTTCCATGAAAGATGTGTTTCTGTATGGATAATTATAGTAAAATATGTACAGTAGTATAGATTTTATGGCATCATAAAATGTTTTTCAGTAATAAAATCATACCATGCTGTTTCATAGAAACTGTACATTTGAGCATAAAGCAGGCATTGTGAATTTCTTAGAAATAGAAGTTAAAATGTCAACAATGTATATAACAGCGGTTAACCATTGCAGGCATTTATTGTGAAAAACACAGAAAATAACCTTTTATTGTGATGAGCAGATCAATTTTTCTACCAATTATTAAGGACACAAAAAGAAATCACAGACATTCATTCAAGGGTGTGTGATTACATAGATGGATATAGAAGATATTTGCCACATACAGGAATAGCATCTTTTAATATTCTACGTAAAGATTTTACAAAAAAACAACAGGGCAGATGTATTAATCCTTAACAAGAGATAAATGCAAGGGTGATAAAGAGAGATAAATGTCCAGCCAATCACCTCCTAACTATTATGTTACAGGCAGCTTTTGAAAAAAGTCAGTAAGGAGCTGATTGGCTGGACGTTTATCTCTCTTTATCACCCTTGTATTTATCTCTTGTTAAGGCTTAATACATCTACCCAAATGAGTCTGATTTTGGTTTGTTTGCAAAAAAAATCTCCTTCTTCAATGGACAAAACCATGTGCACTGCAGGTGGGGCTGATGCAACGTGCAGAGAGAGTTAGATTTGTGTGAGTTATTTTGTTTCTGTGCAGGGTAAATACTGGCTGCTTTATTTTTACACTGTAATTTAGATTTCAGTTTGAACACACCCCACCCAAGTCTAACTCTATCTGCACATGTTACATCAGCCCCACCTTCAGTGCTCATGGTTTTGTCCATTAAAGAAGGAGTTGTATTTTGCAAACCAACCAGAAACATGTTCAATATGGGGTGTTGACAATGTAACAATGTCTAATGACATTGAAACATAACCCATTTTACATATTTAAAAATAAGGGAAATAAGAAAAACAAGGCCATATACTTTTGCCTGTTGCCATAATTAATATATACTGTATATTATAATATTTATCATAAGTGCATATCTTATGCAATTGTAGCTAAGGCCCTTAAACGGATGATGAGGATAAATGACATCTGGAGTATGCTACTCCATACATTGTAAGGGATACATTTTCTAAAGGTCAATTTTCATCTTTAAAATGGTTGAACATAGATAAAATTGAACGGTACTTGTGTAGTTTCACGGCGCCTTGCGGGGCTCGGTTCGCTTGCCCACGCTGCGGGCTCGGTGGCTCGCTACGCTCGCCACGCTATCTAAAATCAACTCTATGCCAACATGGATAGCGGGGGTATGAACTATCCATTTTGGCATGGAGTTAAGTTAGTTTATTTTAGATAGTTTGTGGCGAAGGCTGCGGGGGCTGGCGAGGGCTGCGGGCTCGGTGGCTCGCTACGCTCGCAACACTATCTAAAATCAACTTCATGCCAACATGGATAGTGGGGGTATGAACTATCCATGTTGGCATGGAGTTAAGTTAGTTTATTTTAGATAGTTTGTGGTGAGCGTAGAACCCGGAAGTAGCACAGCGCCATGCTGGCACCGTGAAACTACACAAGTACCAAATTAACTTTCGCAGATATACTTATACATGTCTTCTCATGCAGATACATTTGCAAATTCAATTTGAATATAATTTATATAATGTACAGTAAGCATTGTACTCAGATGCCAGATGGACAGTATATTACTGTTTATATCACATTTATAATTAATATTTTAGCATTTCCCCTTTTATTGAGTTAAAACTTTATAATCACTTCGGTAATTCTGGCACTTAAAACATAGAAAATTAAAGGATCAGAGTTAAAGAAGTGGATCTAATTACAGGACCTTTGTTACATTAAATTATTTTATTTGGTGTAACGTATACTGTATGAAAATAAAACTGGATTACTTCAAAATTACATATAAATCCTAGGCAATTGATTTACAGGCACTAGAAGTTCAATACAAAACACTATACAGTAACATTTCACCTAGGTGTGGCAATAACTAAATGTCTGTAGGGGTGCAGGTGCCAGAGTAAAAAGCACATTATATATACACATAATAAGCACATCATAAGGTCAATTCCCTTCCTCTTTTGAACATCCCTTTCATTAAATAAAACCTTCTAATTTTGGTCATTATAAAGCTATAATATTTAACCAGTGGTGGTTTTTACTTATGGGTTACAGGGCTCCCCAGTTAAAATCTGCCACTGTCTCTGCCTAAAGTGAAGCCAGATGCAGTCTGTGAGACTTCTTTGGCTTTAATGCGACTGGCAGTGGCTTCCTATTGGAAGTCTGACCTGCCAGACACTCAAGGCAGTCCCATTGGGAGGTGTTCCCTGCCTCCGGGATGCGTCTCTGTGCATAAATGGGAGGCCGCCCCAAAAACGGGTTCTGCGCATGCACAGTACAGGCGGACGATACTGTGTATGCACCAGACCAGCGAACTTGATTAAGCCTCTGGGGGCTGCTGCAAAGGCAGCTCATGGAGGCAGTTCTGTGATTTTGAAGGTATTTTGTAAACTACAATTGTTCTAGCATTAATATTGAACAATGAATGTATGGAAATATTAACAGCATCCATTCTATGCAATGCCAAAATGCAATACAATTTTGTTTTATAACTTGCCAGAAAAACTACTATATTCAAAATACTAAGGCCAAAAGGAGTAGGGTTCCCCCGTATTTAAGAAACCAGCACCAGGCTCAAACAGCCGGCGGTTTCATGCCACAGCCGGGGGACACTTTTTTTTCATAAGGTCCCCCAGCCAAAGCATGAGCAACATGGGTAGTCCACCCTGGGTGGGTCCCTGGGGGAGTGGGGGCCCCCAATATAGAGGTCCCCAGCCTTGGTTAAAGTCCAGGGCTGTCTCCGCTACCCCAGGGCTGTTGGTGGCAGACTGATGTTGAAAAAATGTGTAAAAATAAGATTGTTAAAAATAGATATTGGGTTCTGTAGTACAATTACTGGGCCCAACAAGCCCCCCCCCCCCCCGCATGCTGAGACTTGGAGAACCAAAAGTTCCAGCATGAGGGCATTCATGGGACCACTGGGACTACTACAGAACCAACACCCCAAGAAAATATACACATACCTGTAATATAAAATGTTAATACATACTACATACAATCATAAATACTTAGCTATAGGGTCCAACGTAGCCCTGTCTTCTTATCCAGTAGAATCAACATCGGTACCTGTGAGAAAAAAAAATCATACTCACCATCCCATCTGGCGCAGATCACATCCTCTTTGGTCCAAATAGCATGGTTATAGAAGACCATTATTATTAAATTATTATTTTGTTTTTATTATTTTCTTATTACTCTATTTCTTATTATTTCTTATTATTCTTATTTTTACACATAGAAGCCTGCACGGATCTAAATGATCAGTGCAGGCTTCAGCCAAATACACCTGGAAAATTAGGTCTATTTTCCAGTTAGATGTACTGCTGTATTCGTAGCTGAATTCAGCAGTATGAATGATTGTAAATTAGCCGATCAGATATGACCATACACTGTTGATTTCTATCGATGGTGTATACATGGGCAATCAGCCTAATTAAGCTGTTTGTATGGGTGCATTCTTACTCATTTGATCTTTGTAAATTTCCCCCATATGTAGTCCACATACAGTAGGTTTCACCGTCTTTAACCTGTTGTAACAATTCATTATTGGTGAATGGATTAACGGTGGCTGGTTCCTACTCTGGAACGAAGTGCCACTGCAATGTGGATGGCCAAACTTATTTATCCTGTCCCTGCCTGAGACCACATCCCCTATTGCTTCCAAAAGTACCCTCCTCTCCACTAGCCTATCTTTCTATTCTGTTACCCCCTCCCGAGTACTGCAGAGTCACGAGATGATACTTCCTGATAACCGTAGAGGTGTAGAAATATTTTTATGGGTTGTGAGTATATTTATATTGTTTTTGGATGAAGGTAGAGTAGTAATGTGTGTGTGTTTTATATGGTGGTCACTAATGCCTTTGGTATTATATTGTAATTGATGGCCTGTATTATGTGGCAGTCACTGATAGTATCTATGTATTTATATGTTGGTTACAATTACTGTACATTCTATGTTTATATGATGCTCACTAATGTTCTCTGTATTGTCAGTGGTCATCTGTATTATACTGTGGTATTGCTGCTCTCTTTATTATAGGGCATCACTGATGGACTCTGCAATATATGGCAATCATAGTTAGTATTTGCATTATATGGTGGTCACTGATTCTCTCTGTGTATTATCTCTTTGTGTATGATAGTCGCAGTGATGATCTCTGTATTATATGGCAGTCACTGATGGTCTATGTATTATATGGTGGATACTGATGCGCTGTGTTTTATATGGCAATCACTGCAATGTACTTTATATTGTACATGGTCAGTGCAAAAAGATATTGTTGAATGGGAGAGGGTTCAGAGAAGGGCAACTTAATTGATTAAGGGTTTAGAGTCATTGGGCTATGAAGAAAGGTTAGCCAGGTTAGGTATGTTTACATTGAAAAAAAGGCGTTTAAGACGGGAAATGATTAACATATACAAATACAGTACCTCAATAGTCGATACAAAGAACTGCTAGGAATGGTAATTTCATACCCTGCAAAGAGTTCTTTACAGTTAGGACACTTAAAATATGGAATACTCTGCCAGAGTATGACAGATTCAAATAATATATTTAGTTAGACAAATTTTTTGCAGAAAAAAATATCTATGTAAACCATTAATTTTAATTTATAATAGTGGACCAGTGAGAAACATAACAGTCATTAATCCCCAGATATTCTATCTTAAACTTCTCAATACAGATACATAGCTATTTTAACAGGTATTGGGCATAGGGTCGACAAGGTCAACCACTGAAGGTCGACATGCATCAAGGTCGACACACCTGAAGGTCAACACGGGGTTAGGTTGACAGGGTCATTAGGTCAACTCATGCTTTATGTTGACATGGGCTAGGTCAACAGTAAAAAGGTCAACATGGGAACACAGTCAACATGGACACTAAAAAAGTGTCGGGACCACCTGAGTCGTTTGTCCCAAGTAATGGAAAGCATCCATGCCAAAATGTTGGTGCCAATAGAAGGGTTTAATTTTTTAGGAGGTGTTATTATGACATCACATAACTTCACTTTGTATACATGTGTTTTTAGGGCAGTATAGAAAATACACAAGTAGGGTACAAAATACACATAAAAAATATGGTAAAATGTATTTAAAAGTATATAATATTAAAGGCATATTAGGATTGACTTTCACACTATTGTGCTTTGTAGCTCCTAAATATTTTTAGGTCTCAATGAAACATTATTTATTTCATGTAGAGATGTTCTAAATAATCATCATATTTTGGTTTTGGCAAAATTAAGTTCAATTTGATCAGAATTGATTTCTGGTTTGGTTTTGGATTCCTTTACAGTCAATACCAATCGCTAAAAAACATTGTGAAAACTGTTAAAAACAGCTAAAGTCATGTAATTAGGTCCTGTTTACATGCAATATACAACCCAAATTTGTTTTTTTTTAATCAGAGTTCCGAATTGACAACAGGCATAAGTCGGGACTTAGAACACCTTAGTTCAGATAGCAGGAATACTATATATCTCTAATTTCTTGTTCCATGCACCATAGATGGTTGACAAGGGATTTTGCAATGTTCTTCATGTGCTTTTCAAATATAAATCATATTTATTAAAAAAAAAAAAAAATTTAATCAAAAGTTATATTATTTTTAAAAAATAATTATGAACTGTACATTATTTTTTTTTTTAATGGGGTGTGTTTCACATACATTGATAATATTAATAATACTTGTATTGATGCTGCCGTATCTCTGTGTCATAAACTAATGTTTAAAACATTTAACATTTTTAAATATGTTCTGTACAATACCTGAAGCTGAAATAAGCTCAGAAGATCACAGCAAAGCTTTGGCAGAGTTCACAGCTTAGGCGTCTATTTAATTAAAATGTGCAGGTTTTCATTAGAATAGCATCTCTTTTTCCCTCCAGAGTTCTGGTAATGTGGTTCCTGGAAAATAAACTAAATCTTAGCATCAGATCTTTCATCCTATACATATATTTTACACAAATTCCAAGCTTGAGGGGAAAAATCCAGGACCTCTTTCAGAATATCCTCACACGGAGTTCAGCTAAGGTCATCAGTTAAACAGAAACCTTGCAATATCTTGATCTGAAACTATCAGTTAGGCTTTGCCAGATTCAATTTATCAACTGTTGACCTCTGAAAGTGCTGACTGCTCGTAGGCAGTCACTACTAGAAAGGATTTGTTTTTCAGGTGCTACAGAATAATGTACAAGAAGTGTAATCATATGTGCCATGGAAATAAACACCAGTGTTTTCAATGTCTACAAAATGCCTGTTTGTGTTATTTAACAACACTGAAAATGAATGTTGAAACAAAATCACAAATAAGAAAGCATTCGAACTAAGATAAGATGGTTCTCTTGGTGTCCATATACAGTGCAATTCTCGGATGCGTTTTGAACTTTTTAGTTCAAAATGCATCACGTGTAGTTCACATCGCACCGTGTTTCTGTTGGCATGCGCGTTTCCACGTATTTTGTATCGCAAGCCAAGTGTTTTGTACTAGATCGCATTGCATCCAATTCAAATATCATTCTGTTGTTGCGTACAACAATCGATTTGAACTAGATGCGATGCCCTCTAGAACAAAACACACATAGCACATATCGCACCTTGTATGGTCACCTTTAGAGTAGCTTTATTATACAAACTATTTTGCTCTGGGATCCGGTCAGCCTAGAAAAATTAGTACATGACCTCAGCAACTTACTGCAGAATGGCCAATACACATGTGTGGTCAGCAGATGGCTCATGTATGGCAGCATTGCCAGGGCACAAAAACAGAAGTGAAGTGACTACTAACGCAATCACTTCAGTTCTTACATAATTGCAGAGGCGAGCATGTGTATTTTATTATATTCATGCAAATGTTAAAGCTTATACCGGTTATGAAGTCTTTGGGGATAGCAGGGAGGCAGTGGGTGAGGGGGAGGCAGTGGATAGCAGGAAGCCTGTCTGATAACTCCTCTGATCTCAAAGCCAGTTACTCAAGGAGTCTAAAGTAACAGACAATACAAATAATTTTTCAGTCTAATTGGATAACTAAGACTCTGATTGAGTCGGATGTCTCCGAATGAGGACGGACGGCCGATGGTTGGTGTTTGCGCATGTGCAGAGGCGTATCTGCGCATGTGCGAATGCTCTGCACCTCCGAATACGGCATGAATTCTGTACAATCCGAACAAGGGGTGGAGAGGGGCGTGAAGGGCTGTTTGGACTCATTACCATATGCGTACGCCCTGCGTTTCATGGGCGTTCCCATTAAAACGCTGGGCGTACTTATGGTAATCCGGCCATGATGCACATGTGTGGGGCGGACATATGACATAGCTGGATGCCAGCTGCCCGCCTATATCCCTGCGTTTGTACGGAAAAATGCCCGAGTGGTCTGGAGCACTCAGTGATGCCAAATCTCTGACCACTGTTGACACCCGGTTCACTTCCTCTGTGATCTTCTTCCAAAGCTTTCTCCTTGCACTGGCAACCGGCTTCCTGGTAGGTAATTCAATCCATTATCTTGCTCTGGGCACTAAAATTCTCATTTCTGCCTCTTGAAATGCAGGGTTTCGCTTTTTGGTGGTAGTATCCTGCTCAGTACTCGCCCTAGATGGTGCAGGTCTATTTCTGGTGGCCCCAGTTCTCTCACCATGCAGCTGCTGGGTCACACATGTTTGGAGAGATGCAACCTCTTGTTCTGGCTGGTTGCTTGGCCCTTGTGGAGCTGGTGGCGTTGTTAGTGAGGGGACCCCTTGCTCTTGGGCCCTCCTTCTCCGCTCCTGCTCTCTGCCTCAAACTTTCAAGCAGGGATTCTGCTCTTGCTCTTTGTAGGGCGTCCTCAGCTGAGGAATCATCTGAGCTGGACATGTTTGCAGCAATTGTGGGCTGCATCTGACTGGATATTTATATTCAAAACTCCCGCCTTGAAAAAGGGGCGTATATTTCCCCCCCCAATGTAGTAGCTAATTTTCGCCGATATTTCCCGCCAATAAATCCCGCCAATGATCTTGGCAGATAATTACCGCTTAAATTACGCAGGTCTCCACGCGCCTGAGCATTCACCTGTACATGCACATACACAGGTTGTTGACCATTGTGTGCTACATGGTTAAATGTGTGCACATGTCACTCCAATGATGATTGTTTTCAGGTGGTTTCTGTGGGAGTACGTGTATGCTTTCTTAAACAAATGTATAAACATACCAACGTTACAATGCTTTCCTTACATTTGTAATGAGGATTAATTTGTCATACACCAACATGTTGTATGTGCGTTGTTATAAGCGTGTGTATTAGTAGATGGTTGCATGTATAATTTTACGCACACTGTATATATCAGGGGCAAACGCAGGATTTTCAGAAGGGGGTTTCCAGAGGGGCGGAGCAAAGCACGGACATGGACAATTATGTGACCCAGTATATGCCGGGTCAGTTAAAGTATTATAGATAGACCAAATGTATATAAATAATAATAATAATTATAATAATAATAGGTACTTATGTAGTAACTGGGCTGCCGATTTCTAAATCGGGTCGGATCGGGAGATCGCATCGCATCGCATGCGACCATGCGATTCGATGCGATGCGATGCGATGCGATGACCCGATTTTTCCATAGGAATCAATGTTAAAATGGACTGAGTCCATTTTAACATGGAATTCAATGGGAAAAATGGGTCCTTTTCATACCCCTACTATCCAAGTGGGCATGGAGTTGGATATAAACCTGTGGCGAGCGTAGCGAGCCACCGAGCCCGAAGCGTGGCGAGCGAAGCGAGCCCCGCGAGGGGACGAATACCGTCCCCTCGCGGGGCTCGCTTCGCTCGCCACGCTTCGGGCTCGGTGGCTCGCTACGCTCGCCACAGGTTTATATCCAACTCCATGCCCACTTGGATAGTAGGGGTATGAAAAGGACCCATTTTTCCATAGGAATCATTTTAACATTGATTCCTATGGAAAAATCGGGTCATCGCATCCGATATCGGATGCGATATCGGATGCGATGCGATGCGATATCGCATCGCATCGCATCTGATTGTATGCCTTAACTTAAGGCATACAATCAAAAAATCGGCAGCCCAGTTACTACATAAGTACCTAATAATAATAATAATAATAATATATATATATATATATATATATATATACACACACACACACACACACACACACATATATATATATATATATACACATACATACATACATACATATATATGTATACATACAGGGGCGTCAACAGCAGTGTAGACCCCTGGGCATAGCAATGTATTGGGGCCCCTACCGATCCTCCAGCGGTAGGGGTGGGGGAAGCTTTGATGTCCCGCGGGTGGTAGGGGGTATTATATCAACTGCTCAGCATGTAGGGCCTGGATTAGTAATTTCCACTAATTACCCCTTTACTGCACAGATGGTGGGAGATGGGGTGGGAGAAGGGGTCATTGGGCTGAATGAAGGGGCCTGAGGATGTTTAATATGCAGAGGAGGGGTGTATAGTGGAGTGGGCTTATTATTCATAATTTTCTGGTGGGAGGACAGCTTGCTTGACTGCAGATATCATTTAACCAAAAAAAGAGAAAAAAAGAAACTCGGGTGGGGTGCACGCTAGACTCCCTCAAAATAGTATGTCTTACTAAAAAAAAATATTGGGTTAATTAATCTTAATTAAGACATACTATTTTGAGGGAGTCTAGCGTGCACCCCACCCGAGTTTCTTTTTTTCTCTTTTTTTGGTTAAATGTAATCAGGTATAACTCGGGGGTGCACCACTGTCCGTCACATAAAAAACACATACGGGGTGACTGACCCACATGTGAAATAAGTGACCAACAAGGAGCAAGTCTCCAAAGGCCAGTTTTGACTTCCCTCATACATGATATAATCAATATAACAAACACATGTCTATACTAGTGCGAGTCCCCAATCTCCTATTCTTCCCTTGACTGCAGATATCTCCAGGTCCAAGAAATAGGGGATCAGAGTTCAGTAGACAGAGCAATCTGCCAACGAGAATATAAAAACTACATACCAGGTGTGTGGAGCTGGAGCAGTAACCAGCTTCTGGAAGGTTGATATCTCTGGTTCTAGGAACAGTAGAGATAAGCTATTAGTGTATCTCAAAGGGGGAGAGTCCCAGCTTTTGGAATATACCCTCAGAAAAACTCTATGTCAGACAGAACCTGAAATATCTGACTGGGAAGAGCAATTGACAGGCTTGGATGGGGACCACTGCTTTGAAGTCAGATATCTCCGGTTACCAAGGGCCGATTTTTTAAATTATTGTACCCATGGAAAGTGGGGACCCTCAGCTTTCAGCTTAGGGCCCTTAGACTCCTGGGGGGTTTTCTGGGTACTCAGAAACCCCCCCTGCGTGCGCTACTGTATATACAGTACATGTCTCTACATTGAAAGCATAATGTATGTTATGGTGTGCATATCGGAACGGTCCGCGAAAGTGTTTATTCACATACATATTGTTAATGTAAGATGGATTAATAAAGTTTACACTAAAAAAACAAGGTTTTAGACCAATCAGCAACCACCAAAAGTTATATATGTACCTGCAAATAATATCTGCGCCATTGCCAATATGTCTTTGACACGGGCTGCCCCATTCTCCACCCAGAAGGACTATTTGGCCAGTTGGCCCTGGTCTATATTATGGACCTTCGCCTGGGGGCCAGGGGCCCTTATGTCTCCAATATGGAGAAGCGCCGGGCGTATAACGCTGCCCGGCGCTTAATTTACGCCAGGACCAACGTCCATAGAAGCCTGGGTCAGGTGGAGAGGCGCTGGTCGGACCTGCGCCGCCGCCAGCCAGTGCTTCTATGCACACTTCGGCGGCATATTAGCCGATGTAAGTATATATTTTATCTCAAATATGTATGCGTTTTTTAGCAATGCTTTCAGGAATTACTTTTAAAATGTGCATGAGTATGTGGGTGTATAGGGGTGTATAGGAGTGTATAGGGGTGTTTGTGGGAGTATAGGGGTGTATAGGGGTGTATGTGGGTGTATGTGGGTGTATTGGGGTGTATAGGGGTAAGTTTGGATTTTGTGTGTAGCAGATCTTAAATTTTTCACAGAAAATGTAAATGTATAATTTATATTTATATGACCTTGACTAATGTAATTTTTTCTTTCACTTCTTTTCATGAAACGCAATATTCAATATCGATACCATCAACATGAACATTTCAGCACGCGCAAGGGCACGCATGAGGGCCAGAGAGGAGGCCCAGCTGCAGGAGGCCCAGCTGCAGGAGGAGGATTTGGTTGAGACCACCTTGGGGCCTGCTGGTACCCATTCCATCTCCCCCTCCACTTCCCCCAGCCAGTCACCCACCCCCAGCCAGGCATCTGCTGCCAGCCAGGCAACCACCCCCAGCCACTCACCCACCCACAGCCACTAACCCACCCCCAGCCACTCACCCACCCCCAGCCAGGCATCTGCTGCCAGCCAGGCAACAACCCCCAGCCACTCACCCACCCCCAGCCACTCACCCACCCCCAGCCACTCACCCACCCCCAGCCAGGCATCTGCTGCCAGCCAGGCATCTGCCGCCAGCCAGTCACCTGCTACTGGACACCCATCCAGTGAAGAACAGGATGTCAGAAGAAGCCGTAAGTAAACAATGTGCCAAATGTTTACATAAACATTTCTACACATAAACAATCACAACAACCACATATGTGTATCCAACATCATCATTAGTTGCAACATATCAATGCAGTGAGAGCCATAGCTGTGGCCTGTCCTCCTCCAGGAACAAGGGTCCCCTTGGTGTATTTTCAGAGTGTGGCGACGCCTCACCCCTTGAGTATTTGACATAACAGTACATCCAATGACATATCCTACAGTAGTGGTGTTGAAGTTATGTGGGCCCAGCTGTTGTGTAACTACACTTCCCAGCATGATGTGCAACATTAATTTATATATTGGTTTGTTAATAGTGTGTGAGGCCATGCGGATGCATGCTTTTCAAAAATAGCTGTAGGCCTATATATTGTACAGCAATGTCCTACATTTTAAATAGTAAGGAGTGCTTAAGCCGCAACAATGTCATTACCCTTAAATAGCACAGCCTAATTGTGAGGTTAGAGGTGAGTCCCCCAGCACAAACCTCCCAATTGGGATACAGCATACGTTCATCCAAGAAGGAGGAATTTATTTAATGTTATGTAATATGTACAGTATGTGTGTGTAAAAAGATTACTATTTAGTACCGTGTTTACAGCAGACCCATCTTCAATGTAGTTGACAAATGTATGTGGCCTTCACACTTACTGTAACTCACAACTTGGTATTATGTTAAAATACAACAAACATTTGTGTATATTATATATAATTCTTTTTTTTTTTTCCTTCACTACAGACACTGAACAGCACCAGGAGGAGGTGGCACGGATAATGAGGGAAATCTTCCTGACCCTCCTCTATTTAAATATTCTTTTTGGGCAACTGGAGGCCCTAATTTAATTTTTCTTTTCAAGTTTTAATGTTTGTTTAAAAAAAATAAAAATTTCTGTACAGTTAGAAGTTGCCTGTGTTGTTAATCATAAATATGTTTGAGGGTTTGTAAGGGCAGGTACATATAGATGTGTAATGTCAGTTATATTTGTAATTTGAGGTGAGGGGTAATGATTGATGTGTGAATGTGTGTGTTTTTGAGTTAAATAACACATAGTGAAAATGCATGAATGTTTAATGTTGTTATATTAAAACATCACACATAACATCAGGGTAGGTATACATATTAAAAATTCGGATCTAACTAATTATGGACATAATTCAGTACATACACACATCAACACCATGACTTTATTTAAAAGTAAAAGCAATGTGGGGACACATAGATAGTGAATAAAATGCAACATTAGAACATAAAAAATATACCTGTAAGGAGGGGTAAAATGTATTTTTATTAGGGTGTTCATTAAGGTAGATAATTGAAGTAACATAAAACAATAATTGAATAACAATTAGAATAAATCATTTAATTGTCTTAATCATAGTTGAAAGGCTAGATTATGGGGGCCATATATGTGAAGATTATGCCAGCATGCACGGACGTACGCTAACTCTCACAATCGGTGACATACGCTGAGTTTTCCATTGAAAACAGGCGAGACCCGTCTGTACAAGGTGGCGAACGCTCAGATAGCCGTAAGATGTTGGTGTGAAAACGGAAGAGTCCCGTCCGTATACGGTGGCGTACGCTCTGTTGTACGCCAGTTGTCGGTGTATAAGCGGTGATCCGTCCGTGTACGGTGGCGTACGCTCAAGTGTACGCCACTCCCCTTTGTCGTTGTTTGTGGCCATCCGTATGCGGATGTTTTGTGGGTGGACTTTCGCTCAACGTCCGAGTACGGTAAAAATACGCTGATACGGAACGTACGTACGTTTGGCCGCCGCAACCAGAATAAGGCCCATAGTGAGCTCAGTTCAGGTACATTCACGTTTGGTTACTCTGCTGAACTCTTTCCATACTGTCACCATCTAGCTTAATCGAACACTAAACTGCCTGATTGGAAAGTGGCAAAGAAACGCTTTTTTTGCAGAGGAGACGCTCACAAAACATTTCACACAGTGAGCTCAGCACAGGTGCAGTCATGTTCGCCTACTTTGCTGTATTCTTTCCATACTGTCACAAGCTATTGTAAGGACCTCCGCCAACACTTTTACTTCTACAGTTATGCTATATCCCCAAACTGTATTGGATGCTAAACTGCCTAATCAAGAAATATGAAATAAGCCTCTTTTTTTGCAGAAGAGATGCTCCAAAAGCATTTCATACAGTGAGCTCAAATCAGGTGCAAACCTGTTCAGCTACTTTGCGTATACTGTCACAAATCAATGTATGCACCCAAATGTTAGTGAACATTAATAAAATACACTTTGTCTAAGAATGTTCATTCTTTTTTCACACCAAAGTTATGTGTGCCAGCTTGCAAAAGTAAAATAAAAATATATCTATTTTAGTGTTAAAATACAGTAGAAATAATAATACTAATTTTCACCTGAGCAGGAACTATATACCAGTTGCTGCACATGGGATACTGTCGCCTTCTCTGCTTGGGTATGCAGCCAGTATCAGAAGCCGGACATGTCAGTCAATCCTGATGTATGCCTCCGCACATCATTGTGATTTAACATGAATAGAATGCACTCTGTAGTTTTTGTCCTTGGAGCATTCGCCACCCAGTGGTTAAACTGTGTATTACATCTCTTGCACACAGTACCTTACTGAAATGCTACAAATGAAATGCCATGACCTGCTGGCTTGAATATTGCAATACAGATTGAGACATCCCTGAATAAATTAATATGGAGTATGTGTAGTACAGCTCTCTAGCTTCAGTAGGGTTAGGGTTAGGTCTGCTGTTGTGTGATGATAGGTAATGCTAACATTCTACTATAAGGAGCTAATAATTTCAGGATTGGGAATGTCATAGTGGATACCACATTGATATTGCATTTCAGCATAGTAGGAATTTAAGTTTTTTGGATACAATATATTCTATGATATCAGAATGAAGGGCCTGATTCAGACCCACCTGCTAAGCAGCATTCTTTCAGTGTCTTGCAAGCGGGCAAATGCTGCCCTCCAGGGGAAAAAACACCCACCCCCTCTACTGACCAAATGCCCACGCCTGCATGTGAATGGATGTGTACGCTTAGACATCCATACATTTGCGGCCATACAGGCGAAAAATCATTTGATGGTCACCCATTATCTAATGATTTATTGCCCATTCGCAAATAAGTCAGTCTAGGCTGACTTTTATTTGCTACAGAGATGTCCGTCCCATGCAGGATTCAACACAGCTGCGTTCGCATGGGGACGCCCAGCATTTTTATGGGCGCAACCACTGTTTTCGTGGGCACACCCAGGAAACACTGGAAGTTCCCATGCGACAGCCCACTAACCACCCCCTTCCTACCCCGCTCTGTGCAAATGCCTCGGCGAGTGTGATACTCGACTAAGGTGTTTGCACAGGGGGTATGCACATGAGTATTTTCTCTGATATGCATATGCAGGCCCACATCATCGGTCAACCTGAATCACCCCCTAAGTAGGAGGGAAGCATATGGTTCTATGATATGGCAAACCTGCTTCATTCTCTTCCTTCAATAACACCCTATAAATAATATTTTTATAGCTTCTGAATCTTTTGGTCTCTTCTACTGTAAGTAAATGGTACTGTACACATTTTTAGACAAAATAATTTCTCATTCTATTAAAACACTTCATGAGCAAATAAAGCTCCAATTTTTCTCTGTCATGTGAAGAAAATAACTGATGAGATTTATCTTCTCTATAGTACATCTGGATCTCTGCCCGGTAAAAGATTCACAGCACGTGTGATCTTCTTAGAACTCGGTAATTAGTTGGCGGCAATAATCATGCAAAATAGAAGTTAGAGCAGAGAAAAGTCAGTCTCTGCACATTTTATGCAGCATCTTTATCTAGAAGGGTTTTATAATCAAGGTGCACAACAAAGCAATTACTAAATATGCATTGCTTCAAACATTGTGTTCTGCATAAATGGTATCAATTTGCTGTTATTATTTCTTCAGTGTTGAGTGTTGCAATATAGCAGAATTAGGTTGTAAAGTGCTAAATCTATTCATGTTATTGAATTATTCTTTGTTAAAGATTTGGCCCAAAATAAGCTTGCTTTTTTGTCAGTCCTAATCATGAAATTGTTTGCTACATTAACTTTTATTCATGATTTTAATTATCACCTTTGTTACGTATTTGGCACAAAGTGCGCAGCACTGGACAGTTGGTATAATAAAAATGATTCACATAACAAATCCTACCTAGTCAAGACCTGTGATTAAGTAGGGGTGGTGTGAATATGAGTACCAAAAGCATGAATAAAGTGGGCCAAATGTATGATACAGTATCAGTGACACTGCCACATACTGTAAGTGCAAAAAGGAATTGCTATAGTGAATGGGGAGATCTTATTTTTCCTGGCAGACACAAATCATACTGGACTTCTGCATCTGAATGTAGTGGTAGGGATAAATGCTTAGGTGTTTGGGATAACTATTAGTGCATGGCATGGTATATACTCCAAATAATATAAGATGTGTCATTCCAGTCAGATGCGGGATTCTGGAACCGGCGATTGACATGGTAGGGCTGCAAGCGGGGTTGCCGTGACAGATGCCGGAGAGAATATGGGAGGGTAGGACACTATTGATTGTACTTGTTCACTGTATTTCATCCTGATGAAGGGGAAACTCTCCCTGAAACACTGATGTAGTATTAATACACGTTACCACTGTTTAAGCATATGAGTGACGCCTTGTTCTTTGGAGTATTACTGGGGTGTCACAGCCATTGAGAAGGCACTGGAGCAATTTATCCCCTCAGGGCTGCTGGAGTGCCGGAGACCAGTGTTGATCCTGTGTATATATAGATATAGATATACAGAGACCTGAATATCAGCTCAAGTTATTTGTGGATATTTCTTTGCATCCCGAACAATTTTCCTGGAAGTTGTGGCTGAAATTTTTGTTGGTCTACCTGAACGGGATTTGGTTTCCACAGAATCCCTCATTTTCTACTACTTAATTAGAGTTTGAACACTGCTGATTGGCATTCTCAATTGCTTGGATATCTATTTATATCCCTTTCCTGTTGTATACAGTTCAATTTCCTTTTCTGCAGATCCTTTGACATTTCTTTTGCTTTTCCCATGATTCAGAATCCAGAATCTCAGAATCCAGACACGTCAGTGCAGCACTGGATGAAAGATGCATGGGTCTTTCGGGAGACCAGAAACTCACTGACCTTTTATACACACACACACTGATTACAAGCAAACAGATCACAGGTGAGGATGGTTACCTTTAGTAGCCATTCAAACCCGTTTGTGTCAACTTGTGTGCATGTTATCACGCCAAAATCTCCAGGGTATGTAAACTTTTTATCAGGGTAATTTGGGTAGTTTCTGTTGTCATTATGATTTAAAAAGAGTAAACACAGTTGTTGACAATAAATGGCTTCACCCAACCACTAACCATGAGTAAAAGAAAAGTTTGTGAGTTACAGTATCATTCATATTCTCTTACAAACGGCCAGAAAATCACAAATTCTGCTAGGGTTAGTAAACTCATGAGTACAACTATATATATATATGTTGGTAACTGCTCACCTTTAAAAGCATAGTCTGCTGTGGGCTTTAGACCAGATAGCATGCATGTGATAGCTATGTGTATTGTAGCCATTTTGAGCAATAAAGGACCGGCAGAAAAGTGGGGACCCATGAAGGGGGCTGCAGGCTTAAATGCATTGATCAATTCATGAACTAAATCTTCACTATTTCTATTTATTAATATCAGTTAATTTAGTGAGTGCAGAGCCCCTACAATTTCTGTTTAAACAATGTGGTCAGAAGCCATTGGGCACCCTAAAACTAGGAAAGGTGAGTGCCGATGTTAAGTGTATATGTATATATATATATATATATATATATATACTAAACATCGGCACTCACCTTTCCTAGTTTTAGGGTGCCCAATTGCTTCTGACCACATTGTTTAAACAGAAATTGTAGGGGCTCTGCACTCACTAAATTAACTGATATTAATAAATAGAAATAGTGAAGATTTAGTTCATGAATTGATCAATGCATTTAAGCCTGCAGCCCCCTTCATGGGTCCCCACTTTTCTGCCGGTCCTTTATTGCTCAAAATGGCTACAATACACACAGCTATCACATGCATGCTATCTGGTCTAAAGCCCACAGCAGACTATACTTTTAAAGGTGAGCAGTTACCAACATATATATATAGTTGTACTCATGAGTTTACTAACCTCTGCACTCACTAAATGAACTGATATTAATATATATTTATATATATATATATATATATATATATATATATATATATATATATATATTGACTTTTGGTTTGCAGGATGGCACTCTAAATAGAAAAAAATCCCGGTGCCAGGAACATAAAGTTTTAGAACATGAAAAGCACTTACCCCCCTTGGTTGTAGAAGGATAGGAACCGGCACACGGGTGGATAGTGAAGAAAAGTTGATTTATTGTACAAACATGATTGCACACAACGAGGGGTACAGCTGTCGTTGTGTGCAATCATGTTTGTACAATAAATCAACTTTTCTTCACCATCCACCCGTGTGCCGGTTCCTATCCTTCTACAACCAAGGGGGGTAAGTGCTTTTCATATATATATATATATATATATATATATATATATATATATATGTACTTATATGTTAGCTGGGCGCCCGGCTACGCTACGCTGTCAACGTTGTCAGCGTAGCCATTGCCGGGCGGCCGGCTAATAGGTGTGGGCGGGCGGAGGGTAGGTGTGGCCGGGCGGCGGGGGGAGATAGAGGCCGCCCTTGTGTTATTTACGGGCAGGGCGGCCGTCAACGGTGGTGTGGGGTGAAGGGCTGCACGGCGGGGGCTGGCATCGGTGTGGGTACGGGTGTAATGGCGGAGGAGGGTGGAGATCCCGGCATCCGCTTGGGGAGCATCACATGGTTTCCCTGCTCCCCCAGCAGCACTACGCTAATAGCGTAGTAAGCAGCAAGTGTCATGGCAGCCGCGATGCGGGGATCCAAGTCCCGGAGGCGCGGGGGACATCTGGATGGTTAGTATAATGACACACACACACTACACACACATACACACTACACACACACACAACATACACTAACAGGATCATATGCCCACTATCCACGTCATAACCCCAGTGTCCACGTGGGCGTGGAGTTAATTTTAGAAAGTGTGACGTGCGCAGCAGAGGAGTGACCTGAATCTTATACTTCCTATACTTAGTGGCATGGAGCCTACATTTTGCCAAGTTTTAACACTTACAAACATACTTAAAGCTAATTGAATGTCCTTGGTGATCTAATTTATAAAAACATTTCAGTATCTACCTTTTAGATTTAAGCAAATCAGTGAAACATTTGGGACCTGTGAATATAAGTAGGCTCTTTCAGCAAAGCAATCTTGTGCCATGATATAATTGAAGAAGAAATTGATGGTTCAAACATATAAACCTATTAAAGTCACAGGTCCTGATGGCTTTGTATTTTGTATTTGTAATTTTATGTCTCACTTCGATCCCCACTTAAAATCAATTTTTATTTGATCATATTATTACAAAATTAATTGTACTTCCTATGCCCAAGAAAGACATTTCATTATAGAAAAAGGCCTAGCTGGTATCTCTCCTAAACTCTGAATTGAAACTTTTCACTAAAATACTGGGTAACAGTTCATCCAGGTCAGGAAGGTTTTCAATATTTATACTGTACTGTAGATGTGCGTCACTACTTCAATCAAAAATACAATTCCCCTTACTTCTTTTTACATTGGTCATAGAGAAGGTACCTGTATTTGATGTAGTCTCATAGCATTTCATGGCTTTAACATTGATATGCTTCTGCTGTCCATTAGTGCAATCAATTGCAATCTTTCACTATCATTATTTTTGGCTAACGGCAAAAGACTAGGGATACTACATCATCATTTTTGCATTTTATTAAGCCCTTGGCCAACAGGATCATACTCAATCTTTGTATTTTGAGTGTAATAACTATTAAGTCTCATTATAAAATTGCCTTATTTATTGATGACTACCTTCTGTCACTTACATCCAGTTTTTCTAAGGAGCTGTCTAATTATGGTGTGATGTCTGGCTATAGGGTAACAGCAAGTCTGAAGCTTCATTTTTCCACCTAAGTAATCACTGAAACTCCTTATGCTCAACATTGAGTTTGTTTGAAGGACTACTTCCATGCGTTAATAATTAATAGGATTGCACAGTATCTCATCTACTACATCTACTACATGAACTATTGCAATACATGGATTGGTAGGATTAACACTATAAATATATTATATTGGCAAAACTGTTACACACCTTGCTAGAATCTGTACTGTCTTTGGCAGTTGATTTACTTTAAATATTCTGTAATAATTCATTTTGAACTACAACATTAATCCCAAAGAAGTGTTGCTTGCCAAGGCCTTAATCTCAGGAGGTCTGGGCCCCATTATTTTCCAGTGCATTTTAGTCAGCTTCTATCCAAATGCTTTTAGAACAAAAGGAAGATACTCCCCAAAAAGTATTCTTAAATACAGTTACAGTATATGGGTGGATGTGGAAGAATTCAATAAAGTTTTTAATCTGTCCCCAAAAATGATACAGGATACTGATCTTTTGAAACTATCCCATTTGTTAAAGTGTTGTCTAGCACCTGGGGATCTGCTAACAAGGTTCTTTACCTGTCCAACTAGAACCCACTGCTTTCCCTTATTTGACACCCACTTCTCCCACTAGACCAGGACAATGATATGGCCTCTGATTGCAAGACTATGGAGGTCATTCGCTTTTAGCATTCATTTTAGAAAATGATTGACCTTCCTTTACAGAACATCATGAAAATGTCCTGTCTTGAGTAGAAATCATTATATATTTCTCCTAATATGCCAATATCTTTTATAGAGCCCCATCAACGCAATCCATATGCCCAAATGTCCTGAGAGATGGACATAGGAACACCAGTGAACAAAAAGGCATGGTAAAAGTTATCAGGATATCTGATAGCCTTTATTCACTTATTGTTGACCTCTGTTCCTACCACTGCTAATGCCTTCCCACTAGACAGTGTTAAAATATGTGTGTACCATTAGCAATGGTATGGCAGAGCAATAGTACACACAAGCAGATCCACAAAGTCACAAAACAGCTCAGTACGTAACTAACTGAGCAGTTTATCTAGCAGTAATTGTGCATGCAACAGACTCTCAATATGGAGGGGAACGTAAAGGCCACCAGAATGTTCAAATGTGTTCCCCATCATATTTGCAGAGATCTGTTCAAGAGTGAAAACAGATAGTGGCAGTTACTGTTTGCACTTGGCTGTGATTAATTACATGATGTGTACACAATGCATCACTATAGAAGTGGGTGCATATGCATCAGCCCGCAAACAGTCGCACACACAGTATTCGCAGCAAACAAGTCACTTTTATCACACATACAAATAAACCATGACTCCTCTGTATGTTGGTATCGGTGCAGAATACAAGCAATGAATAGCATGTAGAATGCAGTATATTCCAGGGTCTCACTGAGCTTAGCGTAACACTGTGATGCTATAACACAATGATAAGATGGCAGAATACCGTACATAGGAGCTTCATGGAGTCTGTCTCCAACTTCAACAGAATATATTGTTCCTACCTTGTTTATTTTTATTGTATTAGTATATTTCACTTTAATGAAAGACTCAGGGGCAGATTTATTAAGGTCAGTGAAATGATAGAGTGTCTGCTTTTTATCACCGGCCAATCAGCTTCTAACTGTGAATTTACAGGCTTGGTTTGAAAAATGACAGGTAGGAGCTGATTGGCCGGTGATAAAAATCAGACACTTTA
Source organism: Crinia signifera (assembly GCF_055691185.1). NCBI lineage: Eukaryota > Metazoa > Chordata > Amphibia > Anura > Myobatrachidae > Crinia > Crinia signifera. The sequence goes on along the minus strand of NC_139221.1, from coordinate 98,581,000 downwards.
TCAGTTCACCAAGCTTAATAAATCTACCCCATAGATTTAAAAAAAAAAATGAAACCATGCAGGGGAAACCACAACATAATATTCAAATTATAAAGCGATATTCCATTAAATCTTTCCCCTAGTTTTACCCACAGTCATGTGGTTTTAGACATCTATAAAAATTGCAGTTAATCAGCAGTAGATACATACACATTTACATTTTAATTGATGGGATAATAGTGTTCCCTGTAAAAATGTTACAGTCTACCAGGCCCTGTTAGATTTATTTAACTTAATAGCTTGAACACTGCAGACAAATCCCTCGGAGGCTCTGAGACTTCTAGGAAGTTGATAGGTATGGTCCTTCTTTTAACACAAAATAAGTGATCCTATGTATTTATGAAGCAGATGTCAAGTTTAAATTCCACAAAAATGCCACTCAGAATCTTGAGTGGCCTTGGGATTAAAATATAAAGTCCTTGAAAAGAACAAGAAAAGTCAAACAAAACATTTTCTAAGGCAATAATATAAAATCACTTATTTCATGCTACAAATTGAAAAAAGAAATAGACTACAATAAGCGTAGAAAATTATCACTTATTTCACTGTATGTTTCTATAATAATAATAATAATAATAATAATAATAATAATAATAATAATAATAATATAAATACTCACATTCAGGGCCATTGCTTTGGTGTTTGGCTAACTCTGCATATTTTTGTCCTCCCTTAAATAAACTATAAAGTGAAATCTAGTGCCTTTAGTGTGTGCTGCATAAAAGGGGTGCAGTGTCACAAGGAAGGGACTTGGTCACATAATAGTACCTCCATTTTAAATTAGACCACACAGTAGCATATATTTGCAGTGTCTCTTATACGCATTACATCACACACTTGTACCCCTTATACATATTATGCCACACCGTAATATCACTTTTGCATGTTATACTACACAGTAGTACCCCTTATACACAATACCCAAAGTTGCACACCTTATACACATTTTGCCACAGTATATCCCTTTATAGCTTTTCTGCTACACAGTACCACAGTGCAAAACATTAGCATAACAATGGATTTGAGGCAGTAAAAGCCCCTGATCAAAGGTAAGTTCTGTTCTGCACCAAGATGAGTCACTCCACAGCTAGGTACCTGCCTTCTAACATACTCAATGTATACTCACTGTATGCTAAGCTTCCTCCTGATGCTTTTTTATAACTCGGTTACAGCTGCTGCATTCATGACCTGGCATACTCACTCAGTGGTGTTTTCTCTGCCTATAATTCCTGCTAACTGATGGAACTGGTACTCAAAGTCACTAATAGGCATAGTGAAGAGTTTGCCAGTACCACTCTGAATAGTACCTCCGACTGAGTGCTGAACCCTGAGCTGTTCACATGATGCTCCTGATTGAACACTCTGCCCACACACAGTGCTGCATGTTATCTCTGCGTAACTTGCCCGTGTCAAGCAGGGGTTGGCGGGCAACTTTTAGCCTGTGGGGCAAACACCACAGCTTTAATGTATGAGCTCACTAGGCAGTTGCTCAGGGCCCCATGATTCAATGGGCATTGCTATTCAAAGAATCAAAGATAAGTGTGGCAAAAAACTGTAGGTGTGGTATATGTAATGTGGGCATGGCTTAAAAAAGCTATGAAAAATAATAAAGTCATTATGTCAAAAAGCTGTAACCAAATAGACTATTTGTCATGCTCTGCCGTGGCTGCCACTACCACCAGAACCTGGGCCGTGTCTTGTACTCACCAATTCCTCTTGACACATTTATTAAGGAGTGGGTCATTAGTGGGTCATTAGTAAGAATTTGCCAATGCTTTTCAACTATATATTCTAGTTGCTTGTGTTGGGTAGTAAATTGTGTGATGAATGTGACATCTGAGTTGTTCATCTTGGATTTGATGTTAACTGGATTCTGATCTATTTTTGGATCACTGTCTCATCATATTTCTTACTCTGAAACTGGCCCTCAAGATTTTTAACTTGAACTTCATATACAGCCAGGTTCGTGCAGTTTTGACTTATGCGCTGGAACTAGCTTTTAGGTACTCTTTTAAGCCAGTTAAGATGGTGATTGCTGTTACTGATTATGGTCAATTATAGTGTATAGTAAAGCCACATCTGAAGTCACCAATAAATACAGTAATTAGGTTCTGGAGAATCAATGACATAGATTTAAGACTATCACACACCAAAATGAAAACCATTTATGATTTGAAAACCATTTATTTTGAGTTAAAATGTTTTTTGTAAAATGTATTTTTCTGCTTTTATTTCTCAGTGTTTGTTTGTTATTTCTCAATGTTTGTTTTCCCATGATTAATAGAAATTTTTCTTTATTTTATATGAAATTATTTGGACGTTAGCTCTGGGATTTGTCTCCACAATTATATGACGTTGAGAGGACAATGAAAAAAAAGTATTATGCAGCCGATAGTGTCATGCGTTCCACCGAGTCCTGGCCTTGTGTATCAAGCCTTTCAGGAAGTTCATGTCACTTCCGCTTCCGGACAGGAACCTGGAAGTAACATCTCCGCCATATGGGGAATTGAATGACGAATAGGCACCACAATCAAGCCCTGGCTGCATGGAAACACTGGACAGTCTGGTCCACGGACCTACTACTATGTCCCGCCGTATTTAGGAATGCTATATATTTGGCTAGCTATATGTGAATATCTGTATGGCGGTTAGGATGTTTTCTCATGGTTGTTTTTTTTCCAAAATATGTTGTATTATATGCATTTTAATAAGCCTACATTCCAGCCATTGCTGACCATTGTGTTTCGTGTTTTACTATGTACCATCTTAATCATGATTGGAGAGTGGGTATATAAAACCACTCAGCATCCCTCTCCTCCATACCTTGAAAAAGGGCCAGTTCAAGGCCCAAAATGTGTTGGTGAGGAGGAGCAGCATCTAATTATCCTGGGAACCAGTGCCTTATTACTAACTCATCAGCACCCACCTGAGTCAAGGTGGAATTTTTGGGCCCCAGTGATCAGCAGAAATTGCTTTTTACTGTTTTTAACATTTTATGGTGTTTGTGTTTTTTGTACCTTGAATACATTTTTCTACTGTGGATCAAAAAAATCTAGTTCCGTGATCACTTAATACTTACCTGAGGGTCCCTGCATCTGGGTGAAAGATACCTTTTGGTGAACATAGGGCACAGTATCAAAGTGAGCCTAAACCACTGGGGAGGTAGTGACCAGAAGGAAAAGAAGCCTTGGCAGACAGATCAATTTTAAGGACTTTCATTCACCCGCAAAGATATTGTGTTGTGATAACATTACTGACTGTTCTCCCTTGTTGTATTTTCAATATCTGTGTGGTCTTCAACCTGTGGAGCACATCTATTGAATAGGAAGAGGACATCGATCATAATCACTATTTGACACAGCACAACAGTGTTCACCATTTCAAATTATAATGTGTTTAGCAATCACACATAGACAATCAATAAGATATCTCACAACCAGTGTCTGAAATGAAGTGTAAAATTAAATCTGTAGCTACATTGCTTTAGTTAAAATATTTAGTTTCTAAAATTGTAACATGGGGAAAGTTTAATAGGATGATAGATACAGAAAGAGAGAGATTTGGTAAGAAATCTCCAGTTTTTTTTTAAAGCGGCAATCATTTACACTGCAAAACCAGTGTGATTTTGTAGTATAAATGATTGTTGCTTTAAAAAACTGGAGATTTATTAGTAAATCTCCCACTTTCTGAATATCTCATCCTATTAAATTTCACCCATGATGTCTTTGTTATATTTACTTAGTTGAATATTAACATTTTACCAGTTTTTGCATTTCTGAGCAAATAGGTTGAGCTTGTTGATACACAGATAGCAGCCCTCAATAATTGTTCAGAAAATATTATTATGTGAGTAATTGTTCTAGGAAATTAGCTTTTCCATGCCTCGCTTCATTCAAAGCAATATAAATTATGTCACAGTACAGTATACTGAATCATTTACTTGCTGAGTGGATGCAGATTTTTCTTTTAAGATTGCCCGGCCAGCCCATACTTAGCTTGCATGTAGAAATGTCAGTATAGTTTATGACCGTGTAAAAGTGCAAAGCTGCAAAGCACATGCTAATTTATTGTACCATTTGCCTATTTTAAAAATGGATTTAAAGGCTAAGGGGACAATTCAGTTGTTGTTTGGTTGCCCATCAATCACAGATGCCCACCGCCAATGGATTAATAATTCAATTGTGCTGCTGCTGTTAGCTAACAGAAATGTGCAAAAGTGGTGCCCAAACATCACTTTTATGACCCAGTCAGGACTTTAGTAAAGAGGGTAGGGTCTGCATAGGTGATTCTTTTAGTAGGAAGAGTTTGGCAATACAGAAGCATTCCTCACTGAGCAATGCTTGAATGGATGAGTTCAACCGTTAACAACATGGATGATTTAGGATTAGTGAACAAAGGACCTGATTCTCTCTTTATCGTTGTTGATGGAATTAGCAGTGGCCAGTTAACTGGTAGATACCACCCACTATATGGAAATCCCACCATGCAAATGAATGTGGACACTGTGCAAATAGATGTGTACAACTAGCAAAGAATTAACAGCCAAGCGAAAATATCCGAAACCATTAGTTAGACAGGCACCATCAAATTATTTTTGAACTGGGCACCTGTGTAGCCAGGGACTTCTTCAGCAACTGTGATGAAAACTGCCATATCCAGCTTGGACCTGACATCACACACCATCCCATAAAACATTTGTGCGGTTTCTTAGGCACACCTATCATCTTTATGTCATGCCTGTGTTTTTTTTAGCACTTCCACTAAATGGCCAGTTAACTCTCCTAGATGTCTACTTCCTGTCAATAACTTTGCAAATGGCTAGCAAAGGATATACAGATAGAGCCGGCCTTGTTCTTGCAGGGGCTGGTGAAACTATCGCCAGCCCTGACCAGCTGTCAGCTCCCGCCAGGGCCGCATGTGCACGAGATGCCCGCCGCTGCCATACGCCACCTCCCCCTCTGACAGCGCCGGTCCCCACTGCCGCCCCAATCCCCCTAACCCTGCCCGTCGCCCTGAAGCAGAGATGGGGATGGACCCAATGCCCAGCCGCTGAGAGACTGGGACGCACGTGCGTGGGAGACACACGCGTGTACCAGTTTAATTGAGTCCCTCTCTGCCGGCGCTCGCCAGAGGGGATGTACTGGCAGGCGCCAGGCAACAATGAGAGGGGCTCCATCTGTAGGTAGCAGTATTTCTTTGCTAGCAGGCATTGCTCATGCAGGTCATACACATGCGCGGTATATCAGTAATCGATAGATTATCAATATAATTAATAGAACATTTTATAAGAAATCTTAATTTAAAATATTTAATACTTATTGGCAGATTCAATTGCTGGCAAGAAATAAAAAACTGGCTATTCAATTACAGGACTGAAAATAGGATTTGGGCTTATCAATAGAAATCACAGCATATTTTTTCACATACCTCCAGATCAAATATGATTTTCCTACAATCATTATATGTAGGAAAATCATTGTGACTTGCTCTGGGGTACCTCCCGAGGACTGATTAAGCAATTCAAAGTTTCACTGACTGCTCAATGTGGGAACTAATGGCAAGGTAGGTGAGCCTTATTTTTCTCACATTTTCGCTCGCTCGCATTTTGGCATTTCATCCTGGTACCAAGAACTGAAAAGCTGATGCCCTGTAACATTTAATAATGGAGGAAGAGACTTATGTGTTCATCAATTCCCTCAGCATATCAATTAGTAAACCTAAAGACACAACACCTCTAGGTAAAACCTTTGTTGCAGATCTTCTACCCAAACTCCGACAATAGTCCAGTTGTTCTATATGTGCTGGACATGCTGGGGTATGTAAGACTTATGCCTTCATTTCCAGAAGATATTGGTTGCCCTCACTTCTTCAAGATGTCCAGGAATAAATATCAGCCTGTGCCATCGGTGCTCAACACAAAACACAAATTCTCCTTTGCCAGTTCAATACCAGCCATGGACTCACATATCTATGGACTTTGTCACTGATTTGTACATTTCAGATGACTACAAGTCTATATGGGGGATTGTCAATAGATTTCACAAAATGGCACATTTTTGTTTGCCCCTATTCGCTTACATCTGCTAAATTTTAGCTCAACCATTTATTAGTAAGATGTCACTAGGAACAGCCAGGACCAGAAAAAGGAAGACACAATAGCACAAGCTCAGGTATGATGGAGCAATATATGAACCCACACTCCCAGATGCTCCACAGAATTTACTTTTATAAGTGAAACTCAATCAGGACCTCCCTTTTTGGCATGTATAGCCCTTTGAATCTTACACAGAGAGCCATACATACACAGAGGTGCAAGCATCCCGTTGCGGGCCACAACAGCAAGCCAACTGGAAAAGATGAAGCCTATGGTAGTGAGTCCCATCCCCTGCCAGAACCCTAGCATTGCCAGACCCAGTAAGTGTAATCCAGTAAGCCTGGCCAGTGTTCAGGAAAATGGGGGCATGTTGTTCAGTTTCCTGGGCTTGGTAGGGCCAATTACCACATTTGCCATGCACTTTTAATTGCCTCAGGTTATCTCTGACTGGAAGCCTTTTTAAGGTAAGACTTTCTCATTCTCCAATTGCAGATGATCATTGTGACCTAGGTTCATTATGTTCATCCCTTCTGCATTCACATTGCAGTTTTGGCAAAAGCAGATGCAGTAAAGACGTTGTATGCATTACTAGTGATCGGTGAGCAGCTTAGTATATACGATCCAACCTAATTGAGGGCCCTTTTCACTACTACTGTATGTACTGTTATGATGGAAGTTTCTCTTCTGCTACAGTCCATGCTACATTTCCATGTGTATTTAAACACATAACAATTAAAGGGGCTGATGTATTAGGCCTGGTGAAGAGATAAAGAGGAGATAAAGTAGAAGATGATTACGCACCAGCCAATCAGCTCTGTTTGAAAAATTACAGTTAGCAGTTGATTGACTGGTGCCTTCCACTTTATATCTACTTTATCTCTTCACCAGGCTTAATACATCTGCCTCACTATGTCAAACATACTAATTAAAAAAAAAAATCATTTAACACTGCTTTTTCCTTCCCTTTAGACCAGTGTATTTATTTACATTATCTATATATTTAACTTGTATGCTTGAGTGCTAATATTTCAATCCAATCTATAAAACATCCATGAAATGACTGCTGGGTTTAAAAGATACAGCACGCAAGGGATTAAAGTAGTACTTCATTACTAAAAATCAAATTGTACTATATATAAGCCTGAAGTTTTATCACCAAGGTGTCTAGCATACAAGATTAATCAGCGCTATGTGAGTAAACAATATATTGCTGTGCTAATGGTAGCTTTAGTATTTTATTATACTTTTGGACTGCAGAATTATTCTGAGATTCTTCCTACAGTAAAGTGTAAGCTATTAAGCAATTTACAAGTAGCAGAAGGGAGATACAATGTTATATTAAATAATCTTTTTCAAGGTCATTTACTTGGATGACAGCATTGACATTTAATGCTTGACAAACTGAATGTTCCACTAGAGTAGCATAAAATCCTAAATGTGTTACTGTCGAGAAAATTGAAAGAATAAAATGACTGTGGAACATTTTAATTCGATTTGATTAAAGTAAAATTTATAAATATGTCTTTTTCAAATGTTTTTACAATTCTTATAAGCGTAGCTATTTATTTTTACTTTATTTTACTTTAAACCAATAAAAAATTGCCTACGTAACAAAATATCACTGTACTAATTGAGATAATCAATGTAAAAAAAGAATATAAGTAGTAGTCTATGTACACATTGAATAATAACCAACCTGAAATTACTATTGAATGATATAAAAATTGCTCTATCGCTACTGATTCTTTTGTCTCTAAGCTGCATGGTCACTGCTTGGTCCTTGCACACAGACAGCAAGAAGGAGGGGGGCCAGCTCCAGGCCTACTAGCACCCTGAGCAAGAAACTTTTGAAATGCACCCCTCCATGTGCCCACACGCTCCAGAACCATTAGGCATTGCCTTGCAATAGCGTGCAAAGAAGAAGCAGTAGGTGATGAGCTGGCAGTGGGTGACAGGCAGATGCAGTGGGGAATAGGGTGACAGGAGAGAGTGAGACAGAGAGGCAGTGTGTGATTTATTTCAGTGGCCCTGGGATGGATGGGAAGGGAACAGAGAGTTTAAGGTGGGGGTACATTGGGCTGAATGAGGGGGGACATTATTACTGGAGTAGCTGAGGGGGTACTAAGGGACTTTTAGAATAGGGACGTGGGTTAGTTAGGAGAGGCAAGAAGGGAGACATGGCTGGGCGAGTCAGTGAGATGGTGGGGAACACTGAGCTGGATGGGGGATCACTGTGAATGGTGGCCACTGGGCAGGAATAGAAGGGGACAGTAAGTGGTGGGAGGAGGGAACACTTGACTGAATTAGGACAGGGTGGATCATTGTGCAACTGGCATACTGGGTTCTATGTATGGGGGCAGTGATATGGGCACTCAGCTAGAGAAGGGGAAGACACTGGGATTGGAGCACTAACCTTTTGCATCATATCCCCCACTGCATCATCTTTGCACTGCCAGCGCGATGCAGGGATCTGCCTCTCCCAGCTGCCCTCTACATTTTACTGCTGTTCCACCAGAGGTACATTTGTCCCCTCCCCTTCTCTTGTCCCCGCACATTGCTGCATGTTAGGAGTCATTATTTATGACTCCTATCTGTCTTTTCTGTCATGGGTTAATTTCAGTCTGTGTTGGTAATCAACTCTCTGGTGGCCTCCAGTGGTGAGTCTGTGCCATTACAGACCAATCTCCTGTGAATTAATCTATGCACAAGTCTGATCTCGTTAGCCCTGCTGGGCTGGATTGTGCACAGCTGCCTTGGTTACCTGAGGCCTTCATAAGGCATTCTGACCTATACAACCCTGTCAGTTATAGTTCATAGTTCCTACTTCCTAGTTCATTCTGAGTTGCTGTTCCTGTCTACTGTCTAGTCAGAGTTCTCAGTGTGTTCAGTCTGAGTTCTGCTTCAGTCTAGTCAGTTCTATCTCAGCCCTGTCTGTATCCTGCCTTAGACCTGTCACAGTCTGGTGTACTCCAGCTAGCACTCCTGCTGAGCATCCTGAGCCCCAGGCCTGAATTGTGCTACACTATCCGTGTTCCTGGTCACAGTCAGTGGTCCTGTCTGCCTGCACTGCAGTCCCCTGAGATCTGTCTGCAGTATCACCATCATACAGATAAGTCAGGGGCTTCCCCTGCAGCTGCTTCATTTATTATTTATTATATGGTACCATCTCTGCATTGTTGCAGCAGCTCATAGTAAGGGGTCAGGTTTGCCTTCTAGGGGTCATTCCTTCCCTGTGCAGGAGTCTGGAGTTTTATTTTGTATATACCACCTTAGTGTATTGTTGCACCCACATTTGGGTAGACTCTGGGGGTACCCCATCCTTTGTGCCCCTTAAATTAGCTTTTCTTCTTGCACTCTTCTCGCCTTGGCGGGCACGTTGTCCCACATAAGACCAAGAGGATGGAGCCGACATAACCAGCTCTGTTGAGCCTAGCACTGCACGTGTCCGTCAACCGCGAGGAGAGGCATTAGAGTTAGGGGTCAGGTTTGGTGGTACCCTCCAGAGTCCTTACACTGCAGCTCCTGGCAGATCCATCCCCCTGCTTCCCATATCTCAGCGCTACCCTACGGCTCCCAGCAACTGACTGCCACTCCAAAGGAGCAAGGCTTGAGTCGACCCTGCCACGGATTCAGCGGGAGGAGACACTGGACCGGCCGCAGTGCAGTGACAATCAGTGGGGTGGGGGGGGGAGGGAACTAGCAGCAGTGTCCATAGAGCTGTCTGGCCCCTCCTCACACACACCCCTGCCGCCAGCTTGCCCAGATGACCCTGATCTCAGACCCGGTGCCCGACAAAATAAATTAAATAAAAAGACAAATACATAAAAAAAGAAGTGTGTGCTGACAGGCCGGGGTAAACTCTACCCCCCCTCTTGGCGGTCCTGTGGAAGGGGCAGTGGGAGGCTCTGAGCAATGTTCTACTGGCAAACCTTGGCATTTATGTGCATGCTACTTTTACGCATACCACCTACCTACATATTATTGCAGACTATTCATGGCAACAGTATCCCCGGATGGCAGATGACTTAAAAGATCTTATTCTAATGTACTGGTGCCAGATACCACAGGACACCTCCAGAGGTCTTGTGGAGTCTATGCATCAAAAGGTCAGAGCTGTTTTGGTGCAGCAAGGGGGGCATATACAACATTAGGCAGTTGGTTTTAATGTTATGCTGATTCAGGTTCTGTATATGCATTAAAGCTATTTTGGGAAACACCTGAAGCCCCAAAAACTTCAAAACAAGAGGAATTCTCTTTCCTTCTGAATGAACTGAATCAACAGACAACCCCAAAAAGTTTACATATTATCTCCCACTCAGCCACATTAATGCCAGACTCTGAGAAACACATTTTATGCAGCCTCACTCACTGAGACCTTTCATTTTAAAAAGAAAACTGCATAGTTAAGATGGCCATACACACTGATAATGAAAGAATACATTTGCAAGAGTAAATCTCCTACCTTTCCTTTTAAATTTTTTAACCCACTTAAAATACACAATAAATTGGATACACGGACGGTGTTATGGTTAGCATTACTACCTCACATCACTGAGGTCATTGGTTCAATTCCCACAATGGCCCTAACTTTGCGGAGTATATTCTCCCTGTGTGAGTTTGTGTGGGTTTACTTCGGGTACTTCAGGTCTCCTCCCACAATCCAAAAATATACTGGTAAATTAATTGGCTCCCAACAAAATCAACCCTAGAATGAATGTGTGCGGACAGTAAGCTCCACTGGGGCAGGGACTGATGTGAAATTTGAAATGTTACCTGTAAAGCACTGTAGAACATGTGCGCACTATATATAGAAGTGGTACTGTAATAAATAATGAAAAAATTGCTTTCATGTATTTAAAGTCATTAAGGAAAGACAGCATTGAATATGCGGTCGCCGCTATCTCCCCTGTCGCAAATAGCGGCTTGGATTGAATTACCCCCCCTTAGTGTTGACCAAACTATTGTCAGTTGTCACTTTGGCAAGGGCAGTTATAGTGGACAATATTAATAATCTAGATAGTTTATCCAGCAAATAGAGTTTTGTGAAATATAGCATAAATTTCCAGGAAGAAAAATGTAACACATATTTTTGGCTAGTTTTTATTATTTATGTACTAGTGTTATCTGTTTTATTAATTTATTTCTACAGTAGCAGGGATTTATTTATTTATATTTTAAATCCAGAGTTCATACCTTGGATAGAGGCATACAATTTTTACAGATACCGTATGACAGATACCGTATGACAGATCCAGTAGACTTCGATTTCATAAAATAAGACAACATTCATCAAAATTCAGTGCTTATCTTTTTCACACTATTATTGCTACACATTCTTTTCATTGGGATGATTTTTCGAGAATTTATATAGCATTTTATTATGAGATGTGTTTTAAAATGCATCAAATGTAATGATAGTATAGTATATATTAATTGGATGCACTCTTCATGAAAACACAAATATTCCCTTTGATAAAGTAAATGACACTTAACCTGTTTTTCAATGTACTCTACAGTAAAAACATTTTTGTTACAAAAGAATGACACTTATTTCTCTTTTATCGAAAAGAACAGTGACACAGAGATCAATTTCTGTTAGCTGTTCATGAGATTCAAAGCATCTCCCACGCACAGTTCTTACAAATAGATAATTAGCAATAGCATGACAGCCAATGTTAGGACATAAAATAAATAACCAGATTAGTAGTCCTCTCTCTCCTACATTTATTACAAACATTTTTAGCATAAATTATATACTATTTTATTCCTACGCTGTTAGCAATTTAACATTTAAGCCATCATAGATACTATCTTGTGACTTAAACAGGCATCCTATAATTATATATGACTGGATACTTCTAATGTGTTGCCTGTGTTAAATGATAGGTATGTATTAAGCTTTTTCATGAAGAAAACACAATAGACTGATATAGATTTTGCTTTGTACTTCTAAAGTTAATGGTTGAGAGAATGATATTGTTTCTATAATCTTAGTTTCTCAATCATCTTCTGCCCTCGTTAGAGGACATATTGGCTTACAACTGTAAATGCAACATGTTAAAGGGAGTAGAGTGAAAAGATGATATGTACCTTCTACAAACTGGTTTTCTATCTTATCACTAACAGACAGTTAAATCTGAAAGTTGGTATTTCACATTCTTTGTTTACTTGTCTTCAGCCTTTGATAGGATTCAACCCATTCAACCTGTTCAAGGATAACAAGTCACAGAGCAAATGTAGTTGTTCAGTTGTTTGATGATGATGACACTGATGTTATTCATATGTTCTCGTCTTCTCAGTAACCAGGTATTAACTGAAGAAAGCCTTTAGGGGAAAATTAGTAACAAAAAAAAGTATAAAATAGGCATATTTGTATCCAAAAATACACCTATTTCATACGTATTTCTATTTTTGGTATTCGTATTCATTGCACATTTGTATTTGTATTTACAAATATGAATGTATACAACATCGGCAGAATAAGAGTAGTAATCACCATTCAAAAGAATGGTGGTTCCTAAATTACTAAGTGGCCGTATTGAAAATAAAGTGAACAATAAATAAATAATTTTCAAAAACGGCATGGGGTCCCCCCCCCCATGGCTGTAACCAGCCCCAAGCTCAAAGAGGAATTTAAAAAAATCAGGGAACAAACCAAGTAGGGGTTCCCTGTATTTTTTTAAAACCAGCACCAGGCCCAAGGGCTGGTCCTGCTTCCCAAAATATGGGGGACAAAACTAGTAGGGGTCCCCCGTATTTTAAGAACCAGCACCAGGCCCAACCAACCAGCAGGGTAATGCCACTTATTATATAGGGTCCCGCGGCCAAAGCATTAACCCCCCCTTACTGGTCAGCCTGGGCAGGGGTCCTGGGGAAGTGGGGACCCCCCAATGAAGGGGTCCCCCCTCCAGAACTTACCTGCTAAGCTGAAGCCTGGGAGGTGACCACTGGGCTGATAAATGTGTAAAAGTTAGAAAAAACATTGGGTTCTGCTGTGGAACTATGAATCCCGGCAAGCCTGGACCACATATTGGAATTTGGAGAACCACAAGTCCCAGCATCCGGCCTGTTAATGGGCTTGCTGGGACTCTTAGTTCCACAGCAGAACCAATAGTTAAATAAAAGCACACACACAGCAGAAAAATAAAACTTTATTAAACACCAAGCCCATTCATACATATACTTACCTATCTTGACCCCATAGGTAGGTGACGTCTATCTCTGTCCATCAGCTGGTCCAGAAAAAATCCAGGGGGTACCTATGGAAGGAAATTATACATACAAAGGTCCCCTGGCATAGATCGGTCCACTTCAGTCCATGTAGCATCCAGGGAAGATGAAAAAATAACAAAACAAATACCTGAGTCAGTACGGACTGACAGGAGGAGAAGCTGGGGATGTTTGTTTACATCTGGCGGCTCTTCCTCCCGAATACTGCTATTGGCCTCCTAGCGGTGCCTATCAGCCAATTGGAGTTGCTGTGGAGTTGCTAGGTGGCCAATAGAGGTATTCGAGACGAGGAGCCGCAGGATGTAAATTCTGGAACAATTCTTGATTTTACTTCCATCATCAGCCAATAGCATCCATCATCAGCAAATAGCTTTGCCACAATCCAATATACATATAGGAATATGTTTAGGTGCAAATAGATTAATATAACGTATAAGTAGTCCAGATACAGTTTCAGAATAAAAACTATTTTCTTAAACATAAGAGCAAAATGTTCTGCCTAAAATCAGTGCAACTTGAAAAGTAGATTTGTAAGAGCAAAGATTTATAAGGAAAGTTCAGATGAATTTGTGGACTGATTTCACAATATTCTGGAAACTGAGGGTTTAAGGTATTAAAATTGAATAGATACAAATGCACTCATTCTTGTCCATTCATTAAGATGCGGGCGGGACCGGCTGATTGCTGGGCCGATTTGCAGTACCTATATATGACTGGGTCAGCAATATATGGCTGTTACAAATGGCTACACCATCAATAGAACACAGCCATATGTGGTCATATTGGTGAATTTGGATTTGAATTCATCAGTAAATATGAATGTCAAATAGACCAGGCTGTCCCCTGTGCCCCTGGTCTATGGGTACCATCATACACTAGGTCCTCCCCCAGCCAGCAGCAGACTCCAGGGGAGCTCCACAGCTGATTTGCTGTTTGTGCCTCCATAAAAGCCAATTGTTAAAGTTTAACATGGGCATCTATGGGTGGTCCCATCATAGAAGCCCATTTTAAATATTAAGCTGATATTGGTATGCTTGGTGAATGGTGCGGCTCGATCTTAACAGCATATCAATCAGCCACTAGATTAGTGGAGCATTATCCATCCAGCAGTGGCAATGTGTATTGCATGGATATTGTATGGCGTGCATTAATGAACCTCGGCGAGCTCACACACCCAATGAGCCTGGCTCCATCTGTATTTCTGCAACCAGGACCGGCTCAATAAGCCTGGGGCTGGTTAAAGCTTGGCAGGATGACCCTACGCCATTTAAAAAAAATGTAATCTATTTTTTTTACACTGCCCAGCATCACACAGATCTTACAGATCCATATATTGCTGGTGGCTCATAAATATTTTGCTGCTGTATTTCTGGCACCCAAATATGAATGGCTGCCACATTGGAGAATACAAATGTGGGAAATACGGCAGCCTTGTAAATTTGACATTTTCTCCATTTATATTGACCGGCTGTATACGGCCGATATATATACGGCCGATCCCGTTCGTACCTGTTTGTACAGGAATTAGCCATATTCGGCTGATCTTCGTAAATTTCCACTTGAATATTTCACATTATTTCCAAAGCAAATACCCAGACATCACACAGACACAGTATTGCATGATTAGTGTCATATAGTCTCACTTTTCTGGATATTAGCATGGTACTATTGAGTTTTTAACTTGAATAAAGTTTGAAATATTTTGCAAACTAAACTGACAAGCCAGAACATAAATCACATTCTCACATTGGCAGTTACTATATAAGGAAATATAAAATTGACTTCCAGTCACAGGAGATATAAATTTATTACATTTTGAAATATAAAAACATGACTTGACTTACAAAGTAAGTAAGTAAGCTGTACAAATCATTAGTAGAAATAATTAAAGTTTTTTAAGGGTTGAATGGCAAAAACATTTGTCTGATTTGATTATAAAGTAAAATATTCCAATGTTTGAGATGTTTTTACTTCAGTAGAATGTATGTCAGGTAAATTTACTAAAGCTTCTAAAAATGAAAAGAGGTGATGTAGCCCATAGCAACCAAGATTAATTTTTAGTATCCTTAGTAAATTTACCCCAAAGCGTTATTAACAAAATTGGTATGGTGTCATTTTGATCCAAAGACTTCTGTCTTTTTATTCTGTCGCATGATTCTAGAATTTTAATTTTTAATATTGATAACTCAGAAATTTGGATTCTAGATGTTTGTTGGCACTAAAATTATCATCTGTTTTCTTAATAAAAATTACTAAACAGACTAAATATTTGTTTCTTGTTATGATCAGCTTTAGCCCCCCTTAAATATGTTTATGTAGTTAGTTAATTATTTATAAATTGAGATATTTCATTTAAATATATTTGTTTTTAATTTAAGTCTTGTTAATGCATTTTCTTCAAAATGGATTCCACAAAAAAAAAATGTCCTTTTAACTATTGCTTTTGATTTCACCGACACATGCATAGGTTGTTAAAGGAGGGCATAAAATTGATGCCAACTGTTGGTCCACATAGAATTAACTGTAATTATTTGTAATTATATTGTAAAACGAGTATTGCTTTATGTAATCTAAAATTAATATTTGTTGAAAATATTTGTTTATTTTTAAATAATATGAAGCTTATTTAAGTCCTCATTCATGCAACCTAGTTTTGCAAATAAATGAAATGTTATTTGAGACACTAGAAAACAAAACAAAATACAGCAAGTCAATTGCAACAATATAAATTATTGATGTGTCTTTGAGGTAAAATGGATGAGGAATAGATACTGTATGGCCTGTAAAAGTTAATTAGAATAATGTAAAACTGTACTCAATTACCAATCAGAGGCCTGTTTATGTCTATGTTATGTAAGGTCTTTCAGAGAGGATACATACAAGTATGTTTAGCTTTTTTTAATGAATTAATCTTCTTTATAACGAAGTTAAAAACAGAAATTAGATAAGTGTCTATAGATGAGGTTGACTATACTGTTTAATAATGGCTTATGGAGTAGAAATACAGATGGTGCTTTGATCATTGCCAGGATATATAATCGACTCATGAAGCTCCAAAGTGAATCTAGTTAATGTTTATTCACCTGAGCCAGATGTGAGACAGATTTTAATGAAAATTGTCTGGCACGGGATTCCTCTTCAGTAGGAAGTATCTATCTATCTATCTATCTATCTATCTATCTATCTATCTATCTATCTATCTATCTATCTATCTATCTATCTATCATCTATCCTGTTTATATACTTTACACAAAGTCCAGCACTCCTCCTTAATAACAATGTGCCAGGTGTCAGATCATAGCAATAATAATCCAGGTACTCCACATAAACGGTACTATTAGGCAGTATAAGCAGTAACAATAAACCACCACTCACTTTAATGCAACATGTCGGGTGCTAGAATCAATACATTTTATTAATAATAATGAACATACCTTTATAACAAAAAGGCTGCCCTTCTCCCCACCATGACTTCCTGCAGAGGTCCGATGAAGTCATATGTTGCACCTAGGTACCGGCAACCTGGAGCCTCCCATTCATGTGGCTAGCAATCCAGGGAAAATGACAGAAATATATTGTTATACATTTAAGTACACTAGAAGATGCCAAAAGTTAGTTACTGGTATTAGACATAATTCCTATGCATAGTGTGGCAGTGACAGCAAACTTCCACATGAAGGTAACGTGGAAGATCCAGTCCCGGTTTTAAGATTCAATCCTGGTTTGTAAATATGTCTTTTGAATTAATCTCTGCTGATTAACATCACCTGTTATTTTCTCTTATATGTTTGTCCAGAGCAGAGGGTGATTGCTCCAAATGCCTAAAAGAGGCTGTGTGATATTTGGGGAATGTGGGGATTATGTGTTCTCTGGAGTGTATCCTTACTGTGGAAAACCTGCTACACTGTAACTGAAGAATTGCCATGCTGTTACCTTGTATGCTGTCTATCTGCTACAAATAAAGAACAAGACTTTACTCCTATGCAGTGATTCCTTGCAGTGGTGTAACTAAGTTTTGGGCGCCCCCCCGCCGTTAGGGGGGGGCGCCCCCGCCACCCCGCCAAGCACCCCCAATCTCCCGCCGCCCATGCAAACCCCCCCCCAATCCCCTGCAGCCTTACCTATCGCGCTGGTTCCGGCGGCTCCGTTCTTCTTCTGCTTAGGACCACCACAAAATGGCCGCCCCCATACAGCAGACAGTTTCAGAAAACTGTGTGCTATATGGGGGCGGCCATTTTGTGGTGGTCCTCAGCAGAAGAACGGAGCCGCCGGGACCAGCGAGATAGGTAAGTCTGCGGGGGATTGGGGGGGGGGGGTGTAACTATAGCACCGCAGCCCCCGGCGCCCTCACATGCACAGCGCCCCCCCACGGTGGCGGGGGCTGCGGTGCTATAGTTACGCCGCTGATTCCTTGTCACAATAGTTTAAGCAAGTGTTCAAAATATCATCAACAGAATTAGTTTGTAACAGCGATAGCTAGTCATTGCAATACTAGTGTAAGCTGCAGAGTTTATATATAAGCTGCAAATTTTTTATAGCAAATACCGAGCTTTCTGGAATATACATAAATCATTTTAATAATGAACCATTTCAGGACACAATGTTGTACTTGCAGATAAATGACAATAGATCAATATTATCCAACCTTCAATTAAAACCACAGCTCTAACATACACAGAAAAATTACTATTCTACATGATTCCGAGATGCATCTGTTAAGTGTAAGGTGCATATGTGTCAAGGGAGTAAACATCATAGCATACAGTATGTCACTGCCATTACTAGACATCTGGAGGCGCTGTGCAAGAAAGGAGACACAAAGAGGATTGCTATTCGCACAGGACCCTCATTAGTGTTGAGGATAGTAGGTGGACCCCCAATAGATAAATACACTGAATATATTTCTAAGTGGATCTTGTCAGGGGTGTGCTACCACTGGACATCAAAATATACACAAATGACAGAGAAGAAAAAAGTATGTCCTGGTGTGGTGCACCTGCTGAGACTCAAACGAATAAAAATTAACTTTTATTGACAATTTTAAGAAAGCGAAATATAAAAACACACAAACAAAACATAAACGCAAATGTGTTTAAAAAATGTTGACTGTAGATAAGTGTGGGTTTTTACAGGTATTGTTAGCTGACACTCTTTATAATAATATATATATGATTCAATATGCTAGTGTCTTATTGGCTAAATATCCCTGTGCGTAGGTGCAGAAGGCTGACAAAAAGTGTGGTGATTGGTGTGGTTAACACATTATATAGGTGCAGGCCGACAAACAATTCCTTTGTCCCAGAGGTAGTATCTCAATGGCTATCTGGGTGTCTGCCTGAGATGCTACTGATCTTTGACAAGTAAAAAGAAGACTCTTTTTTGGATTGGGTTGACACTGATGTCGACCAGTGCCAGTGGTTTCTCACCAGTTAGATTTTATCCCAGCCCTCCTGTCAAAAGTGATACGTTTTCTCAGTGATCTTTTTACTCAGTAAATAGCCACAGACATATTGTGGATCACATTATGACACCCTGATTAACTATCACAGCAAGCCAATCGCTACCCAATAGTACCTGCATAAGTGATAATTGACACATTAGTCGACATGGCAAGGTGACTCTTTATTTACATCCAGCGAAGTACACCAGCCACAACAAGTAATTGTTGGATTGGTACATTGATGTTTCTTGTGTGAGGTGCAATCTCAGCCTAAACACAATAAACACGGGTTACTCTGCATTAGATGTAGCTGTCTTCACTGTGTGTAACACGGATTCTGCAGACAGCAATTATTATTAGAAAATTCATGCACATGTTCCTGAGATACCCCAAGATTGTATAGGATGACCTCCTAAATCAAATATAAAGGAATTAAATGTGCAATTTTCCAGAGAGTACCAATTACTATTGGTCGACATCCGTGTTTACCTTTTTTCATTAATTGACACAAATTTGTGGATTGTGGGTGATTGATACATACATATCGGGTCCTTCTAATAAGGGCAGTTAGCGATAGATCTAACTGGTGAGAAACCACTGGCACTGGTCGACATCAGTGTCAACCCAATCCAAAAAGAGTCTTCTTTTTACTTGTCAAAGATCAGTAGCATCTCAGGCAGACACCCAGATAGCCATTGAGATTCTACCTCTGGGCCAAAGGAATTGTTTGTCGGCCTGCACCTATATAATGTGTTAACCACACCAATCACCACACTTTTTGTCAGCCTTCTGCACCTATGCACAGGGATATTTAGCCAATAAGACACTAGCATATTGAATCATATATATATTATTATAAAGAGTGTCGGCTAACAATACCTGTAAAAACTCACACTAATCTACAGTCAACATTTGTGTGGAGTCGGAGAGCCACCGTTTTTTAAACACATTTGCGTATATGTTTTGTTTGTGTGTTTTTATATTTCGCTTTCTTAAAATTGTCAATAAAAGTTAATTTTTATTCGTTTGAGTCTCAGCAGGTGCACCACACAGGACATACTTTTTTCTTTGCTGTGCAAGAAAGGGAATTGGTGCCCCCTTACTTAAATAGGCACTTTAGGCATGTCAAAAATCAAGGTGCGTGGTTTCATAAAAAAGTCATGTATATTATTGACATTACACCACACAGTAGTGCCACTTGTACACATTGCTCCAGGTAGGGTCCCTTAGACACACTGTGCGATATAGAGCCATTTAGACACAATTTGCTAGATAGAGCCTCTAAAACACACTGCACCAGGTATAGCCCCTTAGATTGCACCAGGTAAAGCCCCTTCTCTCCTTCAGTCTGAGCTCATGCCCACGTGTCCTAGTCTCCATCCTGAAAGTAAATAGGGTGCCTGAAAGTTTGTTATATACCTGTACATGGTAAACACGTCTCTCCTAAATGTCTTTTATCCAGTGTAGAAATTTCTAATTGAGCTAATCTGTCCTCATAACAGAAATATAAACAGTCATTACCCCGACGTCGGGATAACAACAGTCAAAACGCAGACACTCGGGGTCCCGATGGCTACCGGCTATTCTCCCTCATGGGGGTCCGAGACCCCCATTGAGGGAGAGTAGAATAGGTGGCGAGTGTAGCGAGCCACCGTGCCAGAGCATGGCGAGCGCAGCGAGCCTGCAAGGGGCATTGTTGCGTTTGCCATGCTGTCGGAGTCCGGCCAGTCGGAATCCCAACGTTGGGCTAATGACTGTCGGGATACCGACTGTCGGGACCATATACCACACCCATTGAATTGTGGTGTTCTTTGTTACCTGTATTCAATTGTTGTCTTTTGTTTACTGTAAAGTTAAGTTCTGTCTCCCTATACTGTTCTATTGTATGCCCTTTGTATGGCAATGTGAAACACATGTGGCGCCTTATAAATAAAATGTAATAATAATAATATTCACTGTGTTATGGTTTTTGTGTATGAACCCACAGCCATGACCACTGCTTAGGACGGCCACGGCGAGTCCTACTCTGACTCTGTTGCTGAATCACGAGGATGCTGATACCTGTGAGGCTAGATGTTCACCTACAATAGCCATGTTTGTTGGTGCAAATTAAGTCCACCCCAACTCCGGTGCCATCAGGTCTTATGAGTGACAAGGTACCAGCAATCCTAACATAATAAGCAAAAGGAAACCTAACTAGAGGACCTACCTGAACAATTAAACCTAAATTTAAATGGCAGTTAGCCATAACTAATGAACGCAGCTAATAGCACTATCGACCTAGTCGCCAAACTTCCAGTGACCGAGTCGCATAAACAAGAAAAATACACCACACCAAATTGCGCAACAGTACAAACGACACCTTAAACACAGCCCCAAACATATATAAAGCACGGAGCTGCGCTACCTCCAGAGGGGTAACAAAATAAATGACCATGCCCTGGAAACCAGAAAGAAATAACAGCAATAACCCGGTCTCCAAATGGAGAATTTATGGTACCAGGAATGAGGACTGCAAGGCTGGATGGAAAACTCCAAAGGCCTGTCACCAGGAGCTGACAGGAGCAGAAGACAGCTGTGATTTGGCAGATGGATATCTCTGAACTGAAGCTATCACTGGTGGGGCTGAGCTGGGCTGGCTTCCTTAAAAATGCCAGTGTGGACCATCCCCATGAAAGCCCAGCCCAACCTTACCGCCCTTAGCTGCAGACTGGTGCACCGGCCTGCTAGCTGTCCAGCAACACCAGAGCGGGGAGATGACTTCCGCCGCAGTCAGCCAGCAGCATCCCCCAATGCTGGGCAACCGCATATGCTGCCACTGGAAGCCATGTCCAGCCACATAGTCCCCCGGTGTCCCTGGTTGCCACGCAACCAGACCAGAAGACGCCGAAGCGAGCGTCCGGAAGATGCCACTGCCCCAAGCCCTGCTGCACACACAATCTGCATGCAACACATCAATCCTAAAATCACTGGTGATGCAAGATAATTACAAAACAAGGCCCGTCTGTTGCATAACCATATTTGTAGCAATATTGCTTTAAATCTCCAACACAAGCCTATGTAGGAAGTGTATCCACCTACAATAAATAATAATGATGAGAAGTTCCATATACTGTATTTGCTTACCATATCTAAAAAATAATTATACTTAACATTCAGTTGTGATTGTTAGTTTGATTCCTTTTCAAACAGCCTGTACTGTAATATTCTGATTAATAATTAATACAGCATAGCTGATACAGCAGCCAAACAATATTTAAGCAAACGCTAAAATTAATATTTGATTCACTGAAATAATAGTGAGAGAAATAACAAAGCAATTAAAGTCAATAAGACTACTAGATTAACTATTTTGAACATCATTGATTACCAAAAGTAAACTGATATTTTGTGTACTGTATGTAGATGGCAGTGTTGTTGAAAACTACTATTGCTTTAAATTCAGTTCTTTGCAAACGTGCCACTGATCAAATCAATATTTTATGCAAATAGAAAACATTATGTGGGAGCAAAAAACAGCATATACTGTAGAGTAAAGAAAGTACTCAGGACAAACACAACAAGAACATGCAAAATGCTGCAACCTTTTAATGATAATCAAAGGTGTAGGGTTAAATGTAATAGGGTCTAAGAAGCCAGGTACAAGAGTTGCATGGTCTTATTGTTAAAGTGGCAATCATTTAAAAGGCAAAACTAGGTTAGTTTTGCAGTGTAAATATAATTTCTGCTTAAAGAAAAAATGTTGAGTTGTTGGCACTGAAATTTTGCACATCCCTCAGAGATGTTAGCATTTTTAGCAGTTGCTTTTTGGATCTCTCACAGAGATGTTTGTACTGAAATGGTTAAAATGTAGCCATTCTTGGTTAAACTTCCAAGAATGTTACTACTACCATTCACCACACACCACTCTGACCCCATGAACTGCTTCTCCCCAAACAGGACGGGGAAGCCATAATCGCGAACAACTGGCGCTGACTGACAGCGGCATGCTGTGATCTTGCGAGAGTTCGAGACTCGGAAGTGCCACAGGAGCCGGGACACACTGACGGAGAGTAGACGCGGCCAGGACTCATGGAGCTACGGCAGGGAAAACTCGTGCTGCATCAGGAACCCAGTACTGAGGGCGTCCTTTCCACCCCAGAAACAGTGAGTGACGCACACACACTTTTCTCAGTAGGACGCCGCTAGCAGGAACTAACTGTGACACTCACCAGACATTTCATTTCCTGCGTGCAAGGAGAGTGCATAGGTTCCTATGAGATTGTAAGGGGGTTCTAAGGAATCGCTCTAAGCCTACAAGGCACCTCTCCCACATATTGCACCCTGACACTGCATACCATTTCCCTCCACAAATCACCAGGAGAGACCGAAGGTCCTGGGCTCATGACCCACGGGAGCCTAAAGAGGTCTAGTAAAGACACTCTGAAACCCGTTTGGGAATCTCCCCTGGTGACACTTGTCCAGTAAATTTCCCACACAGTGGGGACCCCAATTTGGTGTACAATAAAACACCTCTTAGTACCGCACAAGGTATTCGCCCACCGGGTTTTCTAGACACCCCCCTAGAGTTCAGTACACACTGGCTTTACATTTGTATTAACAAATAAATTCGATTTTAACATTCAATTTGCATTTCCCCTACTTCTTTTACACCAGCATCACTCATTTCCCCCAATCAACACAATCAGGACAGCATGCAAAGCCACAGACTAGGGACACTTTTACCAGAACTTGTCCTACAATTACTGCTGCTCAGTGCAAGTGTGAATGCCAACCAATGTCATTTATCTTCTGTAACTTCTCTTGAATCTTCTGTCACCTGACAAACAGGCACATCAATTAATCAAAAGTAGAATACTTCTGTTCTCTCTTGAACTAACAGTCATATTTGACCTATTCTAAAACTCGGGGTGCACCACTGACTGTCACATTAAACCAAAGGATATATCCGAAGGGCGGAGGTGACCTATTGTGAGATGGTACTCATATAGTCAGTAGTCCCAAAATACACCAATTAGACCACAAGCAACAATCAATACAACATAGTGCCCATTAAGACTGGTGCGTTCCCCATTCCACTTCCCTTTTTCCCTTTATGTATACTTCAAAAGTAGAATACTCAAGTTAACTTTAATAAAGGTTGATTTTGAATTGATATTAAAATTGATCTAAATCAAAGATGTGTTTCAGGGTCTTAAATGCATATTCACTAGCAGACATTTTTGTTACTGAATATCGATATTCAAATATTAATACATTTGGAATTTAGCTTATGAAACACAACATCATATTAGATTGATTTATTATTTTAATTGTATTAAATCATATAAAATCAACTTTAATACATTTACCAGACAGGCTCTAGAAATATCAATTGAGCCTTTACAGGATTAAAAGGTATCTTTAAGTTGTACATTTGAATTTCTAGATTCTGACCCAGTAAAGCAGCTTGAATCCCGTTCCTCAATTTTTTAATGTGCAAATTAGAGGGAGAGAGCACGTCTATGATTATGATTATGACAATGATTATTTAAAAGCTGAGCATGGTTCTTTGGGAGTTCATATGATATCATTTGAGAGGAATTACTGATGATGATGATGCATGAGTTGATCCTGTACAAATTGATGTGAATGATGTTGAATGTTTTGAACCAAGGCAGTAACCAGTACCCCCGCATGACCTAGATAAGTGCATTGTCATGTTTGGCAAAATTCAAACTGATCCACTATTTATTTGTGTAACTCAATTCAAGCAATGTATCCATAGAGTTTACATGTAGACACCACCAACTTCTTATATCATTGGCAGCATATACATTTTTTACAAGCAGAAGACTCATATATGGTACTGGACAGTCCAGCATCAAATAATGGAAACATTAGTAGATCAATGCTGTTTCTTACCAAATCTCTCACTTTCTGATTCTCTCACCCTATTACATTTCCCCTACTATTTCAAAATAGAATAATTATATTTCCACTAAACAATAGTAGAAACAAACCTGAAATCTCTATCACTGTTGAGCAATCAACAATAAATCCTTCCATACAAGCTTGCTGCTAGGTGCGATTTTGAACTGTCATCTGTTTCGCACATTCAGTCTGTCTCAAAATCATGTTACGTACATCTAAAAAACATATCCAAATCTTACAAAAGACTTCAAAAACTTGAATCCATCCTCTCATTATCTTTTTCAGTGATTATTGCAGTAATCTTGTTACCAAAAAGAGACTCTCACCACTAAAATCCATTCTGAAAGCAGTTTTGAGGTTTATCTTCCTCACCAGGTGTTCATCATATGCAGATCCACTTTGTTTGTCCCTCCATTGGCTTTCTGTGTTCTACTGCATTCATTATACAATTATATTACACACACACACACACACACACACACACACACACACACACACACACACACACACACACACACACACGGTCATTATTCAAACTACCTATCTCTTTACTTGTCTCAAAATAACTCCCAACTTGACCTTTCTGTTCTGCACAAGATTGGTGTCATATATTCGCTCCAATTTATGATTACAGAACTTTCTTCAGCTGAACCCACTCTGGGGAATGCCCTCACATGCACAATAAGACTCTTGTCTAGTCTCCAAAACTTTCAGTGTTCCCTAAAACTCCCCTCTTGAGGCAAGTGTATCAGATTCCATAACAACCCACAAACCCTTCAAAAGCAATCTAATTACATCCAAACTGTATAGTCCACACACTTTACCATCCACTTAATCTAAGGCCAACATTGCCTTGTGATTACATCCTAGAGCCAACAAAAATCTTTGCAATCTATTGGATCATTATTCATTAGATAACTTATGGATTCATGCCTATTTGCCTATAGGGTGAAAGCTTACAAGCATGTCTTTCCTACCTGTATGACTGTCTGTTTACTACCCAAGTTTTGGTTCATCACTGTTGTCTTCAATTGTAAAGTAGCTCAACAATTTTCTGCAATATTCTGTATAAGAAATAATAATAATAATAGCTCATAAAAAAACTAAAGAAAAAAAAAACATCCTGTAACATAGAAGTTATAAGCTGATGGGCTGGTACTTTGGGGGGTCATTCTGAGTAACTCGCATTCCAGCGAGTGCGGCCCCCTCCCGATGTTTATGGGACTGCGCATACACAGGACATCAACAGCCAGCTATGTCTTTGGCCCGCCACACGTAAATAAAAGTCAGTTTCCACTTAATTCTATTTGTGAAGACAGGAGGAATCATTTAATGGTTGGAGACATCGAATGATTTTCCTGCAGTGGAGGTATGCAAGGGGATGTGTCTTTGTTACACATTCCCTCACATGTTACCGAGGGGAATCGGTGGTGGTGGGCGGCGGGTTGGCATCTCTGGTGCTTGGTAAGGTTTGAGCATCGCTGCTTACAAGAATGACCCCCTTTGTCTCTCTCCTGTCTATCTCTCTCCAAAGCTTAGTAAATAGACCCCTATGTTTTTCTGTTGTAAACCTTCATTATAGTGTGGATTTAAAATAAAAGGCTTGTTACGGAAAATATCAACAACTGATTGTAACAATAATCCTTTGCAAGATGAATCAATTATAGCATATCTACAAATGATCTATTTGACAGGAGACGAAGCTTCTGATTTATCAGTGAGTCTGTGCTTTGACTTTATCAGGTTTTCATGGATCCATGCTAACAATTTCCATCAAAATTTTATTTTTGTAAGACTGCAATTCCCTGGCTATTGTATATATGGAGTTTAAAGTTCCACTGCATAAACCAGATGGTTCTCCGACCTCTTGCCTGTTTACATCCTGCTATCTAATCACCACCCACTTGCTTGCACCTCTTGTATTCTGTCTGTCTCCCCTTCCTACTAGATTGTAAGCTCCTCTGAGCAGGGCCCTCTTCCCTCCTGTTGTCAAAGCCCACTTCTCTTCACATGTCACTCACAGCTCTCCTATACTCCAACACTCAGTGACCATCTTCGTTGAGTCCTCACTACTTATATCCAAGCTGTAATGTGTATTGAACTGTGACGCTCTTTATTTGTACTGTATTTTTGTTATTTATTCAATGTTATGCCAAGCTTTGTCTCCCTGTATTGTTCCTTTGTACGGCGCTGCGAAACACTTGTGGCGCCTTATAAATAAGATTATAATAATAATAATAATAATAAAGTTAAAGTTTCAAAATCTTTTTTAAATGCCATTGTAAATCTACAGTATTGAATAAAATACTATGTTTATGAGTCCAAGAGGAGGAAAAAATGAGTACATTTCTATGAGAGATTATCGGACATATACATGCAGCTTTAACAGCATCGTCAACTATTGCAGAATTGGCAGGTCATGCAAAATTGTGCTCATTAATAATTGGCTCCATCAAGAATATATAATTTGCCATGCCATCAACTGAACCAGCAGGTAGCAACATGTTGTTATTTAACCTTATGTATTCTACAGTCACAAGAGGGAAAGAAAGAAGTCACCAGGTTACTGTATAAAGTTGTTGTATTGAATGAGAGAAAGAGCGAGAGCTATATTTTTCATGATTAATACAATTGTAGTAATGAGCAGTTTAACAAAAGTGCCAGCTCTGATACTGAGTCATGTCCCATAGTTTGAAAGCAATATTTGGCTCATCCTTTTACCATTTGTGGTAATACTGCAGAATATTAAGCATTTGTTATTTTAATAAAAAGGTCTAGATTACACTAGGTATACAGCACTCTTTCTTGTTGTGTATCAATAAAATGTATTAATGCAACAAATCCAGCCTAAAATATATATATATATATATATATATATATATATATATATATACACAGTCAATGAATATGTCATGAATGTATATTTTTGTCATCTTATAAGACACATTTACAATCAGCCAAAGGTGGCTAGCTAATGTTGGCAACACTGATAATCATTATCAACAAGTAATTGCACCACACCTCATCAACAAGTAATTGCACCACACCTCATATTGGAACTGAGAAGATTGGCCTCAGAACAGAATAAAGCAAACATAAAAACACAGGGCTCAATAAGGAGAAGTTTTATATCTTGTGGGATTTCATTTTATTTCCTTTACTGAAGAAAGAAGATTCACTTTGGATATTGGTGTTTAACAAAATGGCCAAGGCATTTGTTTTTGGGCCTAAATCTTACGGTGATTTCAGTCATGTTATTTCCTCACTGAGGGGGTATTATATTATGGCAGGGGGATTTAACCTAATGCTGGTTAACAATATTACAGATGGACCCATGTTGTTTGTCTCACTGCCTTATCAGTATACATCTCAGGATATAGGAAGATATACTGTAGGTACTTGAAGATAATATTGATAATGGCTGAAGAAGAAAAAGAAGTCTCCCGATGGAGGAAGAAGACTCTCTTTGCCATAAAGACGAATCATGTCGCGTCACTTCCGGTTCCGTCTGCAGTGTCAACAGTGTCTCCTCGTGCTTTTGCCCAACCATCAATCCATTGGGATCTACCCCATGCTGATTGATGGTTGGGCAAAAGCACGAGGAGACACTGTTGACACTGCAGACAGAACCGGAAGTGACGCAACATGATTCATCTTTATGGCAAAGGGAAGCAGTGGCAACTGTTAGCAGGAACCCCCAGAGACAGGCACAGAGAGGCCTGATTCCTGACCACACACTACTCCTCCTCTACTTTTTACTATAAGTACACGCATAAGTATATGCATGCTGTTCACTTCTACTCCACTCAAAAGTACTGTGGATATTTCAAAGTTACTCATAAATAAAAAGCCTAATGAAGGGATACAGGAGAGAAAAAACGTTGTGAAACGCTGATTTAGTTGGTGTATGCTGTTAGTCTTTCATTCATTTTCTATTAAGAAGGATATGGATTTTATGAATGAAGCACTTGGTTAATGGTTTAAAATCAGACCAGGGTTCTGACTGGTATTTTAGCTTATATGTTCTACATGTGTTTGGATGAGTTTCCTCAGTATTCTCCATAGCCTCACATGGTACAAATTTCCAAAAATAATTCTACTGAGTTTGTGCACGAGTGCGTAGAAACTGTAAGCACCCCAGTGAGTAATGTAAATGAATACACACCTGTAAAGTACTGTATAATGTTCACAGTATATGCTATATCAATAAATAACTATAATGTATCTGTTTATGTTCAGCACTACTCTATCTGTTGGTGGTAAATACAGCTACATGTGGAAGTAAAATCTGGATTGAAACCTCAACAACACGCAAGGGGGTAGGGAGGGCGGAGCCGGTGGAGTACCTGCTCTGGGTGCCGAGAGATCAGAGGGCGCCAGAGCCATGCACCGCTGGCTCCCCAACCCTGCTCGCCTGCTCCCCCATTCCCTCCCCCTATTAAGTCACCCGCTTGCTGCTTCCAAGTATGCGACTGCCAACCATCCATCAACAGCACTGGGAGAAGAGTGAATGCTGCCCAAGTCTCCCAGCCCCTGACTGAGTCTTCCAGCATCTTCCTACATCAGCTTCATCACTGCGGCTACCTGAGACCCTCAGCCGCAATTACAATAAGCGGCTGCTCTGTCTCCTCTAATTGACAGGAGCGGCAATTAATTATAGGGTAACAGCTTAAACATTATTGCCTTGTCCTTGTTTTTATATTTCTTTATTCAATTTCATTTATTTTAATTTGTTTATTTTATTTTATTTAACTTTTTCATTTGTTATTCTATATTCTGTATTACATATTGTCTTCCCTCTTTCCCATTTCACCCCCCAAAAACTAGCGCTCTAAAAATCTTCTGTGTAAAAGTCTCCCGCTGGACCGCTAGCCAATAGGATTGTCAGGAAAGAGAGAGGTTTGTCTTTGGTGGTGCACCAGTAGGAGAAGAATGAGTCCTAAAAATTACCTTTTAATATTTATTTTCTAAAAGCTGCAAAATATAACAAACAATATTTAACATTAACCAAGTGAAAACAGTGAAATTTAAAATGCACGTGCGGCGTCTTGGAGCAACTGTCAATTAGGTAGTGTCTGCTTATTGCATTATTGTACTGACACCAAGAATTATTCCTTCTTTATTATTCATTAATTCATATAGAGGAAAGGTGTCCACTGAAGTCTATAATTCCCTTTTTCTGGTCCTGTAGGTACCGTTGTTGACTTAATATAGTGTTTATCTAATATTAGATTGATTGTATTGGTGCCCTTTGGGTGCACTCTACAACTTAGTGTTTACCTCCTTGTTTATAGTTTTATTATTGTGGGTAATATTATTTCTTACGGTGCAGAGGCACCAATGAGAATCAAGGATTACCGCACACAGGAGGAATTGACACTATTGTCTGCAGACATACTGTACATTAGTCTCTTAAAGTGAAGAGACTGCTTATCATGCTAGTACTTATTGGATCAATCCTGTCAGCACACCTAATGAAGATACATTAAGTTTGTTACAGTATCGCTAGAGTATTACTATGTTGTAGCGGCTGAAGTATCAGTGTGGCTGGTGGTATAACACGCTGTTGCCGTCAGCAGCTTTCTCTCTTGTGGGGAGAGTGCAAGCTGTGAGGCAGCTTAGCGTGCGTTGCCTATGGGGTACCTTACAGGGGGAAATAAATACATTGAAGTCCTGATAATGACTGATAAGTAGACAACAGTGTGAGACAGTGCTGCAAGTGACGCCCGCACGGCTTGGTCAGCTGGTCAGGACTGAGGAAGATCTGCAAAGCGTACGCTGGCTGACCAAGCCGTGCGGGCGTCACCTGCAGCACTGTCTCACACTGTTTTCTACTTACCAGTCCTTATCAGGACTTCAGTGTATTTATTTCCCCCTGTAAGGTACCCCATAGGCAACCAACATGCCTAAACAACGCATGCTAAGCTGCCTCACAGCTTGCACCCTCCCCACAAGAGAGAAAGCTGCTGACGGCAACAGCGTGTTATACCGCCAGCCACACTGATACTTCAGCCGCTACAACATAGTAATACTCTAGGTGTGCTGACAGGATTGATCCAATACGTACTAGCATGATAAGCAGTCTCTTCACTTTGAGAGACTAACGTATGTCTGCAGACAATAGTGTCAATTCCTCCTGTGTGCGGTAATCCTTGATTCTCATTGGTGCCTCTGCACCGTAAGAAATAATAATACCCACAATAATAAAACTATAAACAAGGAGGTAAACACTATGTTGTAGAGTGCACCCAAAGGGCACCAATACAATCTAATATTAGATAAACACTATATTAAGTCAACAACGGTACCTACAGGACCAGAAAAAGGGAATTATAGACTTCAGTGGACACCTTTCCTCTATATAAATTAATGAATAATAAAGAAGGAATAATTCTTGGTGTCAGTACAATAATACAATAAGCAGACACTACCTAATTGACAGTTGATCCAAGACGCCGCACGTGCATTTTAAATTTCACTGTTTTCACTTGTTTAATGTTACATGTTGTTTGTTATATTCGCAGCTATCAAAAAAATAAATATTAAAAGGTAATTTTTATGACTCATTCTTCTCCTACTGGTGCACCACCAAAGACAAACCTCTCTCTTTCCTGACAATCCAATTGTTAATCCATTTTTCAGTGGTAGCACACCCCGGTGGAATATGGATAAATTCCAACCTATCACACAATAGGTGGCCAAACATACCTACCAATTTAAGTCTCCCAATCTTGTGCAACAGACCCTACAACCCCCCATTTATCGCTAGCCCATAGGTATTTGCGGTCCAGCAGCCAATCAGAAGCAGCATTGATGGCTGCTGGACTGCGAGCGCCTATTGGCTAGCGGTCCAGCGGGAGACTTAATTGAAAATAGCAGCGGACAGGGCAGAGGGCAGCTCAGCCAGGCACAGCGGGGAGCGGACAGGGGGGGAGGGGTCTGGGCTGCAGCCCCTCTTGGCAATGAGCTATTTAGCCCCCCTTGGCATCAAGCATGAAGCCCCTTGGCATTGAGCATGAAGTCCCTGGCATCGAGCATGAAGTTCCTAGCAATGAGTATGTAGGTAAGTGGCATGTTACGTATCAAATGTGTAATGGGCATTATGGATTATTATATAGTATGTAATGGGCATTATGGGCGTTACAAATCAGTGGGGAGGGACACGCCCTTGCTCCGGGCTCTGTGGCATCTAGCTACACCACTGGCAACACGTGATTTAAACAAAGATATAGAAATGTCAATGCTAATTCTTAGTACATTTCACTTATTAATTAATTATAGGTTATATGTTATGCCAGTTTACTGTTGCATTTAACTAATTCTGCTTACAGTCAATAATTACAGTATATACTGTAATTTAATTTAATTGCATTTTATTCTCAAACAGTCATCATTAAACTGTTATTGTATTATTGTAAGAATTTCTCATTTATAAATTCCATTCAATGGTAGCATTCATTGATGTCATTCTTACTCTAGGCAACGTTTACTTCATTGTCATTCATAACAACCCATCTGCCATGTGATCTTTATGAATGCAGAAATAGAAGAAATATAATTTAGGGTAGTAACACTCTGATCTTATTGCAATGTCAAAAAAGATTCATTTCTAAGTGTCAATTTCAGGTTCCAAAGGTTAATGCTTTCTCTCTTTTTCTTTATAAAAATTTAATTAGCTTCCAATGCAGTTTGAATATAGGTAACTTATCATTTCTGTCTACATCAAAAACCACCCCATTGATTTTAATGTTAATTATATTACTGAGTTTTTCCGTTAAAATCAATGTGTAGGTAATATGGACTAATTATTTTGAAAACATTAGAATATCAAATATGTATTGCACCTATATACAGTATATGTCAGAAGATTTTTATGTGCACAAATTAATATAGCACTGCCATTACTTTTAGAACACACTATTAGTAATTTATTTAATTTATTATTACCAGTTATTTTTATAGCGCACCCATATTACACAGCGCTTTACAGAGACTATTTAAACATTCACATCAGTCCCTGCCCCAGTGGAGCTTACAATCTAGATTTCCTACCAAATATACAAGCACACACAGATATTCTAGGGTTAATTTGTTTGGATCCAATTAATCTACCAGTATATTTTTGGATTGTTGGAGGAAATCCATGCAAGCGGCCAATAGCGCTATTCGGGGGGAGGAGCCACAGGATGTAAACACACATGATCCGGCTCTCCCCAGTCAGTGCATGGTGTCGCGTACTTCGTTTTTTTATTTTGCCAAGTCCCTGGATGCCTACTTGGATAGAAGAGAATGCAATCTACGCCAGAGGACACTGGTAAGTATGGATTCCTTCCAAAGGTACCCACATTGGGTTTCTTCAGGACCAGTGGATGGAAGATAGCTACCTACTTATGAAGGTAGGTAAGTATTTGTATGGATTAACTATGGGTGTAATAAAGTTGTCCTTTACTGGTGTGTTTGTGTTTTTATTTCACTAATTGTATTGCTGGGGAACGACAAGTTCCAACGGGCCCTTTAATGCCCCACATGCTGGGACTTGTGGTTCTCCAAGTCCCAGCATGTGAGGGAGACTTACTGGGACTCATAGTTCCACAGCAATATACAATAGTTCTTTCTATTTTTTACACATTTATCAGCCTGATGCTCATCGCCCAAGGGGCATTGGGGACAGCCCCGGGCTTCAGCATGGGCAGGTAAATTCTGGAGGTGAGAGGAATCCTCACTTCCCCAGTAAATGCTTTGGCCATGGGGCCTTAAAAAGTCTCCCCCTGGCTGTGGCATTACCCTGATGGCTGATTGGGCCCAATGCTGGTTCTTGAAATATGGGGGACCCTTAATTGTTTTGTCCCACGTATTTTGGGAAACAGGACTAGCCCTTGAGCCTGGTGCTGGTTTTAAAAAATCCGGGGCACCGCTAGTCAGTTTTCCCAGTGGTTTTTGAGCCCGGGCTGGTTATGCTCAGGAGGAGGGACCCCACGCCATTTTAAAACTTTACAATTTTTACACAAAAACGCACATTACCATGTCTCCAAAATCGCAGAAGTCCTCAAATTCGAATTGTAATGACTGAAAATCACACATTTTCATGACTAATTATCGCACCATATCACATTTGTTTTGCAGTGAATTCGCCTTAAATAGTCGAATTCAACCAAAAAAATGCAATTTTGAAAAATCCGATAAGGAGCGATTTTGTAACCTTACTAAAAAACCCATCCTATTAAATCTCACCCACAGTGTCATAAATTATGAATGGCTTTCTATAGATTTGCCCTCATGCCCAATGTACTAAGGAATATAGATTGTACACACATTCAGCTAAGACCACCTAAACAGATAGATGAAGTCTATCTAAATCACCACTATGCCCACTTTCTAAATGTAAATGTGATTTGTTATGCAAAAATAATGAGTGTAGCTGACTATACTGGTTCCTGTCATGATGTTTATGCTTATCATTCCTTTATGATAACTTGAGACAGACCAAATGCCAAGGGATGGCTGCTGTAATGTGTTTGTAGATACTATACATTAAACTGGACCAAGATATGTATTTTCTGTATTAACACAGTCAATACAGGCTATGGCTGTATCTCTATCCATTCTTGCTACAGCAACAATGACAGAGAACCATAAAACCTCACGATTTATGATAGAATGCACTTTTCTAGTGGGATTTCGTTATATAATCTAAAAAAGTATCACACTCTGTTGTATAATCTAGGATTACATCAACCCACAGATCATTAAATAGACAGTGCACAGGTGGGAATCTTGTTAACATCAAGTAACTCACAGAGCTCAGCAAGTGGGAGATTTGAGACTAAGGGGGGTATTCAATCCTGGGTCACGACTGTCGATCTGGCCCGACAGCCGTGACCCTGGCCTGTTTTTGTTTTGGTGCGATTCAATGTCCCACTTTGTGATCAGCAAAAAGGGGGCGTGTCTGCGTAAATGGCCGTGGATTGGCGATATTCGGCCGCGATCGTGACAATTCACGGGACGAAATCGACAAAACGGGCCCGACTGCTTTTAAAGTCGGGCCCATTCTGTCGATCTGCCTCTTCAATGCTGTCAGGAAAGACAGCATTGAATAGGCGTTCACCGCTATTTCCCCTGTCGTAAATAGTGGCCAAGATTGAATACCCCCCTGATTATCAACTTTTTAGCATGGCATTATGTTATCAGTTTCTTTATAAAAATAAACCTTCCAATGCTTAACATATATACAGATTTAGATCATTATTATAACCTTTATTTCATACTGTAACATTGAAACAACAAATCAAATCATTCTGAATTAGTTTTGCCCATGTTTACCAGAAAACTGGTGATGAAGTATTAAATGTCATTATTATCTGCTGTCAAACAAACATTTTGTAACATAATAATACATTTTCGGTAATTGAAAAACATATTACTTAAATAATAGTTTTTTATATTTTTCTTTAAGTATAAGCACAAGGAGAGGCATCTTCAGGGTATCTATGTGATAACCCACCTCTTGGGCCTTATTCTGATTAACTCACAAGGCTGTGAAATTTGCAGTCTTGCAAGTCCATCAGACACCGCCCTCCGCCCGCAGTGCCAGTCGCCCCCCCCCCTTGCACGCAGTGCCGCCCCGCACGGCTGCGAATGGATGATTCCTCCCGTGCACGCAGTTCAGAGCGACCTATATAGTCACTTTAATCTGCGGGCACCCTGTGCAAGGACAGGGCGGGCAGCTGACATCCGTTGATGTCAGCTGCCCGCCCCCCGCATGTCCGTCACGGCCTCATTAGCCTGGGAACTCTGGGTGTTCCCATATGCTAATGGGGCTGCCCAGGGCCCCTGCCCTTCTCCGTCTTCCTCGGCGTGTAGGGTGCATGCACCTGGCGAACCGAAAGTTCACCGTGGGTGCATGTACCCTGTGTCTGCACATGCGCAGAAACAGTGGCGTAACTATACAGGGTGCAGGGGATGCAGCTGCTATGGGGCCCGGTGGCTTGGGGGGCCCGAAGCTATCCCCTGCACCCTCTTGATTTTTTTGTTTTAAACTATTGCCGCTGACCCGCAACACCCCCTCCCCCACAAGCGATCTGACGCAGGTAGAGTCCAGACAGCAGCTGACAGCTTGCCTTATAGCGCGAGCCAGGAGGCAGCAGTGGGGTTAATCCAGACAGCGGCTGCGGCTGACACTTGTAGCGCTGCGCCGTCGGGGCGGGAAGCGCTGCTGATTTGAAAAGACTGTCCGGAGTCGGACGCTGATTGGTGAGAGAATTCAACCAATCAGCATCCAGCCAGTCTTTCGAAATCAGCAGCGCCAGCGCTTCCCGCCCCGACGACACAGGACAGCGCTACAAGTGTCAGCCGCAGCCGCTGTCTGGATTAACCCCACTGCTGCACATAGGTGAGGGGGGGGGGGGCTGTCTGGGGGGACTGCTCCTGGGGGCAGCGTGCACCGAGGATGGGGGCAGCGTTTTAGCAGCCAGGCACAGCATGTGTGCGGTGGATGGGGGAAGTCCAGGTAGCTGTGGTATGGAGGGTTTATAATACACAGATGACGACGATTCTGCCTCTCAGAGTGCTGCACTTCCCTTCCCCCCCACCCTCACCAGGGCTGTCAGATTGCTGCACTCCCTACCCCCACCAGGATGGTCACAGTCTGGACCAAGGGGACATGTGGTAGGGAGTTACACAGGGAGGCATGAGGTGGGAATGGACATGGGGGAGACAAAGAGGTAATGTGTATGGGGCAGACACTGCAGCACCTATCCAGGACCAGGACACTTTCCCAGCCTCACTCCTTTGGAGCCGTGCAGGGTGCATCTGGAGGCACTCTGCACTTTTACACCTGTGGCTCCATCACCTGGCTTGGGTAAGGGAAAACCCCTGGAATCATTTTTATTTATGTTATTTTAATTTTTTTGTATTGTCATTTTAAAGTCTTTTTGCTCATTAGTCCATATTGGACTTTGTAATTTTTCCAATATATTCTCTTTTGTGAACTAAGTAAGCGCCTGTGGTCCCTGCAACTGCCGTACATCCGTCTCTTCCCCCTGCCTTCTCACCTCTATGTTTGGGCGGAGTGTTCTAACACGAAAATGCAGCAAAAACCCCGTTATCAGGATTTTCGTATGCGCTAAAACCCACACGCCAGGTTACCGCTGCCCAATAGAAGCTTCTGGACTTCTATTCGTGACCCCAACTACCCCGCCCCACACATTGCTGACTGCTTTGCATTGGGCACCTCTTACCGCAAGAGCTGTCCTTTGTGATAATAATCACATATCTTAGTGCATATGCGATTATAATTGACACGTCAAAGTGGGGCAGCGGATATTAGTGCATCTTCCCCTTATCTCTGTCTGCCCCAAGTCTCTCTCTCTCATCTCTACCTCATTCACCATAGTTCCCCTCTCTCTCTTTCCTCCCTCCACCTCTCTCAGACAGTCTGTCCCTGTCTCTCCTGGAGGGGGCTTTGGTGCATTAGAAATCGTGGTGTTTTTTACGCATTTCTACCTTGGTACATTCCGCCTGTTCTGGGGGGGGGGCCCTTACAAAATGTTGCTATGGGGCCCACAAAGTTGTAGTTACGCCTCTGCGCAGAAATGCACCTGTTCATGTGCAGACACAAACCATCAGTCCTCCGTGCAAAAGCACGGAGGACCAAAGCAATCAAAATAAAATCCCTTGTGTGGAAGCCATTTCTGGGCACAGATGGAGGGGTAGATTGTATGGTGATGTGCTGATTAGAGAAGTTGTTGTATAGGCAAGTATTAATTTGAGCACAAACAGAAAGCATTTAATTTTTCCCCCCATTTTTTTAGTTCCCTGGCAGCATTGATTTTTGTTCCTTTTTGTTTTTTGAAATAATTTGTGATAGTATTGTAAAACCCAATTTTTGCTGTTGTTTAGGCCTCTGTGGCTGTGCACTACCTATTCATGGTGTTATTAACATGTACAGCATATAATAGTACTGCCTCATCTGTCTAGATTTGTGTGAACTTTGCCTTAATGTGTTTACATGTATTAAACCTAACAATTCTCAAAGGCAACAAAAGAATCAATCCAGTCAAATGAAGAATCTCTGTTAGGCCTTATTTTTGTAGCAGGAGAGCAGTTAATGTTGTATTGTTGATTTTGACCCTCATAGGAGTTGAAAATGTTGGTCAGGGTAAACCAGGGCAAAAGAACAAACATCTGGATATAAAGTATACTCCATATACTCTATGCTGATTGTGTTAAAAGCAATTCAAGTCTATTCCCATGCTTTCCATCAGTTGAACATTTTCTAAGTACTGTATATGAATAGGATGCCACATCCTATTCATATACTCAGAAACCTTCATTCCAGGGCAATTACCTAACTGACAAATGAAATGGTTAAAAAGTGAACATTTTAATTCACTTCTTATTACAATTGATAATTACATCAATTTATTTGGTAAATTAAATAAATGATTATAAGTACAGCCATTTCCTTGAAATGAAACTAACTAAACAAAACCTATGTGAATATTATTAATGAAATTTTTACATTATACATTCACATAAAAACATATAGACTATATAGACAGAAGTATTCAGATACCTGAGCATTACTCCAACAGGGACTTTAATAAAATTGTATACAAATACATAAACTTTAATATGGAGTAGGACCACCTTTTACATGGATCTAGCCCAAACTTTGAAAAACACAATTATCGCCCCTGCAGCAAACTTCACAGTTAGCATAATACAGTCATGTAGGTAACAATCTCCTGGCATCCGCCAAACCCAGACTTATCCATCTGACTGCCAGAGAAGCATGATTCATCACTCCACGGAACTTATTTTCCACTGCTTAACAGTCCAGTTTCATTGTGCTTTATACCAGTCTATTCAATGCTTTGCATTGTACTTGGTGATGTGAGGCTTGGAAACCCAGTCCATTAAGCGTCCCCAAAACCACACTGTTGTTGTGCTTACATTAATGCCAGTTAAGTTTCAGAGCTCTTCAGCTATGAAATCAGCAAAGCAATGGTGAATTTTACGCACCATAGCAGTTGTGACCCCGCTCTGTGATTTTACATGGTCTTCTGCTTCATGGCTGAGCTGCCACTTTCTTATAACATAACTTACAGTTGTCTGTGGAATATCCGGCATGAATAAAATGTCACTAACAGTCGCTGAGCTCTTTGGTGCCACTCGTTCTGTATCACAGATGTTTTCAAATGAAGACTGCATGGATTGGTGCTTAATTTTAAACACCTGTGACAACAGGTCTAATTGAAAAACCTGAGTTTAATAATTAACAAGTGCGGCTAAATACTTTTGTCCATATAGGGCCTTATTCTGCTGACTTCAAAGGCTGCAAATTTCACAGCCTTGCACATCCACCAAGGGCCGCCCGTTGCCCGCCCCCCCCCCCAAGACCCCTGCAGGCATGTGATTGGATGATTTGCATAATCATCCATTCACAGCGACCATCGAATGTTGTCTTCAGTGCTTGCAGTTCTTAGACACCTATATGGTGTCTCAGACCTGTGGGTGCCCTGTGCATGGACAGGGTGGGCAGCTGACATCCACTGATGTCAGCTGCCCCCCCCCTGCACCCGCGTCACCTTGCAATTTGCATGGAACACTGGGTGTTCCCATATGCAAATTGCCTGCCCCATGCCCCTCCATGCCCCTGCCTGTACTTATGTGTGTGAACGCTGTGGGTGCTCGCACACAGTGGCTGCACATGCACATAAAAACCTATGCACATGCAGTTGCGAACATCAGTCCCCCCGTGTGAACGCGCGGGGCACTGATTGAATCAGAATACCCCCATAGTGCCGTATAAAAAAGAATAATAATACCTAATGTTGAAGATTTTCCAAAATGTCAGCATAATTCACTTATGCACAGTATACGCATTCCAAATGCTTTTTATTAGTCAAATGTCATGTCTCCCTTCTATTGCACCTACTGTATTATTTCATTTGTACAGTGTAACTTTATTAATTCTTAAACCAAATTCTAATAGCATTCATTTTTGTGCAAAAGGACGTTCTATACTGCAGACACATTTTGAAAAATAAATGATAGCAACATAATTTACCAGTTTTTGTATTCGTTAATTTTTTATAAAACAACCCAATAGCTAATATAGATATTAGTATTTAAATGGAATAGTTTCCTGTGTTCATACCTGTTGCTTGCATTTCCCTTTCCCTACTTGTATAAAATATTATTTGCATTATTTTTTTTATAGATGAACTCCAGCAATTATAAAATCACTTTAAATATTTCTCCATTCATTTCTAAATTTTAATTGCTACCTAAGATACATAACTGCCTAGAAAAACCTCCAGGAAGACCAAATATGTCAGGAATTAATTCAATAAAAGCTAATTTGTCAGAATATAAAGTTTAATTTAAAATTATAATCTAAAATTCAAATCTTACCTGAAATACACAACAGCAGTACTACAAGGGATAATAAGACCCTAATATGTAATACTATAAAAGATATAAATAATTAAATTAACTCATGAGTCATAAGTTCCTAAATGTTGAATAAGTGACACAATTCAACCGAGAAATTTCATGCAATCTCAATCCAATGGAACAGCATTTATAACAATAAGAAAAAAAATATAAAATAAATAAATAAAAACTAAATGTGTAGACAATTAGTAAATATAATTAATTTATTAGCTAACGAATCAGCATATACAATATGTTCTGTATTCATATAAAAAATATAAATTATATAATAAAACTGCACATTTATTTTAATGGATTATCCCTTTGAGTGCCGACATCTCTGTGAGCTACAGATGGAGCATCCCTTGTTCTTGCTCGGTGCTGGACAGGGACTCCAGTAAATTGGGATGTGTGTGCTTCTCATACACGCGCGTCCCAGTCTCTCGCGGCTGGGTGCCAGGACCCTGCCCATCTCCGATACAGGGAGACGGCAGGGTTAGGGAGAGGGGGTGTGGGT
The DNA here is from genome assembly GCF_055691185.1 of Crinia signifera. Taxonomy (NCBI): domain Eukaryota; kingdom Metazoa; phylum Chordata; class Amphibia; order Anura; family Myobatrachidae; genus Crinia; species Crinia signifera. The sequence continues at coordinate 98,540,329 of NC_139221.1, read as the reverse complement.
AGATGGGGGGGGGGAAAGCGGTGGAACGTGGTGGCGAGGCCCCAGGAGGAGCTCAGTCGACACTGGGCGCACAAGCATCTCGTGCCCCCTGGAGTTTCGCCAGCCCGTGGGGGTCATCATAGATGAAAAATCGGGTAATAGTGCACACTGCTCAAGTGCAGCAGCAAAAGCAAACCAGACACTGGCATGCATTAAAAGGGGTATGGATACAAGGGATGCCAATGTGATAGTGCCTCTTCACAAGGCATTGGTGAGACCACACTTGGAATACTGTGTTCAGTTCTGGGCACCGCACCTTAAAAAGGACATAAATGAATTGGAACAGGTACAGAGAAGGGCGACTAAGCTAGTAAAAGATCTTGAATCACTAGAATACAAAGATAGGTTAACCAGGCTGAATATGTTTTCACTGGAGAAACGGAGGTTGAGAGGTGATATGATTAGTATGTTCAAATACAGGATTGGGAATCATGTGGAACTAGGAGATGATTTTTTCACAACATGCCTATACTTAGGACACATGGCATGTACTGAGGCTTGAGGAAAAGAAATTCCATACTGAATTAAGAAGAGGATTCTTCACCATTAGAGCAGTAAAATTCTGGAACTCATTGCCAGTGGGGGTGGTTACAGCAACTACTGTGAATGAATTGAAATCAAAACTTGATGCATTTTTGGCCACTACAGGGAATCCTATAGATATGACTTATTCAAGTCAGTATTTACAAGTTAGATAGGTTGAACTTGAAGGACTAACGTATTTTTTCAGCCTTAATTACTATGTTACTATGTATTTCAGATCATTATGATGAATAAATATGTAGGCTTGGCAATTTTTGCCAAATTGACTTGTCACTCAAAGGGTTAATATCATATACAGTATATTCAAAGGGTTGATTCATATATGAATCTTGCAATATCATGTTAAGGAATCACACTTTGGGAACACTTGCATTTTCGAGGCCCAGAAAAGATAAGTGCTGCATTGAATCTATATTCAAATGAAGGTATTTATATCAAGTTCCCGTAAATGAGGAGCTGTTGGGAGGAAGATGTCCCTGTGACTGGCAAAATGTGCACTGGTAAGAATTAAAAGTCAATGGAGAAGATTTGCAGACTGAATATCCATCCTCCGTAGGGCTTAAAGTGGCCATGTAGAGCTTGTGGATCTAATTTTCCCTGCCATTAGGTGGAGCCTAATAAATGCCTCCAACATACACAGCATGTGTGAGTACCATGGACATGTGGTGAGGTAAATGGCTCAAGAGTCCCTGGCAAGTACCAGAGCCAGATATGCACACAATACATGAGCGATGGGGTACATACCAGGGTACTCTTTACCTAGAACGGCGCCCGTCGCGGGCATCGCGGGTACATTTATGGCTACCCGCGACGCGACCGACGCGATGCCCGCGATTTTCCCATTGAAAACCATGTTAAACCTGAAAAATCGCGTCGGTCGCGTCGCGGCCGGCCATAAATGTACCCGCGATGCCCGCGACGCGATGCCCGCGATTTCCCATAGGGAACAATGTTAAAAGGCAGATTGACCGCGATTTTACCGTTAAATGCCTCAATGACCGCGATTTTGACATAGGAAACAATGTTAAATGGGCCACAGAGCCCAAATAGTCCCCCTGAAGTCTTAAATGGCCCCCAAAATTTTTAACGCCACCCCACGATCAACGTGAACCCGAAGCGTGGCGAGCGCAGCGAGCCCCGCGAGGGGCGGCGGTACGCGTCCTACGACCTTTTCATGCCCTACTATCCACGTCGGCGTGGAGTTGAGAATAGAATAGTGTGGCGAGCGCAGCGAGCCACCGAGCCCGAAGCGTGGCGAGCGCAGCGAGCCCCGCGAGGGGACGCGGATACCTTCACAGGTAAACGCGTCCCCTCGCGGGCTTCACAGGTGTCCGTGGCGACGCGGACACCTGTGAAGCCCGCGAAGGGACGCGTTTACCTGTGAAGGTATCCGCGTCCCCTCGCGGGGCTCGCTGCGCTCGCCACGCTTCGGGCTCGGTGGCTCGCTGCGCTCGCCACACTATTCTATTCTCAACTCCACGCCGACGTGGATAGTAGGGCATGAAAAGGTCGTAGGACGCGTACCGCCGCCCCTCGCGGGCTCGCTGCGCTCGCCACGCTTCGGGTTCACGTTGATCGTGGGGTGGCGTTAAAAATTGTGGGGGCCATTTAACAATTCAGGGGGACTATTAGGGCTCTGTGGCCCATTTAACATTGTTTCCTATGTAAAAATCGCGGGCATTGAGGCATTTAACGCTAAAATCGCGGTCAATCTGCCTTTTTAACATTGTTCCCTATGGGAAAATCGCGGTAATCGCGGGTACCCGATTTTGATGTACCCGCGATTTACCCGCGATTACCGCGATTGCCGCGATTTTACCCGCGATCCCGCGATTTCAATCGTGGGCGCCGTTCTAGGTAAAGAGTACCCATACCAGCATTATACACATGTGCAGGGGTGTGCATTGCATTGCTGAAGATTCACTGAGTTTTGATAAGAGATGTGCAGAAATGGTAGCCAGGTGAGGACTCTTTACTCCATCGTTTTGACTATAAAAATAATTAGAATAATAAAAATAAGATTTTTTTAATAGATTATTTGTATTTTTGACATACTTTATCAATTCAAAGCGCCGGCATATGCGCTAGTATAACAGGAAAGGTTGTGCCTCACCTGTCTCACCCCACCGCACGCCACTGGTGAGTACCAGGTGTAGTGGGCCGCTGGTAAAGGAGAAACATGCAGCGGCCAGGAACTGAGAAAGAGGGGGGTTGGTGACTGTTCCCCTAAACTTTAACCCCAGTCCTCTTTCAACGTACTGGTGTTCTGCAGCTCTCTTTTAGATCTATATTCCAAAATGAACCCATCCTCTGGTGGAAATTAGCCTGCACAGGAATAGAGGGTAGCAACTGTAAACTGGACCTGTAAGATACTGATGTAGCCAGGCTCATCTACCCTACCTATGGTGAAAACAAATGGGGTTCCAATCCTAGCGCTGATAACAATTAGCAGCTAGTCTCCTTAGCAAGGTTAACGCCCAACCTAAATAGACAAAAAAATAAGGTAACCAGGGCTGACTTAAGGGTGGACACTATCTGTAGGGAGGGATGTTCAATTCCTACCTATGGTGGTTGGATCGTTAATTGCAGAGCACTTCAGCATCTTGCAGCATGGGAAAGTGTTATGTAATGTGGCTGGTGTGGTGTATGGCATTGCCGGAGAGTGTAATGCTTATGTTCCTCCACCAGATGTCATTTTTGAAAATCACAAATGCGCATACATGAGGTCTCCAATATAATGTAGTGCAAGAACTATTTGACTGTATGTTAAATGCAGTAATATGCTTTAAAGACGAGCTCTGAGCTACCAGATCACTGAATACAGGTCACGCACAGTAACTAGAAAGGTAAACATGTAGTACAGTACAGATTGCTTTAAATTCACTAGTATCGTATCATTCATTCACTCATGCTTTCATTTCTGCTGTTACTATATGGCAGGCATTCCCAACGACGGTCCTCAAGGCACACCAACAGAGCAGGTTTTAGTGATATCCAGGCTTCAGCATAGATGGTTTAATCAGAATCACTTAGGTACTAATTAAGTCACCTGTGCTCAAGCCTGGATATCACTAAAACCTGCACTGTTAGTGTGCCTTGAGGACCGTGGTTGGGAATGCCTGCTATATGGTATTGTATAGTACAGTATGTCCCCAAGCTGCATTGAATGATAAACTACCTGATCGAAAAGTGGTAAAAAAAACACCTATTTTTGCATAGGAGATGCTTTTAAACAGTGAGCTAAGCTGGATCAGGTATGAATGAACTAATAGGTATATAGTGAACTATCCAATGTGGCCTAGTGGATAAGGCTACAGCATGATATTTGCTGTGACTGGAGTTTGAATCCAGCTCAATAGCAGCTAATTTTTTTTTATTTAACTTTTTTTGTACATTAAAATGTGTATATATTTATTCTTGGCTTCCATGTTATTTGTGCACATTTGTGGTGAAAAATAAACCTGCTTGATCAGTTTCACTAGAGTCCATTCTGTGTAAGTCGTTAGTGTTTAGGGACTCTGCTCCACAGTCTATCTGGCTAGGCTCTTAGCCCCCAAGGTTTCATCTCTATGCTTTCCCACTCAGCTACATCAGACACTAAACTGCTTATTTGACCTCGTGGTGCAACGTAATGTACAGTAGTAGCAAGATGCAAATGAAAAGTGGTCACAAAATCTCATTTTAACAGAGAGGCTAAAAAAGCTGCTCACACAGAGAGCTTAGTTCAGGACATGATTTGTCCCTCCCCACCATAATTTCGCTGACTTCTATCCCGACAAAGCCTGGAAGCTCTACACCAACAGTGCTGCACCTCCCCTCTTCATTGCCTACTGTTAGTGTCATCGCCATTTACTGCCAACCTACTTAAAAAAGAATTGGATGACAGGTCAGAGGTGCAATAACCCTAATGGCCTAGCAGTTAAGGGCACAATATGCTATGCGCTGTGACTTGTGTACGGATCCCGCTCAGGAACAAATAATTTTGTCCACTGTTTTATTATATTTTGGTATATTAAAATGTGTATATATTTATGCTTTGCTTCCACTTTATTTGTGCTCATAATTTGGGGTGTGAAAAAAAGCACATTCTATTTTCCATAGATCATATATAATTATAAAAAATATATATAATTATAACAAAATGTTTTGGTAATTATATATGCTAAAATGATTAATGAATATTAAAGAATGACTCCATAATTGATAACACCAGCTAAGGGAAATGTAAAGGTAACCAAAAATGAGTTACTTCCATTACATCTTAAAAATAGAAAAGATTACAGATATAAAAAATGAATTTGAACTGAGTCTTTGAATATAATAAGTATAATGCATGCCAATATTTGAATAAAGAAAGGAAAAAAATATCAAACTCTAATAGACAACTTATGATGCTAAAAGAATCATTACCTGCTTAATGACACATGTAGTCTATCTTCTGGAGTTGAGTTGTGCTCTTAAATATGTGGGAAAGTGAAAAAAAGAGTTCTATAAAAGGATTCAAGAACACATTACAATGCTAAAAAGTCACAAAGCACAGTATTTCAAAAACTGCATTTAGTTACAAATATTCCGACTCAAAATTATTATCTCATAAATGTTTATACTATGTTGTCTTAATAAAGGGAGTTAAAGAGATAAAAAAACACTAAAATTAATATCTTCTTGATCCATAACAATATACAGTATATGAAGTTTATTTCTATCTAAATAAGACCTACTGTAAGCTACGCCTATCAGAGTTCAAATAGAAGTAAGTGATGGAAAGTAAAGTACCAACTAAGTTTCTACTAACTGCAGATTTACAGGCTATATTTGAAAACTAACAGGAGATTGATTGGTATAGTACTTACAAGTTTGTATATGATGTATTTCTGTGTTGATCCTGTGCGACTTCTCTTTATCAAAGTGCAGTCATGATAGATATTTAGATCCTTCATTCTGGTCATCACTCCTTTCATCGGCATCTTAACCAGAGACTCCTTCTTAGTGTTCAAATGCAGTTGTATGTAGCTAGACATTGACAGTAAAGTATTTCTGTATTAATGCTAGTCTTGCAATCACCTTTTGTTATTGTGGGATGTCCACAATGCTATTTGATCAGGCCATGGTTCACACTAAGAAAACCAATGCATAACTCTCTGATTGGGGTGAATTGGATTAGCTTTGCCTCTTAATTATTGCCAAAACGGATTCCTTTCTGACATGGCTTCAAAAAAGCTTTTATTAGAAAGGGGATACAGTAGACAGCTTATTGGAAGTCAAGTTGTTGTCCAAAATGTTGGAAAAAATTATTATGAAATCTTATACAGAATGACCTGCCCATGAATCTGTCCATATTACAAAGGAATTCCAAATATTCTATGTTAAATTATACAATTTGTCATTCTTCATACACTGCTTACCTGTAGACTCTATACAATGTAGCTTCACACTATCAAATCTTCAAATCTATACTCTTCATACATCTTACTGAGGTGCTCAACAGTGTGGTGTCAGATAGCTCTTTGTCAAAAGGGGGCTCTTTACGCCGGATTATTAATATCGCTAATGAAGAAATATTACTCTAGTTTTTCTTATTATATAGTTACACAGAGATCTTGTAAATTTCCTGAATGTGATTCTACCCTGATGGATTCATAATAATCTATTGAGCTTTATACTGTGTAGACCAGTCTGTGTAATTACTCTAGTCTACTTTGTTAAGGCTAATTGCACCCCAGTCTTAGTGTTTTCAGTTGAAGGCTTTTCACAGATCATTTGTCATTTATGATGAATACTCTGTAAAAATTTGGATTTGCTTGAAACTTAATTGCATTCAATACTTATATTTGTCCCCATCTGCCATGGACTTGGTTAACAATCTTTTATCTCCTCCCTTTTGTATAAATAATGTTAAAAGGCAGTAGTGCCCTTTTTCACCACCACTTTTGGGTAAGGTCACTGAGCCACTTCCCACTAGGATCCACCTTGATCCACCTTGACTCAGACATTAAAAGGATACTAATCGGTGGTGAGCAAATACAAAGTTTCCTTCTTTGCAGAATATGTCCACTTTCAGACCCTTCAATTTTGGACTATACGATTAACCTACCCAGTACTGTATCTGCTGTGTGTACCTGTTATATCATTATGATATTACTTTGTAGACCTCCAAGTTTAGACATCTGGCAATATACAGTACATGAAAGAAACTCCCGGGTGGGGCACTGCCTTCTATAATATAAACGTATCAGTCTAAAATATCAACTTTATTAATACTAAAATTGATCCTGTTAATGGATCAAGAGACGAACATGAGACAAGGACATACAGATAACATGAATAGAAAAAATTGAGAAAAGATCGTGAAAATATGATATCTGGGTCTGAAAATGGGCTAAATGCCTCTATTCAATATGGCTGTAATATCAGCGTATTCCTGTAAAGGATTATTTCAGACTAAGCACGTCTTCAATTAACCATATTGGTTATCATAAACACATATCTAATAAATGCGTAACAAATGGCACACTGTCTGGCAGTACAACTTATTGTTATCTTAATTACTTTCTAATGGTCGAAAAATGTGTATAATCTCACTCTAATTGGACTGCAAGATCCAAGAGAAATTGAGAATTGTGGTGAAGTACCTGGGTTGAAAATGCTCGCCTAGTGGCTGCTGCCTGTGCATATGATGGCAACCGGACAACTGCACAGTTGAGCGGACTCTGCGAGCGTCACAGGTACAGGAGTTAAGACAAAAAGAAGGTTTCTGCTGTCTCCAGGGGTGACCAACCTGGCCCTGTTATACAGTGACAGCGCAGAGTCAGGTAATGGGTCCCCTGGGGATGAGAGAACCCCGACTATGGGAGATGCCAGAAAAGAAGAGCAATTTCACTTTAATCCCAGGTGTACGCTACTGTCCAGTGTGTACGCATGTAGACGTAGTGAACAATGGTTGAGCGGTATATCTGGGTAGTGAATTGCAGAAGGAAGCACAGGGTGCACTCTGGTATTGTTCCTTGTGGGTCGCTGCTATACCGTGCAATGGTAGTAAAAAAGGAAGAGATTTCAGAAAATGCACAATCTGTACTTCACATAAGACTGAATATCTTGCTCTAATTGGCCGCAAGCCCAAGAAAGAAATGGGCTAACAAAAATTGATACAACTCCCAGTCAGATGGATATCTATGATAGAATATACACAATGGTTTAAAATGCAGTCCTGGTCTGTAGTCTTGTGTCGGCACACACTATGTGTCGACCTTACCCAAATACACTATATTCAATGTTGAAATTTTTGATGAATAGAGGGAACAAGTCCCACGTATGTGACAGGGTGAAAATATATATGAAGGAAAGAATCCCCTATAAATACGGAGTCACACTTTAAAACCTAAGGTCAATCAATACATTCAAATATAGCATCAACTGGTATAGGCAGGGTAACAGGGTGGGGTAATTGGAGAGAGAAATCCTCCATGCAATACAGGTTCACAATTTAGTGCATACAACTCCCAGTCAGATGGATATCTATGATGGAATATACACAATGGTTTAGAATGCAGTCCTGGTCTGTAGTCTTGTGTCGGCACACACCATGTGTCGACCTTACCCAAATACACTATATTCAATGTTGAAATTTTTGATGAATAGAGGGAACAAGTCCCACGTATGTGACAGGGTGAAAATATATATGAAGGAAAGAATCCCCTATAAATACGGAGTCACACTTTAAAACCTAAGGTCAGTCAATACATTCAAATATAGCATCAACTGGTATAGGCAGGGTGACAGGGTGGGGTAATTGGAGAGAGAAATCCTCCATGCAATACAGGTTCACAATTAGTGCATATAACTCCCAGTCAGATGGATATCTATGATGGAATATACACAATGGTTTAGAATGCAGTCCTGGTCTGTAGTCTTGTGTCGGCACACACTATGTGTCGACCTTACCCAAATACACTATATTCAATGTTGAAATTTTTTAAATGGAGGGAACAAGTCCCACGTATGTGACAGGGTGAAAATATATATGAAGGAAAGAATCCCCTATAAATACGGAGTCACACTTTAAAACCTAAGGTAGATCAATACATTTACATATGGCATCAACTGGTATAGGCAGGGTGACAGGGTGAGGTAATTGGAGAGAGAAATCCTCCATGCAATACGAGTTCACAATTTAGTGCCTAGGTGAATCAACATGTGATATCAATAAATATAGGTAGGGGGTTGTATTGCCATAACCCTGTAATTCCAACCATTAAAAAGCAGATAATGACAGTATTGCCCTGAGGGCTGTTGGTAACTCACGGACACTGGTTCCCGGGTGCAGCGCTGGGAAGTCTGTCTATCCGGTAGCAAAAATCCCCCAGTGTGTACACTCAGATACTGCTGGCTGCAATTGGTCGGTAAAGGTGAAGAAGAAAGTTTTTTGTAGTAGTAAATCTGTAAGTTGTCACGATAATAATAAATGGACAGTCTTGGTATAGAAGAAAAAGGTAAGCAGCTGCGCGCTGTTTGTATTCTCCTGCAGCGTCTGCAGGCACAGGTGTGGACTCCGTTGTGCCTCTCCACAGTCTGTGAGGCAGGCGGTGTGCACCGAGATTGCTGCAGAGATCTTATCAGCAGTACGGTGCCCCGTCCAAGAGGTAGTCCTCACAGCGGTAAGCATCCACTGTGTGCGGCGGTGGTGAATGAATAGAGCCGCCGGTGATGTAACTCAAACAGCTGTGTCAGCGTTTAGAAGGTGCACACGCTGTCCGGAATATCGCGCTGTCAGGGCAGTAGTAGTAGCCAAGTAGATATGTGTGAAGCGTGCAGGGTCCCGCTTGTACACAGCGGGGTCCTAGGACACCGAGACGTACGTTTCACTTAGGAAGCTTTCTCAATCGGTGTAGAGGTGTGCTCTGGCGTTCAGTATTTAAATGATTCTTAGCCAATCCCAATTGGGGGCAGGTGAAAAATGGGAGGGAGTGGGATCTGAGCCTAATTGGAAGTGCATGTTGGAGCTAAAAAGCGTCCTGAAATAAGTTAAATGGAAGGTTTCTAATTAATTGATTAATTGATAAATACATTTAACAGATGGAAGGAGGAAGGAAAAGGAGGGTGAAAGGGTATTGACTGGGAGAAATGATTATGTTTGATTTTGAGAACAGCGTAGAATTCTTAAAATGATTATGACCATATTAAACCCCATAGGGAGAATATGTGTGGCGAAATTAATTAATTAATTGTATGAGATGGAGGTAAAAAGTCCCCAGAACAGTAGAAGCACTAGCTAAAAACATATATGCGTATATATGGTAGGAAGTGCTGCATGCTAGGCACAGTATTGCATTGGCATTTAATATTATGATTGATAATACATATGTCATGTGGATGTTTGTTCATAAACTCATTTCTTCCTATAGTGAAAATAGCAATATGCTGAGTATATAGTGCGTATAGTGACGTTTGAAAGTATAAATAAAAGGAGACCTAAGACATGTGCATATATATGCACAGGTGAAGGAGACATGTAGGTGCACATTTATACATAACACAGTAAAAAACAATAAAAAACAGAGCCGTGCCAAATTGTGAAAAAAATACAAATAGTGAATGTGAAAGTGGATATGTATAAATATGACTCACATCCGTAGTGTGAGTGGTGATTATAAAGGGAAAATGGATATTTATTTGTGCTCCATTATATTAGACATGTAATAATTTGGCTGGGTTGGAGTGAAGTGGTGATGTAGGGTGAGGGGATGAGGGAAGAAAAGCAATATGAGTTAGATTGATAACTGGCATAGTATAGTTGAATAAAAAAATAAAAAAAATATTATTTGGTTATAGATACTACCAAGAGGCAAGGAAAGAATGCGAAGCGTAACAGATGACTGAAAATTAGATGGAGATTTCATGGGTTAAGGAAGACGCCATAATTAATAAATTCATTTAGACCCGTCGGGGTGACGGAATTAAGTCTAAAAGTCCAGCTACTTTCCTTTTTTAACAGTTCCTTGGTGATATCTCCACCACGAATGCCCAGATGGAGTTGTTCGAGTCCGAAAGCTTTCAAGCCCTTGGAGGATCCTCTATGATGTTTGTGGAAATGACGTGCCACGGATGTTAAGTTCTTGAATTTTTTAAGGTCGGAGGCTGCATTTCGAATACTACCAACATGCTCGAGTATTCTCTGTTTCAGAGGACGGGTGGTCATGCCAACGTATCTCAAATTACATTGGCATTCCAAGCAGTAGATTAAGTTCTTAGTCTCGCAGTTGAAGTATCCGGCAATTTTGGTCTGTTTGTTGGTCCTGTCCAGTACAGAGAGTCTCCTGTCCAAGAAGGCACAGGCCTTGCAATGGCCACAGGGGTAAGTGCCGTTAGCCTTTGCCAATATGGGCTTTCTGGTTTTTGAGAAATGGCTCTGTACTAGAGTGTCGTGGAGATTGGGTGCTCTACGCCAGCTACAGTCTGGTCGTTCCCCCAGTACTACATTGAGTGTGCTGTCATTTTGAAGAATGGGCCAATGTCTGGAGAGAATATTTTGTAGTTCCCTCCATTCATTGCAGAAGTTGCTTATGAAGCGTATTGGCTGTGAGGATGACTTGGCCTTGTTTTGAGGAAATATAAGTGTCTGCCTGTCCCGTGTTCGGGCATGATATCTGGCACTCTTAATGCAACTTTTACTGTACCCCCTACTCAGTAACCTATTGGAGAGTTCTTGGCTTTTGTTGTCATAGGACTGGAGGTCAGTACAATTTCTGCGAAGGCGCAGGAATTCACCCTTAGGTAGATTTTTAACCGTTGGGGGGAAGTGAAAGCTCTGGTGGTGGAGCAGACTATTGGTGGAAGTCTGTTTTCTGAACAGTTCAGTCTTGAGTGCTCCCTCTTCATCCTTGTACAACGTGAGGTCCAGGAAGGTGGCTTTCTGTTGACTATACTCATATGTAAGTTTAATATTAAGTGTGTTAGTATTGAGTATGTCAATAAATGCCTTCAAATCATCCAGACTCCCGTGCCAGAGCATGAGGATATCATCAATGTATCTATACCAACCTACAATGAGGTCGGTATAGATATCATTGGTATCACAAAAGACACACTCCCTTTCCCAGGATCCGAGGAACAGGTTGGCATACGTGGGCGCGCAAGCCGCGCCCATCGCTGTTCCCCGGACCTGGAGAAAGAATGAATCATTAAAGGTAAAATAATTCTTACCCAGAACAAAGCCAAGGAGGTCTACCAGGAAGGTGTGAAAGTCATGTTGGCCTTCTGTTTCCAGAAAGGTCTGTTCGGCATGTATTCCGTCCTGATGTCGGATACAGGTGTATAAGGACTCGACGTCCATGGTGACAATGTAGTCCTCTACGGCCAAGAAAACACCATCGATTTTTCTGAGTACGTCGGCCGTATCCTGCAAATAGGATGGTAAGCTGTACACGTGGTGTCTAAGGTATGCATCAATGAACTTACTGGCAGGTTCAAGGAGGCCACCAATTCCAGAGACTATCGGTCTCCCTGGGGGCCTGGTAAGGTGTTTATGTACCTTCGGCAAAAGGTAGAAGGTGGGTACTTTAGGATGCTGGATCTGCAAAAAGGTGGTTTCTTTGTTTGTAATGGTACCCAGTTGGTTATATTGGCGTAGCATTTTGTTGTATACTTCAAGGAAATCACTGGTGGGGTTGCTGAATAATTTTTTATAGCAGGTTTTGTCCTGTAGTTGTTTGTTAACCTCAACAAGGTACATTTCTGTAGGCCAGATGACAATATTGCCTCCCTTGTCTGAGGGCTTCAGGATAACGTCCTCTCAACCTCTGATTTCCTTGAGGGCTGCCCTTTCATTGCTGGTAAGATTATCATTCATTGTTGGTAAGTGCAGATTCTTAGATTTTTCCAGTTTATCCATGTCTCCACCAACCATGTCCATGAAGACTTTGACATTAGGACATATGTTGTCCTGGGGCATGTAGGTAGATTTCCTTTTGCACAAATCCAGTCGTCTGGTCTCTGGGGGGCAGTTGGTGGCACTCCCTGATGCCAGTTCATGTAACGCCTCAATGGCTTCCTGTTCCTCAGTTGACCAAGTCCTCTCAATTGATTCCGTAGTACTTGTATCTGTGGGGGTATTGTATAATTTGTGTAGGAGAAGTTTTCTTCCGAACAATTTGAGATCTTTTTCCCACTGAAATCTATTGAAAGAATTAATCGGTGAAAAAGATAGCCCTTTAGCGAGTAAAGATTTGTGGGCATCATTGAGATGGTGATCTGAGAGATTAATAATTCTCAAATTGTCATCAGCCAAGACTATGGGCGTTGAAACCGTGGTGATTGGCGTGATGGCGTCTCCGTTCTCCACTGGCGTGGGTCTCGTCCCCTTCTCCGCGTTCGTTTGTAGGTTTGCGATATCTGCCCCTGGATGTCCCTGGGCCTATTTCTAAAAAAGACATCGCATTTCTCATAGATGTATTCTGAGTGTCCTCTATGTCGGACATCTCGGCTTCTGAAGAGCTATATTGTGAGTTGTAAGTTTTTTCTCTGATCCTGTCCGTACGTCTCCATTTGAAAATCTGCCCTGTGGCGTAATCCCGTTTATCTCTGAGAAATTTAGAGCGTTTGCGCTCAATAATCATTTTCTCATAATTTTGGAGATCTTCTTTGATTTTTGAAAAAGTTTTTTGAAAATTTTCATCTTTTTCCCAGGTTTCAAGGGTTTTGCTTAATTTGGAGATTTCTTTGTCGAACTCTTCCAAACTAAGAAGATTATGTTTGGAGAGAATGGACATGAGGTCAGAGGAACATTTCAGTAAACAGGCCTCCCACTCAGATTTGAGATTAGGTGTAATGAACTCGAAGGTGGGAAATATTTTTGGACGAAGTCCTCTTGGGGCTAATTTTTGTTTCAAATAGTTTTCTGTAGTTGTTAGGTCCCAATTGGTCCTTATCTGTTTTTGTAAAATTGAGTTAAGTTTGCGCAGATCTTCCTCCCATGAAGTGTGTTGGATATAGTCCTCAATAGAGGTTGGAAAAATGTTGTTCAAGTCATCTGCAGGTCTTTTTAAAGAGACTAATTCATCCTTTAAATTAAATGCCATACAGTAATTACTAGGTCCAAAAGATAATAACAGTGCAAAAAATTGCAAGTAGCAAATTAGAGAAGTCCGTGCAACCTTGAATGGCCTGGAAAACCGGGAAAAGAACACCGGTATGACGTAGTTGGAAAAATGGGGAAAGGGGAAGGGGATGGGGGCCAGGTGCACAGGACTGATTTGCTAGCAGGTAAGAAGGTTAAACTCCAGTCAACATGTGAAAAAATTCAAGAACTTAACATCCGTGGCACGTCATTTCCACAAACATCATGGAGGATCCTCCAAGGGCTTGAAAGCTTTCGGACTCGAACAACTCCATCTGGGCATTCGTGGTGGAGATATCACCAAGGAACTGTTAAAAAAGGAAAGTAGCTGGACTTTTAGACTTAATTCCGTCACCCCGACGGGTCTAAATGAATTTATTAATTATGGCGTCTTCCTTAACCCATGAAATCTCCATCTAATTTTCAGTCATCTGTTACGCTTCGCATTCTTTCCTTGCCTCTTGGTAGTATCTATAACCAAATAATAATTTTTTTATTTTTTTATTCAACTATACTATGCCAGTTATCAATCTAACTCATATTGCTTTTCTTCCCTCATCCCCTCACCCTACATCACCACTTCACTCCAACCCAGCCGAATTATTACATGTCTAATATAATGGAGCACAAATAAATATCCATTTTCCCTTTATAATCACCACTCACACTACGGATGTGAGTCATATTTATACATATCCACTTTCACATTCACTATTTGTATTTTTTTCACAATTTGGCACGGCTCTGTTTTTTATTGTTTTTTACTGTGTTATGTATAAATGTGCACCTACATGTCTCCTTCACCTGTGCATATATATGCACATGTCTTAGGTCTCCTTTTATTTATACTTTCAAACGTCACTATACGCACTATATACTCAGCATATTGCTATTTTCACTATAGGAAGAAATGAGTTTATGAACAAACATCCACATGACATATGTATTATCAATCATAATATTAAATGCCAATGCAATACTGTGCCTAGCATGCAGCACTTCCTACCATATATACGCATATATGTTTTTAGCTAGTGCTTCTACTGTTCTGGGGACTTTTTACCTCCATCTCATACAATTAATTAATTAATTTCGCCACACATATTCTCCCTATGGGGTTTAATATGGTCATAATCATTTTAAGAATTCTACGCTGTTCTCAAAATCAAACATAATCATTTCTCCCAGTCAATACCCTTTCACCCTCCTTTTCCTTCCTCCTTCCATCTGTTAAATGTATTTATCAATTAATCAATTAATTAGAAACCTTCCATTTAACTTATTTCAGGACGCTTTTTAGCTCCAACATGCACTTCCAATTAGGCTCAGATCCCACTCCCTCCCATTTTTCACCTGCCCCCATTTGGGATTGGCTAAGAATCATTTAAATACTGAACGCCAGAGCACACCTCTACACCGATTGAGAAAGCTTCCTAAGTGAAACGTACGTCTCGGTGTCCTAGGACCCCGCTGTGTACAAGCGGGACCCTGCACGCTTCACACATATCTACTTGGCTACTACTACTGCCCTGACAGCGCGATATTCCGGACAGCGTGTGCACCTTCTAAACGCTGACACAGCTGTTTGAGTTACATCACCGGCGGCTCTATTCATTCACCACCGCCGCACACAGTGGATGCTTACCGCTGTGAGGACTACCTCTTGGACGGGGCACCGTACTGCTGATAAGATCTCTGCAGCAATCTCGGTGCAAAGGTAAAGACAATGAAGTTCAGAACAATAACCAGTCTCTAATGAATTGAAGAAAAGAAGATGGGAATGATAGGTGACTGTGTCTTGAAGAAACTATGGATGTTGACGACTTGATAACTGTGGACACTGAAAGACTCGGTAACTGTGGCTTTAAGAACTGTGGATGCTGAAGACTTTGGACACTGAAAGACTTGGTAAATGTGGCTATAAGAACTGTGGATGCTGAAGATTTGATAACTGTGGTACTATGGCTTTAAGAACTGTGGATGTTGAATACTTGATAACTGTGGTACTGTGACTTTAAGAATTGTGGGTCATGGTAACCTCCAAAAGCAAACCAGGCAACCATGAGGGTAACATCAAATGGAAAGCGGGCACTGCAAGGCACAGGTGACTGTGACCAAACCAGCGCATTGAGAGTAATCCCAGAGGCTCAGGACGGAAGTACTTAACACAGGTAAGTAACAAAAAGTACTGGCAATGAGGCGGATTCCTTTTCAGAGAGAGGACTGAACCATTAGAACAGGAACTCAGGAGACTTGGTCTGATCTGGTCTCCAACATGGCACTCCCTGTACAGAGGACACCTGTTGAAACCAGAGTCATCTGCATCCAGCACAAGCCACCAGCACTAACCAGGAACATTGGCAAGATGGCAGCCACCACCGCACCTAAGACTCAGCCTGTCGCCTCCTCCTGAGAAGCTGAAACTGTCAGCCCTGTCCTATAATGCTACCCACCACCATGCACACCCTAGGTAAGCCTCCGATATGTGACAGTGGACCAGTGGGTTAGAGATAGGGAGCCTGAGAATGTGAATGTTCTGTTTGTGTTCCGGTGCCTGGTTAAGGTACCTGGTAAATGTGCTGTGGAAAAGACCTGTTTCATACTGTATGCTGCTTTTCCCTACAAACAGTGTCAGCGTCTTGTCTGGTGGAAAGTCACTTGTTACAATACTTTAAAAAAATACTTTTCACATTTCCCAATTTTGTTTTCTATCCTTAGTACCCCAGTACCAAAATAATGTAACTTAAAAATCCTCACATAGCAATAGAACAATACAGTTCTTGTACCCCCAGCCAATGTTCTTTAGCCTGCAGATAATTTAGCAAACTTGTTACATGCATAAAAAAAGTTTACCGCATGGTATAACATTTTAATAACTTTCTAGACAACATTTTAGATTAAACCAGAAACAGATAATCACATTTTAAGTTCCAACAACATAAAGCAATTACAGTAAGGGTTGTTCCTACTGTACTCCGACATAGATATAGTAGAGTAGTAATTGGTAACACTAGCCATCTGCCTCTCACTCTGCCTCCATCAGCTTCATTTTTGTAATTTTATTCAATCTATAAGGGATTTTCAGGTCTTGTGTTTACTCTGATGTAGGGATAATGGACAATGGTAACCCAAAACATATAAAGCGATTTATTTTACATAATATTACAGATTCTGTAAGTGGTATATACTAGAGTGTAGAGTGCTTGCAGCGATCACCACTGTAAGACTTCCATGCTGAACAGAAGACAGAATTGAACTGGGCAGTGTCAATAAGTGAAAAAGTAATCAACTGAGTAATACAACAAGTATCCTAATTTTAAATTCAATAATTTTTACTGAAAATGTTTTCAGTTTGAAACAAACATATTCCGACATAGACAAAGTAGGCAAACAACTTATGGAAGTAAGCAATATCATGGGTATACATAGGACAATAGGTGCATAGGTAAGCAGGGGCGGGCTGGGCCGGGGGGGCAGGGTGCCATGTGCCCCCCAGGCCACTCTATCAGAGTGTGTTGCAGGCAGCTGATCCTCCGCCGGCGGGCCGCCATGATCCTGTAGCCCGCGCCGCCAGCGTTCAGAACATGCCCGCGGCTACAGGAACATGGCCGTCTGTTCCTCCTGATCCTGATGCCCGGTGCCGGCGCTGAGAGAGAAAATGCGTGCGGAGTGGGACGTCATGATGACGCCGCCCGCGGCCGCGCTCTGTGCCGGAGGAGGACGAAGGAGTGGGACTGAGGACGACAGATGGAGGCAGGCCCGGGCACAGGGGGAGGGGGTCAGCTGTGACCGGCCCCAGAATATTTCACTTGCGTCAGCCACCTGGCTGCCTGATGTATGTACCCGGCCCAAATTGTGCCCAGCCGTCTAGTATGTGTGCTCCCGGCCGCACGGGTCTGCTGAGAGATTAGCAGGAATGCGCTCCACTCACCTCATCTCCAAGTCTGCCATCATAATCAGCAGGGATTGAATGTGACAGTCACAGCAGCAGGTATGTGGAGGGGATATGGTGGAATAGCAGAAGCAGTGAATATAATGCAAATGCCACAACTTGGAGTATTGTGTGTGGGACACTACTAGGGGCATCATATGCAGGAGTAATGGGGCATTGCAGTGTTCTACATCATTACACATAATGTGTGATGGGCATTACGATGTGAGGCATAATGTGTAATAGGCATTACGTTGTGCAGCATAATGCGTGTTGGGCCGCATAATGTGTAATGGGCATTACGGTGTGCGGCATAATATGTAATGGGCATTACGGTGTGCGTCATAATGTATAATAAGCATTACGATGTGTGGCATAATGCGTAATGGGCATTATGGTGGGTGACAATGTGTAATGGGCATTATGGTGGGTGACAATGTGTAATGGGCTTTACTGTGTACATTTTTTGTGGCGTGCCTTCGGCACGCACTGTCCCTTTTTTAGTGGGTGTGCGAGGCAGCGATTCTTTTTTAGGCACAGGGCACCAAAATGTTTTGTTACAACACTGCTTCTACTGGGCACCTTATGTGTATCTGAGGCATTACTACTATGGGCATTATATACCTTTTTTCAGCATGCAACCTTGGGAGGTGTCCTGTTCTTTATGCAAGGGGAGCAGCCTGTAATGTCCTGTTCTTTATGCAAGGGGAGCAGCCTGTAATGTCCTGTTCTTTATGCAAGGGGAGCAGCCTGTAATGTCCTGTTCTTTACGCAAGGGGAGCAGCCTGTGGTGTCCTGTTCTTTACGCAAGGGGAGCAGCCTGTGGTGTCCTGTTCTTTACACAAGGGGAGCAGCCTGTGGTGTCCTGTTCTTTATGCAAGGGGAGCAGCCTGTGGTGTCCTGTTCTTTACGCAAGGGGAGCAGCCTGTGGTGTCCTGTTCTTTACGCAAGGGGAGCAGCCTGTGGTGTCCTGTTCTTTACGCAAGGGGAGCAGCCTGTGGTGTCCTGTTCTTTACGCAAGGGGAGCAGCCTGTGGTGTCCTGTTCTTTACGCAAGGGGAGCAGCCTGTGGTGTCCTGTACTTTACGCAAGGGAGCAGCCTGTGGTGTCCTGTTCTTTACGCAAGGGAGCAGCCTGTGGTATCCTGATCTTTACGCAAGGGAGCAGCCTGTGGTGTCCTGATATTTACACAAGGGAGCAGCCTGTGGTATCCTGTTCTTTATTTATACAGGAGAGCAGCCTGTGGTGTCTGGAGTTGATATAATCAACTCCAGGCCTAATCTTTTTTTTAATTAATACATATTTTTTAAATGAAAAACCTGCAATGAACAATACGCTATTACTTTTAGGCCAGTGCTCTGGACTTGCCCCCCAGGCTAAAATTTGCCAGCCAGCCCCTGTAGGTAAGCTTTAGATAGTATTGACTCATTTTACCACTGTATCTAAAATATTGTAACCCGAAGGCGCCATCCGGGCATACATAACAACAGGATATAATAGAGCACATCCACAGGGCAAAGATTTAAGTGATACTGCAGTTCCATGTAGGAGAAATATATCGGAGAATAGTCATCTGTCGGAAACCCTATCCTAAACCCACTAGTTTTATCAAAGTAAAGTAAACCCAAGGCAAACCTCCCAAATAATCCCCGACCCTGTACAAACCAAACCCCAACTAAGGCACACGTATCCTAATTTTATGTAAATTGTTAAAATATGTTCTGTTTTTGAAGATTATATATGTAAATTTATTTTGTATTTTCTCTTGGTGTGTTTTTTGTGTTTACAGCTGTTTGCTAATCTACTATACATCTGTTTGCTGAATGTAGTTGGTATACAGAACAGAGACATCATTGCCTCTTAAGAAATGATCCAATTCAGAGATGAAACACGTCAGACTATAAAGATTATTTACTTTTGTCTTTATCTAAGAGAGAAGCTATTTATCTTTACAATATCTATGTAGCAGAGAATGAAATAGTATACACCTGATCTCAGTGTGATCTGGGGATTTCCAAATGTTGGAGTGTAAAGTATTGCCGGAAGCATTTCAGGTCTAACAAGGTTTTCTAGAATGGCCAGAGGAATATTTGAATGTATTGTAAGCAAAATAAATTAAGGTTTTTTTTCTACTAAATCCTAGAAAGGTTGCGGTCAGAATGTCATTTTCTGGCAATATTTCAGTTTTTATGAGATGCTGTATCATCTGTAATAGAGGTTAGCTGTGCATTTGATTACAACAATTTCACATAGTATTATGATAGCATCTAGTAATTGATGTTCATAGGGGCATATATTTATGGTCAGCCTCCAGATATAAAATTGCCCAATTTTTTCCTGAGCTGTTGAAAGTTATACTAAATACATACCTGGAATGCACTTACTGTTCTTGCCATTATCAAGGGCACAGGCAGTGTAAAGGCGCTTACACACGGTGCGACTGGCAGGGCAAATTTGACCAGATAGTCAAAATTGCCTAGCTAAGTAGGCAGAATTGCACTGTGTGTACCGTGCTTTTCCCCTGTGGGCAAAAGCAATGCACGGCCCCACAGCCTCACTATAACGAAGCCAGTCAGACTGTGCAAGCAAGGCAATTTGGACTTGACTTCAAAATCGCCCGTGGGCTTAGTCAAAATCGGCTTAGACAAAATCTCCCTGCCCTCGCAGTGTGTACACCCCTTACAGGCTGCAAGCAAGGAGTCTCAATGCTAAATTCTGGAAACAGATAGCATAATCAGAGAGTTACCCAGAGCCCCAGTGTAAATTACTAAAGTAGAAACATCACAATAGATTTTAATGAAATCATGGTCTATTTGCTCACTCAGTGATGCAGGTTTAAGTACTGTAGACAGCATTTGAAGATAAAAAGTATGTAAGAGAAAAATCTTAAAACTATTTTAACAACTTTCTTGTTTGTATTATAATTTAAAACAGTGTTCTGTAGTAAACTATGTATAAAACTGTATATTTTTCTGCATACGATATGCCAATTTTGATTTACTTATTATTTTTTTACAGTTTCTTATATAGCGCAGTAGATTCCATTGCACTTTACATTGCACTTTACAATTGTAGACAATGATAAAACAAACTACAGTTAGTAACAACAGAAATACTTGGAGGTAAGGGTGCCCTGCTGCAAGCTTACAATCTATAGGGACATATGAGGGAAACACAAGTACAGGCACCAGTAAAAGCATAGCAGTCCCACCAAGTTGCGAGTCCAGAAGGGAAGCTATATAATACATAAGTACATCAGAGGGTTATGTGTGTGGTACTTAAATATGATAGACTTGCCTGAAGAGGTGAGTTTTCAGGGTACGCTTGAAAGTTTGCAGGCTAGTAGAGAGTCTTATTGTGCGTGGAAGGGCATTCCATAGGGTGGGAGCAGCCCGATGAAAGTCCTGTAATAGTGAATGGGAGCTAGTGATTCATGCAGAAGAGAGACTCAGAGCGGAGTGGCCGAGATGGGAGATATTTTGTGAAAGTAAAGAGATATATGCTGGTGCAGTATGGTTATTCGCTTCATATGTGAGTAGAAGTATTTTATATTGAATGAGAGTTAGATTTGGGTGGGGTTTGTATTTCAAACTGATATCTATATTGCAGTGTCAAAATAAAGAAGAATACCTCTCTCTGCACATGTTACATCAGCTCCATCTGCAGTGCACATGGTTTTGTCCATTAGAGAGAGATTTTGCTTTTGTGAGTGAACTAGAATCAGGCCCATAGAGGGGGAGTAGATCGTAGAAAAGTTGTGATCAATACTTAGGGATATTCCATAGTTGGCCTTATTCTTATTTTGTTGGGCCTGGGGAGATGGTTTATGACAAACACATTAAAAAGCATACTACAAGAAGAAAAAGAGGGGGTAAATATAAGAAAAATTAAAAGATAATAGAAAATATAGAATAAAAAAGAAAAACAAGGAGAAAATGTTGAATTTAAATTCCCATATGATGTCATTTTCTTTCTAGAAAAATATTACAATTAGCACCAAATATTAGTACATTTTATGTAATTATGAAAATTACAGTACATCTAAAAAAGTTTTTCTTTCAATTAAAAGAGAAAGATTGCACTAAGGGGCCGATTCTGGATCATTTGTAGTGATTCAAATTTGTCGGGGCTTACGCAAGCGCATTTCTGCACATGTGCAAACCTCAACTGAGAACGGCCGTGGCGAGTTTCTCTCTCTCGCCAGGCCGTTGCAGCGGGGAGGGAGGGACTGGGGGCAATAGCAGAGCTGGGCCATAGGAATGTCCAGTGTTTAATGGGTGTCCCCATGAAAATGCTGGGCATTCCCATGGGTACATGGGCGGATCAGGGGGCGAGTTGCTGATGTCACATGACATCAGCCACCAGCCCTGTCTTCGTCCCGGCGCCTGCAAATTAAAGTTAGTTCAGACAGCTTTAATTTGTGAAGCCCAGCAGAAATCATTCAATGGTCGACCTTAAAATTATTTCTCCTACAGTGGTGGCATTCGAGGGGATGTGTCTTCATTACACATCACGTCGTATGGTTGCGAGGGGAAATGGCGACAGGGGGGTATTTATGCCGGCGGCAATAGAAGGCTTGCTAAGCAGTGAATTTTCGCTGCTTATCGAGTCAATCAGAACAACCCCCTATATCAAATACAGTTTGTGCAACAAGATGTTGTAAACAATTATTGACTTAAACTAAAATAACAACATTTTGGGCACTTTTCCCACCATAGCCCACAATAAATATGGCCGACTTAGCCTCAATCTCAAGCATAAGCAGTCATAACACATACTGTGTTGCAAACAGACATTTCACTGTTGTTATTTGTTAACTGACACCCCCTCCTTTAAAGGGGGAACAGAGACACGTATAAGCATGTTGAAAAGAAGGAGTTTACACACCAAATATATGAGAGTTACTATCCATGTACTTATACCACAATAAAAATGGCCGCTGTATTGGAATATACATAACTTGTCCCTCATTCAAAATGGCCACCAACACACACCAATCAAGATGGCCACCGCCACAATAAAAAACGCTCATTGCAGAGTCACAGTAATCCCTGAAGAAGGCCAAGGAGGCCGACACGTGTTGGAGCATCAACCTAGACACTTTCACCCAAGTCTCAAGTTGAGCGCACGGTGCCCGGCGGAGGTGTCTGGCTGTGGATGTTCGGGGTTTCATGACACCGCACATTTACAGCCACGCCGATGCCTGGAGGCACCATGGAGGACCCAGAAGAAGGACCCAGCTTCTGTAGCACACATCAGCGAAGAGGACAGCGTGGTACCAGGAAACAGGTAAGCGTGCACCGCGGGATGGAAGGGACGCCAGCCTCCCGTGACACCTACCTGCCAGAAGCAGACCCAGACTGTGATTTTATCTGCTGACTTTTTGTACAGACTTCTTTCCCTTTGCCTCTGCCCCATCCACCCAAGGGACACAGGTAACTCCAAACCCGACTCCCCTACCCAGCCCCCACCATCAGTCCTACCCCAAACAACCCTGCCAAGTTATTAATAAAGAGTTTTATATCACATTTAGCCTTGATCACATTTCTTTGTGGGATACAGTTACCACCTTAGAGGAGCCTCCCCTCCACACTCTGTCACCTAGAAACAGTGGGAGTGCAGGTTACCAAACCATTCCTACATTTGATAACTTTGTGAGGCAGGTCTCCTCACTCGTAACCTCCAGCACACAGAATCAAGTATACCCCCCAACCAGTGAGTGCAAGCTACAAACCCCCTACCAATATTTACAAAGACCAGAGCAGGCAGCTCCTCTTAAATGGGTATACTAGACATACGCCTCATTAGAGACACTATTGCAGATGCTGTTTTCAGCAAACTGAATATAAACACCAAGTTACAAGAGAATGGTAATATATTATGCGACACTTTTCTGAAACCTAGAGAAAGCAGTCAGTAGAGAGTCCAAGTTATGGTGGGACACAAAAACATTACAGTGGTACTGTACCTTGATAATCAAACCATACCTAAGGGGCTCAAAATAAAAAACCTCCAACACACCGCCTTGACTACACAACTTGAACAAATGGACAAACATTCTCACTGCTCCAATAATCTCATTCGACTTATCATTGACACACATGTAACATACCTAGAGAATTTAAATGTAGAGATTCAAGCACTGAACTGCACTTTAGACAAGTATAAATCCAACTCTGACTTTCAACATCTTGAGAAATTGACACAATAATGAATTAATAGACACAAAGACAAAATCATTACAAAAAAAAAATAATCCCAAATCCTTATAGACAAAACCACTCATACCAAGAAAGCCAAGAAGGTGCATACCACACACACAGGAAACTCAGACCACTGATACTTGCAACTCCGAATACCAAAACATCAACTCACAAACAACCAAGAGATAAAGGAACTTAAGTTAACATATCAACAGTACATGACCAAATTGCATCAAGACAAAACACTCCCAAAGGTATCCTCTGACCTTACAGAAGACTTTGACAACACAATCTTCACAACCTATAGTGAAGACATTGAAACCAGTGATACTTACGAAACACTTACCAGACTCTCCTTTGAGCAAGGGACAAACACAACAGGAGTGACAGAGAACAACACATTCCTGAAAACAAGTGCAACACAGACAGAAACACTCCTCCCTGAGACATCATGTGCTGGCAATTTTTTAGAAGTGACAGTAGGGATGAGGGCCTGAAGACAAACAAACCCTCTAACACAACCAGAAAGAGGAACCACCCCTTACACCGAACAAAACAACAAGAAACAAGAGAAAGTTAGAGGCACTGGAAACACTAGAAGAGGGTGTAGAGGAGGTGGTTCATGTAAACAAGAGCAGAAACTAAACAAGAATAATGCATCAACATGAGAATCAGACAAAAGTGGAATCTTCAACCTTAGCGACATAACCTTGGAAAACAGACACATAACACTACTGAACAAAGGATTAAAATTTGCACCCACAGCAAATTCATCAGGAAACATTCATTACAGAAGTACCACCATAAAGCAATATCATATCAACACAAAGAACCTAATCCAGATCCATACAAACATACACAACTTAAACATAAATCACAATTTTACCCTCAACATATGAAAGGGCAACTCATTGATAAATTAAAAACTCTAGTGACTCATGATCTAGAACAACTCAAAGTGGACAAGCACAAACCACAACCTAATCTCACAAAGTTAGAATCACAGACACTAACAGAACGCAGGGATAACAGGGATCTAGTGATCAAACCTGTGGACAAAGGGGGGGGGGCATACTGAACAAATGAGACTACATCAAAGAAACCATGAGAATTCTGAACGACACAGATACATATGAGCGTCTACCACACAATCCAACAGACACATATCAAAAGAAATTAAGACAACTTCTACAAGAAGGAAAAGACGCAGGAACAGACAAAGAATACAACCATTTAGACAACCACAACCCAGTGATACCTGTAATGTATTACCTTCCCAAGATACACAAAGGCACACAGCCACCGGAATGATCCATTATATCAGGTATCAATTCATTAACATCTAACATGTCACAATACCTCAATATTTTTCTACAGCCACATAGCCTACAGAAATCTCATTTGGAGGACACAACAGCCACTATTCAGGTACTACAAACAGTAAAATGGAAAGCGGGACTATGGTTATGCACCAGTGACATAACTTCACTTTACTCAGTAATCCAACATGACCAAGGAATAGAAGCAACCAGACCTTTTCTCTTAACAGACCCAGACATGCCGCCATCACAATCCGAATTCATCATCAAATGCATATACTACATTTTAAAACATTACTATTTTTGGTTTGAAAACACTTACTACAGACAGATTTAGGGGATCGCCATGGGGACCAGATTTGCCCCCAGTTATGCAACCTACTCATGAGCAAGTGGGAGGAGGATCATTTTTGGGGAAGGCAGGAGCTGGGGAGAGTCTGGTTGCTATATAGATGACATCTTATTTATTTGGAAGGGTGATGAACATAGTTTACAAACATTCACTCAACAACTCAATAACAATCACCATAATCTCATTTTCAACACAGAATACAGTAAACGAGAGGTTAACTTCTTAGACCTCAACATTTTTATTGAGAACAACATCATATGCACAAAAACATCCCATAAACCAGTTTATGTAAACCGCTACATTTTATCAACCAGTGGTCATCATCCCAATTGGCTAAGCAACATTCATCTCAACCAATTTAAACATATCCGTAGAAACTGTTCTAACTTGAAAGACTACGAAACACAGGGAATCAATTTATGTACACAATTTCAGGACAAAGGGTACGAAGACAAAGACATTACAGTGCCATACAAAGAGGTTGCAAATTTAAATAGAGAATCACTACTCACATACAGACAGAAATATCAAACTAATAGTGAACAATTTAATACAGCTTTCACTACGCAGTACAGCCAAGATACATCAATACTCCCAAAAATTTTAAACAGACACTGGCATATGTTACTAGAAGACGAAGCCCTCAATGACATTCTTCCACTCAGACCCAAAATTATATATAGAAAAGCACCTGATCTAAAACAACAATTAACGTTTAACCACATTGCAACCAGAACTAAGACTTCCCAAACTGTAGGATTCTTCCACTGTGGAGCATGTGTATACTGTAAGATGCGAAACACCACAACCAAAAAGATTAACACCTTCAGTTCAAATGTCACCCAGGAACAATTTAAGATAAAAGAACACATATACTGCAACAGCACAGGGGTGATATATTAGCTAACTGCACATGTAACCTAAATACATAGGACGTACAATCAGAATACTAAAAACAAGAACAGGAGAACTCATCAGGAACATCAAAAAAGGTTTAGATACACACAATCTGTCAAAACATTTCCGAGATGTGCATAGCAAAAACCCCAAAGATATGACTATCATAGGAATCAAATTAGTAGAAAAAAAACTGGAGAGGGGTAATTACATGAAAAAGAATGACAAAGATGAACTGAAATGGATGTTCTCACTGAAAACACTACACCCCAAGGGTTTAAATATTAATAATGAAATAAAGTCCATTATAACAAGCTGATCAACACCACTGTTGTACATGCAGACTATTTCCACCTACAGCCCACCAATAAATAGGTGGACCACATCACAACCCCAGATGTGCTCTGTCTGAACATGATACCCACCTTTTTTTGCATTATGGGAAAGTACAGTAAGGACACATTTCTAACCACAGCCTAGAATATATGATTTACTAAACATGAGGAACAGTACCACCAATATGCAAACCGCAAACCAAACTTCTCACTATAGGACCAATAGCGTTTATTTGACTTGAACTTTAGGACTTTACTTCCCATTATAGCCAATAACTAATAAGACTGATTTAGCCTTATCTTCAAGCACCAGCAACTTCAAAATTTAAACCATCTGACCACCCTATTTGCATACCATCTTTTTGGGCACTTTTCCCACGATAGCCCACTATAATTATGGTCCACTTAGCCTCAATTTCAAGCATAAGCAGTAAGACCACTCATAACACATACCGTGTTGGAAACAGATATTTCAAGTTTTTTTTGTTAACTGACACCCCCTCCTTTAAAGGGAGGAACAGAGATGCATATAAAAATGTTGAAAAGAAGGAGTTCACAACTTAAATATATGAGAGTTACTATCCGTGTACTTATACTACTATAAAAATGACTGCCGTATTGGAATATACATAACTTTTACCTCATTGAAACTGGCCACCAACCCACATCAATCAAGATGGCCACCGTCACAATAAAAAGCCCTCATTGCAGAGGCACAGTACTCCCTGAAGAAGGCCAACATGCGTTGGAGCATCAACCTAGACACTTTCACCCAAGTCTACTCCCTACTACGAAGAGTAGAGCGCACGGTGCCCGGCAGATGTGTCCGGCTGCAGATGTGTGGGTTTTCGCGCCGTGGAGGACCCTGAAGCAGGACCCAGCATCCGCAGCACACATCAGTGAAGAGGACAGCGGGGTAACAGGAAACAGGTAAGCATGCACAGCGGGTTGGACGGGATGCCAGCCTCCTGCGACACCTACCTCCCAGAACCAGACCCAGACTGTGATTTTATCTGCTGATTTTTTGTACAGACTTCTTTCCCTTTGCTTCTGCCCCATCCACCCAAGGGACACTAGTGGCTGACTCCCCTACCTAGCCCCCACCATCACTCCTACCCCGATCAACCCAGCCAAGTTATTAATAAAGAGTTTTATACCACATTTAGCCTATATCACATTTCTTCATGGGGTACAGTTACCACCTTAGAGGAGCATCCCCTCCACAGGTGTCACCACAATCTGTCATCTAGAAACAGTGGGAGTGCAGTTTACCAAACCATTCCTACATAAAATAACAACATGCAGTTTAGGAAAATAAATTTTGTTGGAATTGTCAATAAGCTAGTCATTGATGATATAAAATAAATAATATTGAAATCAGATTTAAACCAACTGAAAAACATGAATGTGGTGACTTTAATTGATTAAATCAAGAAAGTAGTAAACTAATAGTATTGGAAATAATGAAAAGAATGTTAATATCACTACTTCCTAAATTACATTAACTTATATACTTGTAGCAGCCTTTTATATACTTGTAGCAGCCTTTTCCTAGGCTTCAGCATGACTCCAAGATCTGTGGCCATTACCTTCTATTACAGTATTATGTATGTGGCACTGCCTTGAAAGTAACCCATATGCTGTCACTGGAGGTAGACTATAAAAACCAGGCTTTCTTATTGAGACACTGCTCTGGCTACTGGTTGTTTCCAGAGAATTTGGGTCAGTACTTAGCTCCTGTCACAAAATGGAGGTTTGTCAGCACTCCCCAGCTGCAAACTGCATTACCTGTGGTGCTCCGTTAAGCACTGGCCATCATCTGCTAACCCCTCTGGCGTCCCGCTGTTGCCCTTGCAGCATTTAGTCCCAGCGATTAGGTAGCCTTCTACGCATCCCTGTAGGTCCACCACGCCAGATTTGGTGCCATTCTCTTGCATGGGCAGCGCCATGACATTTCCTGATCATCTGACACTGCAAGGTCCACACACCCTCCAACATGAACCATTGCATTTGGTACACAATGCTCTGCTCCTGGACGTCCCTGGTAATGTATGATTGTCATCACCTTTGTTGAAACACCCTTCTCGTCAATTACCTAGTTCCACACAGGTGCTGGCAATCCTACATTACCAGAGAAGTCCAGGAGCAGAGCATTGTGTAACGAATGCAATGGGTCATGTTGGAGGGTATGGGTCCAGCCAGGTCTCACTTCCCAGCAGACGGACACTTCAGCTAATCAGCCCAGAGCAGGAGGTATAATGCCCAGCTCTGGAACAGAGAGCTGTCAGTGCTTTGTTGTCTATTAGCCTGTAGTGAGCTCCTGCTTTGTACACAGTGCAGTTACCAGCTTCAGCATTCCCTGACCTCCAGGTGTTCGTTAATGACAGCTCCTGCTATTCTCAGCTTCTTAAAGTGACAAAGCCGTTTCCATCTCCAGTACCTGTATTAAAGCATTCAGCTGTACTGCCCTTCTGGTGCTCCCAGCTTCAAGCAAGTCTGCCTCGTGCAGAGCTGGATATCCCCAGCTTCAAGCAATCCTGCTTCCGGCATTTGGGGTGCTCCTAGCTTCAAGAAAGCCTGTACTCCTGCTCTGCTGGTTTGCCCAGCTTCAAGAAAGCCTGCACTCCTGTACTGCTGGCTCACAGGCACTTCTCATTACACAAGCTAGGGACAGAAAAAAAATGTCAACTTCCTCAACTGCTATATCAATTGATTATCACAACTTTCTAAAGACATAGCTAATACAAATGTATCTTTCTTTCTTTTTTTTCTTTATCCCTCACAATGTTGCTTGGGCACCCATCTAACGCACTGTCCTATAATACCTTCACACTTACAGTACAATTCATTTATTTTCTTACATCCTTACTCCTATAGCTGCTGGTAAGTTATCACACAAATCTTTACAAAAAAGGGAATTCCACCACATGCGCTGCGGGCCTTAAAGCTGCATATAATACTTCAACAGAGGTCACCGGACCACCAAAAAACTGTAGTACAAAGAAAGAGAAGTCTCACATGCGCTAAAAGGTATAGTCCTGTAATACTGATGATCATCCACAGGACTCCAATCCTTTTTTGTTGCTCCAGATGTCCGTATACTGTATATGTGGAGAAAACAAGGACAAGAAATAAATAGTGAAACTATTGACAACAAATCTATTTCCCCTTTAAGGTGAAAAAGGAATCCAAGAGAATGGTGTTCCCAATAGTTTCCAAACGATCCGGGGTGATTTTATAGGGTCACGTGCACGTGTGAGATTTATTGTCAATAGTTTTACTATATATTTCTTGTCCTAGTTTTCTCCACATATATAGGGACATCTGGAGCAACAAAAAAGGATTGGAGTCCTGTGGATGATCATCAGTATTACAGGACTATACCTTTTAGCGCATGTGAGACTTCTCTTTCTTCGTACTAAAGTTATCACACAACCCTGGTAATCTTTACTATCAACTCACACTCTTCATTATTCCCTTCATTCACCTTTTACTTCCAATCCTTCCAATCTTATCCACATCTCTTCTGCCAATATTTCCATTTTCTTGTGAAATCTGTACCCTAACCTCCGTGTCATTAGAAAAGCCTGGCTGATATATTACAACTAGCTACTCTCTTTTTGAAATGGTTTACCTCCAGAGCTCAACTTCTTGTTGCCTAATTTTCCAATTTTTTAGAACACTACTGATGCACTAACTATCTCTACAAAATCCCATATGATCATTCTCAGGAGATGGATTTAGGGGAAACCATAAATGAAGAGAGGATACAGATCATAGGAAATGATACGCATAATCCCCTATTTGTGTCCATTTTAAGGATAATAATATAAGCGATTGTTTAGGTGGTACCTGGTCCACCCACAGGCTATATATCCCTCATCATGGACCATTTTGGTACATAACCTTACAGTATATATGCTATTATGAATGTATGACTGCTTTCATGGGGGAATTCACTTGGGAGTGAGGTTTAGTGACATAATAAACCTTGTCTATCTAATGCCCATTTTGAATTAATGTGGGTATGTGTGCTCCTGATACACTTGGTATTCAATGAAAAAAGTGGTGCAGGGTTTTGGAATACAGTATAAAAAAAATACCAAAATTATACCTCGCTGGAGGTCTCTGGGGGTTTTAAGTGGTCTCTGCAACTCCCAGCCATCTCCTCTACATGTTTAACCTGGAGAGGGCGATGCTCGGAATCCTGGGGACCTACAAGAGGCTCCACGAGTGCAGGGAGGCATAAGGGCTGCTGGGAGATGTAGTTCTCGCAGTGGGCAGCTCCAGGGGGGGTCACACACACTGGGTTCACACGCAGACTTCTGCTGCAGATGAAGGTGAGTAATTTCTGTCTAATTAAGATAATTGTAAACTTCCAATTGCTTTATTATTCCCCAGGGGAAAGTGCTGCTGTCACATCCTAGTGATTTTTAGTAAAAGTAACGATTCAGTCCCCCAATTGAATACTAAAACCTTGCAGCTGCAGAAAAAAATCTGTTGCAGCAGGGTTTTCAAAATGTACCCCTGGCAATTAAATTACCCTGCATATTTTTCTTTCTCCCTTCTCTACAGAGTCTAGGCAGAGTCTGTTTCAGAGAACAGTCTGCTTTATGGGGCTTCCATTTTATCGTGGTCCGTCTCCATAGCATTGATTGAAGCCAGGAGGGGAGCCGGACATGCGGACAGGTAAGCCTGCGGGGGATGGGGTGCGGGGGGATTACTATAGCACCGCAGCCCCCCCGGCGCCCCCATATGCACAGCGCCCCCCCCCCGCGACCGCGGGGGCTGCGGTGTTATAGCTACGCCACTGGACATCGCTTAGCATTTTTAAATTCCATCTATACTTGATTATCGTCCCTTGTATCTCCCAACACTTTTCCTCCTTTTTTTGCTTACTAATATTCCTCCTGGTCTTCTCCCTCCCCTCTTCCTTCTACTTTGCCTTATCCTCCACTCTTTTCTGGACATCGTCCCACCCTCCCACATTGACTTGAACTCTGCATATTGAATTGTATTTAACTGAGGTTTTGCTTTCTGGAAGGGAAAGGGAATTTATTTTATATGTGGGGCTCTCCTGAAGTCACACTTCCAAACTAAGAAACCGACAAGGTGAAAGAGTAAGTAAAACAAAAATTATCATACCAAATTTATGTAATTGTATCCCCAGTGATGTTCCCAATGTTGAAACAGAATTATGAAAATCTTCAGGTAATTCTGAAAGCCGAATATAGAAATTTTGGGTACACATAGTACACAGTACAGGTTGAGTATCCCTTATCCGAAATGCTCGGGACCACAAGCATTTTGAATAAGGGATAATAATAATAATAATAATAATAATATATTATGTAAGTGCATTGTAATATATTACTAAGCTTTGCATTGCTTGGTATATCTCCCTGAGGTACACTTACACAGGGAACTGGTATAAAAACACTCAGTACTGTACTTTAATTGTTCTGCAACTTAACACTACAGGTTTGGATAAATAGATTTTGATATCTCGTCCTGTTAACTATCACAGCTGTCATATTTATTCCTTATTCCAGTAATGGAACATGCCACATGCCACCATGCAAGTATTGGCAGCAGTGTCACAGAAATGTACATCATCACGGGGATCACAGCTTAATAAGCCAGAAGGTTCAACTGTCAATATCCGTATTGCAGAGCTGCATATAGTTGTACTCTGCAGTACTACAGTAGTTCGCTCTCTCCATGCTGAATTCGCTATTTAGACAAACAATTGCTTCTGTGATGTGGTGGTGTTGACACAATACAGACTATCACAGTTTACTGTTGTAAATATACTCTTTAATGTTCAATAGTCCCTCAAAGACAGGACTGGAAGTTGGACGAGTGATTTTTGTTTATAAGGGGAAAATCAGCAAAAATGTTAATGCTGCCCTATGAGATTCTGTCGTGATCTTATTTCTTATTCCTGTGTTTTATATATAGTGCAGACTACAGACAGAAAATTCAGAGAGCAGCTAAATTACAATTTAATTTTAGTATCTTGTTTTATGCGTTATTATTTCCTAAAGCTGACACAGTTAAATATTGTGTATAAAGATAACATTACTGAGACAGATTTTCTTGTCATTGTAGTTTTACTATTACAGTGGAACAGATAAGATTGGAGTTGCAAATGCTGTTTCTGCACTTTCACAGTAACCTCTGTCTTTGCTTACCCATCAGCTTTTTTGTTTCATAGGCATAGTAATGTACTGTAAGCCTATTTCTAATCTCTTTGTCAGCAGTTCTACTTATAAAATAAGTCAATTTGATTTTGAGAATGAGCTCATTAGAAAACACATTGATACATTTTGCTTAATCATAGCTTATGTAGCTTAAAGCCTCTCTACAATCAAAGTTACATAAATATTATAGCTTCAATATACAATAATTTTACAACTCTACATACATTATATTATGTGTATTATATTATTTATCTAAGAATGTAATCTGTGAATGTCTGTAAAGGTGTGTACACACGGTGAGTTTTCACTTTCTATTTGACCCCTATTTAACCTGGGTTTGTGTCTGGGTTGGTTACAGTGTTCACATTCGATTTTGACTATGTAGTTCAGACCTGTACTGTATAGTCTTGCCTGCAAAGACTATTTTTCTATTTGATTTACACCACATGGGATCGTGCATTGGGATCGAATCTGCATCGAATGTAGGAAAAACGTTCCGTTAGTCAATTTACAGATGGACGTTTTACTGATCGGTCATTATACCTAAACAAACAATATACCAATATTCATTATACTGACATGTTCAATTGACCGATATACTCAAAATACCGACATTGAATATGCCGACATGAGTTTTCAAGCAATTTTAGCCCCAAAACATACTTTTCATACTTTACAATCACACTGGACCATGAATATAAAAGTGAGTGCAGTGAGCCATGCCAGGGGAAGCGGTACACCTAAATCAACATAGACACAGAAACACATGTTGACATTGCGGCGTGTTAAATGTCTGTATTTTGACTATGTGGGTCAATTGAACATGTCGGCATATTGACGGTATACTTACTGTGTCAGTATTCTGGCTGGCGGTCAATGGGTGTTGGTGTAATGACTGTCTGTAAAAGGACCGTTGAGAAATCATAATGAACCCATCCGTAACAATTGCAAGGACATCTCATGAAGTGCAACATAAAGCTCTGTTTTTTAACATGACTTATGAAGAAAAATTAGACTCTTTCTCATGTGAGTTATTTTTCAACACGCCCCCTTTGCAACGATCGGCAGACGGGACATTGAATCCCGCCTGTCTTCAAGCTGTTGGGCTGACCATAAACGAGGCTAGGATCACGGCTGTTGGCAGGGATCGACAGCCGTGATCCTAGATTGAATACCCCCTATAGAGACAGGTAGAGGGGGCATGGAGAAATGCAGTAGGGGAAATGGTGAAATATAGAGCATGGAGAAAGAGGCAGCAGGGGTATGGAGACAAGAAGAGGAGGCACGGATGCAGAGGCATAGGGGGCATAAAGACAGAAGCAGCAGGGGCATGGAGACAGGCAGAGGGGGTACGGGCAGCGGATATCGCTAGCAAGGCCACCGGTATTGTGCTTCAAGCGGTGCACTTTATGATGCGAGCACCCCAATGCTGAATCCGATCGGTACCAACATCACCCATATCATATGTGTACCCAACTTAATCTTACATACATGCATACTTTTGTTTGTTACACTTGAATGCTACTTCTGTGACTCCTATACAAACCTCCATATTATTGCCTTCCAGTGAGAGATATAGCAGGAACCACCCAACACACAAACGGGCTTATGAAGTGTATATATATATATATATATATATATATATATATATATATATATATATATATATATATATATATATATATATTGTAGAGTTTTATTTTAGGGATCATATATCTCTCTTATCCCAATAATGGTTATTGAGATTGAAATATTATATAAAATATATTTATTATATCTGGTATTGATATAATAACATATATATTTGACATCTGCAATTATATTCTAATAGACTTTACAATACAATATGCAGAGTACTTGTCATAATTTGATTCCCCAAATATGAGAGTTCAAGACTTGTAATTTTAGCTCCAATTGGAGGATTTTATTTATAGGCAAAACAAACCATACAGAATAATTTTAACACAGTAATTGATGTATATGCTATTATATATATATTTATATACGCCTCCTTGCTTATATTACATAAAACGACATTAAACAATTGACAGACTTAGACTGCTACGATACTGACATAAATTATACCTATACCCATAAACGAACATTCATAACTACCATATTTACTGTTAGTCTCTCACTCCAGCCCATTGCTTCGGTTCCGTTCTCTCTCCTGCTCCTGTCTCACATCTCTCCTCCTGACTCACTGAATGGGTTTCTTGCTGACTGTCCGTGTGTCTGTGAGTGTCTGTGAGTGAATGTCTACTCTATCTCTCTCCTTATATCACAAATACATGGGTTGAAGTTCCCTGTTCTCATGACGTTATTGAATTTAT
Organism: Crinia signifera; assembly: GCF_055691185.1. Classification (NCBI taxonomy): domain Eukaryota; kingdom Metazoa; phylum Chordata; class Amphibia; order Anura; family Myobatrachidae; genus Crinia; species Crinia signifera. Next base: position 98,505,064 of record NC_139221.1, on the reverse strand, counting down.
GGATGCTAATGGTGACAGGGTCTCCTGCTTGTCTGGACTCTAGTGGTAATCTCCATTGCGAGATTTCCTGTTTCTGGTCTCTCCCTGTGCATCAATCTATTTTACACTCCTGTTGTCAAAATACACAATAGTGTCCTGTTTGTCCTGCAATGTAAAACTTGGATGATGTACTAGCAGTCTACATTCTCCAGATGGCTGGGGTCCGGCCCATAGTGTATACATTGCTTAATTAATAAATATAGATATATCTGGGAAGGGTAACAACACTATATCTGCTTAATAGTATGCCTTAGACATTTTGTCTCCTAAATTAATTCAGTTGCATTTGATATGTTACAAAGTGGTCATTCATATTATTTAGTAAACCCAAAAGCTATACTACGATGTCTAAACATTAAACTCTGATGTCCTAATTATTAAGCTATTCCTATTTTTATATACACATACATAATATATACTATGGTTAAAATCACATTACATTAATGATGGTATAAAACAATATCTATATGCCTATATGGTAACAGTCCCCCGCTTGTGACCATGAGAAATTATTTTGATTGGTCACACAGTAAATTACCATACTTGCTTCATATATATTTCCAAACTTTCTTTTTTCAAACTATCCTGAACATAAATTAACCATTGGTATGAAATATCCTTCATTTAATTAACCTATTTTACCCTATAATAACTAAATTTGACCAGGGACAGAGGTTATTTATATTCAGCATTCATGAGGAAAATATTTTCATTGCTACAGACAGTTATATGCCACGCCACAGCTTGCCTTGTCGATCTTGTTTGGTCGATGTGTGAGGACACTTTCCTTGTACTGTTGCTCACAGTGATTTCCTGGCTGAGGGCTGTCACTTGTGTGGGTTGCAGTTCTTGGAGACACTTTACATTTGCAGTATGGTGGACGTAGAAGTAGAATTCTTCTTCGAGGCTGTTGACTTGCTTGACATGTTGCTTTACATGTATAGAGGGAATGTGTGTGGCCCTTGGAGTGCTGTGGTCTTGATAAATTTCTTCACCACAGTTCTGAAAAACACAGGGCCTTTGATAACCCTCATTGATGCAGTCCTTAGCGAGTTTGCTTTGTATGTCCTTTACGATTATCGCTGTGATCATGAAAAGTGTCCTTGTGCGTCCTTTAAGATTATCGCGCTGCAATCATGATAAGTGTCCATGTCTCTCTTTAACCCCAACCTCGTTGTGTTGAACAAAACAGTTTGTGACGTTGAATACAGCAGTTGAAACTTTAACCAAGTATTTTTGCTTTACTTGTTGATAAGAACATTTATCTTCAGGCATTGGCAGGTAAATGTCTGGGGTAGATTCTAAAGGATCCACTCTGTCTATACTAAATTTCCTCACTGAATAACAATTTACCATTCAGTCTCTGATCTCTTACCTACCTTCCTATATACTATCTTATCTTAAACTAAATTAACCATACACCAACTAAATCCTATAACTAACAATAATATGTTGATTTGACATATCTATGACAACATCCTACCAATACAATAAATGACCCTTATTTTGCTTCAAACAAATATTAGATATCTGTTAAGAATGGGTTTGACTATATCGAATTCCATCCAGTGTGTGTGATATGCAGCCATGTGCATATACAATAACTACAATATTCCATCTATGCTATTATTCATTCTCTTAGACTTGGTTAAGTCTGTATTAAGAGATTGGTCCATCTGAACAACTAACAAAACGTTTCTCTTTTACAATTTGATGTAAGGCATACCATTCTTTGTCTGATATTTAAATTAGTTTGAAGCTTTTTAAGAAGGAAGCGTATATATAATCAGCATATACTTATATGAAGAATATGAAGAAAAAGAAAACAAATATTTACAAGGTATATACAATGACATAAGAATGAAGATCATATGTGTGAATTGATCGGCAATTAAAAATGTATGTACAAAAGGATTCTGCATACTTGGTGGTGAGAATGATGCACACTGTAAATGGAATGTCCATGTGCCACAGTGTCCTGACAAACAAACAATGATTGCTGTAGTGAGGGGTTTATGAACTTCTCCTGAAGAAGAGAAAAGGGGATTTTGTCCATGTGTCCAGAAAACAAATAATAGTTGCTGTAGTTAAACCTTTTCCTTCTCTGAAGGACTGAAGAAAGAAAAATAAACTAATAAAAAAAAAATCCTTTGATTTTTGTCCATGTGACAGTTTTTGGATCCTCCTTAGGCCACAGATACTGGCTGTGAAGGAGACTGGCTGTTTGCATAATTGCAGCAATAAAAGGGTTAGTAGAACTTTGGTGTGAATTGGAGCTTTGTTTGGGGTTTTGGATCCATTAGTATTGAAGCTGCTTGCGCAGAACTTGGAACCTAAAATCGAAACAAAAAGAAATACAATTACTATTATTGCTATTTCCATACTTTTGTGGCATTGCTGCTATATCTTTTGTGCTATCTACTGGTCCAACATTGCTGGCCATGTTTTCTGGTTTGTACCATTTCTCTCCTCTATGTAATAGTATATGTCACTGACAACATAAACTTTGCTGCAGGTATGATGCAGGTTACATTTAATCTGGATCTTGTATTCATTTAAACATGTGGCAATTCCTTACACCACCCAATAACTAGATTTAATCTATAAAGTAAATGAACAATACTCCCTGTTGTCATTGCCAGGATGCATCTTTTTCGATTTGCTTTTGGTGGTCCTGCGAGTTTCTTCAGTCTGGAAACTTGGAGCTTCTGAAAAATATACTTGTGGGGCGAAAAACTCGTTAGGCTGTGCCAAATATGCTTGGTATGACTCGGGTCTTCATGTTTGACCAAACCTAAAATAAAATGGTTAGGACTCCAGGACATATAAACATTCTCATCCTGGTGATGCTTTTTAGCATTCCTGTACTTCTGTGTGGTGTTCACAGATTGACACTCTGCATGTGGTCTCTCTAAGAGACTGTGGACATTTGCTCCACCACTAGATGTCTCTAATTGCTGTGTGGGGGTTACAGAGATGGTGGAACATTTTGTGTGATCATGCATGCTCAAATTCATGCCATTGCTCAGCTCAGACATATTTGTGGCTGAATACATTTGCTCATTTAATTCTGTGACAACTTTACCTACAATTGGAGTGTGTGTATACAAGGTTATTGTCAGTTCCCTTTTCCCTGAGGGCAACACAATTTCTTTTGTCACAATAGGGACTATGAGAGTGGATTCTGCAGAATCATTCTCCTTCTCATTGTACTGATCTCCCCCCTTAATCAAAACAGTGCAGGGGATATCTCTCAGTGCTCCTGCCTTATTTGCAGTAATGTGCGCTTTGAGTATAGGTACATCGTACACAGTATTACGCTCTCTCTCTATTACAGAGCCCTGATTAGCATCTGTGACCATTTCAGACTTTGTAGTCTGTTTGTTAATGAGCCCCTCTGTGGTCTCATTCCTGCTCCTAACACCTTTGCTGGGTGCTTCTGTGATCCCTTCATGAGAGATCTGGGCAGTTTGTTCACAATCTGCCAGAAAATTTACTTTTGTCTCAGAATTCTTCTGAGTACACTTCTTAACCTTTAGGGATTTTAAGAAGGAATGCACCTTTGCATTCATTTTCAGGCATGCCCTCTTAAGACGTGAACCTGATTTCTCTTTAGCTCCTAAAGTAACAGTTTTGGGCATTTTCCTGAATACTACTGCAACTTTATGTAAATTCAGCATTGCACACGTTTTGCAATGCTATATTTATATTTTGTACACAAGATATCCTCCCAATGAGAGTGTCCGGATTCTCAAAGTTAACTCTAATATCTGGTACTAATTTTCATTTATTTGGAAATGCTCATTTCCACTGTTTATTCATTCTAGGCCTTTACCATTATGAAGTGCCTATTTAGTAACATACCCCACTGTGATCTTGCAATGTGTCAGCAGGCTAACATGCCCTTGTGCTGAGCCTAGTAAATATAGTATTAGTTCAAAATGTTTCTGAATAATGCCATATTATCAATATCTAAGCGTGCACTCCCAGATAATGGTAACAATGGAATATCAGTTCTGTTTCACCAATACGTTATTCTAGGTCTACAAACAATGCAAGATAGAAATACACAATAGTATTATGTTTTCCTAGATACATCCTCACTGTGATTCTGTAGGTTAGATAGCCAGCTTCACGCATCTGCTACTCCTTATAAATATTATAATCATACAATCAGATACCAAAATGTACAAGTCCCTTCGTGGTCGCCATTGTAGAGTTTTATTTTAGGGATCATATATCTCTCTTATCCCAATAATGGTTATTGAGATTGAAATATTATATAAAATATATTTATTATATCTGGTATTGATATAATAACATATATATTTGACATCTGCAATTATATTCTAATAGACTTTACAATACAATATGCAGAGTACTTGTCATAATTTGATTCCCCAAATATGAGAGTTCAAGACTTGTAATTTTAGCTCCAATTGGAGGATTTTATTTATAGGCAAAACAAACCATACAGAATAATTTTAACACAGTAATTGATGTATATGCTATTATATATATATTTATATACGCCTCCTTGCTTATATTACATAAAACGACATTAAACAATTGACAGACTTAGACTGCTACGATACTGACATAAATTATACCTATACCCATAAACGAACATTCATAACTACCATATTTACTGTTAGTCTCTCACTCCAGCCCATTGCTTCGGTTCCGTTCTCTCTCCTGCTCCTGTCTCACATCTCTCCTCCTGACTCACTGAATGGGTTTCTTGCTGACTGTCCGTGTGTCTGTGAGTGTCTGTGAGTGAATGTCTACTCTATCTCTCTCCTTATATCACAAATACATGGGTTGAAGTTCCCTGTTCTCATGACGTTATTGAATTTATGGATGCTAATGGTGACAGGGTCTCCTGCTTGTCTGGACTCTAGTGGTAATCTCCATTGCGAGATTTCCTGTTTCTGGTCTCTCCCTGTGCATCAATCTATTTTACACTCCTGTTGTCAAAATACACAATAGTGTCCTGTTTGTCCTGCAATGTAAAACTTGGATGATGTACTAGCAGTCTACATTCTCCAGATGGCTGAGGTCTGGCCCATAGTGTATACATTGCTTAATTAATAAATATAGATATATCTGGGAAGGGTAACAACACTATATCTGCTTAATAGTATGCCTTAGACATTTTGTCTCCTAAATTAATTCAGTTGCATTTGATATGTTACAAAGTGGTCATTCATATTATTTAGTAACCCCAAAAGCTATACTACGATGTCTAAACATTAAACTCTGATGTCCTAATTATTAAGCTATTCCTATTTTTATATACACATACATAATATATACTATGGTTAAAATCACATTACATTAATGATGGTATAAAACAATATCTATATGCCTATATGGTAACAATATATATATTTGAGAGGTTATATAAAGAGTGCTAAAACATTAATATTAAGTAAGTTGTTTTGTTATGGATATTAAAAACAGAGATAACTAGCACTAATATTTGGGGTGACATTTAATAGAATGTGATTTTTTCGCACATTTTAAAATCGCACTGTATTGACGCACATCACAATTTTTGAATTCACATTTTTCCCTTCAAAACCGCATATTTAATAAGATGCGAATTTGCGGCAAAAATTTAGATAAAGTGCGATATAGTGCGATTTTTAGTCATGAAAATCCACACAGAGCCGGTCTTGGTTTCATAAAATCACAGGGGGAAAACAAATAGGGGTCCCCTGGATTTTATAAAACCAGCACTAGGATCAAGGGCCGGTCCTGGTACCCAAAATATGGGAAATAAGTGTTTGATGTTAATCTTGGATCCCTGCTGGCTGACTGACGCCCCCTATTCGGAGGACTCTGTGGGGGCCCGATTTCCGGAGTTGGACTCCACATTCCTGAGGATAAGAAAGTCTGGGGAATGTGTTAGCAGTATCTGCCTGGGATTCCATGTATTCATGCTTTATTTATCGTCAATCTTTGTGAGTTTTTTAACACATTAAAAATTCAATTGTTTTTACTATACTACACCATGATGTGTTCTTGTTATGTACCCTTAATGTGAGTCCCAAACTCTGGGGGACAAAAGGGTACTTCTGTATCATTTCAGATTGAATCCATACTTTCATTACTGGAAATTCTACCTGTCTACAATAAGCTATGTATTAATATCTATTTATCACTTAACGGTATATTATTTGATGGGAACATCCTAAGGTAGCGCAGATTGGTGAACAAACCACTTTGTGATCTCTGATCAAAATACGGGAGACAAAAGGAGTAGGTGTCCCCCGTATTTCAAGAACCAGCTCCGGGCCCAACCAGCCAGCAGGGTAATGCCACAGCCAGGGGGAGACTTTTTACACAAGTCCCCCCCCGCCAAAGCATTCATCCCTCTGACCGGTTAGCATGGGCAGGGGTCCTGTGGAAGTGGGGACCCCCCCAAATAAGGGGTCCCCCCTCCAGAACTTACCTGCCCATGCTGAAGCCCGGGGCTGTCCTTGATGCCCCTGTGCGGTGAGAATAGAGCTGATTATTGTGTAAAAAATAGAAAAAATATTGTTTATTGCTGTGGAACTATGAGTCCCAGCAAGCCTGCACTGCATGCAGGGACTTGGAGAACCACAAGTCCCAGCATGCAGGGCAATAAAGGGCCACACACTCACAGTAAAACTTTATTTCACACAGAGCCCATTCATCCAATACTCACCTATGTTGCCAAGAATCATTGGTCCCCTTGTCCAGTAGTATCCACTCGGGTACCTGTGGAGAGAAAACATACTCATCGGACGTCTTCAAGGCTTCTCCAGGACCCCTGCACCACTGTCACAATACTCCGGTCTTCTGTTTACTTCTGGGGCCACAGCAATACACAATGGTTTATTCTTTTTTTTTACACTATAATCAGCTCGATGCTCACTGCCCAGGGGCATCAAGGACAGCCCCGGGCTTCAGCATGGGCAGGTAAGTTCTGGAGGGGGGGGGGCTTCTTTTCCCCAGGACCCCTGCCCATGCTGAGCAGTCAGAGGGCTGAATGCTTTGGCCGGGGGGGGACTTGTATAAAAAGTCTCCCCCCGGCTGTGGCATTACCCTGCTGGCTGCTTGGGTCCAGTGCTGGCTCTTGAAATACAGGGGACCCCTACTTATTTTGTCCCCCCATATTTTGGGAACCAGGACCGGCCCTTGAGCCTGGTGCTGGTTTTATAAAATCCTGGGGACCCCTATTTGCTTAGCCCCGTGATTTTATGAAACCAAGACCGGCTCTTTGAGCCTGGGTCTGGTTATGCTCAGGAGGGGGGACCCCATGTCATTTTTTTAATTAATTTTTGTTTTAACTCTTTTTTTACACCAGAACCATGCACAGATCGCAATGATCTGTGCATGTCTCTGACAAATTCGCCCATCAGATCCTGGTCTGAAAAAAGTGCGATTTTTAGACACCTTAAAAGTGCGATTTCCATGCTCATTTTTACCGCCAAGTGAGAAAGTGCAAATTTTCGCACAAAATGTGAGATTTTTGGGACTTAGCACACCCTATTAAATTGGCGATTTCAGCAAAAAATGTGATAACGCCATTTTGTTGCCTAATTTTTCGGCAAAAATCCAAAATCACATTCTATTAAATATCACCTGTTGAGTCCAAGAGGAGTCAGGGAACCTAGGGAGAAAATCCAAAATGCCTCCCTTTTACATAGAGTGGAAAAATTATCCCCTCCCCTTTTTGAAATAGGTATCCCTTCGATTGCTTGTATTTTAAGAACTTCTACGTTTCCTTGATGTCTCTGTTTTACATGTCTAGAGATGCTATGTGTCTGGACCTGATTAAGTACATTCCTTCTGTGTTGAAGAAATTTGGCCTCTCTAATATTAGCTGCTGCCACAGAAAATGCACACTAGAAGTACTCCTGTACCTCTAGCGGCTGTTTCTTCTGCTTTGGTGGCCATCTTTGGTGGGGTGCTGGGTCTCTAATGCTGTCAGAGATTCTGTGCCTTCCCGGCGCCACTCCCCCTGCCCCTGCATGCCTCCCCTCCCCTGCAATAAAAAGTTATCATCCACTGGGCACTGAGCATTTAACCCCCTATGGCAGCAACCCTGTATTTCTCCCTGGCAACAAGCATTTAACCCCTTATGGCAGAAATCATGTATTTCCCCTGGCAATGAGCATTTTACCCCCCATGGCAGAAAGCATGTATTCCCTTCCTGGCAATGAGCATTTCACCCCCTATGGCAGCAAGCATATATTCCCACCTGGTAACGAGCATGGAACCCCTGGTAACGAGCATGGAACCCCTTATGGAAATAGCATGCAATCCCCCTTGACAACAAGCATGTAATCCCTCCTGGCAACTACCATGGAACCCCTGGCAATGAGCATGGAACCCCCTATGACAATGAGCATGACATCCCCCTTCGGCAACAAACATGTAGTCCCCCCTGGCAATGAGCATGGAACCCCTGGCAATGATAATGTAGTAAGCAGCATTTATGTGCCTAACAATGCGATTAATCGCAGTCAATCACAAAAATTTCATGCGATTAATCACAATTAAACATTTTAAACGTTGCCCAGCATTAATATATACTGTGTATATATAAAATTATCCTTGTTTCTTTTAAATCTATACTTTATTGTTTGCATGGTTACACAGAACTGCCAAAAGCATACTCGCCATGCATTAAAAATGCAGACTATACTTTGAGCAGATTTCATCTATTTAATATGATCTGAAATAAATATAAATAGTGTAACTTCTGTCTGTCACTTTCTCTCATGGTAATTATTGTTGAATGCACATTTCAGCTCAAAGCACTGTGGACACTACTGTGCAAGAACAGGGAACAATAAAGCTGAATATATTTGTAGAATTGAATTCCTGTTTTTGCATGACAACAATCTACACATAATCTAGTTAGTCTCATACTTTATTACACTTATACAAAGAAGATGATGGAAAGTATGCAAATTAATAGTATCTGTATTTGTATTCATGTTCAAAAATAAAACTAGTCCTTATTTCTTTGGATTAACAGTAATATTACAGAACTTCATAAAATTATTCCGAATAGGTTTTTTTTTTTTTTATGAACATCAATTTTGTTGACATTGAAACTGCAAATATGGGGTAAAAATTAAGTTAATATATAGGTAATGTCTAAAAACTCATAGACAGAATAATTATTTTAATTGTTTCAGATATTATTGGCTCGTCCTTCCCTTGATTTTTATGATGACCTCCTGTTCAGCAACACAATACTTTTTTTTTTTTTTTTTTTTTTATTTAACAAGTTTTTTATTTTTTCAATAAAATGTGATTACAACAGTCCAAAGAAGGTTTTGTTTTTTGACAGTTTCAACAAAGTTGTGAACAACATGACAATTAGCGAAGTCTAATCGGTATATCACTTTGTCTAAGTTCTAAGTTCTCCAATAGCAGTAATATATTAATCCATAGAATAATCTCAAACAAACAATGTTTCGTATGTGGTAATTCTAGAGTTATATGTTAAGATCTTAGAATTGGGGAACCATACATTCTAGTCTTTTAAGACGAACCTATATAATAAATGGCTGGAAACTGTATATTCTAGTATACCACAACAAATAACCTGTATTAGATATGCAGTAAAAACATGTAAACATATGTCAGGTATAACTATCCTTTCATACATACACATTGAGACGAGACGGACAAGTAAAGGAGAAGGAGTAGAGAGGGAGGGGGGGGTGAATGGGTGTGGTCTGGGGAATGCGGAGTGGTGTTCCAGGAAGTATGTTTGTGGGTCGATTGGGGGTGGGGGGGGTGGGTCTTGCTGTAGGCATCACAGTGGTTCAATGGAAGTCATGACCTGAGCGTACTGGTTTGGGTCAAGAGAGTTTATGTAGGGTAGCCATTTTTTTTTAAATTTGGTTCTGTTCTCCGTTAAGTCAAGCATCAGTGATCGTTTATCGTATAGTAATATTTGAAATAGTTTACTTTTGAGCTCACAGAGAGACGGGGAGGTGGTCCAGTGCGTCAAAATCGTTTTTTTTGCAAGGGTTAAAATAATAGTTAAAAGGGGTATGTAATCGTTTCTGGGAGGGGGTATCTCCCAGTTTTGGAAATTGAGACATAGGCATGCTAGTGGGTCAGGCCTTAGAGTTAGTCCCAAAACCGAGCTGCTGAAGTGGAGGGTTTTCCGCCAAAATTTCAAGATCTTAGAGCACGACCACATGCAGTGAAGAAATTTTGCATTGCTCATTCGACACTTACAACAGTTGCCCGTAGCACCCGGTGTCATGTGTTTACTTTGGGCGGGGGCGATGTACAAACGATGAATAGTTTTGAAATGTACCTCCTGGAGGTATGAGGATTGTAGAATTTTAAGAGAGTTTGAGTAAGAGGAAAATAGTATTTCTGGAGAGGTCACATCAGGGATGTCTGATCTCCAGGTTTGCGCCAAGGCTTCAAAAGAGTTATCTGGTGATTTTGTAAGCAGCATGTCATAAAGAGAGGAAGTTTTGAATCTCGAATGGTCTAGTGTTCTAAAAATGTGGCTTAGTGGGTCAGTAAGCGAGACGTTAAGAATCTGGGGGGAGATGGAGGCTACATAATGTCTTGTTTGGAGATACATAAAGAATTGTGTTTTTTGTAAGTCAAATTTGTCTTGTAAACTTTGAAAGGAAAATAGTGTTCCGCCTGGATCAAAAAGTTTTGTGGCAAGGTCTAGGCCCTTTTTGCTCCATGTCTTGTATAGCGGATTATAGATCGAGGGTGGAAAGTTGGGATTCCCCCAGATTGGGATGTAGGAAGATATCGAGGGATTTCTGCTTAGTTTTTTATTTATTAGTAGCCATGCATTATGTGTACTTTTGAAGAGGACATGGTTCTGTATGTGGTGCGGTATCTTGGCTAAGGGGGAGTGGAGCAGGGCGGTTGGTGAGTAGGGGTGGAAAACATTCTCATCTAGTTCCAAGTCTACATATGTGGAGTTGTTGGTCAGCCAGTCCGATATGTACCGGAAGTGGGCAGAGCAGGAGTATAAGGAGAAGTTAGGGATTTTGAGTCCTCCTTGTAGTTTAGAACGCATTAGTTTAGGAAGAGACATTCGGGGTCTTTTTCCCGCCCAGAGGAATTTAGACATCATTTTTTCTATTTTTTGTATATCCGGTGTTGGAAGGATGCAAGGTATCATCTGTAACCTGTAAAATATTTTTGGGAATATGATGTTCTTGAGTACTGCTGCTCTTCCTAGGAGAGATATCGGTAGTTTGGTCCAGGTCTCTAGCTGGTCTGAAATTCTATTTATCAGCGGTGTAAAATTTGCCTTGTACATGGAGTAAGGGTGTTTTGTGATAGTTATACCTAAGTATTTGATATTATCCGTTTGGGTACTGAATTGCGTGACTGTGGGGTGAGTAGCTAATTCAGGGGGCAGTGGGGTGAGTGGTAGAAGTTCTGTTTTGTTTATATTGATTTTATATCCTGATATAGGCCCAAAGGAGTTTATTAAGTTCATTATGGTCGGGATAGATGTCAGGGGGTTGGACACGAACAGTAATAGGTCATCTGCGAATAATGCTAGTTTTAATTCCTCTTTGTGAATGGTTATGCCAGTATATTGTTGGGAGGATCGTAGTGCGATGGTGAGGGGTTCAATAGCTAAAGCAAAGAGAAGGGGGGAAAGTGGGCAGCCCTGTCTTGTTCCTCTTTGAATGGGAAATGGGGGAGAGAGGAAGCCGTTACATGCAATTTGGGACGTAGGGTTGGTGTACAGAGTCTGAAGAAAGGAAATGTATTTGTGGGGGATGCCAAAGTTTGACATGGTGCGGAAGAGGTGAGTCCACCGCACCATGTCAAAGGCCTTCTCTGCATCAATGGCCAGGATCATCTTGGGTGATTGTGATTGTGTTTGGGCGATAGAGGTTTGTGTGACAGCTAGCACTTTCCGTACATTTCTAATTGAGTGTCTCCCAGCGATGAAGCCTGTCTGGTCCCTATGGATGATATGTGGCAGAAGTGGGTTCAATCTATCAGCCAAGATCTTTGTCAACAGTTTGTAGTCACAATTCAGTAAAGAAATAGGGCGATAAGATCCTGGGAGTGTCAGATCAAGTCCTGGTTTCGGGATTAATTTAATAATCGCCGAATTAAAATAGGGGGGCAAAGTGTTGTTGGCCAAGATATAATTAAAAACGGATGTAAGTATGGTGGCTGTTCTGTCGGGATACATCTTGTAAAAATCTCCTGCAAATCCATCTGGACCTGGGGCTTTTGCTGTTTTCAACTTTTTTATTGCTCCTAGGACCTCAGGCCTTGTAATGGGACTTATTAATGTCTGTGTTTGTTCTGTGGATAATTTTGGAAAATCAAGATTATCCCAAATATTTGGGGTGGGGGCCGGGTCGGGTACCGGGTTAATCAAGTTGGCAATTGCTGGTTGGTTTTGTTGTTGGGAATAGATGTCTGTATAGAAGTCTGACATGACCTGCGTGATTTGAGAGTTGGAATTCGTGAGTTCACTTGTGGGGGTTTTCAGGTGGTGTACTATCATTGGGGGACGGGTGGAGTTTAGTATTTTAGAGAGGAGTTTTCCTGTTTTATTGCCCAATTTATGAAACTTGTAATTCGTAATGAATTGAGATTTGTCTGACATAGATTGGAGAATATCCTCAACCACTGATTTTGATTGTAAGTAGTTGGATTTGTGTGTGTGTGTGGGGTGTTTTTTTAGATATTTAGCGTATGACTCTTCAAGTGAGCTCAGGGCCAGAGCGTAGGACTGAGATAGTCTTTTTTTTTGTGCTTTCTCATAAGTCATGATCACCCCCCTTAATACTGATTTCGCTGTCATCCAATATAGTGATGGGTTAGAGGCGAGGCATTGCTCATGAGTGTTATGGAATTCATCCCACGCTTTGGTCAAGTGATCACGGAAGGGTGCCGATGTGGTGAGGTGTGAGGGGAATTTCCAGGTTCTGTGCGGGGATAATTCTTTAGAAATCTGCAGTGTGACTTGAACTAGAGCATGATCAGAGATTAATATAGGGTTTATTTTTGCTGCTTTTACTAATGGGAGAAGGTTGGAGGAGATGCAGATATAATCTATACGTGATAAAGTGTGGTGTGATGCGGAGAGGCAGGTATACTTTCTGTCGGTGGGGTGAAGAGCTCTCCAGGTATCTACTAGTTGTAAGGTTTTTAGTATGAACGGGATATTAATTCTGGGTGTGTGTCTGTCTTTTTTTTTGGAGGCGGACCTATCTAGTGTTGGGTGTGCGGTTAGGTTGAAGTCTCCACAGAGAATGAGAGGGGAGGCTACATGTGGAGTAAGCAGAGTGATGATTTTTTTTGAAGAAGACCTTAGAATAGACATTTGGGGCGTAGATTGAACATATGACATGAGGTTTGCCAGCTATTTTAAGATTTGCTATCAGGAACCTGCCTTCTAAATCTGCATCCACCGATGTGACCTCAACTCGGAGGGATTTAGAGGCTAATATAACTATTCCTCTCGATTTGGAATTATAAGGGGCCGAGGCTAGTACCCTCCACTTCAGCATCTGGAGCTTCAGGACCTCAGGTGGGAGTAGGTGTGTCTCTTGTAAACAAACTATGTCCATTTTATGTTTTTGGAGATAAACCAGTACCTTTCTGCGTTTGGCCGGGGAGTGAAACCCTCCGACATTGAGGGTGCCTATTTTGATTTCAGTCATTCGTATCTGGATGATTGGGAGTGATGCTCAGCAAGTTGGAGGAGGATTTTTCCTGGAGTTTCTGGTCTTCTGGTACCTGTAGACACAGAGGGGAAGAAATAGGGAGGAGAGACAGAAAAACACAAGACATGGGGGAAGACATTCGCACAGTAGAAGGTGGTGCGCTCAACGCAGCAAGTAAGCATAACATAACATTGACATTCCGCAAGCAACATATAAACATAACTAGTTGTGTACTGAGCCTCAGTACAACTTCAGTGAGAGGTAGTCGAACACGAAGCATAGAACCTGAATGGGAGCGGTTACCTCATTATTGTCCAATGTATCAGCTTTCCTATACCTCAGGTCTAAAGTCGGAGCCACTTTGGGGATGGTAAGATTATGGTCACCGGCCTGTAAGGGAAAGGAAGTTGGGGGGGGGGGGGTAAGGGGAGGGAAGGGGGGGGGAGGGGAGGGAGAATGGGAAGATGGGATTTACCCTACAGTCACTGAGACTGTCTGAATCATTATAGGAGGGATTAGTGAATCCGATAGATGGAGGAGTCTGGTCTGGAAGTAGGTCACTGTTCCCTAGGTTGGGATCATTTGTCGGTTATATCGGCTGATGTTGTAGCATATTTTTCTTGAAGGAAGTCGACAGCTTCATCTGGGTGTGAAAAGTCGTAGTGGGTATCTTCAGTGAAGATTCTCAGTTTCTTGTGGACAAGCTGAGTGCAAACTGGGGAGAAGGCTTTTCTTTGTTTAGATAATTCTGCCGAAAAATCCTGGAAAATGCGTAGTCTCTTTCCTTCCCAAAGAAGGTTTTGGTGTTTCCGGGAGGCTCTCCAGAAGGCAGTCTTATGAAGATAATTCAGGCATCGAAACAGGACAGGTCGTGGTCTAGGATCATTATGCTTTGGAAGGTATCCCAAGCGGTGGGCTCTTTCAACTACGAGGTCTTTACATTCTGCAGCAATACCTAGTAGATCAGGGAGAGTCTTGGTCACAAATTCCATAAGGACAGGGCCCTTCACCTCTTCTGGTAGTCCTACCAGCCTGATGTTGTTCCTTCTGGAACGATTTTCGATCTCATCAAGTTTGTTCCAGATGTGGAAATTTTCCTTCTGAAGCCTTATGACATCTTTTTGCGCTACATGGAGGTCATGCGAGATTGCTCCTATGGTATTCTCATTAACCGAAACTCTGGTAGTAAGTTGCTGGAGCTGCTGAGAAATCTCCTGGATTGCATTGGAAAGTAGTGGGGTCATAGTAGATTTAATAGCTTCGACAATGTCCCTGTATGTGACAGGTGAATCAGGGTCTCTACGTACTTGAGGGATACTCGAGTCTTCTTGGGCAGCAGCTGATTTTTTAGAAGCAGGGGAAAGAGGAGAAATACCATCCTCATCTTCTGAGGTCATATTAAACTCCGCTCTGCGTTTCTCATTCCTTGTAGGGGTCTGTTTACGTGTTCCCTCTGGAGGGTGAGATTTCTCCATATTTATATGGCTGATATCTTCAATAGGTTAGCACTGAGTGATATTCCTTATGCTGGGGGGGGTAGGGGCTGAGGTGGTCTAGGTGCAGAGTTTTACTTTGCTGAGGGTTGCAGATTCAAAGACCTGTACTTGATGAGGAGGAGGGAGGGGGGAGGGGGTGGTTGAGAATGGCAGGCCGGAGAGGAGGCTGCGCTGGTGTCTGAGGGTGCCAGGGGTATACTCGTTTGTGGGAGACTGACTGAGGGGCACAGTACCTCTGATGTAGCAGTCTCTGCTCCGGTATCTGGACACGCTGACTATTTGTCCTGGTGTCCGCAGCCTGTCAGCTCAGGTCCGGGCTCTGATGGGTGTCTGGGGAGCACTGTGAGCGTTCAAGGCTCTGAATGTGCACCCAGCCGACAGTGCATAAGCCGCTGTGGATTCCCTGTTAGAGCGCGGGATGTGTGGCGTCTCTGCTTGATGGCGCCGGGCGGCGATGACGTCACCCGGTATTCGGCGGGTCCGTCTGGCGTTAGGAGAGGGGTCTCAGGGACCGCAGATGTATCCAGCGACTCAGCGGGGGCTAAGGAGGTAGGCAGTGGTGTTCGAGGGCTGATGTCTGCCCTCTGATTGTCCGGTGCGAGGGTTCCGCTCGGAGCTGCGGTGTCAGGCAGCTTCTTCCATGCAGCCGGAAGCGGAAGTTCCCAACACAATACTTTTTAATTATTTTTTTTCCAACAAGGCATGCCTCCCACAATTCAGCCATACCCCCAAAAGGACCCAATTGACAGGCTCCCAAAGTAGACAGCAGCCCACTGCAGCATGTCCCGCTTTAGTGAATTGCATCACAGGTCCGACAGCTCCGGGGGCACATTATTCTGCTGCACGCAGCACATGGTCTCTGGCATGGATGGTCCCCAGCTCCCGCTCACTGGAGTCAGGAGCCACTGGCCCGGGCAGAGGCAGGGATGGATCTGCTGGCGGCAGTGGGCAGTTGCAATTCAGTATGAAAATCTATGAAAGATAAAGTAATTCAGTCATAGGCCTTGTTATGGAGCAATGCTTGTAGTCCACATTATATAGGAAAGTGTCTGAACATGACATGTGGATAACTCTGTAAGCAGTGTATGCAGTTTATGAAGGTTTCATGAGGAGAATAAAGATGAATAACTGTTGACACAATGCTGTCCATGTGTCAGCAAATTACATCTGTAGGAGCCCAAGTTGATGATGATGAGGTAAAGCTACAGGTACTGCAAATGTAATGCTACAGCACCTAATGCCTTATTTGAATTTGTCAGTAGTAGCTTTAGAATCATATATGGCTAATAAACAGAGATCATGAGAGCTAAACTGTTGTAGTTCCAGGAATGCATACCAATTGCGAGAACTCTGCATTACTCAGATAGCATACCAAACCCAAAAGTATAGGTGTATTGTAAAGTATATCACAAAACTGAAAACAATGACTTTGAATGCAAACAGAGATGCAAGTGGCACCAAAAAATCATGGCAAGAGAAATGAGTCAGCCCTAAATGACACAGTCTCAAGCAAAGATTGCTGGTACATGGACTTGGGAGTACTGTACATGCAACCCTATGACAGATAGTGGGATTGGAGATAAAGTTATCACAGCTACACATGTTGGGACAATTATGGTTCATCTAAGAATGAGAGGTAAAAACATAGTCACAGACATCATAGAGGATTTTTTTGTACCATATATGGTTTCAGTGTAGAACTAGGTACCGTATACACTTGAGTATAAGTCGACCCGAATATAAGCCGAAGCACCTAATTTTACCACAAGAAACTGGGAAAACTTATTGATTCAAGTATAAGCCTAGGGTGTGAAATGCAGCAGCTAAAAATATCTCTGATGGGTTCTGCTGCTGTATGTTAGCAGGCACGTGTCTCTTCCCCTTACACTGAGCTGCTGCCTGTGGTGTGTGTGCCACCTACTAGTAGCTAATATTGTCCCCCCTCCTCCCAGCTAATATTGTCCCCCCTCCTTCCAGCTAACATTGTTCCCCCTCCTCCCCTGGTGAGCTGGCTTCCCCAGCGCTTTGCCTGCCCCCTCTTGCCTGTCACTCTCTGGGCAGGCTAGATGTTACAGACAGCCGCAAGAGATCCAGTGGGAGCCAGGGAAGGGGAGGCGCCAGCCTAGTGACCTGAGCCACGCTAGGTAACAGACAGCCACGAGACCCAATGGGAGGCTCAGCACCTCCCTCCCCTGGCTTTGGGTCCCGCGGCTGTCTGTTACCTAGTGCGGCTCAGTGACATGGAAACAGCCAGCATAGTGAACCCCCATGATGCCGACCAACCACTGCAGGGGATGTTAACTCTTCCGGCGCTGAGCTTCCGGCAGCAAATGCTGGGCAGTGTCTGTTTTTTAGATTCTATATGCGCTGAGCCTCCCGCTGGGCACAGAGGATGCCGCTGTGCAGCGCTGGGGAGAAGACCATTCTTACAGGTAATAAACACTACTGTCCCAGACCCACACTTGAGTATAAGCCGAGTAGGGCTTTTTCAGACAAAAAAAAGGGCTCGGCTTATACTCGAGTATATACGGTAAGTACAGAAATAGGCTGAAGTGGAAAATTAGGAAAGGAACTAGATACAGACTGATGTAACTAAAGGCTTGAAGCTAAGTCAGTAGTCTGACAAACAAATAAGGGTTAATTACTAAGTAAAACAAGACAACTACACGTCAAGGCATGGGCTGGGAATACCCTGAGATTTCAAATAACATGTATCAAGCATATGAGCACAAGGCTGGCAAGAACTGACAAGGTCCACCAAACAACTACAGTAGGGCAGGTGGCTTCTGGCAAGCAGAACCTATAAACTGCAGTACCCTGGCTGTGATTAACTATTCACAAGTCAATCATAACTCAAGAACAGAGACAGGCCCCTTACAATTCATAAAATTGCAACTGAGTAGCTGCAGAAACAGAGACAGGCCCCTTACAATTAATTGCACTGCAGCTGAGCAGTTGCTGTTAATAGGCTTTTGTAAACATTAATTAGCTTCAAGACTTTATGAGTTGGTACCTTGATTGCAGCATGTATTAGCCTCTGTGTTGCATTTTTACGATTGTCCACGAATGATCATAGTTCTATTACATTATGTGTGTAGTGGTATTGGATTTAAGAAAAATATTAAGATATACTGTACCTTTAAATCAGCGTGTCTTATTACTGTCTTATTACTGTACTTCAATATATGAGTTCGAAGAGAAGAAGCTATATAAGTGAAATTTGAAGTTTAGAGGTTAACTGCACTGTGGAAATGTGCTTACCTCCATGGGAATTTCTAACAGCTTTTGTGAAAGAAAAGTCTAGTTTTAAAAAATATATATTTTTCCCACTTGGGCAAAGACCTTTTACCACAATAAAAAGTCCTTATTGATAAAATTGCCTTTCCAGAAAATAAATAAAAATTTACAGATTGTGAAAAATTACTTCCTTGAAAATAGTTTTTCAACACGTTCAGTGTCATTTTCATTAGGATAGATTTTATGCCATTACAAATCATTGTAATATATCTTTTGCATTGATTTTGATTTGATTTTTTTTTATGGGGAAGTGATAATAGGGACATAAACCATTTTATATTTTCTGAAAAAAATATAGCTTCATAGCTGTACAAATTGGCAAGATATTCATAGAAATTAAAATAATTTCTCTAATGGACAACACCATGTGCCCTGCAGGAGGGGCAAACGTAACATGTACATAGAGATAGATATGGGTGAGTTATTTTTTTCTCTGCAGGGTAAATACTTGCTTCTTAATTTTTACAATACAATTTAGACTACACCTCTCCCAAATCTAATGCTGTGTACACACGGGGGCGATAGGGGCTATAATCGCTGGAAATATGGTCGCAGGCGACCATATTGCCAGTGATTGGAGTGCGCACCAGCGATAAATCGCCGGGTGCGTGCTCCCGTTTTCTGCCCCATTGTAATCGCTGGTCGCAGAAGCTTGCTCCTGCGACCAGCTAATTACCTCTGCAGCTCCCCCAGCAGAGGTCCTTTTCATCAGCGACCATCTCTGGTCGCTGATGCAAAGGAGACACTGGGCAATATATTGCTCAGGAATATATTGCTAGCAATATATTGCTGGTCAATATATCTCCCCCCGTGTGTACGGGGCTTAACTCTCTCTGAACATGTTATGTTTGCCCCAAGTGCAGTGCCCTTGGTATTTCCCATTATAGAAAGATTTTGCTTTTGCAATCCATGGTGAATTTACGAGCTGATTAGTTAGTATTTTACCTCCCACAATTTTATCTCTCTGCAAGCTTTGATAATTTCCCATAAGTATTATAAAATAAATCAAGGGGAAAAAAAAGGAGGAGAAATAATAAAAATTGTCATTGAAAAGTATATATATTTGTCTGCCATTTGAATCTAATCTAATTTTCATTCCAATAAAAAAATAAAACAATGTTTGTTTAAAAAGACTATCAAAAGAAAAACTTAAACACTGAAAGGCCTTATAATACCCTAATTAAGTAAAGATGTTGCCATTTAAACAACAAATACCAAAAATTCCAGCATGTCAAAACACTACAAAGTAAACTGATCATTACGTGATTAGGTTTATTTATTTATGGTACTTGTGGAGTATCACGGCTCCCACGACCTGCATCGTATGCAGATCGTATGCTAAAAATCGCATTGCATCACATGCGATCAAATCGCATGCGATGTGATGCGATCGCACCCGATTTTGCACTGAAATGCATCAGAATGCATTGAAATGTGTATTAAACTAGTGAAATGCCCCCAAATGCCATTTTTCATAGTGCACCACCCCCACTATCAACGTCAACCCGAAGCGTGGCGAGCGCAGCGGTACGCGTCCTACGACCTTTTCATACCCCCACTATCCATGTCGGTGTGGAGTTGAGAATAGAATAGTGTGGCGAGCCCGAAGCGTGGCGAGCGCAGCGGATACCTGTGAAGCCCGCGAGGGGACGCGTATAGCTGTGAAGGTATCCGCGTGCGCTCGCCACGCTTCGAGCTCGGTGGCTCGCTGCGCTCGCCACACTATTCTATTCTCAACTCCACACCGACGTGGATAGTGGGGGTATGAAAAGGTCGTAGGACGCGTACCGCCGCCCCTCGCGGGCTCGCTGCGCTCGCCACGCTTTGGGTTGACGTTGATAGTGGGGGTGGTGCACTATGAAAAATGGCATTTGGGGGCATTTCACTAGTTTAATACACATTTCAATGCATTTTGATGCATTTCAGTGCAAAATCGGGTGCCATCGCATCGCATCGTATGCCATCGTATGGCATCCGATGCGATCGCATACGATTTTTGAGAAAAAATGCTCAAAAATCGGTAAAAATCGTATCGCATCGCATGCCATCGTATGCCACTACATATGGCATACGATGCCATACGATGGGAGCCGTGATACTCCACAAGTACCTTATTTATTTTTGATGATATTTTTTTTCCATTTTGCTACAATTTTCTTTGGTTACTATTTTTGCTAGCAGTAGAGGTTTTGAAAAATGTATGTAGGTAATAACAGATATCAGATTTCTTTACTGTATTGTTCACATGGCACAAACTACACTTTTAGGGGCTTCAAATATTTTGTACAGTCCTCCTTTCATCATTGTTTTAAAATAAATAGATTACATAGAAACATAGAATTTGGCACCAGTTAAGAATTACTTAGGTACATATGGATGAACGGGTATCAGGATATCAAGGCCAGCATCCGGGAGGGAATCGTGACATGGGTCAGGTATGTATACTTATTATCCCCCTGCCCCCACCTGTCCCTTCTAGCAGACTAACCTAAACACTCCCCCCGCAGTCTGACCCTAACCCTCCCCACTAGTACCTAAACTTAACCCTCTAATCCACTGCCTAAAACCTACTCCCCTGCACCTGCACCCCGCAGCCTAACCTAAGGGGGGGGGGGGCCCTTATAGGTGACTTAATTTACTGTAACACTGCCTCCCCACAGCCTAACCCTAACCTTCCACTCTTGCAGTCTAACCCGAAGTCCCTCCACTAGTGCCTAAACCTAACCCCTTATAAGGCTGACCCCAACCCGCCAGCATACTAACCGATTGGGCATCCTGGCGTCGGCATCCTGATGTTTTCAATGTTCCAGCACTGGCATTTCAAAGGCATCAGTATACTCTCTGCTGGCATCCTGACCGCCAAGACTCTGAATGCATCCTAAACCACTTGGCCCATCTAGTCTGCCCATATATAATATTTATTCAATATTTTTATATTTGTCTAAGGGGGATGCAGTTAGTATCCCGTCAGTTGGAATCCCGGCGGTCAAAATCCTGATGCTGGAATCCCGGCACTTTGTCCCTCTATGGGTGTCCATGACATCTATAGAGGGAGAATAAATTAGTGTGCCGAGCATAGCGAGGCACCGGGAACTCTGCGTGGCGAGCACAGGTCGGGATTCCGGCGTAGGGATTTTGACCACCGGGATTCTGAGTGCCGGAATTACATACCAATCCCTTCTAAGGCACTAAGTACTGTACATATTTTACCTTTCAAATCATATATAATAAAGTATATTGTGAAAGACTTACATTTATATTGTAATTCTACAACATATAAATATTATTTGTATGTACAGTATAATAACCTACTGTAGTTTTGATATTACCTGGTCAGAGTAAATCTAAGGTCAGCAATGCTATATATCAAGTGTTCTAGACATGGTTATTGATCATCTATGTATTAATGGGTATTTTTTCCTTTATTATCATTTCTAATTAGAGATTGTTTGACAGGTGTTAAGTCAAGGAAAATCAATTAACAGAGTCACCTTTAGTAGGGGATAGGATTTAACAGATACTACACATATTCTTCCTCTAAATCTAAATCATTGATTGTAATAAATGTAATACTGTTACCAATCAAATATGTGACTTCATTATATAGTATAAAATATTCATTATATTGTTATTTTTTTCACAAATAGAACAAAATAAATATAAAGAATGACTAGAGACATTTTATTATTTCATGTAAGTGTTGACAGCAGACAAACCTAGCATTGTATAGAGTATACTGTGTATCTATCTATCTATCTATCTATCTATCTATCTATCTATCTATCTATCTATATATATATATATATATATATATATATAGATATATAAATATTTGTATGTATGTAAATTACACTGTAGTGAGGTGATATATAGATTGATACAGTAAATAGATACAAATTATATATATATATTTTCCAAATATATACATTTTATGTGTCAATGACTATGAGAATGTTTCAATTAAAATATACCCAGCTATGCACCAGGTGTTTGTGTAAAATTGTCACATAGTATAATTTATTTGTTATTATTGAATTATTGACCAGAGACTGAAAATGTTCTGTATATTTCATAAGGGAATTATATTATAAAAGTTAAATACCAAGAAATGATATATTCTGCAATGAGGATTTAGAAGTGAGTATTATGGGGTGCATTTCAAATAAGAGCCTTCCCCTATCCTAAATACCATTATTATAAATACCATTATTTGGGACTGTCCCAGACTTCATTAGATTTGAACAAAAAATGTACATACAGTACTGTAAGCTAAATTTTAATAGGATGCAGGTTAATAACATCAATGTTAAGCATACCTACTGTACAACTGAATGGTGACTTAGAAAGGATAGGTGCGTATTGAGCAGCTAAAATTGAAATATGACATTTTGGATCTTACGGTAGAGTTTGACAGGTGTGTCCTCCTTTAAACTCCCAACCCGCAACTGTAAAATGCTTGTTCTCCTTTAAATGTTGGCCTCATAAAACTGTGGGCTAAGCAAACTACAGTACTACAGCACACAAGAGTTACTGTTAGACTTCAGTGCTAAATGTAATAGACTAATTGCTTGATTTAAAATCACTTCATATCAAATTTTGTTTTATCTCTCTAGATCATTTTTATAATATAAAAACAGAAAAATAATAGCACGCATTAATTTAATGTTTGTTGCTAATAAAATTATTCAAGCAAATGTTGTATCTACCAGCTATAATACAGTAGTTTTTCACATACAGTTATTTTTTCTTCTTTTTACATTGATATTTAATTATAGTTTTTAAAATAATACATTGCATTTCTTAATACCAATTATCAAAAGCACAGTGATTTAATTTTATTTAGCTCTGCATCATCCTTTCATTTTCTTTTAATAAAATTAAAACAATAAATAGAAAAGCTACTAAAATATAATTGAAAAGCCTATTAAATAGTTAAGTAAACCACAAATGATCACATTTGAAATAAAAAAGTGTAAGGAGAAGCTATAAGTGCTCAATTTAACCCATTTATAAATAACATGACTAAAAAGCTCATACTGTACACAAGGTTCTATATTATCCCCCATGCTTTCTGTAGTGTACATGCTGTCACTGGGTGAAATAATTAGGCGCCATGGCCTTGTCTACCACTGCTATGCAGATCATACACAACTATACTTGTTCTTTGCTCCAGGCACTGAAAATCCAATAACAACCCTAAACGGCTGTCTAACTGAGCTCCAGGAATGGATGAGTGCCTTATGATAGGACCTCAACATCAAAGGACAAGAATGCAGCACAGCCATCCAACAGGACTGACACTTGGGGGTACAGAATTACAAAACTCCAATGTGCAGAATCTTGGCATGGTACTTGATGGTGGCTTGTCACTTAAGGTGCCCATACACAGCCTGCGATGTCTCGCAGCAGTGTACGGACACCCAACAGTCGTTGTGATGGATCACATGTGTCTCTGCTTCCCGCCCACCTCACCACCAGGAGGAACGGTTTGTGGGATGGCCTGCAAGTCCAACCACATGGTCAGGTCCGATGCGCATGGGACTACTCATTGGACCCACTGGCATGTCAGAGAGGGACGATTTGGTCCGATTTAACAGGACGAGTGGTCGCAATCGGCCGAAATCTGACCAAATTGCCTCAGTGTCTGGGCACCTTTAAACATCAGATGTCAGCCACAATCAAATCCTCATTCTTTCATCTGAGGAACATAGCCAGAATGAAACACTTAATCCCCAGGGAATACCTGCCAAAAGTCATACATACATTAGTATCATCTCCTTTGGATTACTGCAATGCCCTCTACCTTGGTCTCCCAGCAAAAGAACTGCATCGATTACAGCTGGTACAAAACACAGCTGCCAGGCTGTTAACCAATCAGCCCCATTCTAGCCACATAACTCCTATTCTCTACTCCCTTCACTGGCTGTCCATAAAATGGCAAATCATTTTCAAGATCAACTTACTGAGTTTCAAAGCGCTACATGACCAAGGCCCAAGGTACCTGAAGCAGCTTCTGATTCCATACTGTGCCACCCGATTACTGCAATCTGTAAATGAAGGACTTTTATCAGTACCTAGGATCTCCCGTAATTCATCTGGGGGTTGAGTTTTTAGCCATGCAGCGCCAATATTATGGAACTCACTGCCCCGCACAGTTCAAGAGGCCCCCACTCAAGTATGCTTCCAAAACAGACTCAAGACTTTCCTGTTTAATCAAACATCATTGCCTTTAATATTGTTTATAAAAAGCTTTTCTGTACTTCATTGTTTCTGTACTGTAGTACATTCATTCTATCTGTTAAGCATCTTGAATCCTATTGAAGAAAGAGCCCTATATAAATAAAATTATTATTAATACTATTATATGATACCCAAACTACACAAAATGAATGGTATTAAGAGAAATGAGGTATTAGGAGAAAAACAAGTTATTTTAGAGACAGACACTTAAGAAATCATGTCACACAATTAAAACCCTACCCTCAATGTGTTGGAAAAAATTGCAGTACTGGGTGACAACACATTATTGGCTACCTGTCTTAGAGAGTCTGAACACAAGTCTCAACCATGAACCTGGATCAAAAGCCATTACACGTTATGTGGCTGGATTGAAAAGTAATGCATCCATGGCTATAAGATTTTTAGAGGTGAAAGTCACTGGGCACAAGGTCTCGGCTGTATGACGGGTGTGGTAGAACCTCCTTGAACTGCAGGAGCTGCAACTGTCTTTCCAAAAATGAAAGAGCCCCTTAAGGGTCAACACTTTAACTCTGATGACCAGATTTTTCTCCGATGGGTAAGCCCAACTAATCATGCGTTGGCTTACATACATGGAAAGGGATGGGGACTACGTTGAAAAGTGAATAGTGCAATACTGTACATAGAGGATAAACAGAGGTATCATGTACAAAAAGGTGTTCAGTTGTGTTCAGAAATAAAAAGAAAACCTATAGCCCTGGAGGCATTTCTTTTCAATCCAGCCTTGTACCTGGATATGCAATAACACCTTTTTAGAACGCCTCAAATTAATCTTAACAGAGAAGTATTTTATGTGCAATTGGAAAGATATTCTACTGTACATAAACAAGGAAGAGAAATAGTGACCATGTGTGCTCCACATGATATATAGGTTGCTGGGAACAAGAAATACTATTTTCTATACAGAGGTGGTTATCAATTATCGGTACTTTGTGCATGTGTGGGATTCAATCTGTACATGCTTGAATGAATGGTGTAGCACACATTCCAGCATCAGACTGTCTGTGATTGACCATCTGATGCTGTGAAGGGTTAAGGGGGTACAGTGGGGTCAAACACCAGGGATTAAAGAGGGTAGGTCTGGTCACACACACACACCCATTCACAGGGATAGTAGTGTAAAGAAGTACACACATACTCTCCGCATCTGAGAGTAAAGTAGACCTTGTCACAATGCTACGGGGTGACAACTCTCATATCTGAGCAGATTATTACGGTCTGTCTCTTTTACATAAATCAAAGTTTCTATTTGACACAGTTTTATACTGATTTTAACATCCAATAAATTTATGACCGTCTTGCTCATGCTGTACCTAAATTTTACCAGGTGATTCTGTGCATTATATGCATCCAAGATATTACTCAACTCTATTGCACTGCCTCTCCAGAAAATGAGCAGGTCGTCTATGAATCTAAGAAATAACAATACCTTATCTGCATACGGCTCCAAATAAATTAGCTGTTGATCAACTTCATTCATATATGCATTATTATAGGATGAGGCCACATTTGACCCCATGGCTACGCCAAGCCGCTGTCTGTACATGGCACCATTGAAGTAAAAGTAATTGCGGTTCAAAACCAAAGACAATAGATCCATAAAAAAATAAACAGATGGGCCCTTGTAGGCCACATTGGCTCTAATCAAATTCTCAACTGCTTGCTTCCCCTGCCCGTGCGGGATGCAGGTATACAAACCAACAACATCTGCACTACACATTATAACATCTTCGGGAATGGTACCAAGAGCATTTAATTGTTCCAAAAGGTGATTAGGATCCTTCAAATAAGATCGTGTTACCTGTATGCATGGATTTAATAAGGCATCCAGGAAGGTAGATACTGGTTGACCGCTAACCCACTTTCATGTAACTAATTTATGTTGTGGTATGTATTAAAAGTTATCTGCAAGCAAGAAAAGACCCGATTATTTATGTGCATAAGTTTGGAAGAGCCTACATTGGAACTTTCTGGTCTGTGGCACCCCAGCAGATGACTGATGTGGAGGAGAGTGCTGTCCTATTTGGATGAATATATATATATATATATATATATATATATATATATATATATATATATATACATATACACCATGCAAAGAAGAGATGTCACTCCGGGTCTTTAGTGAAAAGTGCAAAAACTTTACTGTAGAATGTTTGACATTCTACAGTAAAGTTTTTGCACTTTTCACTAAAGACCCGGAGTGACATCTCTTCTTTGCATGGTGTATGTGTTGGCGAGCAATCGTTCCCCCGTTGATGGGCACCTGGGCAAAAGTGTTTTTTGGAATCATAGGGAGTGCCGGACTTTGTGCAGCATTATATATATATACATATATATATATATATATATATATATATATATATACACGCCTCCTGACGAAGTCCCCAGTGACGAAACGCGCTGAGGCGTGGTTACCTGACGTGCTGATCAGAATTTGCTGCTCCATCCAAATCTGTCTTCTTTGGTCGTGCTGCTGACGCCGCCACACCGCCGGGTTGACTTATACCATCTCTCCCTGCTTGATATCCCCGCATTTAGCTCCAGACGTGGACGTATGCTGGTGACTTGGTGGATATGCCGACATTTCTTTTTTACCTTGTATGTGAGCTTTATACACTTTTTTAAGTAAAACTTGATATACTCGCTCATTTGTGCGCTCCTTCTTTTCTGTTTTACATGTCCTCTATTGCCTGAGGTCCCAGGGATTCGTTCAATCCCCGGGGCGCTAGTGTGCCCAATCTCTCTATCCAGCGGGTTTCAAGCTGAAACCCGCTGGATAGAGAGATTGGGCACACTAGCGCCCCGGTGATTGAACGAATCCCTGGGACTCCATGCCTTCTGCTGAATGCTCTGATTATAATGATGTGACAGTAACGGGCCAAACAGAGGTACGAGTCCGACAATCCACCAGCTGACCACTAACCTGGGACTTACATTCCCTTTAGATTTGTTTTGTGTATATATTAGTTATTATCTGAACTTATTGAGCTGTCATATACACTTTAATGTTGCACTGGAGATAGTAAAATGTTCTGAGTTTGATGCAACTTGTCACGGTTATACCCTTAGTATAATCAAATACTTTCACTACTGCATAGTCTGTCTCTCACTGAAAACTATCAATGTGGGATTTGATATGTACACGTATATTTATCTTACGTTTTTTCTATTTATAACTTTTTAGATGTGTTACAAATCCTAGCATTTGGTTGCAAAGCAACGCGTGTGTGTGTACTGGCGATGACGCAGTGACCGAGCGCCGGAACTAGTGATGGCGTCCGGAAGCAGCTGACTCCCCATGATGTGTTCACTGTCTATTTAGAAGTGGTAAGTCACACTGTTTTTTATTCTTTCTGCTGATCTTGATAAAAGTGCACGGCACTGAAACGTTGACCACAAGCTGGGCATCTGTTGTATTTCTTTCCCAGTCTGGGAGTGCCGCCGTCCATACAACCCTATATATATATATATATATATATATATATATATATATATATATATATATATATATATATATACATATACACACAGTATGTATACATATTGACCACTTGACACTTATACATTATGACCACTTGACACTTATACACAGATTAACCATAACTTCACGTTGTTGTTGCCGCTAGAGGGTGAGATAGCTAGAAAAAGGGAATGCAGTGCAAGTTAAGCATCAATTGCACTGTGTTGCTTGTGAAGAAATGGACAAAAAACTTGATTTCACTGAGTTTGAACGTGGGATGATTGTAGACCCTCAAACCAGCGGAACCAGTATCAACAAAATGGCTGCACTTGTTAAGTGTTCGAGAGCAGCAGTTATTAATGTTTACAGAGTGGATTACCAAGCAGAAAACCGGGTCTCAACATCAGGCTTGTAGTCATTACAGGCTACTGAATGCACGCTCTGAAAGGAGACTTGCCAGAGTTGTCCAGTCCAACAGTACGTC
This sequence comes from Crinia signifera, assembly GCF_055691185.1. Lineage (NCBI taxonomy): Eukaryota > Metazoa > Chordata > Amphibia > Anura > Myobatrachidae > Crinia > Crinia signifera. The sequence continues at coordinate 98,476,345 of NC_139221.1, read as the reverse complement.
AAATTGCGGAGAATCTTTATCAAGGAACATCTGCGAAGGTCTCTGAACAAACTGTTTGCAGCACATTACACTGTATAGAATATGGAAGCCGACGACCTGTTCAAAAGCCTTTACTGTCTGCCTTGAACAAGAGCAGACATCTCCAGTTTGCAAAGGAGCACAAGGATTGAACAGTAGATGACTGGAAAAGGGTCATGTGGTCAGATGAATCAGGTTTTCAATGACACCATGCAGATGGCAGGGTGCGAATATGGAGAAAACAGCACGAAAGCATGGACCCCAACTGCATTGCCACAACACTTCAAGCTGGTGGAGGCAATATTATGGTTTGGGGGATGTTTTCTTGGCATTGTATGGGTCATTTGATTCCTGTGGAACAACATCTGAATGTCCAAGGGTATTTGAGTGTTCGCAAAATTTAATACAAGTCCATTCCACAAATTAATAGAATAAACATTTACAATTTATGAATAAATAAAATAAAAATACAATTGTTATTGTTTAATCATCATCATTATATTTGTAAAATTGTATATTATTATTATTTTTTACTGTACCACACACATTGAGAATCATTGTCTAATTTTAACTCATAGAAATTTACTAATCTTAGATTAAAAAAACAAACAGTTCTTAATTTACATTACAACTATGCAGGGCATAGTCTGACATACTGTAGGATTAGCTATACACATAGGCGTGCACAGTACATTTTATTAAGGGTTGTGTCTAGCACCACCTATTAGGCAAGTCAAACACCGCCCATTGGGTGTGTATCTACCACCGCTAATCAGGTGTGTCTATCATCATCTATTAGCATTCACTACAATATAAAACATTTCTCAGCCACACCATAATCTCCTGCCTATTTCAGTTTTAATCTTCTAATTACTCTCTGTAACAGTACATGCAAATAAAATCAAAAACATATATGGATGACACAGGTATGTAGTGATATGACAATGGTCTAGTACAATTAACAATGCAAAACACACATAATTGATTGAGTGCATTTTTGAATGGAATACATAGCAAAAGTCTTTGGTAAAAGGTACAGTATTGCTGGCATTGCTAGTGGCCAGGAGGTGTTCACAAGGGTGTGCACAGCATTCGGATGTGACTGTGCACTACTCAATGTGCGCATGCCTATGGCTATATAAGTCTATGATCCTTTAAATAAGCTACTCTGCTGGTGATAATTATTTCTAATTATGTACACCCAGTATTTGTAAACTTTTTCTATGATATTATTTTAAGAAAATGATTGTACTGATGCAGATATTGTTTTTTACCGTAAAGTGTGTAATAAAAGCAGCTGGAAATTAGTAGCTATAATAAAATTAATATAATTAGCACTTCAGGCAACTGCAATTACATTCTCCAAAAGAACTGTAATGCAAGACAGAAAAGGCACATAAAATGTAGGAAAAACAATGTGAGAACCAGTAACTAAGATTATAAAATTACAGATGACTCTAAAGCAGCGGTTCTCAAACTGTGGGTCCTGACCCCAAAGTGGGTCCTGACCTTCTCAACATGGGGTCGCGACTCCATGTTGCTGACCATCAGGCTGATGACTTTTCTAATCTCAGTCATTTATTCAAGGAGTCTGAACAATCTGTTGAATTGTCTGTTATTTTAGACTCCTCCCATAATTTGGTGCCTCCACAATGCTGCCAATGCTAACTACTCATGTGATAGGATGACCTTCTGCAGTAACTTGCTGGCAGGGCCGGCGCAACCCACTCAGCGAGGGATGCAAAGCAGGTAGGCGCCGACCAGTAGAGGCGCTTTTCCTGCTCTGCACCCTGCTGCTCCTGCCGGCTGCCACTGCCTGTCACACGCCATGACAGACAGAGGCGCCGGTAACATTATGCTCTCAGCCGCGCCGATGATGTCCTGCACAAGGGTCAGGGGAGGCAGAGCAGAGGAATGTGATCTGCAGAGGAAGGCTCTGCAGTATTTCTAGGAGCCACTAGATGCCCCCATGTGATCCCACTGTGTGGAACTGGGGCCTTAACAGTGGTGAGAGAGAGAGGCTGTCCGGGACCCTACAGAAGAGGAGCTGCCTCCCTGACTGACTGAGTGAGTTTGTTTTTATGTCTGTCTGTCTATAGGTATCAATCTCTCTCCCCCTCTCTCTTTCTCTCTGTCTATACCTGTCTCTGTGTGACTCTCTCTCTCTGTCTATACCTGTCTCTGTGTGACTCTCTCTCTCCCTCTCTCTCTGTCTATACCTGTCTCTGTGTGACTCTCTCTCTCCCTCTCTCTGTCTCTCTCTCTCTCTATCTATACCTGTCTCTGTGTGACTCTCTCTCCCTCTCTCTGTCTCTCTCTCTCTCTCTCTGTCTATACCTGTCTCTGTGTGACTCTCTCTCCCTCTCTCTGTCTCTCTCTCTCTCTCTGTCTATACCTGTCTCTCTCTGTCTCTCTCTCTCTGTGTCTATACCTGTACCTGTGTGACTCTCTCTCTCTGTCTATACCTGTCTCTGTGTGACTCTCTCTCTCTCCCTCTCTCTGTCTCTCTCTCTCTGTCTATACCTGTCTCTGTGTGACTCTCTCTCCCTCTCTCTGTCTCTCTCTCTGTCTATACCTGTCTCTCTCTGTCTCTGTCTCTCTCTCTCTGTCTATACCTGTCTCTGTGTGACTCTCTCTCTCTCTCTGTCTATACCTGTCTCTGTGTGACTCTCTCTCTCCCTCTCTCTGTCTCTCTGTCTATACCTCTCTATCTCTGTCTCTCTCTCTCTCTGTCTATACCTGTCTCTGTGTGACTCTCTCTCTCTCCCTCTCTCTGTCTCTCTCTCTCTCTGTCTATACCTGTCACTGTGTGACTCTCTCTCTTTCTGTCTATACCTGTCTCTGTGTGACTCTCTCTCTCCCTCTCTCTCTGTCTATGCCTGTCTGTGTGACTCTCTCTCTCTCTCTCTCCCTCTGTCTATACCTGTCTCTGTGTGACTCTCTCTCCCTCTCTCTCTCTCTGTCTATGCCTGTCTGTGTGACTCTCTCTCTCTCCCTCTGTCTATACCTGTCTCTGTGTGACTCTCTCTCCCCCTCTCTATTTCTCTCTGTCTATATCTATCTCTGCCTTCCTGCCTCGCTCTCTCTCTCTCTGTCTATACCTGTCTCTGATTGACTCTCTCTCTCTCTCCCTCTGTCTATATCTGTCTCTGTGTGACTCTCTCTCCCCCTCTCTATTTCTCTCTGTCTATATCTATCTCTGCCTTCCTGCCTCGCTCTCTCGCTCTCTGTCTATACCTGTCTCTGATTGACTCTCTCGCTCCCTCTCTCTGGGGTAGATTTATTATCATGTCCCTAATGTTCGTTATGCTGCTAGCCTCGCTTCACCACTTTTTCGTGGTGAAGCAGACCCCCAGTTCGCCCGAATGTATCATACCTTACATTTTCGTTATGGGAAGTGCGTTATCCCCACTCAACCAGGATACGCTGTCACCCATAACGGATGTGCGCTTTTCCCCGGCTGTGTGTTCTGTGCATGCGCCGGTTTCCCTGACACGCGATGTGTCACCGGCACTGGGACAGCTTATGCTTCAAAAAAAAGGTTTTATTAGCATACCTCTTCCCTGTTTGCTGGCAGAGTAGCGTAGCGCTGTGAAGTAGCACTAGCGGGTGTCGGGGGTCAGGACAGCGGCAGAATTTATTTGTCTGAGGGGGTCCCAGAGCAAAATAGTTTGAGGACCCCAGCTCTAAAGCATTCAGTGGTTTTTAGGAGAAGCAATGCAATAAAAGCAATATGAAAATTTGATTCAATCAAATTTTGCTTAACCTGATAGATGTCTATATATACTATACTATAGATATCTGCTGATGTCAGCTGTCCGCCCCCACATCATTGGGCAATTACCATGGGAACACCCAGCATTCTCACGGGAATGCCCATGAAAAGCTGGGCGTTCCCATATACACATTCCCCAGCCTGCCTCCCCACACCCCTCCGTGCCTCCTGCCTGGACTTCTTTATGCAAGTGCTGTGGGCACTCTCACACAGTGGCAGTACATGAGCAGAAAAACATATGCGCATGATCAGTCGCAAACAATCGGTCCCCTGTGCGAATGTGCGGGGGACGATTGCATTAGAATAACCCCCCCCCCAAATGAGGATCATTGCTGCATTGCAAACGGAATGGGATTAATACATCCAGTGGCTTGGTAAATATCTGTGAGAACACTCATACCATCTGAGTTAGTACCCTAGCCACCATTTACTACTGAAAACATAATCTTCCCTTGGTAGCATAATAGGAATGAGACGTGACTTTTTCTTATTGGCTGTGGGTCCACTTTGATTATAGTACCTTATCATTGTCTATTTACTTGCTATTGTTCTATTTTATGCCAATACATGAATTAACTATATTAAAATGTATTATAATATTCTTGTTTTTTTAGCACCACTTTTTATTTTTGTTATTTATTAAGGGATTGACATTCCCTTTCAAGTGGCATCTTCGCATCGCACCCCTTGACAGTGCCCTTCTTTCAACCAGAATTAGGGCCAAAAAGTGATTTTACAAATCACAAAGTGATTTTAGCCAAATCTTCCTTTCCTACTTTTACAGTATGTCTTTGAATTGTGTAGTTAATTTTAGCACCCAAAGTAAATCCGCAGAAGTTTAACAAGATGTATAGTATTAAAAAAGGAAAAGGAGAAGAATTGGAGAACCTGCAAAAGGTTAATAAGCGAGAAAATAAAAAAATAATAAAATAAATCATTAAAATAAAATGAAAAATATGGGGCGTGGCCTGGCTGAAGCCGAGAGCAGTCGCACCATCTGTGAGCTCCTGCAGCCCGGTGGATATACCTTTTCCAGGGGACCTCCTAGACACCTACAAGGGAACTGTCCCCATACTGTGTGCCTCCTGACCTGTGGGGGATGAACTTGGTGGGCGTCGCGGAGTCGGGGGACCCGTTTTCGGGTCCTTGCGGATTGAGCCCTCCACCTCACCCCCCCCTGTGAGCTGAGACCTGCTGAGCTGAGCTCCCGCTGCCGGAGATCTGCGACGGGCGGCTGTGCGGAGAGAGAGCAGCGAGCGGCGCCTGACCTCTACGACCGCCGTCAGAAACAGCGGGTGAGTCCTGAGTTCCCCCCTCCCCATCCACGGTACCTTGCTGCTGGACGGCCTGAGGCTCCGGTCCCGCCGCTCCCACTATCAGCGGCCATCTTGCTTTTCGCGAGTGGTCGGAGCCGCGCTTCCCCGCTGTGTGGCTGAACCCCCGAGGAAGCCTGTGACTGGGGGCACCCCTGACGATTGCTGGGGACCCCCCTGAGACCTAAACGGGGACCCCTGAAAGCCCTGTCTGCACAGGGAACTTGCATTGCCGTTCGGCGGCGGCCATCTTGAAGGTGGTATTCGCCTCAGCTCCTGACTACATCACTGTGCCCAGCAGCCATATTGGAGGTGGCTGCAGCTGCCCTTTTGAAGCAGGAACTTTTAATATATATAAATACCTTGCACTGCTGCCAAACCTGTTACTAAATACACTGACACTGCTTTGTGTACAAAATTCCATAGCACCATACTGGAGGGGGCTGCAGCAGGCCTTTTGAAGCAGGAACTTTTAATATATATAAATACCTTGCACTGCTGCCAAACCTGTTACTAAACACACTGACACTGCTTTGTGTACAAAACTTCATAGCACCATACTGGAGTGGGCTTCAGCAGGCCTTTTGGAGCAGGGTCTTTTAATATATATAACAACCTTGCACTGCTACCAAACCTGATATTACTCACACTGCAACTGCTCTGTGCACCAAACTCCGTAGCACCTCTGAATCACAGATCCTAAACTTCTGATGCTCCTCTCCCCACAGCGTCAATTCGTGTTTATACTATAACCCAGAGACAGCCCCTAAACACTTTTAAAGCTGGCTTCTCCCATCCACCTTGGACGCAGACCCCTCACATGATGTGATTCAAAGGCGACGCGCTCCCCCTCCCCCCCCCCGCTCTTGGAAATTATAATAAGCCCAAGGAGACCTATTTCAAGATAACGAAACGAAACCCACTTAAACACAATAATTATTATGCGCAGAGCGAGCACGCGGACCAACAAAGGTGCTCCACACGATATATCCAAACACTTTTCACGTAAAGAGAAATTAGCTCCCGCTTCGCCACTACCGTCCTCTTCACCCTCGCAAAAGATGGACCCCAAAGACGCCCCATCTACCAAAGAAGATATCCAATCTATCCAAAGCATGATAATGGACCTAAAGAACTCTTTCACCTCAGCTCTTCAGTCAGCCATTGGAGAACTAAAATCAGACATATCCGCCTTAGAATCCCGTACCACATCGGTAGAAATACAGTTAGAAAAACACCTAGAATTTCAGAACAAAGTGGGCGAAGATATGTACCATCTGTACGGAGAACTGGACTTTCTTAAAGAGAAATTAGAAAATAGTGAAAATCGCGAAAGACGGAATAACCTTCGAATCGCAATATCCCGGAAACGATATCTACATCCGAACTTGAGCCATACCTCAAACGGCTCTTCATTTCTTTGGCGCCATCTCTTACTGAGCCGGTGATTCAAATAGAGAGAGCACATCGTGCATTAAGACCTAAACCAAAGGACTCAGACCCACACAGGGATGTTATACTTCGGTTCCTCTCCTTCAAAATTAAAAACGACATCACACTGGCAAGCAGAAACTCCTCATCGATCTTATTCGAGGGAGCCCGCATCCAAATCTACCAAGATTTATCCCCAGTGACAATTGCTAAAAGACGAGACCTACGTATCGTCACTTCAGTGCTACGGGACAACGGATACAAATATCGATGGGGTTTCCCTTTTCGTTTAATAGTGGACATTGAAGGAAAGGTTCAAATCATCCGTTCACCCGAGGAAGGTCACCGCCTACTACGTAAGCTCCAGCTGGTACCCCCGTCTGGAACTGATCCAGCAACCACTAAAACCTCATCCCCGGGATGATCCTTCTCTCATCGGTTTGCTCCCTATCCATTTATGTTGGAACCAATACGCCTGAACAAACACTTTTCTCTTCTAGGCTGCATTACATTGGACTGCCCCTGGGTATGGTACAGTTTTGAAAGTTAAAGTTACAGTTTAACCTCTTTACCACTCTGGCTGTTTGAATATCAGCCAGCCAAACTCTAAAATTCAGTACTAAGTTCTTAACGTTATGTATTGGGTTTCCATGTACGCGGCCCTGCCCGGTGTGCTGGACGCAAGTTAAGCGGTACTATGTGGTTATTATTTCACGCTCCGCGCCTGCATACCGGTCAGCGTAGCGTCCTTCATTACACTTATTTACTTGTTGGGTCTCTGGGCTCTGTTTGGAGTTAAGTATAATCTACTTACTACTGTTCAAAATTAATGGCGGGGGGGCAGGGGAGCCGTGCCTATCTGGCGGGCCACCCTCCTCCTTTCATTGGGATAACTGTTGTGCTTTCACCTGTTGGGTTTGAAGGACCCTGCGGGTTGTTGATTATTTATATATTTCCCACCAGTGAGCTCAATTTGGAATAGAGCTCAACCTTAGTGGACAATTTCCCTGGTTTTCCAGAGTATCTTGTATACTTATTTTTTACTTTTTATTTTTTCTGTATTATTCCCCCCCCCCCTTTACTCGTCCCCCTTTTTTTTTTCTCTCTCTCTCCTCTTCTTCTCTTTATTCTCTCCCCTCTCATCGGGGTCTGGGGCCTCACTCTAATTAAATACCTAAACTGAACTTGGATCTACTTGTATCATGCCTCTGCAGTGTGTATCCATAAATGTTAAAGGCCTTAACACGCCTCAGAAACACTCTCATTTGCACAGATCGCTAAAGACCTTACGTAGCGATGTAGTATTCCTACAGGAAACGCACTTGAAAGGTAGTTCTCACCCCTCCCTGACATCTAAATTTTTTCCTCTAGCAGGGTACTCAAATAATTCAACTAAACGATGTGGTGTAGCTACCCTTATTAGAAATTCTATCCCCTTCCAATTTCAAGAGTCCAAATGTGATAGTGAAGGTCGATATCTTATAATTAGAGGAAAATTTGGACATGAAGAGGTTACACTGGCCAACATATACGCTCCTAACACTGGGCAAGCTAAATTCTTTAGGAAATTTTTCCGGGTACTTGAAGTATTTAGACGAGGCAAAACACTTATAGGAGGGGATTTCAATACGGTTCTCACCCATATGGATAAATCTGGCCCTGTACAAGGTAATCAAATCCCAAACTCATCCACGCTACGCAACTGCATTGCCGGGGCGGCCCTGTATGATATATGGAGGTGTCTTCATCCCACTACTAGAGACTATACATTTTTTTCTAAACCACATGATGTTTACTCACGTTTAGATATGTTCCTGGGTTGCTCCTCCTTATCCCAGTCCGCCCAGAGCGCCTCAATAGTCCCTCTTACGTGGACTGATCACTCGGCACTAGTTACTTCCTTTGATATATTTGAAATCTCCACCAGTAAACCCTCATGGAGACTTAACGAAACTGTGTTGAAGATCCCACAATTTCAAGAGTTAATTAAAACTAATATTCAGGAGTATTTCGCTCATAATTTACAAGATAACTGCAGTGAATCAACAATTTGGGAAGCCCATAAGGCAGTCATAAGGGGGACCATCATCCAATACCTATCTAGACGGAAAAAAGAACAAGAAAAGCGTATTCAAACTCTCAATGCATCCTTAACGGAACTAGATAGGGAACATAAACGTACCCACTCCCAGCAAATCCTGACGAAACTTTCAAACACACGAGCCGAATTACAATCCCTTTTAGCGGAAAAAGTGGAACGCTCACTACGCTGGGCCAATCAATCGTTCTATGACAAAAGTAACAAGGCCCACACCCTCCTGGCTAACAAATTACGTGCGAAAAAAGCGAACCAAACAATACATTCCATTAAAGACTCCTCAGGTAACCCGACATTTGACCCTAAAAGAATTAACAATATTTTTTTAGACTACTATAAAGCCTTATATAACCTGGAGACTCCTCCAGATCCCGCCAACCAGACTCTTAAGATCCGTCAATACCTAGACTCATGCGCCCTCCCCCACATAGATGACTCAGCAAATTTGATGTTAAACGCCGATATTACGTCAGAAGAATTGGAGGCAGCTCTGAAATCCCAAAAACCGTCTAAGGCCCCTGGTCCCGACGGCTATCCGATGATCTATTACAAAACCTTTGCACCACAACTCACTCCACACATGGTCTCCCATTTCAACAAAATCATGAAGGGAGCCCCTTTCCACAAGGACTCCATGAACTCCCGTATTATTGTCATCCCGAAACCCGGCAAGGATCCTACATCTTGTTCTAACTACAGGCCTATCTCACTCATTAATACAGATCTCAAGCTTTTTGCTAAGATACTGGCTTCTCGTTTAAATTCAGTTTTGGCCTCACTGATAGACCCAGATCAAGTAGGATTCATCCCGGGCAGACAGGCATCTGATAATACTAGGCGTACTATCAACCTGATACACCACATCACCTCTTCCAAAATTCCAGCAGTCGCCTTAGCACTCGACGCCGAAAAGGCGTTTGACCGTATCTCCTGGCCCTTTCTATTTGCGACGCTCTCCACCTTTGGCCTTCAAGGTCACTTTCTCACGGCCATTAAAGCCCTCTATTCGCAGCCCTCATCGACAGTAGCGACTAACGGTCTAAACTCCTCACGGTTTCAGTTGAAAAATGGCACTCGCCAAGGCTGTCCCCTATCACCCCTGATCTTCCCCCTGTGTATCGAGCCCCTTGCAGCTCGTATCCGTGCTAATACCGACATAGGAGGTATCACTATCGGACATAATTCGTACAAGATATCGCTTTTTGCGGACGACGTCCTCTTAACCCTTTTGAATCCGCTGATATCTCTTCCCAACCTCCAATCAGAACTCAATCTATATGGTTCCCTCTCAGGCTATAGAGTTAACCACACCAAATCTGAAGCGATGGCGTTTAACATCCCACCCCAAACATATACTTCCCTCACCTCATCCTTCCCCTTCCTCTGGAGACCACAATCCATTAAATATCTCGGCATAAACATTACCAAAACTTACTCCGCTCTCTACAAGGCCAAATTTGACCCCATTATTAAGGTACTTACACAAGACATGATTAAATGGAACCGACTATACATTTCATGGATTGGCAGAATAAACACCCTCAAAATGAACCTACTCCCTCGCATTCTATACTTATTCCAAACAATTCCAATCTCGGTACCGCGCTCAACCTTTACCTCACTCCAAAAAATGTGTCATAAATTCGTCTGGGCCAACCGTAAACCAAGAATACGGCGCTCGATTTTAACCAAACAGACTGCTCTAGCATGTCAACTTAATCATATTATATCCTGGCACTCACCACAAGGCACTAAGAAATGGGTGGATATTGAAAATGCCCTACTTCAGGGAAGCCAACTAGATTATTTCTTGTTTGCTCCCTAGATCCTGCAGACCACCCTCAGCATACCTTATACCCACGGTAAATTTTACAATCCGCCTATGGGACAAAGCGTCAGCTAGCCACAACTTGTCTTCTCACCCATCTCCGCTGACCCCAATCTGGGGCCACCCGGCATTTATCCCGGGAACCGAACGCACTATGGCAGACACATGGCGATCTCGCGGAATTACCAGATTTATCCATCTCAGAGGCCAAAATGCCCCGTCCTCCTTTGAGGAATGCAGAGAGCACTTTGGAATACCCCACTCTCATAACTTTCAATATATCCAAATACAAAGCTTTCTCAATTCTCAAACGAGATCTATTACAATGAGACAGCCCTCTTCATTCGAAAGGCTATGCTTATCCTCTAGTTGCAGCAAAGGGAACATCTCTACAATCTACCACTCAATTTTGGCCCCCGACCCACCACCCCGCGAACCACATGAACTAGCCTGGGAAGCAGATCTTTCTCAACCAATGGAAGACGAGCAATGGGAAGAAATTAGATTGCGTATAGCCAAATTCTCACTAAGCGTAGCAATTAAAGAAACGTGTTACAAGGTTTACACCCGATGGTACTTAGTGCCCACCAGGCTACATTCCATATTCCCCGCTACATCGAACCAATGCTGGAGGCTATGTGGACAAGTAGGTTCCTTTTTCCACACATGGTGGACATGCACCTCTCTTCGTCCATTCTGGAACCTGGTTGAAACCTTGATTAGACAATGTTTGGGACAAAGGCTCGACCTCTCCCCTTCTATCGCCTTACTTCATGCCCCTATCCCCGACCTTCCTAAACATCAGGACAAGCTTACCATGCATATATGCATGGCAGCCAAATCTCTAATAGCTAAGCATTGGAAAGATACCAATGCACCCTCCCTGAATGCTTTGATAAATAGGATTAACTACATAGCCGAAATGGAATATATCACTAGTCTCCGGAATAACTCTGTAGCCAAGTTCCACACAATATGGTCCCCGTGGTATCTCTTTCGTGTTCTACCACTACCCGGACTCCGCTGAGAGGGCTCTTCTTCTTCTTCTTCCTTGACTCTTTCCTATTATATATATATATATGTTAAAAAAAGAATAGAGGAGGAGCGCTCCATAGTGTAAAACAGTACAGTTTATTGAGCAAATATAGCAGGATACCGAGACATAAGATAGGACTCGTACCAAGAATAAAACGGCAGTGGACTGGTTACCACGTGATTTGTATCAAATAGCCTGGCAAACTCCTACCGCCGTCTGGGGCTCTGAGGTGGACACACGATCTCCCGCTGCGAGCGCAGCGTGTCGGACCCACAAGCAGGAACAGACGCAGGAGGGAGCAGCACAGGTAAGCAGCGGCAGCACGTCACCAAGGCACGCCCTAACGTGTTTCGTCAGGAGACTTCGTCAGAGGTATATATATATATATATTATCTTTTTTTTTTTTTTTTTCCTTTACCTGTTTCCCTGTCACTTCACTCTGCTGCAATTACAGTACTTAGCGATTCTTTCGACCCATTTAAATAGATAAATGTTCATATGTATGTATGTACATGTATACAAAGCTCTGAATGTGTTTATGCATTTGCATACATGTCTTTCTCTTCCCCTCTCCTCAACCCCCCCTCCCCCCCCTTCTCCCCACCCTCCCATCTCAATCCCCTTTAACCAACTTTCATGGTTTTGTATTAATACTATATTGACCATAAAACACAAAATTAATGGCCACGTGGAATAGTAACTAACATTATACCCATATTGAGTGTCTTTTTATGTTCTCTCTAATCTCTCAAATGTATATAATGCACTCTAACTTACTATGCATATTGCTAATGTTAAGATGTTATACCTGGTCATTCTCAATAAAAATCTATTGAATTAAAATAAAATTAAAAATAAGAAATAAAAATAATAATAACATTTTAAAAACTGAGTTAAAAAGTTTACACTCCTTATGGAACAGTTTGAATGTCTGTGGGCCTGATAAGATATCCTTACCTCTAATGTGGGGGAACACCAAGGACGGTGGGAGGTGCTGGTGGCAGCTGAGTGTAAGCCGCGTCTTCCTCTCTCCATCCGTCCGGCAGGCGCCTGGCGGTGACATCACACAAATAGCCACGGCTCAGGCTCAGATGTCAGTCAGGCAGGGGTATAGCAGGCGGATCTTGAAAAAGCGTGTCCAGCCCACGGACTTTCAAACTGCTCTATAAGGAGTGTAAACATTTTAACTCATTTTTTAAATGTTACTATTATTTTTCTATCTTATTTTTTTTTAACTTTATCTCTTAAGGTGTGTACACACAGGGGGAGATATATTGCTCAGCAATATATTGCTAGCTATATGTTGCTGAGCAATATATTGCTCAGTGTCTCCTTTTCATCAGTGACCAGAGATGGTCACTGATGAAAAGGAACCTCTGCCGGGGGAGCCGCAGTGGTAATCAGCTGTGATTAGAATGGGGCTGAAAACAGCGACCATATTTCCAGCGATTATAGCCCATATCACTGCCGTGTGTACTAACCCTTTGCAGGTGCTCCTATTCTTCTCCTTTTCCTTTTTTAATCACAACTAGCGCTCATCCTACCACCCATGTACCACTATTATAATTCAGCTGCTTTAACATATAGCGCATTGTATACCCTGTTCTATAAAGATGTATAGTATATTCTATTTTTGCATTAGTAGAACTGTGGCATTAATAAAATGTGGTTTTATTTACTGTCTATTCATTCTATGTAATGGTAGGTACATATTTAATTCAAATTGCAGCTTTACCATTCTTTCTACACACTTAAACCAAACAGAAAAAAAAACTGGAGTGATTGCTAATTTAGGATAATCACCATGCCAAAAAGAATGACAAATGACAGCTGTATGGGAATGTGATTAGACAAAATAAGAAAAGTGTTTTCTTGAATAATTACATTGAAAACAGTTTTTCACTGCTTTGAAGTAAACATGCATACATTTGTTCGTTCTGTGCAGTGAAATATCATTAAATGCATTAACTAAATAAAACATAATATTCACATGTTGAGAAGCGGTGTCCTGATGTGATAATTACAAGGAAGGAACAGCTGGCATTCAGGCTAACAGCCAACTTGAAATTTCAGGCTGACTGAAATGGGTTGCATGATAGTACCAACAGATACAGAAATTGAACCACCCGAGTAAAAGAGATACCAAGCATATTGAAGGTATGTGCTCTTAACAAAGGTGTGGCTTATATGTTGATTTATGTTAATTAAGCAAATAACATCCCGGCATGGTCATGTATGCATTGAGACAAAAAAATAAAACGCCCGGAAATGAAAGATTCATAAAAGATGCATGGAAATTGCTAATTCAGTATATGATCTAAAAGTGCATGGAATACAGTTTATTTTCAATTGGTTTTAAATATTATTTGATCAAGATGGTGTCCTCATTTGTAATACACATTTTTAGTTGATTTTTGAAGTTTCCCATCACTCAGTAGGCAATTGTTTGGCATTATCACTGCAATTTCTTGAAGAAGCTGACTTCCATTTGTCTGGCAAAATCTTCATTATTTGGTGCAGAACAATTCTAATCAGGCTAAAGACCAGCAGCAGTGGCGTAGCTACAGGGGTCGCAGCGGTCGCACCTGCGACCGGGCCCCTGAGCCAGGGGGCCCAACCCCCGCCACTATAATAGGTCGCTGTTATGTTCTGCGTATGTGGCACCCCGACCTGGACCAATTTGTCCAGCGGGGGCCGTGTTAATAGGGTTGCTAAGCAACCATTTTTTCTAGTGCCGCCCAGACAGCGCACTTCAAGGGGTTAATACCCCGAAGACTGAGGGCGCAAAGAAAGTGTCCTCAGGCTGATTGACAGCCTGGAGGACGAATAGGAGTCGGAGGGCGGATCTGGCGAGGTGAGGGGTCACTGCACGTGGGGAAGTAGGAAGAGAGGACAGCGCAGGGAGAAGAGCGCGGCGTGCCAGGAGAGGAGAGACAGGCACAGGAGAAGACCAGTAGCGGGTCCCGGACAGAGCCGGAACACGCCCAGGAGACAGCTGATGCCGCAGCAAGAAGGCTAGAACACCGGGAGTGGAGAAGCCGGCGGGGAGAGACTTCAGCGCGGGTCAGGAGAGGTGCAGCTGAGTGTGGCAACGCTGCAGCAGCAGCGCCCACACTAGCGTGCCCTCCTGCAGAAGAGTGACCCAGCACCAGCCCTCCAGACGCCGGGGGACCCCACCGCGACGGGCAGGAGCCTGCAACTTGTTTCTGATGTCAGGTATCTTTAGCCCGGGTCGCCCCAGGCCTGCCTCCCCGTCCACTCCCTGCCACCAACGCAGTATACCCTGAAAGACACCCCCCTGTTTGCTCCCCGTGGAGCGCACCTATCCTTGCCTGCACCCCACGGCATGCCACCGCATTTCTCCCCTGGAGTGTCCCTATCTACGCCCATGCCACCCTCAGCACCCCACCAGGAGAATGAGAGGTGACAGCCCCTCCAAATTTAGTAAGTAAATGTTTCTGCCTGGCTTTATAGATACATACTATATTATATATATATTATAATATATGTGTGTATATATATATATATATATATATATATATATATATATATATATATATATATGTGTGTTCTAGTTCAGCCTGGCACTCCTTGGACTTCTGCCGTGGGTGCCTCCTGGCAAAATAACATACATGCCGCATATATGTGTGTGTGTATGTTAGTGTGTGTGTATATATATATATATATATATATATATATATATATAATCGAGCACATATACAGATTTTAATTTTGTTGTATGTAGGGGGGCCCCAAGCTGACCTTTCGCACCAGGGCCCATGAACCCTTAGCTACGCCCCTGACCAGCAGTGTCAAAATTGAAACAGGATATGGTTTGTCACGTTGTGGTGCACAAGAAGGGAAATTAAACAACTAAAATATACCTTTTATTAGGTTTACATTAAAACTGTGAAATATAACAAACTACATGTAACATGAAACAAAGACAAGGGGAGTATAGTGCATGTTAAAAATGCACGTGCAGTGTTTCCATGCGCTAGTTCCCTTATTTATAGGATCTCTTTGGTCAATATGAGATGCTATATATCAGTCCCTTTAATTATTATGGCTAAATTGCCTATAAAAATAGATATGAGGCAGAGGGTGAGATTTAATAGGATGAGAGATTCAGAAAGTGAGAGATTTGGTAAGAAATCTCCAGATTTTTTTTAAAGCGGCAATTATTTACATTGCAACACCAGTTTGATGTTGCAATGTAAATAATTGCCGCTTTAAAAAAACTGGAGATTTCTTACAAAATCCCTCGCTTTCTGAATCTCTCATCCTAATAAGTCTCACCCAATGTGTGCTCGTAAATTTTTATTGTCAAGGATCTGGTCTGTGTGTACGTGTGGATGAATCCTACAGACACACCAATCTAGCCTGTATTTGGATTCCAAAAGAAAAAAAAAAGGGGAAGCAGGTCAGCCAAAGATACGTGTAATTTTACTGTTTGATGCTTGATCAACACATCCCAGTAAGTAGATTTGTATCAAATGTCATCAGTATGAGGCCATGTCCCCAATTATATACATATAGTATTATTAGTATTATTAGTATTTATTTATTAACAGTTTCTTATATAGCGCACACATATTCCGCAGTGCTTTACAGAGAATAATTGAACATTCACATCAGTCCCTGCCCCAGTGGAGCTTACAATCTATATTCCCTGTCACATGTACATGCAAACACAGACATTCTAGGGTTAATTTTAGGTTGGGAGCCAATTGACCTACCAGTATATTTTTGGCATGTGGGAGGAACCCGGAGTACCCGGAGGAAACCTGCGCAAGCACGGGGAGAATATACAAACTCCGCACAGTTAGGGCCATGGTGGGAATCGAACCCATGATCTCAGTGCTGTGAGGCAGTAATGTTAACCATTACACCATCCATACTGCTCGTACAGCAGAGCAATACAGTGGTTGTAACGATTGGCATTTGCAGAAATTATTACTATTGAAAAAAAAAAACCCTGAGCACGCACTGTATTAATATATCTCTTATGTTGCAACACATTGAAGCATAAATGTGCAAACCAACTCTGTTAGATCTTGAAGAAATAAAGCGCATGTGATGTGATTTATGTAAGGCGACTGCAACACATGCATTTTTAACAAGCACTATACTCACCTTGTCTTTGTTTCATGTTACATGTAGTTTGTTATATTTCACAGTTGTAATGTAAACCTAATAAATATATACGTATAGGTACTTATGTATTATCTGGGCGCCCGATTTTTTCATTGCATGCCACTAGTTAAGGCATGCGATGCAATGCGATTTTTCATTGTAAAGACCGGATTTTGAATTGTATAGTCAACCATGGGTGATTTCATACCCCCACTATCCAACTACGCATGGAGCTGATTTTATATAGTGTGGCGAGCTCAGCGAGCCACTGAGCTGGAAGAGTGGCGAGGGGACGTGGATTACTTTACATGTATTCTGCGTCCCCTTGCGGGGCTCGCTGCGCTCGCCACACTATATAACATCAACTCCATGCGTAGTTGGATAGTGGGGGTATGAAATCACCCATGGGTGACTATGCAATTAAAAATTGGGTCTTTACAATGAAAAATCGCATCGCATGAATTGTATGCCACTATGTTGCATGCGATGCGATTAAAAAATCGGGCACCCAGATATTACACAAGTACCAAGGTATATTTTAGAGTGTTGTTTAATTTCCCTTCTGTTGCACCACAATGTGACAAACCATATCCTGTTTCAATCTTGTTACTATACATTTTTGTCCGTGTTTGCACACCTCTGCACCCCTATTAATACTCATACCCACTACTCATACCCAGCAGATGTATAAATGATCAACCAAACCCCCAAGACCTTATCTAAAGACCAACAGTGTACAGAAATCGACAAAGATCAATATTAATGAACTGAAGGTTGCAATCCATCAAGAAATTACAATACCATATACAAAACCAACTGAACATAGACTGTTTTATATACTTTTAGATTATGTACTAGAATGTTTAATAGGATTTACCATGCTATTATTGTTACACTTTAAATTATTGGAGTTCTTTTTTTTTGCCTTACACTGAATAATATTGTTGGACTGCCCTTGTTTCAAGAATAATGGATAACATGGAGATTTTGGGTGAAATGGTAGTCCCTAGCAATTTCTAAGGTATTATCAGCATTTAACTTTGATGGGAAATATCAGCAAGGTTTAGCACTGGGGAGAAAGTACATAGGTACATAATATTCCTGCATTTATTTGAAGTAACTGACAATATTATTTTTTGACAATATGAAATTTAAGCCAACATGACCAAATCAGAACTTCACATTACATGATATACAGTAATGGTTGGGTTGTAGAATTGCATACGCTGTTAATCACACCTAACAATACTTATCTGAGAATCTAGCTGTGCAAAGAGTACATGCAATTTAACAGGTAAGTGTTTTAGAACTGTTGTGGGCACATTTTTAAGTGTACATTTTCTCTTAGAAATATTCACTTAGAACTCAAGGTCAAAACAAGATGCTACGTATTGGTCCTAAATAATTACTTTCAACCAAGTCTTCCTTTCCAGAAAGACTGTGCGCATCCAGAGGACATGGTGCATTAGCATGACACTGATGTTATCTATATGTCATGGCCTTCTTGGTCTCTAACCCTGAACAATTTTGATCATTTAGGAAATATTCTAGAGCAAGGCTGGGCAACACCGGCCCTCCAGATGGTAATGAACTACACATCCCAGGATGCTTTGCATTAGTTTTTGAATGTGGCCATGCTGAAACTGATGCAAGGCATGCTGGGATGTGTAGTTCATCAACATCTGGAGGGCCGGTGTTGCCCCGCCCTGTTCTAGAGTAAAGTTTTCCACTGTTGGTTGAGTTCCATTTTTGGTAGTGTTTATCACCACTTCACAATTCAATACTGTACTTTATAGGCTCAATTCCAAGGTGTACGTAGTCCCATCATGCCTTGCCACAGTTTTGCTATTAGGGAATGCTAAAATGATTGCAAGGCATGCTGGGATGTGTAGTTTCACAACATCTGGAGGGCCGCAGTTTGGACATGCCTGCTGGATGTAGACACACCTGTATTATAGTATTATTTATTTTCTTGAACTTTTTTCAAACATTCTAGTCACCTTTGCAGGATCAGTACTTATATTTATATTTATGTGCATACAGAAGGGTACAGCTTGTGGAGTCACAGTGCTTGTTATAGTGTTATGATCTATAAAGGTATGTGTCTTTTTGCTTTTTATTTGAACCTGATGAAAATGTATACCATAAATTGAAATGTTGTTAACTGGCTTTCCTTCAAGGATTTACTTATTGGCTATGAGTGCTCCACCACCCTGTAGATATATATTTTCTACAGGGTGGTGGAGCACTTATAGCATATATATATCTATATATAGATATCTATCTATATATATATATATATATATATATATATATATATATATATAGATATGTATATATCTATATCTATATATATATATATATATATATATATATATATAGATATGTATATATCTATATATATATATATGCAAAGAAAGGAGAAGCGCACCATGAGCAAAGTAAAACACAGTTCCTTTACTGACAATATATGCTCACATACATGTGGGTTAGGGTATAACAGCTTGCCAAGCTTGTGATGTGATGTAGGAATGGCCGAGTTCACAGGACACGGTCGAAGGTACTCGGTCTCAGACAGCCTCTCACGCTGAAATAACGCCGGTCTTCACGCTCCGTCTCCATCTCCAGACACTCACACAGGGTGACGTTATTGCGTCCACCGTATAGGCCACGCCCAATGCGTTTCGACAGAGGTCTTCCCTGATGAAGACCTCTGTCGAAACGCGTTGGGCGTGGCCTATACGGTGGACGCAATAATGTCACCCTGTGTGAGTGTCTGGAGACGGAGATCGAGACAGAGCGTGGAGATCGGCGTTATTTCAGCGTGAGAGGCTGTCTGAGACCAATTACCTTTGACCGTGTCCTGTGAACTCGTCCGTTGAAAAATGTTGTAATAACATTTGAAACGTTGGATCACCTGACCGTTTGAGCATTGTCATTTTTTCTGGAGTGCCACCCGTCTGCCTGTTGTTATATATTGGAGTGGGTCTCATCCCCCTTTCCTGGGAGGGCACCCGATTTACTTGTTTGCTGCTGCATGGAGTGCCGGCCACCCTCTGGACCCACTATATATATATATATATATATATATATATATATACACAAGTCTGTCTCGGCCTGGCACTCCCTTATTCTTGGCAGCAACCTGGGTGCCTTCTGGTTCAGTAGGTAGGTAGAAGATGAAGCAGGCAGCGGCACTCCATAGGTTGTAGGTGTGGGTGAGTAACCACCCACACCTTGACAAAGGGGCGTGCCAGCCCCGAAACGTTGGCTTTTGGCTTTTTGTGATTAATACACGATTTGAAAAAACCTATGGAGTGCCGCTGCCTGCTTCATCTTCTACCTATATATAAATATATATATATATATATATATATACATCTATCTATCCAGTATTATTAGTATATTTGATAATAGAACAACATAGAGGCACAGTACACAAGTCCAGTCCGCTTTCAGTTTGGTTTAACACTTTATTTTTTATATGTGGATTTTTTTGCATATTGTTTATCACATATCTTGCAGTGACAGCGGCATGAATTGTTTTTTAATAGCACTCATTTTTACAATATTCTGATCTATTTTATTTTTTACCTTTTTTTCTTTAAGTCAAACTTTATTGACACACACATATGCAGTCACAGTTGACAAGTTGCCATGGCAACCTTAGCTCCGACGGTGAGATCATCAGAGTTCGCCCAGAGTGGGTGTCTACCAATGGCCGCTGTCCCTACACAGATTGGTGATACAGCCTTACTTATAGAGGTGAGTGTTCACAGATGTCTTTATGTAAGCTGTTTTGCCAAAAGCCTAATAAAAGGCTGAAACGTTAACCGAGAATTTCGGCTATGTGGAGTTATTTATTCTAGTCCCAAGTGCCACGTCCCCCCACACACTATATATATATATATATATATATATATATATATATATATACTTTGTGGTGGTGCCTGATGATAATGCAATAGCATTGAAACGTTGCTGATTCAAATAAATTCGTTTTTTGGACACTGAATACAGTCTGGAGTGCTTCGTCCATCCCCCCACAAAGTCTATATATATATATATATATATATATATATATATATATATATATATATAGTCTCTCTCCAATTGCATAGGGCATGCAAAAGATAGGACCAGCACATCAAGTAAGCGTAATAATGTGGCAGTTTTAATGACAATAAGTAAACATGGTACTCATCTGTTCAGACAGGCAAAGGCAGCTTAATCCACATGGAAGCAGCATAACAACATAGCCAAAGAGCCAAGCATGTCCCCTGATGGGCCGTTTCGGCACTCATGCGCCTTTCTCAAAGTGTAACCACAACTGCAAGGGTCTAGATGGTACATATAAGGCAGTGGACTGTACCAATACTCACCTATGACAGGTACACACCTCCCCTAGGAGGACTCATTTCACCCCCACCGGAAGTAGGCCTTATCCACTTCCCTATATAAGGAGAGTACCTTAGTCTCCTTATTCATTGTACACCTGCAGTGGAGCAAAATTGTGTGTCCTGAGTGGTAAGTGTGAGAGTGCAGGGTGCACATATGTTTATATATATATATATATATGTATTTTAATATATTTTGTATGTATAGTGCATTTTTGTATCCACTACTACTCTGGTTACACTATATGACATTTGTTAAAACCCTTCTGTGATATTTAATAGATTTCTGTTTCACAATTGATTCTTGGTGGGGACATATGTCCCTTTGATGTCCCTTATTGGTTTTTTACATTCTATTCCAGTAGGATCTCATTCTCACTGCTGGAAAATTCCTGTTTTAAAAATACCCACCCTATAGTGGGCTCATCTTACTCCGTTGATACGGTATGTGTACACCTGTTAAACAGGTCCCCCTCCCTTTTTTGGATTCTATATATGACCTGGGTTGTTACATTATATCCTGGGTTATTGATGATTATGCTAATGTCTCTAGGTGTTATCACTTATTCGTGTTTTTGTGGGCCGTTGAATGACTTTTCTTGGAATACTATTTTCTGCCACTGTTTATTGGTAGGTACATATATTTGGATCCTCTTCTTTTATTGCCTGTTCAGCTCCTTCTGATTACCTTCCTTACTTTTTTTTGTATTGAATATGGGCCTCAAGTTGTAATTGAGTGAATTTTATGTACATTTACAGAATTTTATACAAATTGTTCTATGTAAGGATTGCCCTTCCGTATCAATTATTTTATGAGTGGGTATGTATTTCACTCTTTGATTTTATTGATTTATTATTTTTCATTTCTGGAATTCTTTGAATACTTATAGTTTTCCCATGTTCTCTTCTGTACCACTTTTAGCATTGCCCCTGATGAAGTTGTGTTGACGAAACGCGTTGGGATCTTTTAATAAAGAAAGATTGTTCGTATGAAGTCTACGTTTTATTGAGGAACAACATCTGAATTATACTCCAGAATAATTGTGATTGTAATATCATTGTGATTGTATGTAATTGCTAGGTGGGGCTATTTGAGCGCACTCTGAACAACCCCTTTTTTCCCATACTATCTTGAGTCTCTCACTAACAGGAGAGATGTTTTAGAGTTGCTGCTCACGAAATAGCGCAATACCCGGACTATTGCTATTTGTAATATATATATACATATATATATAGAACCAGGGGGGTGTCCGGCACTCCTCGCACTCAGGATGTAACTGCCCGGGTGCCTTCCTAGGTAGAAAGATTCTACCATATGTAAAGCGAATAAACACAGGCGTCACTCCGGGGCTTCAGTGAAAAAACTTTACTGTGTGGCGGTCAACGCCGTTTCGGGTTTCCCCGTCGTCAGGACCAAAATTCACAAAACCACAAAAAATTTTGGTCCTGACGACGGGGAAACCTGAAACGGCGTTGACCGCCACACAGTAAAGTTTTTTCACTG
Organism: Crinia signifera; assembly: GCF_055691185.1. NCBI lineage: Eukaryota > Metazoa > Chordata > Amphibia > Anura > Myobatrachidae > Crinia > Crinia signifera. The sequence continues at coordinate 98,453,809 of NC_139221.1, read as the reverse complement.
AAGCCCCGGAGTGACGCCTGTGTTTATTCGCTTTACATATATATATATATATATATATATATATATATATATATATATATATAAGGCAGCAGGGTACAGTCAAATATCAGCAACAGTAATAGGTGTACCTATTACTGTTGCTGATATTTGACTGTACCCTGCTGCCTTGAGAATGGTCCTGAGGGACCGAAACGTTGGTAAGCTTGTACATCATTAAACCATTGGGACTTTGAACCTAAGTAACACTATTCCAAAGTCTGGTGAGTGCTGTTTTCCCCACTTGGGGAGTTTTTTGTATATATATATGATTGAGGTATTGTTACTAGGAGGGTCAAAGGTGGAGCGCACTTTAAATGGGTTGATGTTAGTTCCCTGTGTATCAGTTTTCTGTTTAGAGAAATGGTCTTTCAACCTCAATTGTCTATGGAACCTGTACAATTCAGTTTCGCAGTCAAATACATTCTGTTTGAAGGTTGGGACAAATGTAAGTCCCCTATTCAAAACCTTCAACTCTGCGGCTGATAAAGGATACTTAGAGAGGTTAAATACCATTATTTCCTCCTCCCCTTCCGGCATTTTGGTTTTTCTGTGTTTGGAACCTCCCCTCATACAGGGTTTTTTCCTCTCTGCCGATTGCGATTATATAGAAAGCCTACGGACAAAAATAGCTTGCTTCTAGCAACTAGCTTTCACGCACAACCACTCAAAGCCGGGCTACCCTATGCCCAATTACTTAGGGCAGTACGGATCACCTCCTGCCAAGAGGAATTGGCTAGTGTCCTTAATCACATGAGCAAGAGCTTCTTGGATAGAGGCTATGCCAAAGAAGACATTGAGCGTGCAAGAGAGAGATGCCTTGCCTTGAAACGAGATGACCTTCTTAGTATGACAACAGAGAAGAAGGATAAGGAGGACAGAATGATGTTCTCAAATACGTATTCGATTACATCTGGCAAATTGCGGTCTGCTATGATGACACATTGGCACATCCTCAGCTCGGACCACGCAGAGAAAAAAAGAAGGAAAAACAGCACTCACCAGTTTTCTCATGAAAAAGTATAAGTCCAGAGTGTCCCAGTACCCCTACCCCTTTATTGGTTTGCTGTTAACTGCTGCTTGTGTTGCCATCCCTTTGACAAAGGTCCGCACCAGGACTGGAGCTTCAGCAGGCTATTGATTGGATTACACTCTGGACTGGTGAGTGCTGTTTTCCCCTCTTTTGGGATTTCTGGGTATGTATATGCATATGTATCTGTATATGTATATATGTGTGTATATATATATATATATATATATATATATATGTATGATCCCCAATATTCCTAAACGCGCTACCAGAAATGCAAATAAAACAAGGAGTACAAGTTAAAACAGTCATGACTTGGCTGCCTGACCACAAAATTCCCAGAGGGTTCAAGGAATAAAGCCCACAAAATGTTTTCCAATAGTGGAAAGGCGCCTATAATACAGAAACACAGTCCATAAGTGATAATATTTTTTCAATGATTCGAGGATTTCATCCAATATTAGTTTTTATTTTGTCCTTCAATGGAGAGTCAATAGTACAATCAGATGCATAAAAAACGCCCCAAAGCGTTTCGTCTTTTAAAAGACTTCATCAGGGGTACCATGATACAATCTACAAATACAAACAATTGCAATAATGTTTATTTATGCAATTGTTTGTATTTGTAGATTGTATCATGGTACCCCTGATGAAGTCTTTTTAAAGACGAAACGCGTTGGTTTGTTTTTTATGCATCTGATTGCATCATTGAAAAAGGATTATCACTTATGGACTGTGTTTCTGTATATAGGCGCCTTTCCACTATTGGAAAACACACACACACACATATATATATATATATATATATATATATATATATATATAGTGTTTCTCAACAGTCTGCTAAGTTTTTACACTGTGGAATCACAGGGCTTTGGACAATGCGCAAAATAAAAAAACATCAAGCAGCACCTAGTTTCCAGTTTTACCAAAAGTCAGACACAGAACATATCCACACAGAATAAAGGTTATTTCAAATGCCTAACTTGTAAAGCTTGTAGAAATAGTAAAAAATCAAATAAACTAGTATACAGCTTTAAATCAAATCAAACCGGCACAGAATACAAAATAAACTATCATCTTTCTTGTGACTCAGAGGGAGTCCTTTATCTTTTGGAGTGCCAGTGTGGACTCCAATATATTGGACAGACTATACGAAGAGCAAAAGTCAGATTTGCTGAACATATTTATAATATACTAAAAGGTTTCAAAACCCACAGTGTCTCAAATCATTTCTTGATGAATCACAATAAAAATCCAGCAGGACTCCAATGTACGGTTATACAGAAAGTAAAAGAAAATCGACGCGGAGGAGATTTGGTGACACAGTTGAGGCGAACTGAGACTAAATGGATATATGATATGAAAACTTTAGAGCTGAGAGGTCTAAACATAGATATCGAATTAAACGCCTTTTTATAACCATTTGAATGAGTGGAACCTACTATTAATTTAATTTTTTCATTTTTTCCCATTTTTAAATCATCAAATAAATGTATTAATTTATACAAGAAATTCATTGAAGGAAAAAAAATGTGTTTCCCACCATTTTTAACACTTCCTGATGACAACTTCCTGTCTTTGTTCAATTAAGTTTTATCTATAAAAGCACAAACCATGCACCAATTTATCAGCCTTAAAAAAGTGCGCTTAGATGCATGAAACGCGTTGGGGACTACAAACTTCATCCACGCAGACCGGCGGCCTGACCCCACTGCCCGCTGCAAAGCTCACGAGTGGCTGCCGTCTGACCTTCCGGCAAACTTCCGGGTATCGGCTTTGACGGAGGATCAAGTGCAGCGGCGGCCACTGACGCGTGGTTCAGCTGTTCTCTGCAACTTGGAAACAAGAACCCCAATCCCCAATTGCCAGCATTCCAACACCCAGGAGACCTCAAACTGAGCGGACACAGGGTAAGATAGGGAAAGTAACCAGTCTACCGAGTTGCACAAAAAACTTGTTCTTAAAACTCTCACTTATTCCCCAAAAGGGTTTAAACATTATTTTTAACCATATTCTTTCTTACAGGTACCACTCATTTTTTTTATAATTATTCAAACACCATTAGTGCTCTTTTTTCTTTATAATTAATTGTTTTTATAAGAGCTGCTTAAAATTGGTTAGCGCAGACCCATATAAACCAACTCTTTGGACAATGTGCACCAAATTGTACAAACAGGAGAACTTAACTATAGATATTTATTTTTATTTTTTGAACTCGCATGGAGTCACAGCGCTGTGAACAAAGTGCACCAAGGTAAATTGCTCCAAACAGAATAAACAATAGGAGAATATATTTATTTTTCACTTCACAGTTCAAATCTCACTGTGACAAATCAAAGGGCTTTTATTTTATTATGTACCTGAATAATAAATGCAGTGCAGTACAGCACACACAGGTTGTGAAATCTTAGAAAAATAATTTATTTTAACTTTTTAAAATAAAATGTAAACTTTTTTTTTAAATTACTTTTTATCTGCCATTCAATTGCCCGATATATTGGGAGCTTTATTGGCAGGTATGTACACCCAATATTTTTTTGAAAAATGTCTTTCATAGATAACATTGTCTGCTAAGCACACCTGTACATAAGCTGTTGAATATATTACTGGACACATCTGGCGGTGTGTACAGGCAGTCCACAAACCACCCGAGCACTTGCTGCAGGGGAAGATGTCACGGCTGGGCAGGCAAATCAAAATGTTCTTCCAGCTGGGTATCCTGACACAGCAAGCAGCCACCCAGTAAGTTTGTATACTCCATCACAACACTATGTGGGTACAGAGGGTGCAGGCCACATCTGGTAGTCACCCACCAAGGCGTGACACCAAAGTGCTGATTCCTCCTCAGTTACAGGACTCGAGTGTGCTCTGTAATATTACATTCATCATTTGGCTACTGTCATAGTATAGGAGCCAGTACTGCAAACTGAATTTTGCCTAGGGGAATCCCTGCACAACTACTAGTGCTTATTTAACAGATAATAATATCTACATAACTAATTACATTCATTTTTTGAGTCTTTAGTTTAAATACTATTTTCTGGTTCTCTATATTGAAAAATAACTAAAACCTTTGTTTGTTTTTGAAAAACTGATTTTGGCCTTTGACAATGATCAATAAATATTAACGTTTTTGAAGGGCCATATAAGGAGAAGCGTGTTTTAGTAAGTAAGGGAGTGGACGAGTGGCAGGGAAAGCAAGGTGAACGTTTTCATCAAGATGTGATGGACTTTGAATGTTGTTATCAGGGGCAATACAATGAGGGTATGATGGGGGAATTATATTTGGGAGCTAATATGAGAAAGTCCACAACAATCAAAGGAAATACGAAAAATATTTATTTCCAAACTTTTATATATATATATATATATATATATATATATATATATATATATATATATATATATATATATATATATATATATATATATTATGTTACAGTAATTGTTTTTTTTTTAAATTGTAAGAAAAGTAATTCAAATTCCTAATTAAATTTTGTTTTATTTTTACATACAATAGAGGTATTATAATAGGGAAATGTTCTTAAAATACGTAATTTCATTCAGATAGCTACAAAAGCTAACTTTTTCGGGTAAAACTATTTTTTATTTAATTAGAAATGTGGTCGTGTTGACCAGAGTTATGGGTGAAGTCTAGGTACATAAATGTGTAACAGGTGAGGAGCATATATTTACAGTCAGTTTCCTATTAGGTAGGTAAAATCAGAGCATTTCAGAGGTTTTAATGAAGACAAATTTCACCCGAAGGCTCTATAGATTTGTTATTTATCCTCTGGTGGGGGCACATCAAGGACTACTAACTTTGACCATTATCCTTGCCACAACTATATGGAAAGAACCAAAAAGCTTATAAAACAATCCACATTTAATATTAAAAGCATGCTAATATACATATATTTCTGTAATAAAATGAAGAAACAACTTGTCACACATACCATCTGGCGATTGTTTATCTGACGCATCCAATTATTGGTCTTATTCTCTGGGAGATAAGCAGATCCGGCTCTACAGACTTCAGAATATAAATGTTAGACGTAATATTTGGATTTAGAATTTCTGCCTCATTTGTTTTGCTGGTCTCCAGGTATATTATCCAATGTTAATTTAATGAATAAATATACCATTCCCTCCAATGTCTGGTGTTCTGCTGTGTATCAATATGTCATATTGTTAAACAGAATTGTTACTCAATGCCTTACACCTATTAAAATTCATGAGGGGCCTGGGGATCTTCTTTTATGTTTTATTCGCTGTTCTGCAAGTTGTGTATGATGCAAACCATGTTCCATGACTTATTTTATTCCATACTTACTAAACATCTAGATGTGTGTGCTGAAGTCTAATATTAGTATATTACATGTTATTGGCAAGAACTGATTTTGTAACAAAAACTGACAAATTATTTCAAATAATTAGTGTTTTCACATAGAACCTTTCCTTTTTAATTGTGTGTACCCATATGTCAAATTTCTATAGACCTGCCAGTTTTTCAGTGTCTCCTCCTGACTTTGCAAAAAGAACAGAAGTGGAATTGAATCATGCTGGCACCTAAATCCAATATAGACTCACGCTCTGTGGAATTTGTTAATGTTCCTTTTTTATCAGCATAAAATGAACATTTCATATTGTAATGCCATAGTACTGTATGTTGTTTAGATCACTATGAAGATCTTTTACTAGAGAGGAGAAAGATTGTAGCAACATCTTTAATAAGTAAAATTTGCAGTGGAAAGGCTATTTTGCAGTTTTGCAAAGTTACAAAATGGTGATGCTAGCAGCACATTAGCATACTCACATAAGAATTATATAAGGGCTGCACACAGGACCCTGGGTCCAGGGGGCCAATACCAGTAACACTCTGAACCCATATATTATACTTACCCCTACAGAGTCAAGCAGTAGTCTCCCAGCACTGCCTATAGAAATCACAACCATTTCTTAGTTATTTGTGCATGCGTACTGGAGATGTCCCTGGTAACAAGGTGTGGACACCATGTTCCCAGAGACCTGAACATGCTCAGTAGGCTCTAGCATAATGGCAAAGACTATTTGCTGTCAGCAATGGGGGCCAGCAATGGGGGGTGCATGCAGGCTCTCTCCTCTCTGAAAACACCCCTGCTTACTTATTCTGTGCAATATGAATATTCCTATCTCATATGATGTTTAGTCTATAAACAAAGATGGAGTGATGTCAGTGAATTCATTCTGCTCAGAGACTGTAGAAAAAAGGGCAACTAAAATGGTGCATGGCCTATGTCACAGAACTTACCAGGAAAGACTAAAATATTTTAATATGTATAGTTCAGAGCATAAAAGGGAAAGGGGGGAAATGATAGAAACTTTTAAATATATGAAGGGTTTTAACAAGGTACAGGTGGGAGACATTCTTCACAGGAAGAGGAGCACCAGAACACGTGGACATGAAACTAGAGAAAGGAAGATTCGGGGGAAATTTGAGGAAGAATTAATTCATTAGTAGATAAGTGGAATTGCCTCCCATCAGAGGAGGAAGAGGCACATACAGTAGAACAATTTACACATGCTTGGGATAGGCATATTGATATCCTTGCAAAAAAATAAGGATTAAATATGGTTTGAGGTAACATGTTTAAAAAAAGGCAGACTAGATGGGCCAAGTGGTTCTTATCTGCAGTCAAATTCTATGTTTCTATGCTATTTGGGATAGAAACCATTGCAAAAATTATATTTACAACTGGTGAGATTTATGAAATGCGTTAGATTGGTGCACCAGAAATAATATTACTAATTATTTCCTTTCCCCCCATGGCTAGAAAAACACAAAAAAACGCAGTTTTTTGGTAACTTTGTGATTATTGCTCTGTATTGTTGACTTGTTGGTAGAGTCAGACACTGGTCTATTTGGGTGTCATAAATATATACATTATAGAATACACATGTAAAAAAATGCATTAATAATTACATTTTTATATATTTTAGCTCTATAGTCCCTTATGCTAGGTAATGGTAGCAGAAGTGCATTAGTAAGATATACTTACTGGAAGGTATATCTCTTGTAACTAGTAGAGTCATGTGGTAGATAATGATGAGAATGGTGACAATGACAACACCGACACACTCTAACTGCTTCTTATTGGTTTGTATATTTGATCTTGGTGCTCATTTATTCATACAGTAATCATATCTATACTACTGTTATCCTTGATGATTATATTGTGCTTGTGAGACAATGCTTATGAGACAATATGTAAGGAAGAATAATGCATGCAGATATCAAACAAACAAAGGGCACATGGAGGCCTTGCTTATGAGAGAGTTTGCCTTTCAATTGTAAGTACACAACTGAACTCAGTGTAGCATATGTCCTAAACCTTGGCTGGAGATAATGTAGACAGATATAAAGCACCAGCCAATCGGCTCCTAACTACCATGTTACAGAATGTAGGTCTAATTCAGACCTGATTGCATTGCTGCATATTAGCAGCCTAGGTACTTATCGATAGACTGTGCATGCATAAGGCCCATAGTGCACATGTGCAATGCTGTCCGGCGATGAAATCCTTCAACTTTTGTGATGGCTGGCTGTTGCCAAAGTGATTGACAGAAAACTGGCGTTTAGGGGTGTTAACTTGCTGTTTTCTTTGAGTGTCAGTGAAAACGCAGGTGTTTTTAGGGAAGTTGTGTGGAGTCAGCTCATGTCCTGATCAGTCTATTTCTATCGCAGTCACCAAGTAAGTCCTGAGCTAGGCACAGAATGCACACACCGGAAAAATAATTTGATGGTGAGCTGCTTCCACAAGATTTGAAACTTCCTCGCTGTCTTATTTCACATCCAAGATTGACTCCATATGTCAAGACATTGTATCCCACCAGAACGCCAGCAACCAGCAACCTCCTATCCCTTACCACCCCTCCCATTCCCTCTCACCAACTCTGAAATTTTTCTCCCATATTTCTGGTGCGGAAGTTATGGCCCTCATCCATTCCTCCCCCACCACCACTTCCCTTCTTGACCCTATCCCCTCATACCTCCTCCGCTACCTCTCTCCTTCTGCCTGTTCCCATCTTGCCCACCTTCTCAATCTCTCCCTCATCAGGCACTGTCCCCTCTGTCTGCCTTCAAGCATGCTATTGTCTCCCCTATTCTTAAAAAACCTACCCTTGATCCTAACACCCTCTCCAACTACCGACCCATCTTTCTCCTCCCTTTTACCTCCAAACTCCTTGAGCGTGTTGTCTACAACCGCCTCACTGACTTTCTCTCCTCCCACTCTCTGCTTGACCCATTCCAATCTGGCTTCCATTCTCTCCACTCCAGTCCACTGAAACTGCCCTAACTAAAGTCTGAAATGATCTTCATGCTGCCAAATCTAAGGGCCACTACTCTCTGCTTATTATTTTTGACCTCTCTGCTGCATTTGACACTGTGGACCACCCTCTCCTTCTCCGAATCCTTCACTCCCTTGGTCTGCATGATACTGCTCTCTCCTGGCTGTCCTCCTACCTCTCTGATCCTTCCTTCTCTGTATCCTCTCATAACACTACTTCCCCCCACTTCCACTAACCATTGGTGTCCCACAAGCTTCTGTTCTTGGTCCTCTCCATTTCTCTCTCTATATCTTTTGACTTCCAATATCATCTCTATGCTGATGATACTTACATCTACCTTTCATCCCCTGACCTTTCCCACTCTCCACTTCTATACAGAACTTCAAACGGGCTTTTAAGACCCACTTCTTCACCAAACCCAGCAAACTGTCCTCCTAACCTTCTGTTCCTTGCCCTGTCTACCCCTCCAGTTTCACCCCGGTCTGTCTGCCCCCCCTCTTTAGAATGTAAGCTCTCATGAGCAGGAACCTCTTACCTCATGTGCTTATCCTTTCTTACTTCAGTAGTCTTCGACTGCACCAAAGCATGCATTCTGCTACCACCTGGACACTTATGTTGCAGTAATCTGCTGATGTTCCTATAATCATTTACCCTGTATTTGTCCTGTATTGTTCTCAACTGTAAGTCACTGTTTTTCTGTTTGATTATGTGTACTCTGTAACCGGGCGCTGTGGAACCCTTGTGGTGCCATATAAATAAAGGTTAATAATAATAATAATAACTAATTGCAGGCCTGTGATATTTTTGCAAGCCATACTAAGCAATTTGCAAGCTTGCATGGGGCAGGTCTTCACTCTGGCGAGACAGTGTATAACTGATCACTGGGCTCTGGAAATTAGCAGCCATATGATGCGGTCTGAATTAGGCCTTGTGTTTGAAAAATGACAGTTAGGGGCTGGTTGGTAGGCCCTTTACCACTGTCAAAGACTTAGGACATAGACCCCTAAATCACGTATCACATTTCTGAGTGCAAGTAGAACGTTGGGGATGGAAGAGTTAAGAATAGTGAAAAGAGAGAAAGCTGGGGTAGGAGCTCAGCATTAGAATGGGCTGAAATGGGAGTAAGTTTGGTTGCTTCTGCTGGCATTTACATGCCATTGCATCAGCAACCCCCCAATTGGATTCCCACCATAGTTTTTACAAAGTCCTAAATATAGATAGACAACAAACTTTTTATCTCTCTTGTAGATATACAGTAGTTTCTGAATTGTCTCTACCTGTAACGTAATAAATCATGTTCTGGGCAAATGCAATGCAGAAACTCCAGTATTTCACAGACTGCAGTGAAACAGACTAGAGAATAAATAAAGACGAGCCTGGGTCAGCACCTGGAGAGTTGTTTTGTGTTTACTCTAAAGAAATAGACGTCTTCGAGAAAAGACTGAAACCTTCAGGAAAAAGGAACAATCTTTCTTCACACCATTATTGTCAATTGGACTGAATTAATAACAAGGTGTTGTGCATTAATAATAATATGCAGCAAATAGCACAGCTGCTTTTAGAAATGAGGAATTGTTCTTGTTATGTACTATTGTAATATTATAACAATATAAAAAAATGTCCCTTTCTTGTTTTTATCTTGAATTAATTTGTTTAGGAGAGGATACATGTTGTTGTTGTTATTATGATTGTGAAGATACGGGATTCTTTAATCACTCAGACACCGAGCAGATGAAACCAGAAGGACGGTTTATTTTCCACAGCACGCACAAATAGACAATAAACAGTGGCAAAGGTAAATTGCAGAGTAGAAAGATATTCAGGTAGCAGGCCCAAACAGACAGTCCTTGTATAGTCACAGTCCCAGATCAGTTCCACAGGGCAAACTATCACTTGTCCACACAGCTGTGATAGCAGAAAACTGTATAAGTCCACAAAACACTGGCAACTCCACAGAAGCGAGGATGAGGCGTTCCACAAGACACAGGTAGAGCATACCTCTGAACCTTAAGACTGCGACTAACCTCCTTCCTCCTCTCTTCTCCTTCAGCTCTCATTCACATCTCTCCCCTCTCTTCCTGCACACACCAACTTACATCCCAAAGGCACCCCTCTCCCCCTCCCTCAGGAATTCTTAACCCTTCCTATGCTGGGTGCAGTTGTATGAATGTAACAGGGTCTCCTAGTACCTGTCCAGGGGCTGATTAACTCACTCCGTTCATCTGGCTTTGAAGCTTGTGTATGTGAGGGATTTCACACCTTCATGTGAACAGATCTCTTCTCTGGAGACTGACCCTGGTGTTATCCATCCTTAGCCTCTTGTTATTTGGGGGGGGGGGGGGGGAAGTGTATGTCTCTGCCACTACCTGTTGTCTCTGTTACTAAACAGCCTATAAAGAGGTCCTTTGATCCCTGAACCAAAAACTATACACAAACTGAACAGATTCTAATCTAAGCATTTGGTCGCTTCTAGCCGGACCATTTGTCTCCACATACACAGTTACAATATTTAAGTAATACGCATTTGGGGCTTACATGAATAAAGTCCTGGGAAATACAGACATACATAGGGAACAATAGGGCTAAAATGTACATTAATTACTGTGGAGTAGAGGATGTCACAATTCACTTTTATCGCCAATGCCCATCCTTCACATTTCCTCCCCCACATTTTAGTCCATGTTCCTGGTGTCCTGGGTAATGGCAAGGGCTGGTCTCCTGGTGTTAGGTGGCACTGGGTCTGGTTCCTGCTGACGGGATAGGCCATCCGCGTTTCCATGATCTTTACCCTTTTTGTGCGAAATAGAGAAGTTGTACAGTTGTAGGGCTAAGCTCCACCTCAGTAACCGTCCATTGTCTCCGGCTGTACGTTGTAGAAAACTAAGGGGGTTATGATCTGTTACCACTGAAAACTCACGCCCATACACATAGGGCTGCAACTTCTTTAGTGCCCAGACGATGGCTAGGCACTCCTTTTCAATGGTGGCGTAGGCTATCTCGCGGGCAACTAGTTTTCGGGAAATAAAGGCAACTGGGTGCTCACACCCATCCTCCCCTATTTGACTTAGCACAGCTCCTATTCCACAAGCTGAAGCATCTGTTTGCACAATGAACCGCCGGCGGAAGTCAGGGGCGGCTAACACTGGGGACCGGGACAAGATGTCCTTAAGCTGGGAGAAAGCCTGCTCGCAGTCAGGGGTCCAGTCAATGTTTCGGGTGTACTTCTTGGTCGTTAGGTCAGTCAGTGGTTTGGCAATGGTGCTGTACTGAGGAACAAATTTACGATAGTACCCCGCTGTGCCCAGGAAGGCACGTACCTGTTTTTGGTTAGTGGGGTGAGGCCACTTCAGAATGGCCTCAATTTTTGCTGGTTCTGGACGAATACGGCCTCCCCCAACCCTGTGGCCAAGGTACAGCACCTCTGCCATCCCCATCTGACACTTATCCGGTCTGATTGTCAACCCTGCCTGGCTAATCTCTGCTAAAACCTGGGCTACATGCTGCAGATGATCCTCCCAGGTCTCACTAAAAATTGCTATATCATCCAGGTAGGCCTGGGCAAACTCCTGACACCCTGTCAGTATGCGATCTACTGTACGCTGGAAGGTGGCAGGGGCATTCTTCATCCCAAAGGGCATGTCAGTAAATTCAAAAAGCCCAAATGGGGTATTGAACGCTGACCTCTCCTGTGCCTCTCTGGTAAGGGGTATCTGCCAGTACCCCTTGCTAAGGTCCAGGGTGGACACATAGCGAGCCATCCCCAACCTGTCTAACAGCTCATCTACCCGGGGCATGGGGTATGCGTCTGTCACTGTCACCTCATTCAGCTTCCTATAGTCCACGCAGAAGCGTGTACTCCCATCCTTTTTGGGCACTAAGACCACGCTGGAGGCCCAGGGACTATTTGATGGCACAATGACCCCAAGCGCCAGCATTTCGTCTACCTCTTTTTTCATCATATTGAGCACCTCGGGATTCAGCCGATATGCTGGTTGCCTAATGGGCCGAGTTGCTCCGGTGTCGACATGATGGGCTGCTACATGAGTGCGTCCCGGCCTGCTAGTGAACTGAGGCCCCACTAGCTCCAAAACCTCCCTCATTTGTCGGGTCTGGGTTTCAGTTAACTGTGTGCCTATGGGCACGGCCTCCACCCCCACATCCTTCTTGGTTGCTGCCAGAATGTCAGGGATAGGGTCAGTCTCTGGGTCATCCATTGGTGGGCAGCAGATTGCCACAGCCCCTATTTCCCTGGTGACATATTTTTTTAATCTATTTATGTGGTAGGTGCCCACCCGCTTCCCGGTTTGATCTAGGGCAATGATATAATCTACCTGCCCCTGTCGGTCCACTACAGTATATGGCCCTGCCCAGGTCGCCTGTAACTTGTGCTTTCGTACAGGTACCAGTACCATCACTTTCTGACCCACTTCCAACTCCCGTTCACGTGCATGCTGGTTGTAATACTTGCACTGCCTTCCCTGTGCCTCCAGCATATGGTCATGCGCAAGCTGCATTAGCCTTTGCAGTCTCTCCCTCATTTGGGCCACATATTCTAAGACCGGAACCTCCGGTTCCTGGAATGATCCTTCCCAGCTTTCCCTGACTAAGTCGAGAGGACCCCGGACCCTTCTGGCATATAGTAACTCGAAAGGGGAGAACCCGGTAGAATCTTGCCTTACTTCGCGGTATGCGAATAGCAGCTGTTGCAAGGATTTCTCCCAGTCTCCCCCCTCTGATTCAGCATATGCCCGTAGCAACTGCTTAAGGGTCGCATTAAATCGCTCACACAATCCGTTTGTTTGGGGGTGATAGGCAGTGGTGCGAAAGGGATGGACCCCAAATTTGGCCCATATGGTCTGCAGTAAGTCCCCTTGAAATTGCGCACCTTGGTCGGTGACCACTTCTTCGGGAAATCCCACACGACTAAAGATATCCATGAGAGCCTGGGCAATATGCTCAGCATCTATGGATGCCAGCGCCACCGCCTCTGGGTACCTAGTCGCATAGTCAACCACAGTCAGTATGTATTTCTTTCCTGTTCTGCTCGGTTTCTTAAAAGGCCCAACAATGTCCATGGCCACTCTCTTGAATGGCTCACTGATCACAGGCATGGGTTGTAGGGGGACACGACGTGGGGGTCCCCCGAGGCGTTGACAGACCCCACATGACTCTCTATACTGTCTTACCTCCTGGTTTATCCCTGGCCAGAAGAAGTGCCGCAGCAGTCGGGCCCGGGTTTTACGAATCCCTAAATGGCCTGCTGAGGGGATGTCATGGGCAAGTGCTAGCAATCGCGCACGGTACTGCTGGGGAACAATTAACTGTTTCCTAGGGACTTCGGGCTCTAATGGGTCTGCTTTTGCTGGCACCCTGTACAGTCTCCCCTCCTCCCACTGAATGCGATCCTCCTGAGTTCCCCAATCACTCCGTCCTGCTGCCCTGCGGAGGCTAGCTAGGGACGGATCTGTTTGTTGGGCTTCCCTAAATTCCACTCTATCTACCTCCCCCAGATTCACGTCACAGTCAAGCAAGTCTGGTACCATGTTACTCACCGGCGGTGGCTCAGGGGCTGTAGCAGTAATTCCTGGTGCTGGCGGGAGAGGGCCCTCAGGTGCTATCTCTCCAGCCTGTGACTGGCTCCGGGTGATAGCTCCCACGAAACAACTGGCCAATCCACCACCCAAATCATTTCCTAGAATAACATGGGTGGGGAGCCCTTCCAGAAGTCCCACGTTCACTTCCCCAGAGTCCTGACCCCAATCCAAGTGTACCCGGGCCATGGGGATGACAGTGATCTGCCCCCCTGCCATGGAGATCTTAATTTTCCGTTGCTTCAGTAGTTGGCAGGGGGGGATTAATTCTGGGCGGATAAGGGTGATGGAGGCACCCGAATCTCTTAACCCCTGCAGTTCCTTCCCATTAACTTTTACAGGCTGTAGATGTGGCTTCATGTTATCCGGGGTGGCTTTTCCAATAGCTGCTACCACCTCCACCTGGTATACTACTTCCTCCGCCTCTGGCGCATCAGGACAGTACTCCCCTCCCCCTCCCCCAAATGATGGTTCCTGGCACACAGCTACTCGAGGCAAGGCATGTCGGGCACCTGGAAATGGTCCTCTTCCCCGGGGGCAATCTCGGCGGACATGACCCACCTTGTCACAGTTGTAGCAGCGACGGGCTCCTGGTAGCTCGGGTCCCCAAGGCCGGGGGTTGGGGGGCTGTGGAGCTGGGCGTTGGGGGGCCGCCGGTAGATCCCGATCTGGCTGGGCCCGTCGGAGATTGGTCTTTTCCTCGATGTTGGCCCCTCTCCACCGAGGCCTGTTAGCTGTGAACTCGTCCGCTAGTTGTGCCGCTTTCTCAGGGGTGGTAGGGGTCCGATCTGCTACCCACTCTCTGATCTCAAGAGGCATCTTGTTCAGCAGCTGCTCCAAGATAAAAGCATTTTTAATATCTTTTACAGTAAGGGCCTGCTTCACGGACAGCCACTTATCACAGTTCCTCCGCAACAGGTTATTAAACTCTGTAAATGAAGAATCGCCTTTTCGGGTTATGGTGCGAAACTTCACACGGTATGATTCAGCAGTCACCGCATATCTAGCAAGCAGGACACTCCGTACCTCCTCATATACCAGCACCTGCTCTGGGCTCAGGGCATGGAATGCTTCCAGAGCCCTTCCTCTCAGACTGGGGAACAGAAATCGAGGCCACTCTGCTGCCTCAATTCCATGCAAAGTCATAACAGATTCAAACATCTGCAAATGGGTATCAATATCCGAACCGGCATCATCAAAAGGTGGGATGTCATTATATCTCAGCCTGGCCACCTGGCTTACTGATGCTGCCGTAGTGGGTATAGAGGACTGCAACCCCAATGCAGCTCCCAAAACTGAGGCTCCTTGTCCCAGAGCTGCCAGCAAGTCCTGCAACTGATCTGCATTTCCAACAGGCAGCGCAGCCCCTGAAGCATTTGTCCTGTTGGCCCCCTGCACCTCGTTCCGCTCTAGGACGGGGTCCTCATCGTCCTCCTGTCCAGGGTGTTCTTGGTCCCATTGTGCCAGCTTTGCCATTAATGCTGCTCTGGTGTCCAATGCCTCAAACTCAATCTGCCTCGTACGGCACAGATCCTGCAGTTGATCCTTTTTGCTGTATCGGTAGCATAGTGGTGCTGGATCCATTCCCTGAGGTGTTTATGACTCGTTGCTCGAAGGTTGGTGTCTGAGTGATCCCGCTGCTGCCGCCAAATGTGAAGATACGGGATTCTTTAATCACTCAGACACCGAGCAGATGAAACCAGAAGGACGGTTTATTTTCCACAGCACGCACAAATAGACAATAAACAGTGGCAAAGGTAAATTGCAGAGTAGAAAGATATTCAGGTAGCAGGCCCAAACAGACAGTCCTTGTATAGTCACAGTCCCAGATCAGTTCCACAGGGCAAACTATCACTTGTCCACACAGCTGTGATAGCAGAAAACTGTATAAGTCCACAAAACACTGGCAACTCCACAGAAGCGAGGATGAGGCGTTCCACAAGACACAGGTAGAGCATACCTCTGAACCTTAAGACTGCGACTAACCTCCTTCCTCCTCTCTTCTCCTTCAGCTCTCATTCACATCTCTCCCCTCTCTTCCTGCACACACCAACTTACATCCCAAAGGCACCCCTCTCCCCCTCCCTCAGGAATTCTTAACCCTTCCTATGCTGGGTGCAGTTGTATGAATGTAACAGGGTCTCCTAGTACCTGTCCAGGGGCTGATTAACTCACTCCGTTCATCTGGCTTTGAAGCTTGTGTATGTGAGGGATTTCACACCTTCATGTGAACAGATCTCTTCTCTGGAGACTGACCCTGGTGTTATCCATCCTTAGCCTCTTGTTATTTGGGGGGGGGGGGGAAGTGTATGTCTCTGCCACTACCTGTTGTCTCTGTTACTAAACAGCCTATAAAGAGGTCCTTTGATCCCTGAACCAAAAACTATACACAAACTGAACAGATTCTAATCTAAGCATTTGGTCGCTTCTAGCCGGACCATTTGTCTCCACATACACAGTTACAATATTTAAGTAATACGCATTTGGGGCTTACATGAATAAAGTCCTGGGAAATACAGACATACATAGGGAACAATAGGGCTAAAATGTACATTAATTACTGTGGAGTAGAGGATGTCACAATTCACTTTTATCGCCAATGCCCATCCTTCACAATGATCATCACTGGTGGTTTTTACCTATTGGCTGCAGAGCTGCAGCCCATCAAGGTAAAATCTGCTACTGTTCTCTGCCTAAGTGAAGCCAGATGCAGTCTGTGAGACTGCTCTGGCTTCACTCTGACTGGCAGTGACTTCCTATTGGAAGTCCGACCTGCCAGTAACCCAAGGCAATCCCATTGGGAGGCCGCTATGGAAAGCCGTCCACCCCGTCACACTCCTGCTGGTAATACCAGCAGATGAGTGGTCAGGCTGTATCAGCACTCACCACTCATCACTGCCCTGTACACATTGGAGGTCATTCTGGTTGACACACAAAGTTGTAAAATTCACAGCTTTGCATGTTATTTTAACGCCGCTCACAGAAATGCCCCCCCCCCCCCCACACGCTGAATATGCCCACATGCATGTGAATGGATGTTTAATATAAACATCCATTCACAGCCTTACGTGCAGGGACAAAATCATTCAATAGTTGCCTACCATCAAATGATTTTGCAGGCACTCGCAGATGTCTCTTTGGTGTCTGTGGGTGCCCTGTACGGGAAGCAGGCGGACAACTGACATACACTGAAGTCAGCTGCCCACCCGCACACCTGCGTCACTGGCTCATTTACATGGGAACACCCAGTGTTTTCATGGGCACAGCCCCTCACTGCAACCCCATGTTCCCCACCCACACTGCTACAGATGGAGCCAGCTTCATCATTGCAGGGAATGCGAAACTATCGCCAGCCCCCTTCATCAGGGCTGGATTAACAATGGGCCTGATGGAGCTACAGCTCCAGGCCCACTCTCCAAATACAGGCCCATTTTGTAGCTCAGGGCCTTCCAATGAGCCTGGCTTCGCGCAGCTAGCCCCCGGGAACCGGAGATACCGCCAGCCAAAACCTGGAACATTTTCCCCATAGGATAACATGGGACCCTTTAATTCCAACCCCCACCTGGTTCCAATGGCTGCCAGTTCCCTCTCCGGCATCACAGAAGCTGAGATTGATCTTAGTCAAACCCAAATCACTGGGCCTTTAATCTGATACCAGGCTGGTCCACATAGGTAAATTGGTTCTAGAGATATTGCGGGTAAACTGATTTTTTTCATTTCTGAAATGTAATTTTATGGCTGTTCGTGTTGTTTGAGGACAGATTTCTCAGGAACCAAACGGCGCAGTTTCGCGGGACCAAAATCATACGAAGCCCACATGTAAATGGGTCAGTTGGTTCCGAAGATATAGCTGGTTGTTTAAAGGGGGAGGTTGTTTTCTCTCCCCCTCATACCAGAAAATGCAGTGACTAGGCTGGTGTAAATGGGGAATGTCCCTGCATGATCCTGGGACCATATTCCCGGGTAAATCCCTGCATTTTCTGGTGTGAAAGGGGTATTATTTCAAATATCCTGCAGTGCTCTGAATACAGCCGGGCAGCCCCCTGCTCTCTGCCCTGTTGTCAATGGCTGTCATTTCTGCCCGGCGGCAGCTGTCTCCCAGTTACCACGAGCATGTATTCCCCCTTGGAAATGAGCATGTAATTCCACATGGCAACGAGCATGGAAACCCTGGCAATGAGCTTGGAACCCCTGGCAATGAGCATGTAGGTAAGCAGCACTTTTATATAGCATAATTTTTATTAGGTATCATGGTGTTTGCCATAATACGTAATGGACAATATGGTGTGTGGCTTAGCATGTAATGGGCATTATTGTGTAAATTTTTAATGCACACCTTTGGCGTGCAATGTCCCTGTTTCTGAAGCATATTGTGAATTTTGGCTCAATCCATTTGGTATGGTGTGTATTTGTGCTCAATCCATGTGGCAAAATGTAAATTTTGCCTTAATCTGTGTGGCTTTACGTGATTTTTGACTCAATCTGTGTGCAATAGTGCGATTTTGGCTCAGCCGGTGTGAATTTTGGCTCATTCCTTGTGGCATAATGTGTAAGAGGCAAGTGAGGCAAGTACAGTATAAGGGAGTTACTATTGTGTTGCATGATTTGTATAAGGGGTATATAATGGCAGGTATTCAATGCTGTGGGCGAGCGGCGACAGCAAGCTTTTTTGAGCGAGGGGGAATTGGCGTATGCGGCTCCAGAAGCAACGAGACTCGCGGCTAAATACAGCAAGTTTTCTGCATTAGCCGCGGGTCTCGCTGTTTTGGGGAATTCTCGCCGTTCTGTGATGGCGAGGATTTCCCCAGAACGTTGAATAGAGTGAGCGGCCGGCGCAGGGGTTAAACAACGAGGATCGCTGGTTTTCTGCAATCCTCGCTGTTTAACCCCCTCGCCGGTCTCATTGAATACCTGCCGATGTGGTAAACTTAGGTGACAACATAAAAGGTGCTGAAATGTGGTCTACCAAGTTTCAGCTTTTGGTATTTTTTTATGACTGGAGTGCTGCCTCACCCCGCAAGTATCTTAGGACATCGGAATCCTGCGGGTGCACCTTTGGAGGGCACCCGCTAATATATCTCCCTGCATTTTTCCTATGCCAGCCCCCTGCCTTTTCCAGGCAAATATAATTAGTATAAAGTATTTACACAAATAGAGACACATCCATGAGCAGACCACCCAAACAGAACACTGGTCACGCCTCCCACATTATTAGGTGCTGGGCACAACCCCTATTATTGCGCATAATAAACCATTGATAATTCTCAGCTCCAGTCCCATTTAGACTTTAATCTGGCACTGCCCGTCAGCTCCCACTGCTATGGAGCTCCCCGCCGATGTCCGCTGTCTCCGCCGCCGACAGCGCTTGTCCCCACTGCTGCCCGACCCCCCCCAACCCTGCCCATCTCCCTGAAGCGGAGTCGGGCAGGGACCCACTGCCCAGCCGCCGAGTGACTGGGACGCGAGTGCACGTAAGACGCACACGTGTCCCAGTTTAATGTAGTACCTGCCTGCTAGCACTCACCAGAGGGGATGTTCTGGTGGGCGTTGTGCAAGAACAAGAGGCGCTACATCTGTAGGTGCAAACAGGATGGTGAAAAACAAGCAGTTCACTCTGCCCGCTCGCACCAAGCGGCTGCACGTGCGCAGAAAAATATATGCCCATGCACAGTCACTCACCATCACTCCCCTGCACAAACACACAAGGGAGCGTGGTGATTAGAATCACCCCCGCTGGGCGGCTTTCGAGCTGAAAGCAGCTCAAACAAGTAAACTGAGCTGCTTGCATCTCAAAGTCAACTAGTGTGTATGGGCCATTACATTAAATCACATTGCCCATTACTCAGTTTATTTTTCATTCACAATTTACAGCAATGGTATAATTATTGATTTGATACAACACACTTCAACCTAGAATTATTATTCTGTGCCTTTGTTTCATCATTTACAAAGAAGATTTCTGACTTTTTTTTACATTATTTTGTGCATTCATTATGATTTGTTGATGTATATAGGGGCTCATGTTGGGTTTGATACATTTTGCACCATGTCTTAATCTATATATTCCCATCAGTCAGTGCAAATGCCACAAAACAAGATTTGGAGGAAAAGTGTCAAGTGTCAGCAAAACATATTTTACCTTGCACCTTGTCTATTTTGTGCTTTATAAGAGCCATTCACAATAACAACTACTGCACTTTTTAGATTTTAGTACAGTCATTTATTTCTGAGAATTCCTTCAATGCAAAAGAAATACAACTACCTTCACAAAGCAGCTTATGTTATGTCATGAAAATCTGTGTACAGTGTAAAACACAAATTGTTGTGTCACCACAACAGTATTGTAAAGCTGTTCTCATATGATCATTTACCCTCTTAGATTGCGGGTGGAGATATATTAACGCTCATCGAGAAATAAAGCTGAGATCAAAAAAGTACTAACCCAGTGGTTCCCAAAGCTTTTAAAATTTTGGCACCCCATAGTATCACAATTTTTTACACGTCACCCCGAAGCCAAAAATGTATAATTGAGAAAGTAAGAATGTGCCATGGCACATAGTTTTGGAGCAGGATACAGTCATTGGGTCACCAGCAAGCCCATGTCGACCTTTTGACTGTCGACCTAATGACCCTGATGACCTAACCTAGACTCATGTCGACCTTCCTGCATGTCGACCAGGGGCGGATTAAGGTCTGTGGGAGCCCTGGACAACAAAATTGTGGGGGCCCCCACATACACCCCCCCCCCCCCACAGATACATTCCACCAGAACCAGACCCCACGTCAACCATACCCCTGCCGGGCACCAGACCCCACGTCACCCATACCACACCCGGCGGCCAGGCACCAGATCCCAAGTCACCCATTCCACACCAGCAGCCCGGAACCAGACCCCGCAGACACATCCCCCCTTGGTACCTGGGCAGCACTTGGGGTCCCTGCAGTGGTCTGAGCAGTGAGCACCATGGTCCCTGCAATGTATGGGAACTAGTAGCGGTATTGGCTACTAGTTCCCATCCGCTGTAAGGACCCCGCCGCTGACTTCCCATCTGCGGCAGGGACCCTGTCGCTGACCGCCCAGACCGCTGCAGGGACCCTCTGCCCGTATACGCTGCGCCAGCACACCGATCCCAATGCAGTGCCGGTGTGGGGGCCCCGGGGTGACCGCCCCTGTTGCCCCGTGCTTAATCCGCCACTGATGTCGACCTAAATGCATGACGACCTAATGGTGTCAACCTAATGCCTGTCTAACAACTTGCTGGTGACCAACTGATCCACACCCTTGTGAACCAATGTAATAACCAATAAGCTTTGATAACATCATTTTATACATATTTTATTTGACTAATACAGTAGCTGAACTTTTCAGATATATTTATTAAATGCTTTTGTCATTATAACAGTATGTTGGTAATTTTTTTTTTAAGTGATTTCAATGTATTAAGTTAGTAGACTGAGAATATATAAAAAACATTTAGTGAAGACTCTAACTTAACATCATACTCTGACATTTGGCAAGCCACTTTGGACCTGATGCTGAGTTGGGTGCAGGTTAGTATACACGGAAAAAATAATCATTTACCTGTGTATGCTGATCATCACATGCAATAACCTAAGCTATAGGAAATACAGAATAGTTTTTAAGCTTGTACACTTTTTTTTATATTATTCCATTAGGATTAAAAAATGGATTTAGGTGACTACGATGACATCCAGAGTCACAATGCCCATGATAGGTTGGGTAAGGAAACCGACAATCTTCATCCTGACAGTCAGAAGGTCTACTGCACAAACACTGATGGTTTCCCAGAAAGGATTGTATTTTACCCTCCCCCTAATCCAGACCCAGCCCTCCAACAACCTTAACCACCCCCTCTTGCTTTTTTTCCATAACCCCCCCCCCACTCAGCCTAACTGTAATCTCCACCCCCTGCACCTTAATCCTAAGGATCTCCCTAGTGCCTATCTGTAATGCAAACCCTACTACTTACTTCCGAGTTACATTATGATCCCACTGTTGATCTTCTCACTATCGGCATCCCGACGGTCAGGATTTTGACTGCATTCCCCTATGATGTGGTGAACAGTCAGACTTTGGAATGTGTATCTCAGCTCATTTTTCACTGCGATTTCCTCACCTTCTTTCTTCTCCATCTTTACATAAAATATTGACTGCCTTAGAGTTTGTTTCAGTTTCTTGAAGATATACAGGTACAGTATCCCATATCTGTACATCCAAAAACCGAAATATTCCAAAAACCATGTTTTTTCAGAAAATGTCCCCGCCCCCTGCCCCTTTTTTCATACTTACCATGTCCCCCCGCTTCCACGGTGGTCTTCAGGATCCTCTTCAGCGGCATCTCTGGTCCCAGGGGTGCATTACGCAGGCGTGCCGGTGACGTCACCGGTGCACTTGCAAACTTGCACAATGCACCCCTTGGACCAATGAAGAGTATCCTGAAGGCTGCCATGGACGCCGGGGGACACGTTAAGTATATAAGAAAAATATTCAAAAAAATAGAAAAATCCCTTATCGGAAATGCTTGTGGTTCTGAGCATTTCTGATAAGGGATGCTCAACCTGTACTTAGTTTTCTTCCAGAATGCTTTTGAAAATGAGATAATAATTTACTGGAGTACATGCTTAAATGTTTGCATGCTTAAAATGGTTGGTTAAAAAAAAAACTATGTGGAATTGCTGCTTTAACAATCAGATAACCTATTTGTAATATTGCAAGAATATATCTTTGATTTTAACATGTTCATTTTAAACAAAGCTTTCTATTCTTTGCGAGACATAATGTGTTATGTGCCATTTGGTTTTCTGCTATTTACTTGTAATAAATTGTCAGGATCTCTTGAAAGCTTTATTTGAGAAACAACTATTAGCATAAATAAAGAATTGTATAACTTAGTGGAAAACAGAAATATTCGGCAGTGAAAGTTTTTTCTTTCTTAAAGTAAATCTTTTTATATTGGAGGTTATTTATGAAATGCATAAGCAGATTTGACATGCCATTTGGGGTGGACTGCATAAAGGTGCCTAGATGTCCTTTGAGACACATTGATTTATTGAGTGAAACGACAAGGGGCCAGATGTTTCAAGCTGCAAGTGGAGAGTGATAAATGGCCAGCCAATCAGCTCCTACTTGCCATGTGTTCAAACAGTGTTTGAAAAATGAAAGGTAGGAGCTGATTGGCTGGTTATTTATCTCTCAACTTTATCACTTTTTGAATCTTGATACATCTGGCCCAAGGTATGGTCAGAAGCAGAAGCTTACACAGGTATAAAGAGAGGTGGTAAAGAGAGAGGCAAGGTATTAATAAGACAGAGTAAAGGTTCTCCTGGCTAGATTCTTTAATTGTATCTTGGTATACCTTTCTGTATCAAAATGATCTTAACAAGCTAGATGAGTGGGCTAAAAAGTGGAAGATGAGGTTCAATGTGGATAAATGCAAGGTTATGCATCTCGGGAGACATAACCAGTGTGCTAGTTACAACCTAAGCAGGGAGGCATTGGGTATTTCAGCACTTGAAAAGGATCTAGGAGTCCATATAGATAACAAGCTGGGGTGCAGTGCTCAATGTCACATAGCGACAAAAAAGGCCAAAAGAATTCTAGCATGTATTAAAAGGGGCATGGAAACTAGGGACCCAAAAGTAATTATGCCACTGTACAAGGCATTGGTTAGACCTCACCTTGAATATGTACAGTTCTGGGCCCCACACTATAAAAAGGACATCATAGAATTGGAAAAAACCCAAAGATGAGCTACCAAGCTAATCAGGGTAATGGAGAATTTAAACTACGAGGAGAGATTGAGCAGTGTGGGACTATTTACACTAGAGAAGAGACGTTTAAGGGGGGACATGCTCAACATGTACAAATATATCAGGGGCCAATATAAGGAACTCTCAAGCACCCTTTTTACTGCAAGAAAGGACACGAGGGCACGGATTTAGATTAGAAGAAAGAAGATTTCGTTCCCTCAAAAGAAAAAAAATCTTTACGGTCAGAGCAGTCAAACTGTGGAACTCTCTTCCTGGAGAAGTGGTGTCGGCAGATACAATAAATACATTTAAAATAAGGTTGGACAAACATTTATTGGATAAAAACATCCAAGGGTACTAATAAGAATCATATTCTGTCTTTTACAAGGGATAAGCTAAAAAAACCTAGGTTGAACTCGATGGACGCAAGTCTTTATTCAGCCGTATCTACTATGTAACTATGGGCCTTTTTCTAGTTCACTCTTTCTGACAAAATCCTTCTTAGATGGACAAAACCATGTGCACTGCAGGTGGACAGATGTAAAATTTGCAGAGAGAATTAGATTTGGGTGAAGTATTTTGTTCCTGTGCAGGGTAAATACTGGATGCTTTATTTTTACACTGCAATATAGATCTCACTTTGAAGTAAGACCTGACCCAAATCTAATTCTCTCTGCACAAGTAAAATCTGCCCCACCTGTAGTGCACATGGTTTTGTCCATCTAAGAAGGATGTGATTTAGAATAAAGCCCTATGTAACTATGTAAAGACAAGAATTTACTCCAGTCGTTGGTTCTCATCCTAATTTTTTAACTGAAAACATTTAAACCCCCATGGCTGAGGCACCTCTATACATTGTACAAGACTTTGTAGACACAACTTAGCTATCTGATAACTATTGTATCATCATCATCATCAATTTATCCCACAAATGAGGCTAAATCAAGAAGCAGTTTAGTAGAAAATATGAGTTTAATTATGCATAATAGAAGGATGTTATTTGTTTTGACATACATTGGAGATTGTTCTCCCACTCCTTTACACCCAGGCATCTCCAGAGATTGCCAGGTAGGATTGTAGCTTGAAATGTGTTGGGTGGACTATATAGAAAAATAACATTGGTGATGCACCTTTAGTGCTCTTTAGTAAAATAGCTCCCAGTCTTTTCTCCTGTAATTACTTGATGGATACTTGAAACACAAGTGGCTTTTTCTAGCAGTATATTGCCGTGCATGTTATATATCTCCCTTTTGTTCACAAAACTGCCTTCTATTGACTTTCTGTGTTATAGACATCATTATCTTCTTACAGTATACATGTAGTATATTACACATTAGTAGTCACAGCATTTTCCAGGTCACTTTCACGGACTTCAAAGAGTAAAAACATTTACAGCAAGATACATAAAAACATTATTAAAGTTGCTCCATATATTAAATTTCAGTTTGAAATACTGTACAGGTACAATATAAATGGCATTTTAGTAAGAGTGGTGTTAAAAATAAAATAGGGTAACATATACTGTAACTGAATTAATACATTTGAATTATAGTTACATTGCATTATATTAAATTGTTCTTAAACTGTTGCTCCAAATGCACCATAAAGAAGAAAGATGCTTATTGTGTGTGTCGCTGTTTTTGGAAAGGTAGCTTTTTTGTTATTTCCATTGTTACTATGCCCTTATCCTGCAAACATTATAGGGTTGATTGTCGGGTTCCAGATAACTCACTGACAGTCATTTTGGAATTCAGACTTACACAGGCTATTTTCCCTTGAGGGGGTCCACGACCACCATAGAGGGAGAAAAGAATAGGTGGTGAGGGCAGCGAGCTACCAAGTCCACTTTGTGGCGAGCACAGCAAGCTTGAATGTGGCTTGAATATCCCCACAGGCTCCTGACAGTCGAGATTCCGATGTTGGAGAAACAACCATCAGAATCTCGACTGTGGGAGGGTCATTTGCATATGGGAATGCCCAGTGTTTCATGGGCGATCCCATTAGATGACATGGTTGTGGGAGGCGGCCAGCAGGTCTCCACACAGAATCAAGTGAAATAATTAGCTCCACCTGTGGATCTTTAAAATGTGTCAGTCAGTAATGAGTAACCTATGCACCTGCCGGGTCAGGGTGACCTGGAAACGTGAACTGTGTGGGGTGCTGAGGACCGAGTTTGAGAACCACTGTCCTATTCCATCAAAGTGAGATGAATTTATTAGACTTAAGGCTTAAATTCCTATCTTTTTTTTCTTTGAATGAACAAAATAGAATATTTTCCACATTCCTTTCACTGTTATTCCTTAATCCATCTAAAAATCTTGACTTTAGCAAATCCATGTTAATGATCAGTAAGACGAGAAAATCAACCAGATTCTCAAATAGAAAATATCTCTCAAAAAACAGGTTGCTGGTACAGAACTCATCTCATAAGAGTTTGTCATCTACAAGCACAGCAGTAAGCGTCTGTATGCTGACCTTCTTCTGCTAATAGAATGCAAATTGTTGTACTGTAGTAATGTCCTGGTCCAAAAGTGTGCATTTATTACTATAACATTGCATTCATGCCTGCATTATAGCAACTACGGGAATAAAGTACTGAAAATACAAATACAGACTTGCCTATTATTTCAACCTTTAGTTTGGAAGTATTATCTGATTCAGTTTTGACGTATTGATTATTTACAGGATTAAAATGATTCTGCCAATTTTGTTTTCACTATGTAAAACAAAAAGTGCTGACTACACAATGCAAATAGGTGGCCGCTTAGCACATATAAACATGTAAAGATTTATTTAATACAGTATATGTGCTGGGTTTTCATAGGAAAGAAGAAAAGGCGGGGTGTCCTGTCTGGGGGATGCCTGTCATAGCTTTCACCAGGGTCATGGGGAAGGGGAGATTACATCCTCCCCGTATTGTCCAAACCATTCTGGAGTTTGCTACATGCCCGGACCATACAGGCAGGCTTCTGGCTCGGTTGCTCGCTGCGCTCGCCACAATATATAAAATCAAATCCACGCCGACGTGGATAGTGGGGGTATGAAAAGGTCGGAGGACGCGTTCCACCGCCGCTCGCCACGCTTTGGGGTGACGTGGATAGTGGTGCTGTTTCAGGTGTTTTACCATATGAACTATTGAGATCGCCTCTCACATCTCACATCTCATGCGATGCGATGCGATTTCACTCAGGGTGCAGTGAATAAATTAACTAAATTAAAGACTGAGATCGCATCGCACACATTGCAAGGTACAAAAAGCCATGCGATGCTATGCGCGATGCGATTTCACTACGCAGAATAGCCCACTACGCAAGTAGCTTAGTGGGCGCCCTACTAGGAAACAAGTACCAAAAATGCAAAGGGATTCGTTTAGGGTCGAAAATGGCAAAGAGGTTGGCATATGCAAGGGCCTGGCACAGAAAAGAGGGAAAATAGAATCTGCAGATATACTTACCTTCCAGCGGCAGCTGCAGACTTTTGGCTGCAGTGCTGACCATGGATCACCAGCACTGAGAGCATTGGTTGATATATATGCACACTCCCTGCAGCCAAAGAGTGCAATGGCATATATATATTGGAACCAATGTAAAATGCACCCCAGACCCCAATTTTTATTGCATACCCCCCTCATGGGTGTAATGGCCCCCCATAGTTAACGCCACCCCAGTATTGACGCCAACCCGAAGCGTGGCGAGCGCAGCAAGCCCGTGAGGGGCGGCGGTATGCGTCCTCCGACCTTTTCATACCTCTACAAAGCGTGGCGAGCGCAGCGCATTACTTCACAGGTATTACGCGTCCCCTCGCCACGCTTCGGGCTCAGTGGCTCGATGCACTCGCCACACTTTATAAAATCAACTCCACGCCAATATGGATAGTGGGGTTATGAAAAAGTCGGAGGACGCTGCGCTCACCACACTTCGGGTTAGCGTCAATACTGGGGTGGCGTTAACAATGGGGGGCCATTTCACATGTAAAACACCCATTAGGGTGCCTATACAATAAAAAATCTTTTTTAAAAATCTTTTAACATTGGCCCCTGTGTAAAGTTGCGTTGATCGCATCGGTCGTATCGCTTGCCATTATAATGGCATGCAATGGTCGCGATCAATGCGATTTTGGGTACTTGTTTCCTAGCACGGCGCCTACGATTTGGATTGTATTGATCGGGTCGGAAAAATTGCGTTGGTCGCATCGCATGCCAACCAAATCGCATGCGATGCGACCGACACAATCGACCAGATTTTTACATTGGAATCAATGTAAAATGGTCCCTGAGCCCCGATTTTACATTGATTTCAATGTAAAAAGCACCAAAACCCCCCATTTAAATAGCAAACCCCCCCTGATGGGTGAAATGGCCCTCCATTGTTAATGCCACCCCACTATTGATGCCAACCCGAAGCGTGGCGAGCGAAGCGAGCCCGCGAGGGGTGGCGGTATGTGTCCTCCGACCTTTTCATATCCCCACTATCCACGTCGGCGTGGAGCTGATTTTATACAGTGTGGCGAGCGCAGTGAGCCACCGAGACCGAAGCGGAGCGAGGGGACGCGCATAACTTCACAGGTATACGCGTCCTCTAGCGGGGCTCGCTGCGCTCGCCACGCTTCGGGCTCGGTGGCTCGCTGCGCGCACCACACTATATAAAATCAACTTCACGCCGACGTGGATAGTGGGGGTATGAAAAGGTCGGAGGACGCGTACCGCCGCCCCTCGCGGGCTCGCTGCACTCGCCATGTTTCGGGTTGGCGTCAATAGTGGGGTGGCGTTAACAATGGGGGGGCATTAACCATACTTTCTAACCATATACAATGAGAAATGGGCCATATTGGCCCATTTCCCATTGTTTCCTATGTAAAATCGGGTTGATCAACCCGATTTTAACTTTAAAAATAATTTAACATTATTCTCTATTGGAAAATCGCGTTGATCGCGTTGGTCGCATCGCGGCCCATTATAATGGGCCGCGATGGACCCGATCATCACGATTTTCTCTTTCACCGGCAAATACACTGGTGATTGACATAAAATCGGGTCCATCGCATCGATCGCATGCCTTAAGTACCTTAAACTTAAGGAATGCGATCAACCCGACGGGCGCCGTGCTAGGAAACAAGTACCCGATTTTGTCATTGACGGCTAATTTAACATTACTCCCTATGTAAAATCACGTTGATCGCGTCGGTCACATCGTAAGCCATTATAATGGCATGCAATGGTCGCGATCAACGCGATTTTTTCATTGACGGGGAAAAAAGGCTAAAAATACCGGGTCGTTCGCGTCAATCGCATACCTTAAGTTACCTTAACTTAAGGTATGCGATTACCCACGACGGGTGCCGTGCTAGGAAACAAGTACCATATATATATACCATAATTATTTTAAATTTCAGGATCAATTTTATTTACAGCAGTGCGGAACAGCTATGGGGACTATCTTTGCGCCGAGTTTCGCAAATCTTTTTATGGGACACTGGGAAAATCTGCATATTTATAATAACCCTAACTTCACAAATGAAATTATTTTATACAAACGTTATATAGATGACATTTTAATCGTATGGGACGGAACAGACTCACGTTTCCAGGAATTCTTCAAAAGTTTGGATATTAATGATATGAATTTAAAATTCACATCTAATGTACAGAAAGATTCCATTGAATTTCTGGATTTGATCCTGACACACGAAAATAACAAAGTAGTAACTAAAAACTATGTCAAGAGCGTGGACAAGAATAGTTACTTGCACCACAAGAGTAACCATCTTAAACGATGGAAGGACAATATACCATTCTCCCAATTCCATAGGATCAAACGAAATTGCAGCAAGCCAGAAGATATGGAAGAACAATTGACCCTCTATGGACAAAGATTTACAGAAAAGGACTATCCACTCAGTTTAATCGAAAAAGCAGCAAAAAAACACGAAACACAGACCGTACTTCACTACTCACGTATAAAAAGAAGAAAGAAGAGGAAAGAAAAGAGTCAGTGGCATTCATCACCACCTACAACAGGCATGAAGACACCATCAAGAAGTCATTAACAAACCATTGGGGAATCCTCCTGATGGATCCAGTATTAAAGGGAATTCTACCACCGAAACCAGACATTGTATATAGAAAATCTAAGAATCTAAAGGACATATTGGCACCTAGTATGCTTAAAATGCCTACAGTATCCAACAGACTACCGAAGTGCAAAGGATCTTATAAATGTGGTAAATGCATCATATGCAAGTACCTCCACCCTAATAGGAAGAGCTTCACGGACACGGGAAATAATAATGAATTCCAAATAAAAGACTTTACCAACTGCAATTCCACCTCAGTTATCTATTTATTGGAATGTACCTGTGGGAAGAAATATGTCGGCAAGACGAAACGCCCCCTAAAAATAAGGATCCAGGAACATGTGAGAAGCATAAGGAATAAAATGGACAATCACGCAGTCCCTAGACATTTTACTGCAACTCATGCCTCCAACCCTGAAGATCTGACGTTCAAAGCAATCGAACATGTCCAGCTGGGGGACAGAGGTGGTGACCTGGCTAAGAAATTATCCCAAAGGGAAATGTACTGGATCTTCCAGCTCCAGACACTGTATCCAAACGGTCTAAATGAAGGATACGAGATTGCACCATTCCTGTAAAGGTTTTGTAAACTCCCTGCAAACTTTACTGTCCTAACACTAACTGGATCACATATCTTCCTTTTTTCCCCTAACTCTCACTCTGGTCCCACTACACGAGCAATAAGGTAACAAAGTCCGAGAGGTCAGGAAACATCGAACAAACATTACAGTCATACCACACTGGCAATGCCCAAACCCGTCCGATCTTGGCAGCCAAGCAGTGTATGGGCCCGTACAGTATCAGGACAGGTGACTACCTGAGAAGAACGGGTACTGTAATGCACAGACAACGTACACCTCGTGGCAAGGACTCAATAGAGATACCATGGCTCAACTCCCTCCACTATTCTCTCACAATGCACAAATATATTATCATGTCTTTATATACAGAAATCACTGTAATATATATGAATTAACAATAAAAATAATAAAAATACTAATAAACACTGAATATCACTTTATTATTATATCACTCACTTATATATATACTATTATTCCTCTATATAAAAAATAAAAAATAAAAAATCACTGCTGTTTCACTGAGGATCTTCAATCCCTTTATTTATCACTGTATAGTAATCTGCTGCTATCATCTTATCTTTGTATTTTATAGGTATTATATATTTCTCTTATCCCCTTTTTTATATATATATATATGTATATTTATAATTGTATATACATAGGTATTCTTTTTATTTGGGTCATTATGAATTCATGAAGGGCAGTGCGCTCTTAAAATAATTTATTATTGAAATAACTTATGCTGCTTTTACAAAGTCATCTATATGGTTAACATCATCTATATGGTTAACATAAGCTATGTATTTTGCACATACAAGTACAAATACTAACGTACTGTATTCATTACTCATATCTTTCCATATGTCCGATGAGAAAATCGAGCACTATTACTCTAAAGTCTGCATATCTGTATCCGAAAAAATGGCTGACTCACCAAGCAAAAGATTGAAAAATCTCGAACAAAATGGCCGCTGAAACGGAGACAGAGATCGAAATGAACTCCGTTTATACAGAGCTGACGTCAGGAATGAAACAAACCAATGAGACGCAATCCTCCTAAGAAAGGAAGTGGGGTGATTTCTAACAGCGATTGTATATATGTTTTTTTCTATTTGCCACTGCGAATATTTGTTAACTTTTCAAAGCGTAGGCTACATAGAGCCAATATCTAGACACTAATATGTTTATATCCAAACTTCTATAGTTTTTTGTTATCCCTGAAACGATAGCCACATCCTACAGGATGTGACATCATAATTGCTACCCCCAGACCTATATAGTATAAATATAGCACCAGGCACACATCCCTCTCACCCCTTGATGAAGTCCTAGATGACGAAACGCGTTGGGTACTGCCTGCTGACTCCTCCATAGAAAGATAAGTTTTGATACCTCTGTACCTTATCTTATTAGTTTTATATATATCTCCCATTTTTTACCAATATTTTTTGATAGGCTATTTTTTACTGTTTTTTCTATGATACTTCGTGTACTGTTTGTTCTTATATAAATTGCTCCTGTGCACTTTTATATATATATATATATTTTTTTATACGAATAAAACTTTTATATGTTTTAAAAGTTAAACATTTCTGGTGCAGATATTTGTTAGTCGCTTAGACCTTTTTCCAAACTTTTATATATATATATATATATATATATATATATATATATAACAAAGTTATGCAGAGCGGCACTCCATTTGGTAAAGACTTGGTGCAGGGTCCATAGAATAAGCAAATACAAAGCACTTACCCCCCACACACTATGTGAAGGATCCAGACCAGCACTCAAACGTTGGGGAAGAAAAAGAAGTTTTATTCCATGCTGTGCAGTACAAATAAACAGCTGCTTGGCCCGACGGCCGTTTCAACTGGACTCAGCCAGTCTTCGTCAGGACACACAATACAAAAGTGCGCAAGTCCTTTTAAAATCTTAAGGAACTAACAAGTCCCATTTTCAGATGTATGTCTTGCACTTTAGGTTCAGTTTCAGACCGGCAGCTCCTGTAATTAGCCCATGCGGGCACCTGGATTCTCAGGTTATAAACTCTAACACAACAAAGGAAAGGAGTGCTCCATAATGCAAGCATCATTTAATAAAAGGTTTGATCTGTTTAAAATCCAACAAGAAATACACATGGATGGATCAACGTATTGAAACGTTGCCAATCTCAATACATTTTTCTTGGATTACAAACCTGTCTGGAGTGCTGTGTCCACCACCAAAAGAGTCTACATACTACATTGACGAAGGCACCCCACCAGCAACGTCTAAGGGAAGTTGTGCCCGGCCTGACTACAAGTATATATATATATACCCCCATCTAACCCCTGCACTAGATGGTGTTCTGCAGCTTCCATTGACTACTGTACATTCTACTGTATACAGTACAACTACTTTAGTAGATTTAAAAGTATAAGAAGCTTAAAATTATGTTATAAATAAAATCATGGGGCTGTCTAGTGTTGGTGGCCATCATTATCACTTCCTATTTGTAAGCAGACTTCAGGCACCTGCAATTGATATGTTAAAATCATTGGTGTGCCAGGTGTTGTTTTAATGTTCTCTGCATCTGTATAATAGATAAATGAAAATGCTACAGGCATGTCTGTGTAATGGTTGCTAGAAGTACAAAAATTCCTGCTTATTCAAAGATTAAAATGTCAAAGCAGCCATTTATAAGACATTACCATATGCTGTGGTTACATTTAAATAAATTATGAACAGCAATCCTGAAATCTAGCATTATTCTAGTTCAGGTATTTTATCCACAAGCTGCTAATTGCTGTGTAAGTGCCCAATATCGTTACAGAATACCATAAAGGGGATTTTTCTTGTAACACAGCCACACCGCTGTCTTCATTTCTATTAATGTCTAAATACATAATACGCATCAGTATTATTATCACGCATTGTTAATTGCATAACATTACACATATTCATTAATACAGTTACTTTCAGCGGCGTAGCTTTGTTTGGGGCGCCCCCTCGCCGTTAATGGCACCCCCCTCCCCTCCCCGCCCCTCCGGCCGGCCGGCCCCCCGTGCCCCCTCCCCCCATTGCCGCATGCTTACCTGTCCGCGCGTCCCGGCTCCCCTCCTGGATTCAATCAATTCTATGCAGATGGACCACGATAAAATGGCCGCCCCCATACCGCAGACAGTTTCAGAGAACACTCTGCTTTATGGGGCGGCCATTTTATCGTGGTCCGTCTCCATAGCATTGATTGAAGGAGGGGAGCCGGGACGCGCGGACAGGTAAGCATGAGGGGGATGGGGGGCGGGGGGATTATTATAGCACCGCAGCCCCCCCAGCGCCCCATTATGCACAGCGCCCCCCCCCCGCGACCGCGGGGGCTGCGGTGCTATAGTTACGCCACTGGTTACTTTTACTCCAGAGAAATTGCTCTTACCAACATTACTAATAATCTTCTTACTGCCAAATGCGATGGCAATTAATTTCTTCTCCTGTACCTACAGTACTGTACTGTTTATGAAATATTTAATACTTTGGACTACCATCCCCTATTCACAACGCTTGTCTCTTTGGCTGTCTCTCTAACTCCTCTAAGTTTTCCTCTAACCCTCTCATTTTACATATGGTATCAACTAAGGGTCTCTTTTTGGCTCTCTTTTTCCTTTACACCTCATCACCATCAGCTTTTAGGGATGCAGTGTAAATCCCGGCGGTCGGGATCCCGGCGTTCAAAATCCTGACGCCGGAATCCCGACCGCCGAAATCCCGACACATTCTCCCTCCGTGGGTGTCCACGACACCCCTGGAGGGAGAATAAATTAGTGTGCTGAGCGTAGCGAGGCACCGGGCCCGCTGCGTGGCGAGCGCAGCGAGCCCACAAGGGGGGGCGATCCATGTCCCCCCCTTGTCGGGATTTCGGCGGTCCCGATTCCGGCGCCAGGATTTTGAATGCCGGGATCCCGACCGCCAGGATTTAATACTGAATCCCAGCTTTTAATATATGTATATGCTGATGACAACTAAATGTACTTCTCCTTCCATGACCTCTCTTCTTTCTTACTGCTTTAGGTCTTTTTGCCATCTCCATCTCCAATATATGTCAAAGCTGATCTCAATATATTTCCATGATCTAAGGCCACTTCAGTCGCTGCCTCTGTTTACGTGTTGGCAGCATCTATACAGTTTGTTCTCAGTCCCTCCTTTCCCCTGCATAGGCATAAGTGTTTAATTCTACTTACTGTATTCATGTTATCTCAGAAACTCACCAAAACTATCTTCAATGCAATTTTACGTTCCCACCTAGACTACTGCGACCTAAATCTCTCCTTCCTTTTATTCATCCTTATCTCCCCACTGCATTCTATACTTAATGCTGCCACTTATCTCTTAACATCTTCAGTCAGCTCTGTGTCAGCCTTTCTTATCCGCAAAATTGCTTCACAGGCTTCAAATTCACCACATAATGCAGCTTAAGTTCGCACTCTTCGAGTAATCTATCTCCTACACATCTCCTATCTCCATACATCCAACCACATTTCTGTCTACACTACCTGCCCTCTCTCCACTCCACTCCTCCACCAGTTAGTACCAAAATGATACACTACTCTTTCTTAGATTGCAAGCCGTGATGGCCAGAGTCACATTTCCTCATTCTCTCCTCCAAGCTCTATCTCTGCCACCAGTGTGCATTTGCTCTTCTGTCCCTCACCAGTAAACCTGCTTTCTGATAGCTGTATCCTCATACTCTACTCCAAATAGTCCCATTGGGGCCAAATAGCCAAAATATTTTTGCAACTTGCCCAACCCTCTTTTTCTTAAAATGTGCATGTTTTTCATGCCCCTTAATCAAAAAACTAAATTAAAAGTGTATACTGACCATTAATGCTGGCAGTACAGTACTTGATCTTCTGTATTCATCCAAGCTATGAGAAAGACAACCTTCAGATACCAGTGGTTATGGTCATTCCTCCTGCCACATTCCTGTAACTTTATACACAAATGTTACCAATTAATTTGCAACAAAAACAATAACTTAGCATGCCTAGAACACGGTGAGTAGGGAGGCCAATCCCGGAATCGGGATCGGCGGGATCCCGGGATTTAGGCCTAAAATCACCGGGATTTCAATCCCGGGATTGGCTCATCCAATCCTGGGATTTCGGGATTGCTTACCGCACGACATTTGTGTTTGTTTTTCTTTAAACGCCGGGCAGCGCTGAGTAGCAGACGTTGCCCGGCTGCCCCTCTTCTGTGCGCAGCATGACGCTGCACAGCCCAACATCCGTGTCCACCCGCTGGGTCTCCTGCAGACGTTGCCCGGCTGCCCTTTGTGCGCAGCGTGACATCAGAGGTCACGCTACGCAGCCCGACAGCCGCATCTACCCGCTAGGTCTCCTGCACACCGAACTAAGTCTATCCAGCCAGGAAAAAGCCAGCCCAAGACAACTGGCTAGGTAACAGCCAGCTGCACCCGCCTGCCTAATCGCCATGCCGGGTCTCCAGCCAGCAAGCAGAGGTTGGTAGGCGGAGGAGGGAGAGAGGAGACAGATATAGAGAGAGGACTGACAGGGGAGAGAGAGCTAGAAGGACTGTAGAGGATAGAAAGAGTATATAAGGACTGAGGGACAGGGGGTAGAGCTAAGGAGGAAGATGCAGTGCAGCTAAAGAGCTACTACCTGCTTTTTCACCATTAAGTCAATCCCGGGATCACGGGATTCCCGGGATTGAGCATTTTTCAATCCCGGGATTGAAAAAATGGCCCGGGATTGGCATCCCTAACGGTGAGCAACTTTGTACAGTATAAACGTTATGATGCAACTAAGATGCAATATTTAGGAAACACCATACAGTACTTTGCTACCTGTGATGGAGAACCTTAGTTACGCCAAGCATCTCATGCCATATGGCAAAGAGATGCTAGATATATGAGGACACATCTGAAGGCTTATTAATATGGAGCTGCCCCTTTATGACATCCTGGAAATAAAAGGTAATTAAATTAATATAGTAAAATACATGTTTGCAGTTGTCCTTATCTAGTAATTAAGGGGGACATTTACCAAAATGGATTCGTAGAAAAAAGGTGTATTCGTAGGGAGAAATACACCTTTTTTTTACGAATTTGTATTTTCGGGATTTACAATCCCAAAAATACAACAATTCGTAGTCCTAAAGATGGAACATTCGTATTTGTATTTACAAATACGAATGTCCTACACCATCGATAGGATACGACAGAAATCACCATTCAAAAGAATGGTGGTTTCTGATTTACTAAGCAGCCGTACTGATAATACGGCTGCTTAGTGGTGTAAAACACCCACGCAAATACGACAGGAAAATAGAACACCATTTTCCTGTTCTATTTGCCTTTTAGCCTGCACGGATCAGTCAGATCCGTGCAGGCTTTAGTGTAAAAAAATAGAAAAATTAAATAAATAAAAAAAAAACGGCGTGGGGTCCCCCCCACAGCCGTAACCAGCACCAGGCTGACGGAGCCGGTAATTAAAAATCAGGGAACCCGACAAATAGGGGTTCCCCGATTTTTAACAACCAGCCCCAGGCTCCTGCTCTGGGGCTGGTTCCCAAAATACGGGGGACAAAATGAGTAGGGGTCCCCCGTATTTTAAGAACCAGCCCCAGGCAAAACCAGCCAGCAGGGTAATGCCACAGCCGGGGGGAGACTTTTTATGCAAGTCCCCCCGGCCAAAGCATTAACCCTACTGACCAGTCAGCCTGGCCAGGGGCCCTGGGGGAGTGGGGACCCCCCCAATAAAGGGGTCCCCCCCCTCCAGGACTTACCTGACCAGGCTGAAGCCTGGTGCTGTCCTCAAAGCCCCTGGGCGGTGGGCATCGAGCTGATAGCGGTGTAAAAAATAGAACAAACTATTGTTTTTTACTGTGGCACTACAAGTGCCAGCAAGCTGGGACTTGGAGAACCACAAGTCCCAGCCTGCTGGGCATTAAAGGGCCCGCTGGGTCTTGTAGTGCCACAGTAAAAAAAATAGTTAAATAAAACACACTGACACCCATTTTAAATAAAAGTTTAATACACACATTACATACATACTGATACTTACCTTTCTTGATCCCGTAGGTAGCCCTGGTCCTGATGTCCTGTGTCGTCCTCCAGGTCCATGTCGGCTGTCTGCGTCGTCCTCCAGGTCCATGTCGACGGTCCGTGTCGTCCTCCAGGTCCATGGCGGTGTCCGGGTCTGAAGAAATCCATGTTGGAGCTGTGGAAGGAAATCCTACTCACCTGGTCCTGCGCTGAAGAAGTCTTCTCTTGATCCGACGTAATCCAGGTAATGTTGAAGCTGTCGCCGGTCCCCGCTGTCTCCGCTGTCTCTGCATCGCGCTGCGGAGAGATGCTGAGATTTTCATATTCGGCGCCTCTCCTCAGACTGAATTCTATTGGCCGCCTAGCAGGCCAATCAGGAGCCGACTTGGCCTGCTAGGGGGATCAACATTAATTACACCTTGTACAGTCAATCCTAAGTACCTACAGCATGAGAATTCATACATACAAACAATTACATAGGCAATACTGTTTGTAATGGCAAAAAAAAAGATGGGCCCACACACACACACAGTGGCTTACACTACAGAATATGTGAGTGATAAAATTGCCAATGTATGTATCAAAATCATAACAACACTTGAGCCTCACTCACACTTCTCCTGCCTTAACACTCACCAATCTACTAGAAAGCTACATCCAATAGAACATGCCACATTTTGCCATACATATATACCTGCATGTCACTGCTTAATAGCTAAACTGCATGATAGACAGATACATAGATGGATACATAGATACATAGATACATGGATGGATGGATGGATGGATGGATAGATAGATAGATACCACATTTAAAGGCTAGCCTAGTCCTTCTACCCCTTACTTCCTGAATCATTGTCACATTGCCAGATAGGTGAAAGTGCAGCACTAATCCGCTTCCATACACCAAACAATTTCTAAAGTCAATCCATCCTACAAAATAGCTTTTCAAAATACATGGCAACAACACTGGCCAACTGGCTAGAGGGGGGCCCAGGGGAACTGCCCACTTGTGACTCCATTATAAATCACGCCTGACCATACTCCATTGATGTTTTGTTTGTGCTTGTATAGAAAGGCCCTCCATAAATAAACACTCATCACCTATGTGAGCCTCCAGATTCCACGTTTTCAGCTTGGGCCTATAAACCCTAAGTGTGCATGTTGTAACCCACTTTTGTTTATTAATTAATAATAGAGTAAAACACACTAGAGACAAGTAGGAGTAGTATCATGCACAGGACAAAAAAAGGGGGTCAAATGTATATGAAAAAACCAACTCGAGAAATCGTGTATTTGATGTCATACAACAATTATGACGTTGGAGGTGCCTCCAGGAATCAAGTACCAGTATACTTAAAAAGAAAAGAAACGGTAATCCACAGGAAGTGGACAGCCGTTCACAGACAAGGATTCCTTTTTGGAGGCACACTTTTAATTTGTTGAGAGAAATGTATAGTGAATGAGTTAAAAATTAACTTTTAATTCCAATTATTCTAAAATAGTAATAACTCTATTAAATAATATGATGCAAAATTAGCTATGTAGAGTTAAACAGACAATTTAAATATTTTAAATATTTTCATGTGAACAACAAGAGAGCCACTGATATACTTTAATAAATTCGTATCAAGATCAGTGGCTGTTTGTGGTGTTATTTTACTTAAACATTTAGCATAAATTATGCAGATTTTAATTTTTTAAATTTTTCTAAAAAGAATTTTTTGAACCTATAATAGGTTGGCTGATGACTGACCCAGGATATGTGATTTGTCTGTGAATACTTTTTTATATTTAAATTGGAGTATATAATATAAGAAATCACATATAATATCCCCAGATGGTGGTTAGCCGTGTGTTATAAAAGCCATCTCAGTATGGTAACTAGCGCAGGTATCCTTGCAGGGATGGGAAAAGCAATGTACAGTGAGTTAGAGTCTAATCTTTCTGCTGCCCACCTTCTTCATAAACATGAGCGGAAGGGGGGTGAGAGAAGAGTTAGATACACTGATGGAAAGGTAGCAAGTGTGAGGAGGACACTTCTGTAAGTGGTGTTAGGTCAGCCCTGATACTAGTGCATTGCAGGGCTGAAATTCGTCACCAGAAAGTCTCTCTTAGCACGGAAAAGAAAAATGGGGATAAAGCGTGTGGGGGGGGAGGGGGGGGGGGGAGTTTGGAAAGAAAAGGCTAAGGTAAATTTTATGACACAAGGTGATGGATCTTAATGGCTGGCAGCAGATAACAAAAAAGGGCATTAACACAGTAAATAGTTGTACTATCTTCACAGCTGTATGAACAATGAAACGGTCAAAGAGTATATGCACAAAAGCATGCACACATAATTCATATGCCGATGATGTTCGGCACTTTATTAATATTTATTGTGTGGCTGTAATAAAGTAGTAACAGGGTGGTGGTAAATAAGTAATTATAGGTAGTGGAAATCTGTTACAAACCTTCTGCCAGACAGTGAATGTATTAAATGCCTATAATTACTTATTTACCACCACCCTGTTACTACTTTATTACAGCCACACAATAAATATTAATAAAGTGCCGAACATCATCGGCATATGAATTATGTGTGCATGCTTTTGTGCATATACTCTTTGACCGTTTCATTGTTCATACAGCTGTGAAGATAGTACAACTATTTACTGTGTTAATGCCCTTTTTTGTTATCTGCTGCCAGCCATTAAGATCCATCACCTTGTGTCATAAAATTTACCTTAGCCTTTTCTTTCCAAACTCCCCCCCCCCCCCCCCCGCTTTATCCCCATTTTTCTTTTCCGTGCTAAGAGAGACTTTCTGGTGACGAATTTCAGCCCTGCAATGCACTAGTATCAGGGCTGACCTAACACCACTTACAGAAGTGTCCTCCTCACACTTGCTACCTTTCCATCAGTGTATCTAACTCTTCTCTCACCCCCCTTCCGCTCATGTTTATGAAGAAGGTGGGCAGCAGAAAGATTAGACTCTAACTCACTGTACATTGCTTTTCCCATCCCTGCAAGGATACCTGCGCTAGTTACCATACTGAGATGGCTTTTATAACACACGGCTAACCACCATCTGGGGATATTATATGTGATTTCTTATATTATATACTCCAATTTAAATATAAAAAAGTATTCACAGACAAATCACATATCCTGGGTCAGTCATCAGCCAACCTATTATAGGTTCAAAAAATTCTTTTTAGAAAAATTTAAAAAATTAAAATCTGCATAATTTATGCTAAATGTTTAAGTAAAATAACACCACCAACAGCCACTGATCTTGATACAAATTTATTAAAGTATATCAGTGGCTCTCTTGTTGTTCACATGAAAATATTTAAAATATTTAAATTGTCTGTTTAACTCTACATAGCTAATTTTGCATCATATTATTTAATAGAGTTATTACTATTTTAGAATAATTGGAATTAAAAGTTAATTTTTAACTCATTCACTATACATTTCTCTCAACAAATTAAAAGTGTGCCT
This sequence comes from Crinia signifera, assembly GCF_055691185.1. NCBI lineage: Eukaryota > Metazoa > Chordata > Amphibia > Anura > Myobatrachidae > Crinia > Crinia signifera. The sequence continues at coordinate 98,412,869 of NC_139221.1, read as the reverse complement.
CCAAAAAGGAATCCTTGTCTGTGAACGGCTGTCCACTTCCTGTGGATTACCGTTTCTTTTCTTTTTAAAACACACTAGATTCAGCAGTGGTACCTAACAAATAGTAGTACCACCAATTATTAATGATGCCTTATGTTTACCTACCACTTCCTTCAACCTCCACCACCTCACACGCCTCCTCCTCGTCCACGACCTCCTTGGCCAGCTCCTCCTGGGCCACGACCTCCTCGGCCACCTCCTCCTGGCCCATCACCTCCGAGGCCACCTCCTCCTGGCCCATCACCTCCGAGGCCACCTCCTCCTGGCCCATCACCTCCGAGGCCACCTCCTCCTGGGCCACCTCCTCCTGGGCCACCTCCTCCTGGCCCTGCTCACGGGCCTGTCTTGCACGGTCATGTGCTGTAAGAAAATTCAAAATGCAGAGTGTTAAATAAGGCACATGATTTGTTCATTCATCATGCAGCAAAAACAATGACATATTAGACCCACATTACAGCATGTCAAACATGAAGTTCCACACATATAGTGTATGCCATGTTTAACTCGTGATCAGCCATGTTACCTTATTGGCTAAAAAAAGGTCATGGAAGCATTAATGTACAATTGGCCATTTAATGTGTAAACACTCACTCATATCGTGCAATGCTGGCCCTTATTTCCTGGAGCAATTCGGGCTGGCGCCGCCTCAGATCAGACCATCGCCGCTCCAGCTGTGTGATGGTCCTGCGCACCTGGGTGCGCGCGAATATGCGCCTGCGGGCCGGGGCATATGCCGGTTGGTAATGAAAGGGCCCGCACGCCCCAGCCTGGTCTCCATAACGGTGACCAGTGCCCTCAGCTCTGCAGGAGAGAATGGGGCTGCTCTCCCATAGGCCGCCATCTTAGCAATGGCACAATTCAAGCAATCATGTCCTGTAATTGGTTGTTCAGAGTGATATTTGGTATTAACTTTATTGTTCATTTTGTCATTAACAGCGTGTATGCGCCACAACAGACGGCTAAACCATTGCATCGCAAAACAACACTTGCTGTAGCTTTGCATAGTTGAGCAGACCATGCCATTACTTAGTATCTCCAAAACAGACAGGGTCAAAGAAGTTTGCAACCCATTATATATAATCTATTACATTCACCAAACATGGGTGAAAACAACAGGTGAAATAGTGTGCATCACTAGCCAGTTACACCTAACTCTACAAGGTGCTAAACTAGACAGCTTTATTATAGTGAAAGCTATACACCAGAAACATAGCAAATAGTGCAAGCCCATTTCCCAATATTAGGCCGTGGTGCCATGTGAACACTTACCTTCTACCGGCCCACACTAGAGATGTGGAATTCAATGTACCTAGCATCAAGCCAGTATTTGGAGACCTTTCACATGTGATTTGGATGCAAGCACTGATTACTATTGCCTGAGTGGTGGACTGTATTTACATATGGAATGGGTTAGTGTCATTAGTAGTACATACCAAACAAGTGCACAGTACAAATGTACATTCACATATACATTTCATGTCTGGCCACAGTTTGAGGTGTTTATTGGTGTTCAAATCAGCCATTAACTACGAAATCAGACTTAGCAAGTATGCCTGTTTTTTTTTTTTTCTGGTATGGGCGTGGCCTATGCGCCGCACGGTCTACGCTGCCGTACGGAACGCTGCCGCACGGAACGCAGGGTGTCGCTGATGTACGCCAATTACAGAAATAGTATATAAAGGTGTGATAGAAAAACTAAATGTTGTTGCAAACATGGCTGGATCTCAATCTGAAGGAGACCAGGAGTGCCAGGAACTTTTTCAACGCCTGGACTCCAGCACCTCCTATGTGCCCCTCACCACAGACCAGCCAGTGGGAGAAGAGCAGACTGCTGCGCCATCCACATCAGCCCAATCTGCAGCTGGGCCATCTTCTGCCTCAGCAGAATCATTGGGAACACAGCAGGTGGCTTCCCAACAGAGTAGCCTGGCCAGCACTTCAAGTACAGCGACAGGTGGCCATGGCCGTGGCCAAAAGATGCCAACAGAGGAACCAAGCAGCAGGAACATGGCATTCGAAGCGCAGGAGTTTACCATACTGGTACCCCACACACGGGATTGGATCGAGTGTCCACAGGACAGGTTGACACACACAAGGAGATGGAAGATTTGGGAGGACATAACTGCGGAGATAAATGCGGTAGCTCCACAAGTTCGTGAGGCGGAGCACGTTAAGAAGAGGCAAGTTATTGTGGGGTGGGTGTGAATGTATCTTCTAAGGGTATTTTTGATATTTTAATAGAATGTAAGTTGTGTGTAATGAAGCACATGTTGTAATCTGTTGCAGATTGCAATGGTTGCTACAGCAAACATCAGGAGTGACATGTAGTAATATGTAAACTTTGATTGCAGGTGGCACGACTTCAAAACCAACCTCAAGAAGAAATTGACCAAACGGTGGGAACACAGCCACACCTCTGGGGCTGGCCCCATGCCAGGCCGTCTGAAGCTCACCCCCTTGGAGGAGATGGCCGAGTGCTGCATTGTAGTAGAGGAGGTCCGGGGGGTGAGCAACATGGATAGCGAGGCCCCAGCGGAAGTCTTTGCTGCTTTTGTTGAAGGTCATTATTTGCCATGACATAAGTAGTTGGTACTAATTTGCTTGGAATGTGTTGTAATTGTAATTTTCTCTTTCACCAGCATCCCCACCGCTTGGTCAAGAATCTCTTGAGGAGGTGGCGGAGTCTGTGCCACCTGCCACCAGTGGCAGGCATGTGCAGCAGCAGCAGCCACTGGCCGAACCGGAATACGACAGGTGGGTGCAGGTGCTTGGGCAGATTCACCAGCAGGGAGACTTAGCATCAGAGCGGATGTGTAGGACCGAGGAGGTCATGCAGGGTTTGGTCAGCACCCAGCACACAATAGCTGGGAGCCTGCAGGCTATGGCTCAGGCCCAGCAGGCCATGGCTGGCAGCCAGCAGTCAATAGCTGCAAGCCTGCAGGTGCTGGCAGATCAAGCCCTGCGCCAAAATGACCTCCTCCTCCACCATAATGAGCTTATGGTGGAGCTAGTTTCCAGCAATAGGGCCCTATTGTCATCTGTTTCTGGTGCATTTCCACCAGCAGCACTCCCTGCTGGCAGAGGGGGAACACCATCCCCCCCTCACCAGCATCTGCTCCACCAGGGCCACCATCCCAATGTGGCCGTGGCCGAAGAGCTGCTGCACGTGGCAAGGAGCCTACCAGGGCCAAACGTGCCCGCAAATGAACTTGTGTCCGCATTAATCTCCACCCTTATGTCTTCCCAAATCTTTCATTGAGCTGTGTGTGCCAGCTTCCTGTGTCCAATCCCATGCCCTCAGTTCGAATGTCTTGTTTGGTTCCCCTGTTGCCCTCTTTCGGCTACCATTACTGTCTTCTGTACTTGAAGTGTTGGTGCTATACGTTTGTTGTGAAGCCACCTGATGTGTTCCTAATGATTCTGCTGTGGCTATGTATGTCAAGAATACATGTTTTTATTTTGTTTTCTTTGTGTACATTCCTGGCATGGTACCTTTTAATTTGTTACATGTGTCGAAAAACATGCTTTTCCCATTTTCTGTTTTAAGTTATTTTAATAAATGTATATTTTTATCCCCAAATGTGTGGTTTAATTGTTAAATGTAGAAGTGACATGTCTATTTCTATTAGTGATAGTAAGTTCTGTCCATTGGTTGCAGTGTAAATGTGTGTCCAAACTGCAGCATATATGTGTGTGTTTAGTAATGGTCCATTGAAGCTGCAATGGTTCCAATTGAAGCACTGACAAGCGTGTAATTAATGAGTAATGAGTAAAGGAGTGGATTGTATTGTGTTCAGCTGACATTGTTTGCGGTGCGCCTGTAGTGATTAGGCGTTCCGATTGCCTAGCGCATGACCGAGTGGTGTCCGCAAAGAAATACTTGCTTATGGACACCGCATATTTCTAGCCTTTTGGTTCTTGTGCATTCGGTGTGCTGTCTGAATGCACGCCTACCAGAATGAGTGCACTCCTTCGTGTACGCCCATGTTTACGCCCAGTTTAGCCCACTTTGAAAGTACGCCCCTGTGTAGTTCCGAATGACGCCCATAATACGCCCATATTTCCCGATTGATTGCGGTGCACAATTCTGTACGGTATTAGTGAGAACAAGTACGGAGACCATGCATGGCACATGCGCATAGCGTTGCCCACGCATGCGCAGACGGCTAAAAAACGCCATCCGAAAGAGTGCGCGAATGTACGCACAGACCAGAATAAGGCCCAAAGTGAGACAGAACCAGGGGCGCTTGGCAGGAGTGGTTTCTATCCAGCTGCTGCTGCTTTAAAACAGGATGGTCTGTCCTGTATAATACAACATAGAAAAAGACAAGTTTAAGCAGCTCTAAAAAAGAAAAACAGATTGTGTAATCTATCACAAATATATTTATTCATGACAAGCTAAAATAGATAGTGTAGCCAGCATAAATTAAATAAAAACAATGACAATAATATAACACTTTAAAATGAATTTGGGATTTGTGTAATCCCCACCAACCGCCCCACCAATGATTGATTGTAGTATATATTCAAGTTTTATTTCTCTAATGTATGTGTCTTTTATTTCACTATTTGTTTTGTTGTAGAACTACAAGTACAAGCATGCCCTTTAATGCCCTGCATGCTGGGACTTGTGGTTCTCCAAATCCCTGCATGCGGGGCAGGTTTGCTGGGTCTTGCAGTTTCACAACGAAACACAATAATTTTTATTCTATTTGTTACATAAAACATTAGCCCAGTGCCCACCACCCTGGGGCATCGGGGATATCCTCGGGCTTCAGCCTGGGCTGTGGGTATCCTGGAGGGGGGACCCTTTTATTGGGGGGTCCCGACTTCCCCAGGGTCCCAGCCCGGACTAACCAGTCAGGGGATAATTCTATGGCTAGGAAAACCTGCTGGCTGTTTGGGCCTGGTGCTGGTTGTCAAAATATGGGGGACCCTTATTAATTTTGTCCCTTGCATTTTGGAAAACCGGAACCAGCCCTTGAGCCTGGTGCTGGTTGTAGAATTCTTGGGGAACTCCAACTTTTTTGTCCCTCTGAATTTCCAAAACCAATAGCCGTGGACGAGGGGACCCCACGTCATTTAAAAAAAAGTATTTATTATTTGTTTTAACACTGAAAGCCTCATGGATCTGATCCAAGCAGGATTTCTTCAAATACGAATGTACAAGATATTCTATTTACCATTCGTATTTACTAGTGATTTGTATTTGTATTCACTAGTACAAATCAATACCATTTAAATTAATGGGGACTTACAGTATGGCCATATTCTATCGATGGTGTATTCATTCCTATTTTTTAGATATTATAAAAAATACAAATGGTAAAAATGGTAAGAATATAAATCTTATGTGTTTCTACTAAATAATTTCTTGTGTGGAATACATACATATTTCACATCGAATGGGTACGAATACAACCACGAATTCCCCCTCTGACTCCTTACACCTTGACATTGTAAATCAATTCCTGTATGAAGGTCCATTGGCTCTGCTTTGCTCACTACTCACCATGGGCGGGATACAGCAAGGTGTGAAATATGTTCTCTGAAAATGCTGTTTTCTGATGTTTTGGCACGTTCTACAGATGCACCAAGCTCTGGAATGCGATAGATTCTCTGGCTTGGATGCGGTGGTCACCACATCTTTAGATGGTGATGCCCTATAGAAGCATAGGGGGTCGTGTTTTCACTACTCTGCTGAGGTATCTAATTGGTTCCTATTCAATACCCCTCACGGTGCATTCATAAATTGACAAATGCACAGACAGGTTGCCGGATAACAAACCCAGAAGTCCTATCATAACAATGGGCAGCTCTTACCACTTTTGTGATTTTCTTCATGAATACAGTATGCATTACTAAATGTCCATATGCATGCAGTGAGTGGCGGAATGCATCACTCCAGATCTTCACATAATACATCTTGCAAACATTAGCACCAGAGGGAATTTGCCAATCTTAGATATTCCCTGGGACCATCACAAACTGCAGGATATGTCTCTCATAGGCGTGCAGTAAATATATGATAAACAACTGAAGTTGTTGAGGCAGCACGGACGGTGTAATGGTTAGCATTACTGCCTCACAGCACTGAGGTCATGGGTACGATTCCCACCATGGCTATAACTGTGTGGAGTTTGTATATTCTCCCCGTACATGCGTGGGTTTCCTCCCACAAGTATATGTCCTCTGTATGTTTTGCATGCCTGCTTCCTTTGAGTGTGCTTGTTTTGCTACTAAAACTATAGTAGATGAAATATTTTATTCACACCCAGACATATGACATTTACACCTAACTGTACTTAGGCTTCAGCTCCATTAACATGGCCTCACTTTCCGACCATCAAATGATTTCTCTCCCCTTAAACGAAGTCTAAACTGGCTTTTGTTTCCTTCGGTGTCCACCGAAGAGGGGGTGGGCGCTGACATCATGTGACGTCACCCACCTGCCCATGGTAGGCATCAGCCCGCCTGCATTCCCAGGGAAATGCCCAGCATTATTATGAGCATGCCCATAAATCGCTGGGCATTCCCCTACAGCCATCCCTCTTGCCCGCCCCCCAGCTCTTCCTTCCCACAGCGGAAGCACACAGCCCGGCGAGTATGTAACTCACCGAAGTTGTTCCGTGCCTGGGTTTGCACATGTGCAGAAATGTGCATGAACATATGCAAACCTTGACCATCGGGGCTGGAGCCAAATTCAGATCAGAGTCACTCTGAATTGGCCCCAGTATACAGTAATGAAATGCGATAATGAGAAATGTTCATGGCAATAATGTAGTTAATGATCTCTCAGTTAGTGACCGAAGCATATCTTGTAAGGTGAGGTATTGGATGCTATCTGATAAGATGGACCAAGGACAGTCATGGTTTTTGAAGACACCGTATATTTGCAGAGAATTCTTTTCCTCTCTTTGAATATTTGTCTAAGCTGTCTTTTAATATGCTGCACAATGTAACAAGTGTGACTAATTGACAAAACAGTCAAACAACTTAAATAACTTCTATCATCTGCAAATGCAGCCAATTTCATGCACTGGGGGACTTGTCGACTATTGTTGATTGCATTAATTAGGAGATAATAATACATTAGATGTCATTACATGATTACATGACAGTTTGCCTGGAATGTCTGGCAATGTCAATACTGTTAACAAAGATACTCCAAAGGTATTATAAAGTCAGTGCTTCCCACAGCGAATAGGAAATGTTATTGTCTAAAATAGAACATTAAGGGATGCATTTATTAAGAAGGATATTCTATTGAAGAATAAATGTTGCCCATAGCAACCAATCAGATTCTACTACTTATTTATTTAGCACCTTCCTAGAAGATAATAGATATAATCTGATTGGTTGCTATGGGCAACAGCCCATCTTCAATAGAACTTCCAATTTTAGTAAATCTACCCCTTAATGTTTTCCATAAGCCAATCAGTAGAACCTTACTAAATGTTCCATCTTAAACCGAAACACTGATCAACACAATTGGGGAAATTTACTAAGAGGGCAGTTATATTTCACATGGGATGTTGCCATGGGCAACCAATCAGAATGTACTGTACTTATTAATTTAGCACCTTTTAGAAGATAATAGATCTGATTGACTGCAAATACAGTAGCAACATCCCATGTGAAAAGTAACTCTAGTCTTAATAAATGTCCCCCAATATGGTTGAATATTTGAATTTCAGGATGCTGAACAGAGGTTTTTTGTTTAAATCTAGGCTTTTGAAAATGATAAAACATGTAGACAACAGGTGACCCACATCCATGCAAACAATCTACAATAATACTTAATTATTGAAGTTCCACTACTATTTCTAGTTTTCTACTGTATCTACACCCACCCCGTCATATTAATGCTTGACTAGGCTCATGTGCAATGTGCCCCCTTCTCTTAGTAGCAGATCCCCTACATACCAATGGGCCCTAGGCTAGTCTCCACAAAATCCACCAATCTATGATACATTAAAAAAGGCTGATTTCTAGTTAAATTGTTTACAGCTCAGTAGCATGGCTCAAACAAGTATTAATATCACTAAAAGTGGTATTTGTGCTGTTACTGTGCCTCTGCAATATATTCTAAGAGAAGCACTGCATGACCACCACTTCCAAAATCCCACTGTCTACCTGGCATCTGAAAGCCCAACTCACCAACAGCTGTCTTTGCCAGCACCATGGCCCTGCTGAGTTGTTGAGTCTATGGAACATTTCCTGCTGGGCCAGCTCTGAGTTCTACACCCAACTGTTATGAGCCACCATGGTGGCTCATTTCCTCCTTGATATTTTTGTGTCAGCCTTTGTGTGTTTTACTAGATTCTCATGTTCTGGTATTGGACTCTCTGGTGGCCTCCCGTGGTTAGTCTGTGCTATTGCAGCTCAATTCTTGTGATTGTTCTGCATACAAGGCTGTTACCTAGTAGTAGTAGTAGTAGTACGTTTATTTATAAGGCGCCGCAAAGTGTCCGCAGCGCCGTACATAGCAAACAAAAAAAAAAAAAAATTACAAGGTAACGTACAGGGTGTGTTGAAAGATACAGTATAAATAGGGGTATAGCTGGTAGAACTAAAATCAGCATCAGTTCAGAAGTAGGTGTCAAAATTGTCAAGGAGACTGAAGATGAAGTAGAGGAAGGGAAGAACAGGACAGGAGCACAGGTGAGGTAATGAGGTAGGGTGAGTACGTGAGGAAGGAGGGCCCTGCTCATAAGAGTTAACATACTAAAAATAGGTGGGTGGACGAACGAAATACAATAGGATAAGTAGGAACGGAGGGGAACGGAGGCAGGATAGGAGGATCAAAAGAGGTTAGGAGGAGGGATAGGCTAGTCGAAAAAAGTGGGTTTTGAGGGAGCGCTTGAAGGAGGTAAGGGAATCAGATAGCCTGATGTAGCTCACCTGGAGGTAATTTATGCTTCCGGAGACTGGTGTTTGTCCCTGTTATAAAGTGTTTCTTTATTTCAATTTAATTGGCAGGATTTGTGCATCAAGTTATTCTCCCTTTTTTTCCATGTGGGTACTCTCAGCTGTTGCCGTAGGTTTTGCACCAGTAGGTGGTACTTACACCTGTGGGGTTGCTACTTTTTCAGTTTCTCTTTTACCTTTTGTGTGGTTTGCAGTGCCTTGTTTGTCGAGTTATATTGCACTCTTGTGTGGTGTCTATTACTTATGTTTGCAACTAGGTCCCTCCTGGTTTGAGACAAGGTCGCCTATACCGCTAGATGCCTTATCTCCAGGGTTTTGGCTCAGGAGCCATTAGTTAGCGTCTTTCCCCAGTCATGCCCTTAATAGTTATTTCCACCTTTTGACTGTTCCTGAGGGATTTCCAATGTCTTGTCCTTTCTTAAGACCTGGTGGCACTGGAGTTGGGGTGGACCTAATTCACACTTTAAAACGTGGCTATTAAAGGTGAGCCTAGCAACTGCAGGTACTGACCACTCATCAGGACAGATTAACAGAGACAGTGTAGGGTTTGCTGTGGCAGTTCTAAACAGCGGTCACAACTGTGGGGTAACATCCATAATCTTAACACCCACAGTGAGATAAAGCAACAGGACATCATAAGTTAAATGAACTCTTCCCAAAACTGTACCCTGTATAGATAAAGTCATTGACCCTTTCTCCCATTTTGCCTGAGATCTCAGTCTTTGGCTCCTCGATATCTTACAAACTTCTCACTTGCTTGTACCTCATGTCATCTGTCTGTCGCCCCTTCCCACTAGATTTTTAGCTTCTCAAAGCAGGGCCCTCTTCTGCTTTTTGTTACCAATATTCCATTTTTGTTATTTATTTACTGTAATGTTAAATTCTGTCTCCTGTACTGTTCTCGTGTATGCCCTTTGTACAGCAATACATTTTAATAATAATAATACTAATAATAATAATAATAATAATAATCTTGGAATCTCTTCCAATATACTTTAATTAAGTGGGTTTATTGTCCTGTTGGGGGCCAGTGGGTTTATTTCCCCATTGGGCACCAGTGGGTTTATTTCCCTGTTGGGGGCCAATGTGATCTTTTTGTCACATTAGAGAAAATGTATTTTATTTATTTCTTCGGTGGCAAAGGTGTACCTGTGAGGGTCAAAGTGTTATTTTTCCAGCTATTTCACAGCTAATCCCAGAGGACTAGGAAATAGCGAATGCAGTCCCACTATACAAAAGTGGAAGCAAGGAAGAGGCAAGCAACTACAGTACAAAGATAAATTGATGGAAACACTCTTAAAACAAAGAGTTGCAGAATTTCTCAAAATCAGCAATTTCAGGATCCTAATAAGCATGGGTTTACTGGGGTAGATCATGTCAAACAAATCTTGACTTTTTTGGCTTTTGAAGAGGAAGAAAAAAGGTGGTAGCAGCGCTAAAAATAAAAATATTGAAATTGGATAATCTTTACAAAGAATGTTTTTACTGAATTTTAAAAATACTAACACAACATAGACATGAACATATAAATTTAAAATGAATGTTATATAGCACAATTCATATATGCCCAATTCAACACTATAGCAGCAAGGGCAGAGTCCGTTCCTATTATGCCCAGATGGGGGAAGAAGTTATAAAGTTACCGCTCCACACACTGATGGAATGTCCTGATATCCACGTGGTCTGCCCAAGGTGGCACAAATAACCGAAGTCCACTGGAATTGGTCTAGGACAGATGTTCCTCAGGTACCTGGGTGATGAAATCAGGGTGGGTGGATGGTAATGATGAAAACTTGGATGTCCCAAAAGCGATTTATTGCAATTCAATAGTTTTCCTGGGCTGGTCCAGACTAAGATCCAATAAAATGATGGTGGAAAGGGGGCAAGAGCACACTGACGTGTTTCGCCGCTTCAGCAGCTTTATCAAAGGTGTTTTTTTTGGCATTTGACATTGTCCCACATCACAGACTGTTAAATAAACTTGAAAACTTGGAATTGTATTCTAAGATGGTGGAATGGATAAGATCTTGTTTGCAGGACAGAAAACTGAGAGTTATAGTAAATGGAGTGCAGTCACAGGAGGGAACGGTTACTAGTTTAGTACGCCAGGGATCTGTACTTGGACCAGTACTTTTTATGATCTTATCTTTTATTATCTATTATTGGTGACATTGCACATGGAAATGAGGTATGCAACAGGGTAGACACACCAGGAGGGGTAGAACAAATGATTGATGATCTAGGTAGAGTAAATTAGAGGAATGGTCAAGAGTTTAATGCCAAAAATGAAAAATCATGCACTTAGGTCTCAAAAATCCAAAGACTAGAGGCCAGATGTACTAAGCTTGAAAAGTGATAAAATGCAGACTGATAAGCCACCAGTCAATCAGCTCCTACCTGAAATTTTTCTAGCCCAGCCTGTACCATGGTAGTTAGGAGGTGATTGGCTGGTGGTTTATCACTCTCCATTTTTTCACTTTTCAATCTTAGTACATATGGCCCTACATATAGAATAAATGGCACTATAATGGAAACTATGGAATAGGAGAGGGATCTACAGTAGGTGTCACTTTCAGCTGACTTAAAGGATGGTAGGCAATGTAACAAACCAATGAAGAAGGCAAGCTGGATGCTTGTTGCATAGGGAGAGGAATCGGCGAAAGAAAGAAAGAGAAAGAAAGAAAGAAAGAATGAAAGAAAGAAAGAAAGAAAGAAAGAAAGAAAGAAAGAAAGAAAGAAAGAAAGAAAGAAAGAAAGAAAAAAGGAAAGAAAAAATAATGAAAGTCAGACAGAAGTAATAATGTCATTGGTACTGTGTTGTACAGTTCTGGAGGCCATATCTCCAGAAGGATATAAATACAGTAGAAACTGTGCAAAGAAGGACAACTAAAATGGTGCATGGCCTACATCACAAAACTTACCAGGAAAGACTAAAATATCTTATGTATATGTATAGTTTAAAGCAGAGAAGGGAAAGGGGGGACATGATATAAACTTCAAATAGTGTATATCAAATATATCAACGTTTTTAACAAGGTGCAGGAGGGACACATTCTTCCACAAAGAGGAGCAACAGAACACGAGGACATGCACTGAAACTAGAGGGAGGAAGATTCAAGGGAAATGTGAGGAAAAATGACTTCACAGAAAGGGTAGTGGAATAGCCTCCCATTAGAGGTGGTAGAGGCAAATACAGTAGAGCAACTTAAACATGCTTGGGATAGGCAGATTGATATTCTTACTAAAAAAAAAGGATTCAATATGGTTTGAGGTACAGTAACATGTTTTTAATAGGGGCAGTCTAAAAGGGCCAAGTGGTTCTTATCTGCTGTCAAGTTCTATGTTTCTATTTAATAGAATATAGCAAAACATCAAAAATTATTAAAAAAAATCTGAACTATGGTTTTGTTGGAAAAAATCATCTACAATACATTTTTATATGAGAAATATTCAAGCACACAAATAATTATATTCATGTGTCATTTTTGCTTAGAGAACATTTATAGCTTTTATATATACTGTAGCATCACATAAACATGTAAATGTCAGGGTACAAATAATGCAAATGGGAATCTGAGGGTGCGGGTGGAAAATAATTGCTATGGACAACATCTACCTTACACCGGTACAACAGTTTTCAGAAATGTTCCCCATTGTGATTACTTTCAGCTCTGTAAGTTCATGTGGTCAGCAGCCAAAGCACATAAAGTACAGTAGAAAATATCTTGCTAAAATAAATTACTATGCTACTCCTACTGCTATTATGAAAAAGTAATATACATTAATACATTTTTGACATTTTCCCTTCTAGATCACATTATAATAAAAATAACAGTAACTTCTGAAGGAAATTCCTCCGCATACAATGGGCAATAAAACATACAGAAAGAGCATAAATGGTGCAATTTACTTCATGTCCATTATAATCAGCTTACATACTGATTTACCTAATTCAGGCTTACTGCAGTGCAGTTTTGTATAGTTTGTATCCTTGGCCTTAAATGGCTGTCTTGGCACGCTTTGTGAAATAATTATCAATTTTGTGGTAATTTCCAGCTTTTGTTACATAAAGTCCGTACCCAAAGCAAACATTGGTCTGATTTTAGATAAAGTTACAAAATTTGACAGCAATAACTAATTTAATATTGTCATTTTGTAGATGGTCGTTGTATTAAAAAGTAAATTCTAAATGAATAAAGTATGTAAACAGTCATTTATTAAGTACTTTTTTTTTATATTTGCAGATCAAAGAGATTTGTAATTACAGTTTAAGGTTAAGCGCGAATTCTTCTGATTGACTTACATGAAATCCCTCAGCAGTAATTAAATGCAACAAATTGTAAGCTACACTTCTTTAAATACCAGAATCAATTTAATATATATTTATTTATATAGATTATCTATCTATATAAATAAATATATATTAAATATAGATAGATAAAATTATATTTGCATTTTCCATTACAGTCTTCTTTGCTAGACTCTAGCAAGAAGGTGGTTTAGTTTTACCTGTTGACACTTTTATGACAAATTTCTTATTTCTTTGACAGCTTTAAATGAAATCTATTTTCATACAAGCATCTAGGCATGACTTGACTGACAGAAGCTTGAACTTGAGTCAAATACTGTTTTCGATCTTCAAGAGTACAAGATAGATATGCTCACTAAAGTATATTTTGGAATTTCATAGGTGTAGTATATATGTTTACTATATTTATACTTTACATTTACTTGATTTTATGGTTTCATTCTATTGGGGGTATTCAATGTAGGATTCAGACTGTCGGAACGTCCCAACAGTCGGAATCCTGGTCCGTTTTCACCCAGCTCAACAGTATATTGACAGGCAGAATTCAATATTCTGCCTTTCCACTGTCGAAAGTGGGGTGCATCAGCGAAAACAACTGTGTATTGTCAATATTAGGCAATGAGTTCCACAATCCATGGCTGTTTTTGACAAAATAGATCTGGCTGTTTTCAACAAAACAAATTTGTCTGGTTTTAAAGTCGGATCCATTTTGCCGAATTCCACCTTCAATTCTGTCTGAAACAACAGCATTGAATAAGCGGCAGGATTGACTACCACCCTATGCATAATGTCAAAAAGTTAATTAATGGAGTTTTATACAAAGAAGCGTTTTTACTGGCCAAAAGGTTGATTGCGATCTACCCATTGGTTGTTAAGCTCCTGACAGTAGATCGCAATCAAGTGGAATGCAAATAGCTGCTGAAGCCTCTGAGAGAACAGAGGCTTCAGCATTCCCAGTGATGTAGTGCATGGGTGCAAGGGTGATGTCATGATATCATCCATGCGCCCGAAGTGAGTAGCACCTTAGAACTTGTTTGAGGTGGCAGGAAGGCTCAGCTGCGAGTAGGCTCAGCAGCAGCAGGACTCAGAACATTCAGTGGCAGCGGGGAGGCACAAAACTCCATCACAGGGCACAACTTTGATGAATTTACACTTCCATCCACCGCATAAAATAATTTAGCATCATGTGGTGTGGAATAATGTAGCATAATGTGAATTTTGGCTCTTTCGGTGTGGCATAATGAGAATTTTAGCTCATACTGTTTGGCATAATGTAATTTTTGGTTCATATTTTGGCTCATTCTATGTGGCATAATGTGAATTTTGGCTCATTTCATGTGGAATTACATGAATTTTATAGTGATAGAGAGTTTACCTGCACACTAAGATGGTTATAGTGGGACTATAGGAGCCCATACACGGCCCGATGCCGGGCTGTGCGTCCTTGCTTTCAGGTGCGCGCTCCCACGGCACCTCATCGCACAGTACAAAAAGTATGTGCTTGCACATACTTTTTGTACTTAGTTCTCACCACATTGCATCGCATTGCATGCACAACGCATGCACATGCAATGCAATGTGATGTAATCTGTGCAATTTAAGCCCACAACGCATGTCCGTATTGTTCCGTGTACGGGCAGCTTAACTGCTGTACTCAAATAAATGGGAGACTATCCCATGTTTAGCTCATGATATCTGGTGTTAGTACTGCGCTCTGTCTATTCTATATGCGGTATCAATTGGTGATTGCCATGTAAGAATGTGAAGTAAGGAGATGTGTTGATGGGTATTTAATTTACTTTACTTGTTACCTTGCAAGTGTTTTACATTAGTTAGGATACAACCACATTACCAGTGATTGCACAATGGGCATACAAAATAATAAAAGCTGTTGACTAAATTGGTGATTCAAATAAGTATTTTAAAGTCATCACAAAAAAAAAGGGAATTTCTCATGATGTGTATTGGGTCAAATAGAAGTCCTGGTGGTATCCCAGTCTTATTTCTCAATAAGGGGTTTCCCCAAATGGGAGTCACGGCTGAGAGCCCGCAGTAATGGATGATCAAGGTAAATATACAGACTGCAGTGTACCGCAAGTCTGTCAGTCTCTGTGGTGTTTTTAATCCTTAGCCTTTTGTTGTAAAATTAATAAAAGTCTTTGTTTGCCTAATACAGATTGAAATCAGTACAGGACAGTATGGGTATTGGAAGTGTTAAAATATATATAGAGATATGGTCTATCCCCCAGTCCTTGAACCAGAGGTGTGAGGCACTCGCCAGAACAACACTCATCCAGACAGTGTTGTATTAGTTAGAGCTTTTATTCCATCATGGGGTTCAAATAGGTAAAGTATCCATCAATTTTTATATCCAAACATGCCCCGATATATAGAGATATGTATATATTATATTTAGAAATGAAGGCACTCACAGTGACAAGGGGACTTTAAAATAAAACGTATCTAATTTACAGTACATTTTGGCCCCAAAACAGGTTCAGGAACCAAGTTCCTGATGATATCATATTTAATAAGAGGTTTAGGAACTGAGTTCCTGCTGGATCCTCCTGAAAAATAGCACTGGGTATTGGTGATGTGAGTCTGGACCTGCTCGATGCCCTCCCGGGCTGTCGCAGTGGTGCTCAGGATGGGTACCCAAATCCTGCTGTAGTCTCACAGTCACAGACAATCTGGCAGTCTTGGTGCTTGTGGCATATGGCTTCAGCCTGATCGCAGTCCACCATCGGTAATCCTCACCTACGGACCCACTTCACTTAACTGCCTTGACCTCCTTTGAAACCTTATATGGCTCTGGTATCTACTCGGCTCTCTTCAGCTGCAGCTTCTTCCTGGTCATCTCCGCTTCCAGGTCACGTTACCGTGATGTCATCTGGTCCAGATCCTTTTGCTAAGAGCTCGGCAGTTTCTGCTGAGATTAACTTGCAGGGATGTGAGTAAATGGATATAATGCTCTAACGTGTTTTAGCCATCTTCTGGCCTTTCTCAAGGAGGCACACCTCCTAATTAATTAATACACATTAATGCCCCATACACACTATACAATATGAGGTGTCACTGTGCCATGATTTAGTGCTGTCACCAGGACCCCTTTTGAACATAAAGATATCGTCAAATAGGACTGTATGTTAACGTTAACAATTTGTGGGGGCGATATGGTCTGTACACTCTGAATGATATGCACAATGATATTGTGAACAATATAATATTATCATGAATATTGTTCATTAAAATAGGCTAGTGTGTACCCAGCATAAGATATAATATTTGCACACCCTATTCGACCACAGCCTAAACAAAAAGACATAAATTCAGGTACAATGCATCTGTTACTAATAATTGGAATCTACCCAACCAATCCCTACCCCCTAAAATGCAGAGTAATAAAAGAGGTTTTCATAAACAACCATGGCATTTCAGGATACCATGCATCATTAAAAAATGTAAAGAAGTTCCTTTCTTCACACAGAAAAGAGTAGATTTGCCATTTAACTTCAAAGGTACAGTACCTTTTGGCAGTAGCAAATTTCAGATATAAAGCTGTGTGCAGAATGTACAAATACCTATGCATTTAGTTTAATCAATCCAATATGAGGTAGCATACTAGAACCCACAATGCTTTGCTTTATATTGCTTATGTTTAGTTACTTACTGTATATAGCCTAGTTGTTACTTTTTGTATGCCATGATACTTTCGAGTTTTTGGGAAATGATTCTGTATCTTGAGAACTCATGTATTATTATTATTAATATTATTATTTTTATTATTATTATTATTATTTATTATTATTGTACTTTATGTATATGGTGCCAAAAGGGTACTGCAGTATATAAACAAGGAAAAGAAGACTTTACAAAACATTGCAGAACATGGACAAGATTTACAATTATTGCTGCAATAGTAGTCATAAACCCAAATGAGCAGTTAGGCAGTCTAACACCAAAGGTTTAGTGGCGTTGTTGGCTGTGGGAAGGAATTGATAGTACTATATGAGTGAGAGAAATCCAATCTAAAGATTAAGAAGGATATAGAACAGCGCTGGTGCTATACTGATGTATAAAACAATAACACGGCAAGGTATAACAAGAATTTATTAATAAACAAGATATTTAAAATAGCATGCATAAATTATAAAATGAGCATATAGATACTCGTTATAAACTTATGTTTTTGGTCTATATTTTTCTAAAAATAAAAAAAACGATGGTATACTTCTAAACTTAGGTGATTACATATATGTATTTGATTTTTTTGCATTATTTGAGTAAATTGTACACGGATAGGTACACCTGCAATTACTTTTGTAATAATTTAGGGGTATTTATACAAGCTCCAGGATACCAATGACCCATTCTACTCTTGATAAAGACGTGGGCACTTCCACGTTGAAACGCATTAAGCCTGTTTGAGCTTGCTTTTAAATTGAGCCTCTATCTTTATCGGACTTTAACCCTGCACACCAGGGATACAATTCCATCCAGTTCCGGACCAGGTAATAAAGAAAGCTTCCAGGTACCGTTTATTCCTACTCGGCGAGGGACGGCTTTCACCATCACTGACTTTGTGGACCCCTTGCTTAATACCACCAAGTTTGTTTGAACACGGATACAAAAACTGCCTGGACTCTTAGCTAAGTATTAGACTGGACTTCCATGTGATCTTCTTCCTACTCCCAAGAATTCTTGTGGAGGTGCAGTATACAGTTATTTGTCTACTAACTAAAGGCTTGTTTTATAATTTATGCATGCTATTACATTTTAAATGATCTTGTTTATTAATAAATCCTTGTTATACCTAGCCGTCTTATTTTTTATACATCAGTATAGCACCAGCGTTGTTCTATATCTTTCTTTTTGTTTTTATACATACCATTGGGGACTAACACACCTCCATTTGAACAGCTGCTAATTGATTGTACCAAGGTCCAATTTATCTTTTTCTGTAAAGATGGACATTGAGTGGATGATGATCTTAGTTACCCCCAGCTTCAGAAAGTGTCTGATCCTGGAAATATTTCTGAGATGGAATGGCAGAACTGAGAAAGCTACTGAATATGAAGTTTGAAGTAGATTGTCGAGTCAAAGACAAATCGAAGGCAACACATTTGCGGGTTTAAGAAGATGGTCTTGCTGTCAATAGATAATGAATTTGAGGTAGTTGAGGACACAGTATTTAGGATGATGAGAAGATTACCAATGTATTCTTATACAAGATAAGTTTAAGAAAGCACTTAGACATCAGGGCGGAAAAAGCAGATGGACAGCTACTGTAGATAAAGGAGGGATAAGTGAGTAGAAAAAGATAGGTGGTGAAAGGTATATTTGTGTCTCATCAGGACAGAGATGATATTGGAGGCCAATCAAGCTAATGATCAAATCTAAAGAGCATGTGTAAAGGTAGAAAATAGGGGGTTTAAGAACAGAATCTTGGACTCACCTACTGTACTGACATTGAAAGGGGATGAAGTTGAATCATAAGAGGAGACAAAAAAGAACTGCAAATGAGGTAGATGGACAGCTAGAATAGGGAAGTATCATATACACCAAGGGAGTTAAGGATTTGTAGGAGCAGAGGATGGTCCACAATGTCAAAAGCTGCAGAGATTGAGTAGAGAGTAGTGTCCTTTGGATTTAGTGCAAACATGGCCATTGTGGATTTGAATGAGATCTCCTGTGGGTTCAAGAGGACTAACGTAGACTGAATGCCTCAATCAGGAAGTGAAAAGATAAATAGGCAGTGAAGTGACTGAAGACAATCAGCTCAAAGAGTTTAGAGGCAAAGGAGAGGAGAAAAATTAGACATACAGCCATTAGAGAGTGTCTGGATCAAGGTTGGGTTTTTAAGGATGGGGTGACAGGGGTAAGCTTCAATACAGATGGGAGAATGCATAAGGTGAAAAAAAATTGAAGACATGGGCAGATTGGGAACAGAAAATGAGAGAGAAAGAGTGGAGTTAGGAGGAGGGAATAAAGTATGATCAGAGTGGGGGGTAGAATGTGATGAGGACTGGATAAGTGCTATAACTTAATTTCCAGATTCTGGGAGGAAAGAAGTCAATAAAATGTATGAGGTAGATAGGGAGAGGTTCTGTATACTGGTATAGAAGAGGATGGAATGGTGAGTGTCAAGTGGGATGTGTTCATGAACATTTTTGCAGGTATTCGGTGCATTTTTATTGGCATCATTGAGTCATGAGTATGCAAATGTAAATTGTGACCAATTAGGCCAACGGTGCTTACAGCAGAAGTAAAGGAGATGTTTTATAGGGAATGGCAGGAGACAGAGACAATGGTGAAGATCAGTAAATCAAGCAAAACAACATACATTAGTATCAGTATCCTAAAGGCCACAATTGGTGAGGGGTTAGATGGAGTTAGATATAGGTTAAAAGGGAGAATATGATGGGTGCCGGAAGGGGTCCCGACAGTCGGGATCCAGACAGGCATTTACCTGACGTTGGGATCCCGACTGTCAAAACACAGACAGTCAGGTTCCCAACGACCACCCGATATTTTCCCTTGTGGGGGTCCACGACCCCCATAGAGGGAGAATAGAATAGGTGGCGCGCTTAGCGAGCCACCGTGCCCGCAGCGTGGCGAGCACAGTGAGCCCGCAAGGGGCTTAGTTGCGCTCACCATGCTGCCTGGGTCCGGCCAGTTGGGATCCCGCCATTGGGCTAATGACTGTCGGGACCCAACTGTCGGACCCCTGTACCACACCCGAATATGATGGTTAGGAAATGGGGAATTCAGAATTGGTAAAGTCAAATAGGTTCTGAAGGGGAAATTCAAGTTAGGCAAAATTTGCAAATTGGGCAATCAAAGTAGCTAAAAGGGATTATGAAGAGCGCATAGCCACTGAAAGTAAAACTAACCCCAAGAAGTTTTTCAAATACATAAATAGTAAACGTAGAATTAAGGACAACATAGGCCCACTAACCGATATCAATGGAAAAAGTTTTACGGAGGATAAGGGAAAAGCAGAACTGTTAAATGAGTTCTTCTCATCAGTGTTTACTAAGGGAGAGCAGACTGTGGAATGCACACATACCACAAATGGGATGAACAAACCGGACCTCAATATTGATTTCTCTACCGAGGAAATAATATTGAGGCTCATTAAAATCAAAACAAATAGATCACCTGGGCCAGATGGGATTCATCCTAGGGTACTAATGGAATTAAGGGAGGAATTAGATTCCCCTCTACATTATATCTTTGAAAATTCACTATCATCAGGAAAGGTACCAAAAGACTGGAGAATAGCAGTGGTAGTGCCATTATTCAAAAAAGGAGGATCCCGCTAATTACAGACCTGTTAGTGTAACATCAATAGTGGGTAAACTATTTGAACGATTTTTAAGAGATGGTATCCAGGAATATTTAGACCTTTATAGTTTACTCAGTAATAACCAGCATGGGTTTGTGAAGAATCATTCCTGCCAAACTAATCTACTTGGTTTCTATGAAGAGGTTAGAAAAAACCTTGATAATGGAAATACTGTAGATGTGATTTTCCTAGATTTAGCTAAAGCCTTTGAAACAGTACCACACAAGAGGTTGATAAATAAAATGGAGGACATGGGATTAGGGGTAAATATCTGTAGATGGGTAGGGAACTGGCTGTGTAACAGAGTACAAAGAGTGGTCGTGAGCAGTGCCATATAAAATATGATACCAGTACTAAATGGAGTGCCACATGGTTCGGTTCTTGGGCCCATTTTATTTAACATTCTTATTAACGATATTGGGATGGGGTTGCTCAGCAATGTATCTATCTTTGCGGACGATACAAAACTGAGCAGAGTTATTAAATCATCAGAAGATGTCACCACGCTTTAAAATGATCTTGACAATCTAGATGAGTGGGCAAAAAAGTGGAAAATTAGGTTCAATGTGGACAAATGCAAGGTCATGCACCTTGGGAGACATAACCAGTGTGCTAGTTATAACATAAGCGGGGATGAATTGGGTAATTCAGTACTCGAAAAGGATCTAGGAGTCCAAATAGACAACAAACTGGGGTGTAGTGCTCAATGTAATATAGCAACAAAAAAAGCCAACAAAATACTCGTATGTATTAAAAGGGGCATGAAAACTAGGGACTCAAAAGTAATTGTGCCTCTGTTCAAGGCATTGGTTAGTGTCACAATCCTGCCAGAACTCAGTGTGTTTGTCCTGTCTTACCTGCCTGTCAGTCTTGTTTCTCAGCCTGCTGCAGCAAGATCTGAGTATTTGCTTGTAACGAGCACCTGGGTGATTCTGATTCAGCCATTAACTCTGTGGTTACCACTTGAAAGATACAAGTTCCCTGTTGGCCTCATCCAGAGACTGTTCCAGGTGTGGCCATTCCCAATCACCCAGATGGCCAATCAGTGCTGCTCTGAGGGGTTATCCTCCCAGCCCTGCATAGACACTTTGCTTTTGCATTGTTGTCAATAACTTGGGAGGAAGCTTCAGCTTGTGTTCCTGCTTTAGCTCTGTGGTATTCCAGTTACCCAGCATTTGTATCCTGCTTCCAAGACCCTGCACCAGCATTTCTACACCTGTGTGTCTCCAAGTACCTGCTCCAGCATTCCTACACCTGTGTGCTTCCAAGACCCTGCACCAGTGTTCCTGCACCTGTGTGCCTCCAACACCCTGCACCAGCGTTCCTACACCTGTGTGCCTCCAAAACCCTGCACCAGCGTTCCTACACCTGTGTGCCTTCAAGACCCTGCACCCGTGTTCACCTGTTCCTGCAGTACAAGTACCTGCACCAGTGTTACCCTGTACCTGTATCCAGTACCTGCTTCCTGTCCCAGCACCTGTGTTCCCGAGTCGCCTGCACCTGTGTTCCTGAGTCGCCTGCACCTGTGTTCCTGAGTCGCCTGCACCTGTGTTCCTGAGTCGCCTGCACCTGTGTTCCTGAGTCGCCTGCACCTGTGTTCCTGAGTCGCCTGCACCTGTGTTCCTGAGTCGCCTGCACCTGTGTTCCTGAGTCGCCTGCACCTGTGTTCCTGAGTCGCCTGCACCTGTGTTCCTGAGTCGCCTGCACCTGTGTTCCTGAGTCGCCTGCACCTGTGTTCCTGAGTCGCCTGCACCTGTGCTTCCAAGTTATCTGCACCTGTGTTCATCTGTGCCAGTGTTCATCCGTACCTGTGCTTCCGAGTTACCTGCACCTGTGCTTCCGAGTTTCCTGCACCTGTGCTTCCGAGTTTCCTGCACCTGTGCTTCCGAGTATCCTGCACCTGTGTTCATCTGCACCAGTGTTCATCCGTTCCTGCATTTCGAGTTACCTGCACCTGTGCTTCCGAGTTTCCTGCACCTGTGCTTCCGAGTATCCTGCACCTGTGTTCATCTGCACCAGTGTTCATCCGTTCCTGCATTCCGAGTTACCTGCACCTGTGCTTCCGAGTTACCTGCACCTGTGCTTCCGAGTTACCTGCACCTGTGCTTCCGAGTTACCTGCACCTGTGCTTCCGAGTTACCTGCACCTGTGACCACTTGCACCCGCACGCTCCAGCATCTGCACCTGTGTCCACCTGTCTCTGCGTGCCTCAGTACCTGCACCTGCAACCACCTTCACCACTGCCTACAGTGCTTCCGGCACCTGCTCTCCAGTGGCCCTACTCTGTGCTTTCCAGCTCCTGTGCTCCCGTGCCTCTACTACGTGCCTCCAAGTAACTTATCAGTTCCCAGCTTTCCAAAGACTTTTACAGACTTTCTAATGTCCCCTGTACCAGTTCATTCTATGCAATAAACATTACCCATTTGTATCCACTTGCCTCCGTCCTGTTTCCATTGGGTTGTCAGCTAGCCACCAAGGTCAATCCCGGGTCCCAAATCCCCAGTCGTGACAGTATGCAAAAGCCCCTGGACTTGGCTAGTGACTTTAAAGTGGCTATGCAAAATCTGACAGCAATACCAATGGGAACCTACCACCACTCACTTATCCAGCTGCAAGAACTTTTGGCAAAATTTTTTCCCATAATAACTACGTTACTCAGTTACACTCCTGAGGTTGTGAAGCC
The DNA here is from genome assembly GCF_055691185.1 of Crinia signifera. Lineage (NCBI taxonomy): Eukaryota > Metazoa > Chordata > Amphibia > Anura > Myobatrachidae > Crinia > Crinia signifera. The sequence goes on along the minus strand of NC_139221.1, from coordinate 98,389,559 downwards.
CATCAGCTACAGCTCCAAAGTGAAAGGAGTCTCAGTGAAAGTGCCTGTGAAATCTGAAAGGCCTCCCAACCTTCAGAGCGAAATTTCTGTCCAGGGCAAGCGGAGGTCCCAGCTTTCAGAATCTGAACGCCAAAGACGCAGGTCTCTCCATTTATGTTTCTACTGTGGTAATCCAGACCACTTCATTGAGAATTGTTCACTCCGCAAGCCCAAGAACAAAGTGATTCTGACCACATCCAGTCTCCAGCCCCAAGAGGGGGTCCGCAGTCTCCAGCCCCAAGAGGGGGTCCGCAGTCTCCAGCCCCAAGAGGGGGTCCGCAGTCTCCAGCCCCAAGAGGGGGTCCGCAGTCTCCAGCCCCAAGAGGGGGTCCGCAGTCTCCAGGCCCAAGAGGGGGTGCGCAGTCTCCAGCCCCAAGAGGGGGTGCGCAGTCTCCAGCCCCAAGAGGGGGTGCGCAGTCTCCAGCCCCAAGAGGGGGTGCGCAGTCTCCAGCCCCAAGAGGGGGTCCGCAGTCTCCAGCCCCAAGTGGGGGTCCGCAGTCTCCAGCCCCAAGTGGGGGTCCGCAGTCTCCAGCCCCAAGTGGGGGTCCGCAGTCTCCAGCCCCAAGTGGGGGTCCGCAGTCTCCAGCCCCAAGTGGGGGTCCGCAGTCTTGTGTCCACTCCGGTCCCAGCCGGTTCAAGTACCTCCATTGATGATCCGGTTCCAGCCGTCAGTCAGGAGGCTCATTCGGTTCCAGCTGATTCCGACACCTCTGGACCTCATCCGGTCCCATCCGTCAGTCCAGAGTCCACTCCGGTCCCAGCCGGTTCAAGTACCTCCAATGATGATCCGGTTCCAGCCGTCAGTCAGGAGGCTCATTCGGTTCCAGCCGATTCCGACACCTCTGGTTCTCATCCGGTCTTAACCGTCAGTCCAGAGTCCATGCCGGTCCCAGCCGGTTCAAGTATATTCAGGGATCATCCGTTGCCATCCATCAATCCTGAGTCCATGCCGGTCCCAGCCGGTTTAAGCATCTTCAATGATCATCCGGTCCCATCCGTCAATCCAGAGTCCCTGCCGGTCCTAGCTGGTTCAAGTACAATCGGATGTCCTCCGGTTCCAGCTGGTCCAAGTTTGTCTACTTCCACGTCTGTACTATCCTTCAGCCCAGAGACTCTATACTTTAACACAGATTTAGCTCAGTCCTCCAAGATGGAACTCTCCGAACAAGATCAAGGTCTTCTTGACCAATATATCAAAAATTTTCGGGCTGCCAGAAAACAGGCTGGTTCACAGTCGTCACCGAAGACTCAGTCCATAGATATGGAACTACATTATATGGCTCTGTCTCCTTCCAAAGATTCCTTCGAGTTTTCTGCTGAATATCCCACATCTTCAAGGTCTGTACCCATGAGCTTAAGAGTTGGCTGTGTTTCTCTGTCTCATCCTCAAGTGGAACCTTCTACGGTACCTTGCCCCAACAAGTCTTCAGAAACCTCCAGTCAGAGCAAGGCAGTTTTAACTCTAGACATGGATTCTGATTCCGAGTATGATGAGGATTATGACTCTACCCCTTTCCTTGAAAATCCTGTTTCACCTTGCCCTGTCTTACCTCTGAGAAAAATTCAGTTAGATGCTAAAGATGGCTATCCGAAAGCCCCTGGATATCGAACAAGATTTAATTTGAGTCTTAGTGGTGCCTTAGCCTCAAGGGCCCGATCTTCTCGTCTCTCAGTTCCAGTCAAAAATACTTCAGTTATCCCTGATGAATTTGATTCTACATCTTTCTCCAGTGGTCCTCTTCGTCCAAGTCAAGTGTTCCTTCCGGACGGAAGTCATCCTCATTATCGTGTCCAATGGAACGGGAATTCCGTTTACGTCGACGATGGATGGTCCACCTGTTCTGATGATAAGGCAGAATTGTGACTTTTCTTCAAAGTTCCTGAAGTGTCCGGTGGCCACCCGTAAAGGGGGGGGTACTGTCACAATCCTGCCAGAACTCAGTGTGTTTGTCCTGTCTTACCTGCCTGTCAGTCTTGTTTCTCAGCCTGCTGCAGCAAGATCTGAGTATTTGCTTGTAACGAGCACCTGGGTGATTCTGATTCAGCCATTAACTCTGTGGTTACCACTTGAAAGATACAAGTTCCCTGTTGGCCTCATCCAGAGACTGTTCCAGGTGTGGCCATTCCCAATCACCCGGATGGCCAATCAGTGCTGCTCTGAGGGGTTATCCTCCCAGCCCTGCATAGACACTTTGCTTTTGCATTGTTGTCAATAACTTGGGAGGAAGCTTCAGCTTGTGTTCCTGCTTTAGCTCTGTGGTATTCCAGTTACCCAGCATTTGTATCCTGCTTCCAAGACCCTGTACCAGCATTTCTACACCTGTTTGTCTCCAAGTACCTGCTCCAGCATTCCTACACCTGTGTGCTTCCAAGACCCTGCACCAGCGTTCCTGCACCTGTGTGCCTCCAACACCCTGCACCAGCGTTCCTACACCTGTGTGCCTCCAAAACCCTGCACCAGCGTTCCTACACCTGTGTGCCTTCAAGACCCTGCACCAGTGTTCACCTGTTCCTGCAGTTCAAGTACCTGCACCAGTGTTACCCTGTACCTGTATCCAGTACCTGCTTCCTGTCCCAGCACCTGTGTTCCTGAGTCGCCTGCACCTGTGTTCCTGAGTCGCCTGCACCTGTGTTCCTGAGTCGCCTGCACCTGTGTTCCTGAGTCGCCTGCACCTGTGTTCCTGAGTCGCCTGCACCTGTGCTTCCAAGTTATCTGCACCTGTGTTCATCTGTGCCAGTGTTCATCCGTACCTGTGCTTCCGAGTTTCCTGCACCTGTGCTTCCGAGTTTCCTGCACCTGTGCTTCCGAGTTTCCTGCACCTGTGCTTCCGAGTATCCTGCACCTGTGTTCATCTGCACCAGTGTTCATCCGTTCCTGCATTTCGAGTTTCCTGCACCTGTGCTTCCGAGTTTCCTGCACCTGTGCTTCCGAGTATCCTGCACCTGTGTTCATCTGCACCAGTGTTCATCCGTTCCTGCATTTCGAGTTACCTGCACCTGTGCTTCCGAGTTACCTGCACCTGTGCTTCCGAGTTACCTGCACCTGTGCTTCCGAGTTACCTGCACCTGTGACCACTTGCACCCGCACGCTCCAGCATCTGCACCTGTGTCCACCTGTCTCTGCGTGCCTCAGTACCTGCACCCGCAACCACCTTCACCACTGCCTACAGTGCTTCCGGCACCTGCTCTCCAGTGGCCCTACTCTGTGCTTTCCAGCTCCTGTGCTCCCGTGCCTCTACTACGTGCCTCCAAGTAACTTATCAGTTCCCAGCTTTCCAAAGACTTTTACAGACTTTCTAATGTCCCCTGTACCAGTTCATTCTATGCAATAAACATTACCCATTTGTATCCACTTGCCTCCGTCCTGTTTCCATTGGGTTGTCAGCTAGCCACCAAGGTCACTCCCGGGTCCCAAATCCCCAGTCGTGACAGTTAGACTGTACCTTGAATACGCAGTGCAGTTCTGGGCCCTGCACTATAAAAAGGACATCATAGAATTAGAAAAAATCCAAAGAAGAGCAACAAAGCTTGTTAGGGGAATGGAGAATTTAAGCTACGAGGAAAGATTAAACAATTTGGGACAATTTACACTAGAGAAGAGACATTTAAGGCGGGATATGCTCAACATGTATAAATATATTAGGGGCCAATATAAGGAACCGTCAAACACACTTTTTTCTACTAGAAAGGAATCTAGGACGCGGGGGCACAAGATTAGATTAGAAGAAAAAAGATTTTTTTCATCTAGAAGAACATTTTTTTTTTTACAGTCAGAGCAGTCAAACTTTGGAACTCTCTTCCTGGAGAAGTGGTGTCAGCAGACACTATAAATACGTTTAAAATAAGGTTGGATAAACATTTATTGGTTAAAAACATCCATGGGTATGAATAAGTAACATAATCTGTCTTTAAAATATCAGAACATACTATACAACAAGGGATAAGCTACTATAAACATAGGTTGAACTAGATGGATGCAAGTCTTTATTCAGCCTCACCTACTATGTAACTTTGTAACTATGTAATTCAAGTAGTTCAAGATGAAAAGATCATATGAGAGCATATGAGAGAAACAGTTTGTTAAAGACCAGAAGGCACAAGAGAGATGGACAAAGTTAAGGGAAGTAATGGGAGTTAGAATTTTAGTCTTCCAATAGCATAGAGGGGAGAATCATTCATAGCAGAGAAATAAAGAAACTATTCAGTTGATGGGGGCTCTGAAATTAGGAAAGGAAACTTCTGGTGATGGACAGGATGGAAGTTTAGTGTGATGTGACTGTAGATGAGGAGAAGTGACAAAGAAAAGCAAGGTGGTAGAGTGTAATAATGAAGTAGCAGAACTATTTTGGAAAAGAGGTATTCCAAAATGAAGTAAAAGGAAATATGGGGGAGAGTACAAGAGGGGTAAAAGGGAAACAGGGGAGGAGTAAAACGGAAGAAGTGGAGACAAGGCAGGAAGAAAGATTGGGGAGCTAGTGCTAGAGATGATTATGGTATATAGTCATTGATTGATGGGAGTTGTAGAAAAGAAAGACATGGTACAGTTTAGATGAGGGGAATAAGGGTACTGCACACATGCTGGGCTACAGTCACGGACTGCAGCCCAAATGACAAGTTGTAGACATATGGGGAAACAGAAGAGGGCCATTGCTTGAAACAGGGCTTGTTGCCTAGATGTTGGGGCAGTGCAGAAGCCAGACACTGCATCTTGTGGTACAAATACTATGGTCTCAGCACTTTTCTTGCCTGCCCCTTTATGCTAACCTCCATGTGCCTGATTTTGTCTTCCTGTGCAGCTCCTTACGATCACCCTGTATGCCCGCCACCTCATTCCTGTGCTGCCCCGCCTTACCCTCACCCTTTATGCCTGACATAGTGTTGTAGTGTGCAAAAATGTAGCGTGGGCATCCAGTATAGGGATTCAGTGTGGGCAGGCACTATAGGGATGCAGTACGGGCAGGAAGTATAGGGATGCAGGGTGGGAGGGTAATATAGGGATGTAGTCTAGAGAGGTACTGAAGTATGAGAATGCAGTGTGGGCGTGGTGGGAGAATAAAATACTGTGCCCGAAGCATTGCAAGAGAAGCGAGTGATGCGAGGGGATGCAGTGCACTGGAAACTGTGGTAAAAAAAGTGAAAAATCTAATGTCGACCTTTTGACTGTCGACCTAGACCTGGGGTAGCCAACTCCAGTCCTCGAGAGCTACCAACAGTTAATGTTTTCCAGATCTCCTCACAGAATCACAAGTGAAGTAATTAGCTCCACCTGTGGCTCAATGAAAATGTTTCAGCTAGTAATGAGTGCACCTGTGCAGCAGCTAGGTTGTCTGGAAAATGTGAACTGTTGGTAGCTCTCGAGGACCGTAGTTGGCTACCACTGACCTAGACACTATCGACCTAATGCTTGTGTCGACCTATTGACCTGTCAATCTAAACCCATGTCAACCTAGACCCATGTCGACCTAGAACCATGTCGACCTAACGGTTTTGACCTAATGCCTGTCTACCAACATAATGTAGACCAAACGATCCCAACCCGTGGGCAGGTAGAATAGGGATGCAGTGTGGGAAGGTAGATTGGGGATGCAGGGTTGGAAGGTAGTAAAGGGCAGCAGCACATAAAACATTGCCAGAAGGTTTTTTTTATAGCTGTAACTATCCATCCCCTAATTGTTTATAGTCTGGCTGGCCAAAAGGCTTTTGCAAGTACAGGTCGGGTCCACTAGCATTTTAGATTTTAAGTCCCCCGACGTCCATGGCGTCCCTGAGCAGTTATCTTCAGAGGCATCCCCGGCCCCAAGGATGCATTGTGTACCCCCGCAATGCATCCTTGGCACCAGGTATGCCTCTGAAGACAAACCCATGGTTACCGTGGGGTCAGGGGGACCAGGGGAGTATAAAAAATGGTGCCGAGGGGTGGGGACAAATCCCTCCTAAAAATTAAAAAAACCTAACGTTTTCAGAATATTTTAGTTTTCGGATATCTGAATAATGGATAGCTTCACCTCTTAGTGGAGCAGTAAGTTTCTAATATTAGGAAAGGGGAGTTACAATAAACATAAATGTATTATATAGAATACAACTATTTTCAAAGAAGGACTTTTTGGGAGGACTTGTAAATAAAGGGGAGTAAGCTGAGTGCCTCCGCCACCAAGGTTAAATGTTTTGCTAAACATGACCCTCTGAACTTATGTCCAAGAAGATGACAATGTTATATCATTTACTTTATTCCACATATTTGAAGTCTGTGCAGAAAAAACTTATCTGAATAATTATTATTATTAACAGTTATTTATATTGAACACACATATTCTGCAGTGCTTTACAAAGTATAGTTGAACATTCACATCAATCCCTGCCCCAGTGGAGTTTACAATCTATATTCCCTACCACATGTACACACACACACACAGACATTCTAGGGTTAATTTTTTGTTGGGAGCCAATTAGCCTACCAGTATATTTTTGGATTGTGGGAGGAAACTCGAGTACCTGGAGGAAACCCATGCAAGCACGAGGAGAATATACAAACTCCGCACAGTTAGAGCCATGGTGGGAATCAAACCCATGACCTCAGTGCTGTGAGGCAGTAATGCTAATCATTACACCATCCATGCTACCCAAATCTAATTCTCTCTGCACAAGTTACATCTGCCCCACCTTCAGTGCACATGGTTTTGTCCATTTGTGAAGGAATTTGCCTTTGTGAGTGAACCACAATAAGGTCCATAGTTTGTAAACACTGGCTTCATTAAACATGTGAAGGTAGTGGTGTAACTACAGAGGGTGCAGCTACTATGGGGTCTGAGCTGTATCTAGGGCCTGCAGCTTCTCCTGCACCCAGTCCTAACTGCACCCAAAGATCAGAGCTTCCTGCTCTCCCTTACCACAGCCCCATCACCTTGGTCTGGCCCCGCAAGCTGCAGTGCATCCATGTACTGTAGGATGAAGTTGCACTATTTTAATCCAGTCACCCTCCAGGCTGGTTCCCAGCAGTTCCAAGATTTGCTGACATTTTGGGGGCATAAAGGGCCCATCCCTATAAGAGGCCCCTGGCTGTGCCCTCACTCAGACTGCTGTAATGAGGCATGCTCACCACCAATTTACTTCTCCAGTCTTTGTCCTCTCTCTTTCTGAAGCTGTCTTCCTCCCCACTCGCTCTTTATCTAATGCTGTCTCTTCCAACTCTCTTTGATGCTGTCTCCTCACTCTCTCTCTCTGATGCTGTCTCCTCACCCTCTCTCTGATGCTGTCTCCTCTCCCTCTGATGCTGTCTCCTCCCCCTCTCTCTGACGCTGTCTCCTCCCCTCTCTCTGATGCTGCCGATTCCCCTTCTCTCTAACGCTGTCTTCTTCCCTATCTCTGATGCTGTTTCCTTCCCCTATCTCTGATGCAGTCTACTCCCACTCTCTACCTCTCTCAGTCCTCTCTTTCTTGCTCTGTCTCCTCCTTATATCCTCTTTGTCATTGACTCCCATAACTCTCTCCCTCTCTTACTACCATAATGCTATGTACACACTGAAGTGATTGCCGTGGGAGAATGATAAAGTGCATACAAACTGACCAATATTGCTCACAATATAGGTGAGTTATATCACCTGCTCCCCATTCCATACATGCAGCCTCTGACAATACCGTCAGATTGAGCTGCATGTATATCGTCCATATCATTACAGATAAATAACGCAGTGTGTACCCAGCTTAAGGGGAATTGCAGTGTCAATATGTGTGGGGGCCCTTTTCAAGAGTTTGCTATGTGGCCCACAGCATTCTAGTTACGCCACTGTGTGCCTTTACAGTAAAGTGAAAAAAATAGTCTCTCTAGTAGGACATGCCAAAACACAGATACTTTGGGTAGATTGAGACCAAATGGAAAGCCTACTATACAGATGTACTATAGCTGGCATCATTATTGCCACAATGTGTATGTATGAGCATAGGTATTGGAGCATTCTGCGCTATTTGCTGTGCTGTGACTAGTCACAGCCTGGCTGCCACCCATAACTGTGAATGGCACGGGGATGCTTGTGCACACATATAGTGCATCTTATTCGCGGCCATACTAGTTGTGAGCATGGTTAGTTCACTTTTGAATCAAAACTAAACGTTTTGTCAAAAGACAAAAACATTGTCTTCTAATCCTTTCATCCTGAACATTTTCTTTTGCATGCTTATATTTAATCATTTCTTCTATAGCACTGATTTGAATGACACATTTGACCTTTGTGGGAAATAAATGAATGGTTCAACCTTTGGAAGCTATATTTCCCTGCTACCAAACTACATACAACACCTTATGTAATAAGGGGCTTCATCTCCTTGAACAGAGCTATTTTGGCAAAGTGACAGTAATTAATATGGTTTAATATTTTAAGATCCACGTTTCTAAAAATGCCTTGTAATGAGGTTTGGCCTCAGCTATAAAATCTGGGCCACACACATTTATCTGTTTAAGGATGTCCAGTGGCCATAGAGCAGAACCTGTCACAGTGGTTTGGCTGTGGCCACAGTAAACACTTCACCCACAATGAATGTGGCTCTACTATTGGCCATGAGTAAGGTCTATGTGGAGGCTACTAGAGACTATATTAAGCAGAGTTACTCACAATATGTGTCTGCTTTATCCAAAACAATGGGAAAAGGAACTTTATCATCGGGTATATTTTTAATTGAAATTGCCTTAACATTTTGTCCATGGGATTTCTCTAATCCTTAATACCTATATATATATATATATATATATATATATATATATATATATATATATATATATATATATATATATAGAATACCCTGCACTCCAGGTTAATACAGACAGCGGGTCCGGTGCTTGCAATCCTAATGGTATTAGGAAGAAATATCCAGACAACTGCAGCATGCACTCAGACGAATTTCAGCACTACAACACGGTAGAAATGAAGACACAACCCATATGTTATGATGCCAACGTTTTGGACTGTTATGTCCTTTATCAAGACATATGTCATATATATATATATATACGTGGGTACAGGGAAAGGTCACTCGCCAGACTGAAGTTTTAAATAGTTGCTTTATTTCATCACGTTAGATTACGCTGCCATCACTCTGGTCAACGTTTCGACCCGAATTAGGGCCTTTATCAAGACTTGTTTGACAGCCATCAGATATACATCGAACAAGTAAACACCTTGCGGTGTAGAAAAAGCAGCAACACGATCTGTTGCACGTGCCAACACCGTGTGCATATATATATATATATATATATATATATATACATATATATATATATATATATATATATATATATATATATATATATATATATACATAGGCAAAGGTGAGAGAGCACTCCCCTGGACTTCTTGAGTAAGAACCAGCCAAACACACTGAATGGTGCTAACGCTTCGGGGTTTGACCCCCTTTATCAAAGCAGAAAAATATACACATAGCTATCACATCAATGCTTGATTCCAGGCATGCTATCTGGTCTAAGGCTCACAGCAGAATGTGCTTTTAGAGGTGAGCAGTTACCAACACACCTGTCACTAATCATCTAGGGAAATGGTTAACATAAGCTATGCACTATAGGTTAAAACAGGGTGCCTGAGAGAATGTGACCACAATAAGACTAATTAAAAATAATTATCTAATAAACAATATACTGTATACACTAAACATCGGCACTCACCTTTCCTAGTTTTGGGGTGCCCTATGGCTTGTGACCACATTGTTTAAACAGACATTGTAGGCGCTCTGCACACACTAAATTAACTGATAATAAATAGTGGAGATTTGGTTTATGAATTGATCAATCCATTTAAGCCTGCAGCCCCCCTCACGGGACCCCACTTTTCTGCAGGTCCTAACACTGTCACATCAATGCTTGATTCCAGGCATGCTATCTGGTCTAAGACTCACAGCAGACTGTGCTTTTACAGGTGAGTAGTTAGCTACACACCTGTCACTAATTATCTAGGGAAATGGTTAACATAAGCTATGCACTATAGGTTAAAACAGGGTGCATAAGAGAATGTGACCACAATAAGACTAATTAAAAAAATTAATCTAATAAACAATATATACACTAAACATCGGCACTCACCTTTCCTAGTTTTGGGGTGCCCTATGGCTTGTGACCACATTGTTTAAACAGACATTGTAGGGGCTCTGCACACACTAAATTAACTGATAATAAAAATAGTGGAGATTTGGTTCATGAATTGATCAATGCATTTAAGCCTATATATAGTAACAGAGATGGAGTCACTCATGTCTTAACGTGGTTCAGATAGTTTTAATCAGGCAGCATGGCAAAGACAAGCAGGCATTGATGTTTCGGTCCGCCTCTTGGACCTTTATCAAGATGGTGAACAAGGGCTACTGCCTCACTATTTATGCTCACTTTGACCCGGAAGTGTTAATTGCTGTAGAAATTCCATTGATTTGGCAAAAAGTGGTATATATCAATTAGTATTAATTATTGTGAGTCTTGTCTTCCTATAGATGTAGTGTGCGTTAGCAGCATGTATAAATATCTAAAGTGCTAGTGCTTTGTACTGCTAATATAACTGTATTAAGAGCAGTCAAGGTGCTCGTGGCCCGCATGCTGGAACGCACTCCACCGGGTCCGGAAGCACCAATAGGGTCACACAGAGGGTAAGCGCCGCTACATATCTACCGGAAGCTTTCTACTTTTGGATTGCCACCCCAGCAAGCTACCTATATATATATATAAACAAGAAGGATCATCTCTGAAGCAATTAGGTTTGCTGTTTATCCGGGAACCATGCATGACTCTGCAACACTCACTTTCATTAGTGTTTCTTTAAAGGCCAATAGGACAAGCTTGTAAACCTCAGTCATCCAATGGGAATTGTACAGTGTTCTGTGCGAGATATAAGGTCCTAGAACCACCATGACCATGCGTATGTCACTATACCATCTGTGTTTCTATAATGGATGCAATGTGTGTGGTGCTCACTTTCGTTCCACCACACACCCTGTATGAATGTTTTTTTACTCACTTACTTATCTTTCCAGAGTCCCATGTTGGAGCTGCAGTTGCATTAAAAAATTGCTGCCAAAATGGACACTGCGCATGCACTGTAGGGATTTGGTGGGGGCCTTGTTTCAAGATACCTGGTCAAAAGGTTAGGCTAAACTGCATAAGGACAACATGCATACTCTGTAATAACATACTTTACCCATACCACACTTTTATATAACAGTGTCTACTCTCTGTGGTGCTATGTTTACAATAGCAAACAATATTGCTGCATGTATATTTTTATACACAACAAAAAGTTAATGTGACAGACAAAATATACGTTTAGAATAGTTTTCACATATAAACAACTAAAATTAAGCAACACTTTGACCTCTCTGTGTAACATTATTTTGCGCACCATATTATAGCCATCTGGGATGTGAGCTGCAACTATTTTTAAGATAATAAGCTGTATTTGCCATGTAATTACATTTTGATAGAGCATACTATTTTCACAAACACTGGATTCATATTTACAGTTCTTTATTTCTCACTTAGCGCTCAATACCTCTTGCTTAATGACTGTTAAGAGTTCATTTACCTGCTGTGAATGTAAACGCTTAAACACTTCTCTTACACATTTTGATTAACAATTTAGTTGATGTTTTTTTTTTCTTTTTTTTAACAAATAGATCATTCATTTGCTGTCCGTAAAATTCCTTACAATTAAAATTCCTCTCACTACTGAGACTAATGCTTGTTGTTGAAAAGTATCCATTGAAGAGAAAAATGTGATTTTAAATCATCCACTTAAGCAGATGGCTGTAAAGAGGGTGCCCAAAATCTTTCCTCCACAATTTAAGTATGCACAGGATTAGGACTTTAATCTAACTTCTTCAGGATTAACTAGAAAATAATCATGATCATTTTATCCACTGAATAAGAGATTTACTTAATCTGATTTTGAAAGTGGATGGCGGAGACGCTCTGGCGGTATTTTTACATGTGACAAAAGTGGTGGGTTAGATAAGGCTCTTGTCAATTCTTATTTTATTGTGCAAAATGTAGCCTGTGGATATACAGTAATGGCTTTTGCTTTTGGTCTTTTCTTACATTCAAGACAGGGATAAAGTGCTGTGAAATTCTTTGATAGCAGTATAACAATTGGTAAGTAAAAATAAAGTATGTCTTTTTCCAGATCGGAACAGACAACAAAATTCTAGACATATAAAAGATGTTCCTCAGTCAATAATAACAACAATAAAATAGTTCCAAAAGAAGCAACTTCAAAAGCTACTGTATGACTCTGAGGGCTATTTAGCATTTTTAAAGCAACTTTAATGCAACAATTATTATTATAGTGCATTCACCATGCACACATACAGTATATAGTGCTTTCCATTGGGTAAGCATTCCACAATTTGTTTAGCTTTTAGCCTGTTTTATGTGGTATCTGTACAAAACACAATAGACCAAAGATGAGAGAAATATGCTACGGAATATATTCCTCAATCCACATCCTTACTTCTATATGTTCAATACCACACAGTAAAAATGAATCAACACTGTTGTCCCTGGTCTTTTAATACTTTTTCCGAAATGGGTGCCAACTTCCACCATACAGTAACTTTGCTTATCTCTTCTGGGACCCAAGCCAGATTAAGCCAAGCCGCAATAAAAGATTCATGTCTCTAACATTTTTCGTGCTCCTGAATGTACAGGTGCATTTGGAAGTGATTGATACTCTTTAGAGCTTTTCCACAGTGATGTTTTAGAACACAGTTTGAAAACATAATTCTGAATCTGTGAAGTGATTATATGGTGATGTAGAACTTTGAATGGGAAATGTTCTTTTCCATGTTGACAAGTGCTTCAGAACCTGGGGATTTCTTTTATTTTTTATTTTTTGCCTGTGCACACAAGCTTTCCTCTGTTAATCATCATATAAATGTATAAGGTGGTATAAGGTACGGTATGCAGCAGAAGACAGGCATTACAAAAAAAAATACAAGTTAAAAAAGGAATGATTTGTGAGGAAAGTTTTGCATCAACACATGAAGTGTGTACATTCTCAAAGGTATAATCATAGAGCATGTACAAATCATGTAGCACGCATGTACAGGTGGAACCAGTCTCATCTAGCCATCGTTGGATAGCCATGGTGAGCCATGCTGAGCCAAGGGCTATTGATCTCAGATGCAGAACATAGAACAATACAGTAGGGGATTTGCAGAGTAATCCCATTACTCACTTAATCATATTAAAGGGCTAGGATGGCTCCATCTGTACCGCCCAACATTGGTGGCAGCAGAGGAGAAACACTTGTGCGTCACAAAACAATATAGGACATGGCCTCCCAGCCAGGGAGTGCAGCCTTTGACTGCAGTAGTTCCGTGAGGCCATGCCCCCCATTTTCTCCACTATTGGGGGATGGCCATGCCCCCAGTCCCTATGTCTCTCTGAATCGATGCTGTGCACATGCACATTATGCGCACAGCATCTATTCACTGCTGCTCTTCTCAGCTAAGCAGTGCCGGGCAGAGGTGGACTCCCAACTGCCCCCTCCATTGTGAGACATTGCCAGTCCCCTGTGGGATGCAGGTCAATTCCAAAAATAAACCCAGAACTGTCCTGCAAAAATTGGGACAGTTGGGAGGTATGCAAGCATACAGTTAGAGAGAGCACAAAGAATGGGCGGTGTACACATGGCTAGATGTGGATAAACAGATGTGAAGCATACCATACAGGAACAGAAGGTCATGCTTGTGCATGCTTACAATCTAGAGGTTAGACCAAGCATTTTTCAACTAGTGTGCTCTGAGCAAATATTAGCCTAGCCTCTATCGTTATTTAACTTATAATTTTGGGCCCGGGTGGCTCAGATGCAGCTTGTCCATGACCTATAGACATCATTAATCACTCAAGCTGCTTCTCCATCATGTGATCCGCACTAACATGCCTGCCTGCCAGTCCACCCACCTGCCTGCTACATGCAGCTCTGTGTTGCTTCCTACAATTCCTTTCTCACTGTTAGCGACAGGTTTCTGTCCCACCTGCATTTGAGACTGCAGAAGCTCTTTCCAATACTGTAAGTGACAGTGAAGGTGACAGTAAACTGAGCTACTTTCTCATCCACTGACAAGTAAGAACCAATGTTTTTTTTTTTCTTTTTTTCTGTGTGTGTGTGTGTGTGTGTTGGGGGGAGCCCTGTCTTTTGTTATAGTGTGTGTGTGTGTGTGTGTGTGTGTGGGGGGGGGGGGGGTAGGTGTTTTTTTAATACTGTGGGTGCCAATATTTTTGTATTATTGTGGGGAGTCAGTGTTTTGGCATTGTTGTGGGACCCAGTTTGTCTGTGTTACAATGGGGGCCAATGTTTGTATTATATGGGCATATTACTATTGGGGCCAGTGTGTTTTTATTACTGTGTGGGTTATTGTCTTTGCTTAGTTACTAAGGGGGTCAGTGTGTGTGTGTTTTCTGCTGTTTTGACCAATGTGAGTGTTTGTGTTTTTCCGGGGGGGGGGGGGGGGGGGGGCAGATGGTGTGCCTTATCAATTTTAAAGTATTACTCAGTGTGCCATGATTTGAAAAAGGGTGAAAATCACTGGGGCAGTCTGTAATGAAGGACCCTGCAACCAGTATCTTTTGATTGATTCTGAAATGGATAATAGCAACGACAGGTATATACTATTCAGCTGAATAATAAATCTAAATTAATGTCAAACGTCTCATACTCAGTTATATTATAGGAACAAAAATAATGATGAATAATCCTTTTATAACTTATCCACAGGGTGAGAGTTCCATGTTCTTTTTTTCTACAATTTATTTTAAATATATCTGGAAGGTAAGAACAGATAGCTCAGTTTGGTGGTTGTGTAGAATAATAATACAATAATACAGCAATAAACTCTAACATGGATTGTTTTTTATTAAAAAATAATCCACTATTTGTTCTCTTGGATCAAGGATTATTTGTGATCTATGGACCACAAGCTTTCAAAATTGCTTTAGATTTATATTTTAATTTTCTTTACAGATCAGGATGATTTTCTAATAACCAGCCTAATATTACTTGAACTATATAGCTAATCCCAAATATAGGAATTGGAATTTAGTGTATTAGTTTGTTTGTAACCTACACTGTTGCAATAGATTACAGTCTTGTTATTTAATTTTTCTAAAGAAAATGAATGACTAATATAAAAAGAAAAAGTACACTTAAGAGTGACATAGAACTTTTCACTGTCTTCCTAGAGAATTTGCTTTGTCTAGGCCAGGGATTCCCATCCACTGTCCTCAAGGCAAACCAACAGTGCAGGTTTTAGTGATATCCAGGCTTCAGCACAGATGGTTTAATCAGAATCCTCAGATACTAATTAAGTCACCTGTGCTCAAACCTGGATATCTACTAAACCTGCACTGTTGGTGTGCCTTGAGGACCGTGGTTGGGAATGCCTGGTCTAGGCAAACTAGGCAAAATAGAATACCAATTGTGAGGATCCCGGGGTCATGAAGCTGCGCAGCACGACTTATGCCTCTCGCATGGGCCCAGGTTTCCTTCCGAGTACCAAAGATCGCACAGAGAGACCACAATAGTAAGGTACAATGGCACCTTTATTACATAAAGACTAAATCAAACATGTAAACCGTAACCTCACTATGTACATATATATACAGGTAGCATTAACATAGAACACAGTTATGCATAGACAAATGTGACTAGAACCACACAAAGCATCCATACTTGGCTGCTGCAAATTGGGGAGTTATGTACAGTATTATTAATGTTATTAGCTTTTCTCTAACAGGGAACTCAACAGTTTGTACATGTTCTTAATATAAATAATGAAGTCATTTAATCAACATGGAATATTCTACTAATGGCTTAGAAATGTAGAAACCAAATCTATTTTGTTCTAAGCTGTGGCAAATACTGTAGCTGCAGCTTCGAACTTCTGGAAGTACAGTAAGATTTAAAATGATTTTACACCTAGGGCTCGAGACCATGTTGAACACAAATATAAGCCTGTATCATAAACATTTTTCTACACATCCCAAAAAATTGCGTGATCCTTAAAGCGCTATTTTTCTACACATACAGGGCAGTGCAACTGTGTCTTTATGCTAATTCCACAACAATGGGCTTCCTAGTACGAAACCCATGGGCTGTTTCTTTAATCCACCACCACCCATAGAAAGATGAACCACCTATGGAGGCACAAAATGTACATTACATTGAAACATGGCCATGGGTGCCAGGGCCACAGCATCTCTAGCAGCAGTTGCTGGCTGGATCATGCCAGCGACACACCTGTGTCTTGTTAGCCACACCTCCTACCTTCCAGGAATGCCCATAGAAATTTCCTATCCCTGCTTCTGAATTTATTCTGCCACTTCCAGCACTCGCCTTTAGGATGCATGCACAGACTTAAAACATTTGCTGCTTCCATCCGACAATATCACTGCATCCATCTCTGAATCCACAATCGTTTGAGGATTCAAGAAAATATATACTGCTCAGTGCGCTGATGCGAAAAAGTAGCTAGTTAGTAGACCCAGTATTGTAGCACCGGCAACTTGGACTGTCAGTTCCCAGAGGCACTGAGACACCATACATATGGAGCTTGGGTTGGAAAGAGTATGGATCATTGGATAGACATGAACTAGGTTAACAAGAATTAGGTCGACACCACTAGGTTGACATGCAGGAAGGTCGACATGGCTTAGGTTGACAGAGTCATTAGGTCGACACACGCATTAGGTCGACATGGGGAAGCTCGCCAGTCAAAAGGTCACCATCCATTCACAGTGCTCTTTACTATACAGGAATTAGGGAGAATCCCAGTATACTCAGATTTGCTGATCCTCTAAAATAGCGCTTTGTGATTCTTTCACCCACCTCTTGAATATATGTTTTGGTCTAAAAGTAGTGTCTCATCCCTTTCATTAATGTTAGGTGGTCTGTAACATACCCCTATTAAAAGTTTATTTGATTTTTTGTTGTTTACAGCTATTATTGCCCACACTGCCTCCGTATTATCCTCAGCTATCCCAGGTATTATTTCCTTCCACATGGTTTTAAGTTTGTTCTTACATAAAGGCACCCCGCCACCCCTTCTTTTTCCCCTATCTTTTCTGAAAAGGTTGTATCCCTCCATGATTATAGCCCAATCATATGATGTTGTTGCACCATGTTTCTGTTATACCAATTATATAATAATCACCCCTTGCAGTTTCTAGTTCCCCAATTTTACCTGCCAAGCTTCTTGCATTGGCCGGTAAGCATTTCAGTTTACTTTTTTGCTTTTCCCCTGTTAAGGTTTGTTTATGTGCTTGTTGTTTTTCTGATTTCTTACTAAATCTATTTTTTCTCCTTGACCCCCTTCTACAACCTCCATTCTCTCGCCTTCACGCTCCTCACTACTCTGTATTTCTAGCCCATAGTTTCTTTCTGTCCACCATGTCTTGTTTAAAGATGCCTTCAACCCTCTAACCATCCTGCCTTCTAGCCCCCTTTCCATTCAGATGCAATCCTTCGTTGCTGTATAGATGGCCCCTGTTTGAAAAGTCCAACAAGTGCTCTAGGAACCAGAACCCCTCTTTCCAATGCCATCATTTTAGCCATCCAATAAGCTCCATAAGTTCCCTCTGTCTCCCTTGACTAGCGCACGGCACAGGTACTATTTCTGAGAAAATTACCCTAGATGTCCTAGACTTTAACTTATGTCCTAGATCCCTGAAATAATGCTCCAGCCATGGTGCCAGCCTCAGCCTCCACTCCGGCCCCCCTCGCTGGGAAGAAGAAGCCTGGGAAGAAGGGTAAGTCACCGACCGAATGTCCGACCGGATTAGCTGGCCCCAGCTCCACTGCCCCTTCTGCGACACCACCAACGGTGCCCATTCAGGACCATTCCAAGGGCCATCCACTCCTGGAGCCCTGGATGAGGCAGAATGTAGTGATTTAGCTTAAGGAGGTAGACGATTGGGTGCTGGACATGATGGTCGAGTACTTTGGCAAGAAGATGGTCCTGGAGCAAGGATTCTCTGTACCTGAAATGCTCAGTGTCCAGAGCTTCTTCAAAGGCATCTTATATGCCACCTTTGCCTCCATTGCAATATGCAAGAGGTATTGGGAAGCAGTGAAAGTGATTCCCCTCTCTCTCGCTTTGTGCCCTATTCAAAGAGAGGAGAGACGGGTGACTGTTTCAATGCGAAGCCCACACATGCCTGTCAAGGACATCGTCACCTTTCTAAGAAGATCCTGCACCATCATAAAGGACCCCTCAAGGATCCTTTACAAGAATGGAAAGTGGTCAGTGATTATCAGGCTTCACAAGGACACTTAGCGCTCAGACAGAGTCAAGCACCTCAGACTGTGCTTCTCCATGGGGGGAACTGCAGGACTTATCCACTACCTGGACCAGTCACTCACTTGTCGCAAGTGCGATGGAAAGGACCACTTTGGGAAGCAATGCACGGTCTTGGCTTGCACGATTTGTCGAATGGCCAGCCACAAGACAAAAGACTGCCCTGCAAAGAAAACTTGCAACATGTGTGGCTTGGTGGATCATGTCTATAAGGACTGTCCCTCTAGAGCAAGATCCTTTGCCGCAGCATTGGGTGTGGTTGTCCCTCCCAAGGTTCTACCCATGCCTGTACCAAGGAAGCAGATCCTGCAGAATCAAGCCGGTAAAAAACCTTCCTCCACCATTCCTAACCCTCCTCCCCTCCCTCCCTCTGTGACAGCAACTCCTATCCCGGCTGCTCATACCCCCCCTCCCTCACCCTCCCGACCTGTGATCCAACCCAACCTTCCTAGCACACCCCCTCTGCTCCTCTCCGTTTTCCTCTCCTCCCTGCAGGAAATGTACAGCCAAGAAGGAAGAGGAAGGAGTTGGACAACCCAGCTGCTGACCCAGAATCTTCCAAGAAAGCAGCAGTGGCATCCATCGAACCAGTCCAGGAACCCCCCACTCTCAAAGAGGAGATGGAGGCCTACGCGAAAGTGTATGAAGAGAGTGGGATACCTGAACTCAAGAGCCTTTAAGAGATCGATGAACTGCTTGACTGCATACAGTCACCCCAATAGGGAGATCCGGTTGCACACCCTGAGGAAGCTCCTCTCGATGGGAGTTTTAATGTAAACGTACAATGACCTAACCCCCTCTTCTCTCCTATCAAATGGTAGCTTTTAATCTTTTTACCATTATTATGAGGAGTATTAAGGATAAGTGCAGACGTCAATCTATTTTCGCCTTTCTTGACATTCAGAAATGTGATGTGTATATGTTGCAGGAATGCTCTCTCCTTTTCTCCAGGTCCTACAAGCACCTGGCCCAGCAGTAGTCCCATGGTCCGTCCTACTGGTCCGGTGGAGGTGAGTGTAACTCTGCAGGGGTAGCCATTCTGATTAGGGGTAACCTCTTCACATTAGATTCTTTTTTGTCTGTGGCAGATTACTTGTCGCAGATTGCTCATGGGCAGGTGAGCCTATCAGGCTAATCTGTGTGTATGCTTCACCTATTAAGAATGAGTGTTTGGAACTATTCCAGACCCTGTGCGGACCCAACTCACCACCACCAGGGCTGTAATGATGGGTACAACTGCCCAATTGAAGGGGATGGTCGAAGCACCTGCATTCTGCAAAGCTGGACATCAACCAACCTGCTCAGGAAAATGGTGGCCGAAGCATCACTGCTGGATGCTGTGGGCTCCATGGGGGCTGGCTCCGTGAATTTCACATGGAGCTTCCCTGATGGCTCCGTGCATTCCCGCATTGACTTTGTGTTCACCTCCTGGTCAGTGCAGCAGGTAAGGCATTCTATGGCTCCCTGCTTCTTCTCTGACCAAAGGCCATTCTCTTCTAAGGGGTTCTGGGCCATGGTTTTCCATCTGGCCCAGGCTCCTGGTAGTTAAACTGTGCCCTACTGGAAAGGGAGGAAGTACTGGCTGAGCTTAAGGATGCCTACATCACATGGAAGAATGACAAATGTTATTTTGACTGTATGTCTGACTGGTGGGAATATGCCAAATCTAACACCCGCAATTTCTTTCAGGTCAAAGGGCATATCCAGGCATGCGACCATAAGAGGAACCTCATAAAGCTGCAGCGTGAGCTCCAGTCCCTGGTGAACCTCCAGCGGTGCGGCTGGGATGTGAGTGATGACCTGGACGAGACCGAAAAGAGCCTGAAAAGGCACTTTGAGGAGGAGTCCAGATGAATCATCTTCCATTCCAAGGTGGAGATCCTGGAGAAGGGTGATAAGTGTTCTTTCTTTTTCAGGAAACGCCACTGTGGCCACATGCCCCTGACCAAGCTGCATGATGAGAATGTCAGACAGGGGAAGAGGGCGTGATGAAGGTCGTTTGCGACTACTACAGCGACCTCTACTCCCCTAAGACTACAGACACAGAGGAGGTGAATAAGTTCCTGTCAGGTATCACTAACACTATTGTTCCTGCAGGTAAATCAGCCATGGATGCTCCCTTGGCATTGGAGGAGGTGCTCTCTGCCACTAAATCCTTTAGGCAAGGCAGGACTCCAGCCAGTGTTGGTCTCCCAGCAGAGCTTTATATTGCACTGTGGAATCTCATTGGCCCCAACCTGCTCAAGCTGTATGAGGAGATGGTGGTGGAGGGCAAAATGCCCATGATCATGATCTTGTATAAGTGTAAGGGGTAGAGATGTGACTTGAAAAATTGGCGTCCCATCTCTCTTTTGAACCTGGACTACAAGATCCTCACCAAGGTACTGGCCAACCAGCTGAAGGCTGTCATTAGGCAGATTGTTCATCAATATCTGAAGGTTAATAAAGCACCAGATACTTCCACGCCTCCACCATCACATGAAAACAATAAAAAAGTATACAACCCTTTTAAGTAGTTAACAAGTGGAATGGGAACCGTTCTGCAGCGCTGGACAATATGAATACATTTACTGGAAATCCCAAAGAGAAGCAGTCCACTCCATAGTTTCAAGGTAAAAAAAAGTACTGAATGCTTTATTAAATAAAAAGTCACATAAAAGGAAGAAAATTTCCTTAAAAAAAGGGATTCACTCTCTTCTTTGCATAGGAGAGAAAACAATTTAAAGGTAGCTCACCAGATTCTTGGAGACGCAAGTATCCCTGTATGCTCCAGACTGCACTATAGGTCCTTATGGTGGGTACACTTTTAAGTAGTTGCTTAGGGATATTTTTCCACAACTGATGTGACCTTTTATAGTCCTCCGTTATTTTGCCAGCATGATCATATAAAACAAAGAAGAGTATATCATAGCGTAACAGATTTAATTCATACAATATATTAAAAATGCTTAATCCCTCCAGGGATTCCAAATATAAGAACAATTACCAAATTAAAAGAGAACCTTAGTGAAAAAGTTCTCCCATAAGCATAATTGAATAAAACATCAGCATACGAATCCACACATATCCCAAAGTAGAAGAGAGTCTGTAATTACCCCAAGACGTGGAGAACTGGATCTAATTAGTTCTCAAACAAGCATATTAAGTGATTGACAGATGGTTGTCAATTCACCACTCCAGGATCGCTGCAGCAAAAGTCCTGGCTGGTATCTTTCACTTCAAAGAGTATGAGGGTCCTCTCAGCTGTAGCGGGCCAACGCATTTCAACCACAACCGTGGTCTTTCTCAAGGCAGATAAAAAGTCACTGTTCCCCAGTCCTTTAAAAAGGGTTGGTAAATTGCTAAAGTAGAACACCTGTCCGACAGTTGCCGGTCTGTATGGCCAATGATCAACTTTCTTCACGGTCACATGACCGGACTTTGCAGGCACATCCAATGAAATTATCTTAAGTCCTGGCGTTCTTCATCTTTAGGAATGTGGGGTAGGGTTTGGAGCCGCACTGACATAGAATAGTAGATTATTATTTAGTTTTAATGACCAACATGAGGACTATTTTAATTAAATTTTGATAGTCATAGATTGGTGGTGCGCCCACGATTTCAGTATAACAACTGAGTGTGGATTTTTGTTTGCTCAAGGGAGGGCAAACGTAAGACAGAAAACGAGCTTTGTGGGCGCACTCTTGTATTTTGTAAATATGGAATTAATTTAAGACTTAACTTTTATTTCGATCTTTTTAATATATATTAACCAAGGTTAGCGATAGTAAAAAAGAGAGAGTATATAAGGAGTTAGAAAAGGGTACCAATAGTATGTCAATTATGAAAGATATAATATATAAAAAAAATAAATAAATGTTGTGTGATGGCACCTTTCACTTATCACACTTTACTCTCCATTCAGCGCACTACGTCCTTATCATCATTGACATATGGACAATGTGATTATGGGCGAAAATGAATGGTTTTTATCACCTACAGGTTCGGATCACCTGTAGGGATATAGATTACCCCAGCAACAGTATATTGGTATTAACACAGCTTATATTGCTCATGCAGTAGGCGTGTCCAGTGCAATTATCTTAGGGATACCTCTATTTGTACCACACCAGATGTTCTTCAGGGGTCCCCCACAAGAATACTTTTCTGGCCCGTCACTGCTTTGCTTCCAAGTTCGGAACGTGTTTGGGCATTTCCAGTGAGGTATGGTGGTATTTTCTGAGGTTTTTATTTCCCAAAATAGAAATTGCCTGGTTGACTGCGGATTAGAGCATTGATAGCTGACTGGATACCGAAATTGTGTGGTCACCAATGTATTAGCAGCTAAATATGTATCTCTTCAATAGGTGCTGCAAGAATGACATTACAAGGGGAGAAAAGGAAATAGAAACATACGGAGGGGAGGGAATGGGGGGAGAGAGATGGGAAGGGAGGGAAGGGGAGGGGAAGTGGTAGCAATTGGTGATACAAGAGGCAAAATTGCCTATTTGGTATAGATGTTAATTGAGTTTGATTGTAGCTGCTGTTCAGAGTCGGCGGAGTTCAGGGGGTTAAATACCCAAGTACCAGGTGTAGCCTGCCTACTTATTTCTGGTAGTCAATTCCAGTATCCACAGTGGTTAATTATAATATTGCTGTCCCACAAAGTATTTCAGCTCTGAAAAAGGGTTAAATACCTCAGTGCCAGATGTAGCCTGTCTGCTTATATATTGATGGTTAATTGTATTTCACTGAATTGTGTTAACCTGTATCCACAGTCAAATGTTGCTACGATGCTGCCCCACTAGTAGCTCAGCTCCGATGCTGGCCACTGCAGGAACTAGCTAACAGTATTAAACTATACACTGGTTACTTTGTATACAAGTATAGTTGTAGCAGTTCCTTTAAGCAAACTGAAGTGTCACTCCTCTGCCAGACGCAGATGGAGGACACTGGTACCTGGGACGCCGCCGGGCGTCAGAGCTTGGTATCCGGGCAGGTCTGAGGTACAGCAAGTGGGGGGTCGCAGAGTGGAAGGTCTCCGTGTGGGTAACGCCGCTGCTCCTGTCGCTGGGGTGTCAATTAGACACGTGTTTCGCCGGGATCGGCTTCGTCAGTATGCGCCATCTTGGTTGTGGGCAGTTTGCCCTGACTTTTGTACGTAGTTCATCCAATCACCGCTCATTTGTTTTGATTGATGCCTCAGCTCGCCTATGTGAGGGCACTGGTCCCTGATTAGCCTGAAGCTGTGGCTGAGATTGTATGCTGTTATTTCACTGTGTTTAATCTGGTCTATTAGAGTTTTTTGATAGCCGTTTTTTTACATTAGCATGAGAGCCTTAATTATAGGAGTTAGACCGCTTGGATTAAATGTTAGTGGGGTTTGAATTACCCAATATGGGGTGTGTGTATTCTCCTGCCATAATGATTTCAGGGTCATTATTAGGACTTAATTGATCAATTAGGTACTTAGAAAGTTTGTTTGACATACTTCATTATTGAATGAATATTATAAAATGAAATAAATATTATAAAATGAAATAAATAAAGGGGACTATATACAGAGAAGGAAAAGAGCCCTGTTTATATACTGCAGTGGAGTTATATTGGTAATGGGCATATAAATATGAATTTATTTGATTAGAAAATGAAATAATATTTGTTAATAAATATAAATATAAAATATTAAAAGTGGTTTTAAAATTGATAACACTCAATATGAAATTGATTTTATCTGATAGAAAATTGTATATATTTTAATAGTATTAGTTGGTAAAATGAATGAAAGTGAAAAAAAATATATATATATATAAAGAAATATTGGAAATATAAGTATGGTATATGATATATAAAAAAAGAGATTTATATATTAATTTATTGATATATTATTATTATAGATATAGAAGACCCTAGATGTCCCTGTGAATAATGTGGATATGGGCATAATGGTGAAGGTATCTGTGTGAGAGGATTTATGGGTGTAGGTCCTGGGTATGACCAAATAAAAGTGACAACATTTTGTGAAGGGAAAAACAGCAACTGACTGGTGTGAAAAAAAGGGAAATATGTGTATATATTTTTTTGGTGGTGTGATACCCAGGATGCTGTGGTATATAAGTGGCTAGTGATAATACTAGGGTACAGTTAACCGTACAAGGGTATTAATAGGAGACCCGTGGTGCTAATAATAAAATATAAAGTGAATGGCAAATGAATTGAAAAAGGGTGATGTGGGTGCTACAGCTTAGTGAGGACTAGGATGGAACTTAATAGCGTGCTGAAATTTGCATAAAACTGAAGTGAAACATTAATATTCAATTATACATTGATAGAAATGGAACATAGCTGCATGAGTGACAGAAGGGAGTTTTATCTGAGAAATGCCCCATACTTGATGTCTTCATTGAGGCCTTTGGGTGCTAAGGATCCCAGGCGGAAAATCCATTTTCCTTCTTTCTGAAGCAGTGTCTGGTTGAGGTCACCACCTCTAAGGCCCATATGTATTTGCTCAAGGCCAGATATCTTGAAACTGGTTGACTTTCCTTCATGTTTCAGGAGGAAATGTCTGGCTACAGTTGTTAACTGCTTCATCTTTTTTGTATCAGCTTGGGCATTCCGAATGTTCCCTAAATGTTCAAGGGCACGTTGTTTTAACATCCGACTCGTCATTCCAATGTATAGGATGTTACAATCGCATGTGATGCAGTATATCAGGTTCTTGCTTTTGCAATTGAAGTATCCTTTAATCTTGATCACTTGTCCATACTTGTCCTTCATGGTTGTAGTGTTTTTGATGTGTTGGCAGATTTTACAACCCCCGCAGGGGAAGCTGCCATCCGGGAAGGTGTTTTTTGTTCTTGGTCCCGAATAGTGACTGTGCACCAATTGGTCCTTAAGACTGGGTGCTCTTCTCCAGCTCATGTTGACTCTGCTGTCCAGTTTCATGGCTAGATCATTATCGCTCAGGATGATGGGCCAGTGCTTCTGTATGATATCTTTAATTTCACGCCATTCAGCACAGAAGTTACCGACAAATCTAATTGTGGTATCTTCTTTTTTGTTTGTGGGTTCATCTTTTCTGAAAAGGATCTGTGATCTCTCTACCTCAGCCACTGTTCGTTTTGCCTTTTTGATGGATCTTTTTGAGTATCCCCTTTCCACGAGTCTGTTGCTGA
Source organism: Crinia signifera (assembly GCF_055691185.1). NCBI lineage: Eukaryota > Metazoa > Chordata > Amphibia > Anura > Myobatrachidae > Crinia > Crinia signifera. Next base: position 98,364,027 of record NC_139221.1, on the reverse strand, counting down.
GATCTTTACAGTTGAGTTGGTATACTTCTTCGTTGGAACAATTTCTGCGGAGCCTTAAAAACTCTCCTTTAGGAATATTGGCAATTGTAGGTGGGAAATGTGCGCTTGAGTTATATAGCAGGCTGTTGGTTGAGGTGGTTTTTCGAAAGAGTTCCGTATTCACCATGTTCCTTTCACCTCTGTATATCCTTAGATCAAGGAAGGTTATACTGGAGCGGCTGTATTCAGATGTTAATTTCAAATTGAGTTGGTTATTGTTCAGGTGTTCCAGGAATTGATGTAACTGTGCTTCGGAGCCCTTCCATATCATCAGAATGTCATCTATGTACCGCATCCATGCGGTTATGCATTCTTCATAGATGTGATTATCTTCGTGAAAGACGAACTCCCGCTCCCACCATCCAAGGAAGAGGTTAGCGTAAGTGGGGGCACAAGCCGCCCCCATCGCTGTCCCCCTCCCCTGGATGTAGAAGCGGTTGTTAAACGTGAAGTAATTTTTGTGCAGTACGAAGTTCATTAATTGTATCAAAAAGTCCTGGAAGTCTCCATATTCCTCCATTTGTAGAAAATATCTGACAGCTTCCAGGCCCAGGTCATGTCTTATGCAGGTGTATAACGCTTCAACGTCCAGGCTTACTAAGATCTCTGTTTCATCTAGGCAGACATCATGTAATTTCCTTAGGACGTCAGCTGTGTCCTGTATGTAGGAGGGAAGGGCCGTGACATGTTGGCGCAGGTGTGTATCTAAGAAGATGCATGCCTTTTCAATGAGTGCTCCATTTCCCGACACTATTGGGCGTCCCGGTGGTTCAGTGATGTGTTTGTGGACTTTCGGTAATAAATAGAAGGTCGCAGTGCGGGGATTTGGGTTTGCCAGGAATTGATGTTCTGTTTTTGTGATGGTCCCGTTCATTAATGCATCATGGATGATTCTGTCGTATTGTGCTTTGAAATTCGAAGTTGGATCAAAGAGTGTCTTCGTATAGCACGTGGTGTCATCTAGCTGTCTGTTAACCTCTTTCAGATATAAATTGGTCGGCCACAGAACTATATTCCCCCCCTTGTCGGAGGGTTTGATTTCTACATCAGTCCACTGCTTAATTTCCTGGATTGCTTGATGTTCTTGTTTGGTGATGTTTCTGCTGTATCTAGTGTATTTCTTCTTTTCATGTAATTTATCCAGGTCCCTTGAGACCAAATTCGTGAACACTTTCACCTCTGGGCATATATTGATCGGTGGAAAAAAGCAGGACCGTTTCTTACACAGTGGCCTTGTGGTTGATTCTGGGGGTTCAGTATTGCCTTCCAATTGTTCCAGAGCCCGGATGGCTTCTTGTTCTTGTTCCGACCAAGTGTCCGTTGGTAGGGACCCATCTTTCTTAGCATAGAATTTTGTGAGTAGCAACTTTCGACTGAAAAGTTGGAGATTGGTTTCCCATTGGAAACGATCAAAAGTGCTTTTGGGGCAGAAAGTTAATCCTTTCCGTAGCACATTCCTCTGTGCATCTGATAGTTCATGTTGAGATAGGTTTAATATCTGTAGTTTGGATACTTCGGATTCTCTGCTTCCCTGCCCCTCAGAGGGTAACGGTTCGGTGTCCGTGGTTCCCATCTGGTAAAGTCCCTTCTTCTTCTTCTTTTTGGCACGTCTTGTTTTTCTTTTGGACCCCTGTTTCCCCGGCCAAAATCTAAAAAATGGCCCGAAGCTGAGTAGTCTGTAGGTTGGTGGTATTGACCTTGATTACTGGGTGGCCTATGTGTTGGCTCGTCCCCTCGATGGGAGTTGTCGTCACTCTGATCGTCTGCACTTGAGAAGTCGGTTTCCGATGTTGATGGTTGATATCTTGGTGTCCCTCGGTTATAGTTTCTTCTTCCCCAGTGGAAAACGTGTCCTGTCTGGAAATCGGTCTGGTCTCTGTAGAACTTGCTCTTCTTACGTTCTATAATCGATTTCTCGTATTCGTCCAAGTCTTTTTTGTTTTTCTCAAACTGTTGTTGGAATGCAGGGGACTGTTCCCAGGGTTCTAGTTTCTTACCTAGGGCTTCAATATCTTTTGAGATGGCTTCTAACGTTAGATGATTGTGTTGAATGAGTATGCCCATCAATTCTTGGGAACATTTGATTAAACTGTTTTCCCATTCCTTTTTAAGGTTTTCAGTACACAATTCAAAGGCTGGGAAAGTTTTTGGCCTGAGCCCTCTTGGTGTAATTTTCTGTCGGCAATAATTCTCTAAACTTGTCAAGTCCCAGTTGACCCTGGTTTGGCGTTGAAGTGTGTGTTTTAATTTTGTTAAATCATCAGTCCAGTTGGACTCCGGGATGATTTCACTAGTGGTGGTAGGAAAAATGTTATCCAAGTTGTCTGTCCTTCGTTTTTGTAGTAGTTCATTCTTTAGGCTAAAACTCGACATTGAGATAGATTTTAGGGTGTTTGGCTTGAAAAAGAAAGATCGATATATAAATGTATCAATACAAAAAGTCGTGCTGGATCCAAGATCTGAGAGAGACCTCAGTTATAGTTTAGGAATGTGGGGTAGGGTTTGGAGCCGCACTGACATAGAATAGTAGATTATTATTTAGTTTTAATGACCAACATGAGGCCCAATAGTGTCGGGAAATGGAGCACTCATTGAAAAGGCATGCATCTTCTTAGATACACACCTGCGCCAACATGTCACGGCCCTTCCCTCCTACATACAGGACACAGCTGACGTCCTAAGGAAATTACATGATGTCTGCCTAGATGAAACAGAGATCTTAGTAAGCCTGGACGTTGAAGCGTTATACACCTGCATAAGACATGACCTGGGCCTGGAAGCTGTCAGATATTTTCTACAAATGGAGGAATATGGAGACTTCCAGGACTTTCTGATACAATTAATGAACTTCGTACTGCACAAAAATTACTTCACGTTTAACAACCGCTTCTACATCCAGGGGAGGGGGACAGCGATGGGGGCGGCTTGTGCCCCCACTTACGCTAACCTCTTCCTTGGATGGTGGGAGCGGGAGTTCGTCTTTCACGAAGATAATCACATCTATGAAGAATGCATAACCGCATGGATGCGGTACATAGATGACATTCTGATGATATGGAAGGGCTCCGAAGCACAGTTACATCAATTCCTGGAACACCTGAACAATAACCAACTCAATTTGAAATTAACATCTGAATACAGCCGCTCCAGTATAACCTTCCTTGATCTAAGGATATACAGAGGTGAAAGGAACATGGTGAATACGGAACTCTTTCGAAAAACCACCTCAACCAACAGCCTGCTATATAACTCAAGCGCACATTTCCCACCTACAATTGCCAATATTCCTAAAGGAGAGTTTTTAAGGCTCCGCAGAAATTGTTCCAACGAAGAAGTATACCAACTCAACTGTAAAGATCTCAGCAACAGACTCGTGGAAAGGGGATACTCAAAAAGATCCATCAAAAAGGCAAAACGAACAGTGGCTGAGGTAGAGAGATCACAGATCCTTTTCAGAAAAGATGAACCCACAAACAAAAAAGAAGATACCACAATTAGATTTGTCGGTAACTTCTGTGCTGAATGGCGTGAAATTAAAGATATCATACAGAAGCACTGGCCCATCATCCTGAGCGATAATGATCTAGCCATGAAACTGGACAGCAGAGTCAACATGAGCTGGAGAAGAGCACCCAGTCTTAAGGACCAATTGGTGCACAGTCACTATTCGGGACCAAGAACAAAAAACACCTTCCCGGATGGCAGCTTCCCCTGCGGGGGTTGTAAAATCTGCCAACACATCAAAAACACTACAACCATGAAGGACAAGTATGGACAAGTGATCAAGATTAAAGGATACTTCAATTGCAAAAGCAAGAACCTGATATACTGCATCACATGCGATTGTAACATCCTATACATTGGAATGACGAGTCGGATGTTAAAACAACGTGCCCTTGAACATTTAGGGAACATTCGGAATGCCCAAGCTGATACAAAAAAGATGAAGCAGTTAACAACTGTAGCCAGACATTTCCTCCTGAAACATGAAGGAAAGTCAACCAGTTTCAAGATATCTGGCCTTGAGCAAATACATATGGGCCTTAGAGGTGGTGACCTCAACCAGACACTGCTTCAGAAAGAAGGAAAATGGATTTTCCGCCTGGGATCCTTAGCACCCAAAGGCCTCAATGAAGACATCAAGTATGGGGCATTTCTCAGATAAAACTCCCTTCTGTCACTCATGCAGCTATGTTCCATTTCTATCAATGTATAATTGAATATTAATGTTTCACTTCAGTTTTATGCAAATTTCAGCACGCTATTAAGTTCCATCCTAGTCCTCACTAAGCTGTAGCACCCACATCACCCTTTTTCAATTCATTTGCCATTCACTTTATATTTTATTATTAGCACCACGGGTCTCCTATTAATACCCTTGTACGGTTAACTGTACCCTAGTATTATCACTAGCCACTTATATACCACAGCATCCTGGGTATCACACCACCAAAAAAATATATACACATATTTCCCTTTTTTTCACACCAGTCAGTTGCTGTTTTTCCCTTCACAAAATTTTGTCACTTTTATTTGGTCATACCCAGGACCTACACCCATAAATCCTCTCACACAGATACCTTCACCATTATGCCCATATCCACATTATTCACAGGGACATCTAGGGTCTTCTATATCTATAATAATAATATATCAATAAATTAATATATAAATCTCTTTTTTTATATATCATATACCATACTTATATTTCCAATATTTCTTTATATATATATATATTTTTTTTCACTTTCATTCATTTTACCAACTAATACTATTAAAATATATACAATTTTCTATCAGATAAAATCAATTTCATATTGAGTGTTATCAATTTTAAAACCACTTTTAATATTTTATATTTATATTTATTAACAAATATTATTTCATTTTCTAATCAAATAAATTCATATTTATATGCCCATTACCAATATAACTCCACTGCAGTATATAAACAGGGCTCTTTTCCTTCTCTGTATATAGTCCCCTTTATTTATTTCATTTTATAATATTTATTTCATTTTATAATATTCATTCAATAATGAAGTATGTCAAACAAACTTTCTAAGTACCTAATTGATCAATTAAGTCCTAATAATGACCCTGAAATCATTATGGCAGGAGAATACACACACCCCATATTGGGTAATTCAAACCCCACTAACATTTAATCCAAGCGGTCTAACTCCTATAATTAAGGCTCTCATGCTAATGTAAAAAAACGGCTATCAAAAAACTCTAATAGACCAGATTAAACACAGTGAAATAACAGCATACAATCTCAGCCACAGCTTCAGGCTAATCAGGGACCAGTGCCCTCACATAGGCGAGCTGAGGCATCAATCAAAACAAATGAGCGGTGATTGGATGAACTACGTACAAAAGTCAGGGCAAACTGCCCACAACCAAGATGGCGCATACTGACGAAGCCGATCCCGGCGAAACACGTGTCTAATTGACACCCCAGCGACAGGAGCAGCGGCGTTACCCACACGGAGACCTTCCACTCTGCGACCCCCCACTTGCTGTACCTCAGACCTGCCCGGATACCAAGCTCTGACGCCCGGCGGCGTCCCAGGTACCAGTGTCCTCCATCTGCGTCTGGCAGAGGAGTGACACTTCAGTTTGCTTAAAGGAACTGCTACAACTATACTTGTATACAAAGTAACCAGTGTATAGTTTAATACTGTTAGCTAGTTCCTGCAGTGGCCAGCATCGGAGCTGAGCTACTAGTGGGGCAGCATCGTAGCAACATTTGACTGTGGATACAGGTTAACACAATTCAGTGAAATACAATTAACCATCAATATATAAGCAGACAGGCTACATCTGGCACTGAGGTATTTAACCCTTTTTCAGAGCTGAAATACTTTGTGGGACAGCAATATTATAATTAACCACTGTGGATACTGGAATTGACTACCAGAAATAAGTAGGCAGGCTACACCTGGTACTTGGGTATTTAACCCCCTGAACTCCGCCGACTCTGAACAGCAGCTACAATCAAACTCAATTAACATCTATACCAAATAGGCAATTTTGCCTCTTGTATCACCAATTGCTACCACTTCCCCTCCCCTTCCCTCCCTTCCCATCTCTCTCCCCCCATTCCCTCCCCTCCGTATGTTTCTATTTCCTTTTCTCCCCTTGTAATGTCATTCTTGCAGCACCTATTGAAGAGATACATATTTAGCTGCTAATACATTGGTGACCACACAATTTCGGTATCCAGTCAGCTATCAATGCTCTAATCCGCAGTCAACCAGGCAATTTCTATTCTGGGAAATAAAAACCTCAGAAAATACCACCATACCTCACTGGAAATGCCCAAACACGTTCCGAACTTGGAAGCAAAGCAGTGACGGGCCAGAAAAGTATTCTTGTGGGGGACCCCTGAAGAACATCTGGTGTGGTACAAATAGAGGTATCCCTAAGATAATTGCACTGGACACGCCTACTGCATGAGCAATATAAGCTGTGTTAATACCAATATACTGTTGCTGGGGTAATCTATATCCCTACAGGTGATCCGAACCTGTAGGTGATAAAAACCATTCATTTTCGCCCATAATCACATTGTCCATATGTCAATGATGATAAGGACGTAGTGCGCTGAATGGAGAGTAAAGTGTGATAAGTGAAAGGTGCCATCACACAACATTTATTTATTTTTTTTATATATTATATCTTTCATAATTGACATACTATTGGTACCCTTTTCTAACTCCTTATATACTCTCTCTTTTTTACTATCGCTAACCTTGGTTAATATATATTAAAAAGATCGAAATAAAAGTTAAGTCTTAAATTAATTCCATATTTACAAAATACAAGAGTGCGCCCACAAAGCTCGTTTTCTGTCTTACGTTTGCCCTCCCTTGAGCAAACAAAAATCCACACTCAGTTCTTCATCTTTACCCAAGTTGCATTTCCGGCTACTCGTAGCGGTATTCACATCAGGAATGCGCTGCTTTGGAGATTCTCTGACAGCATGTCGCGGTCACGTGAGCGTCCAGGAAGCCGATCTCTATCCTGTGTATATGTTGCTATGGCAGCACAATGATTTTGATTGTGTTCATCCATACCTGGCCACAGAATCGCAGACAGCTTTGCCCTCCTCAGAGACACGGTCCATTACGTGAAAGACCGTAATGTGCGCACGGCCGTGATCAGTCTTGATCAGGAAAAGGCCTTTGACCATGTCTCCCATGAGCTGATAGGCATGGTATTGTGTAAATTTGGACTTGGTGAGCTATTCGGTTCTTATTATAATTTGATGTACCTTGATATCCACAGCTGGGTGTTGGTGAACGGCTGGAAGACTGACCCCTTCCCTGTCCTCTCTGGGGTCAGACAAGGCTGCCCTCTTTCACCTTCTCTTTTTGTTTGTATTATAGAGCTCTTTGCTGTATCCATCACATAAAATCCAGAGATCAGAGGGATCACCGCACTGGGTCCAGACCACCTAGAGGCCAAGTGTTCGCTGTACATTGATGACATCACTGTGTTCTGCGCAGACCAGAGATCAGTGACAGCCCTCATCCAGACATGCAAAGACTTTGGCCGTGCTTCAGGAGCAAAGGTCAACCTTGGGAAGTCAGAGGCTACAGTATGTTCTACGGAAAGTGGCACCTGTCGTCCTCCATTCCCATTCACCGTCAAGCCAGACCTCATCAAAATTCTGGGGGTCTGGTTCGGGGAGATGGAGCAGCCCTGAAGTGCTGGGATGAAAGACTTGCAACGAGGAGACAAAAACTTGGACTGTGGAGCCTCAGAGACCTTCCATCAAAGGTAACACCATTGTGCTGTGGAATGAGATTATTCCCGTTCTTCAGTACACTCTGGCCACGATCTGTAAGGCCATCACATGGGCCATTGTCCACTTCATCTGGGGCTCCAAAATGGACAGAGTGAAGTGGATTGTTATGTACAAAGATCCCCTCAAATGCGGTAATGGCATTCCAGACATTCCTATTATGCTGAGAGCCTTCTTTGCATGTAACTGTATCCACAGAACTTTGATAGACAATTATACCCACTCTGCGTGGAGCTCCATGTCCCGCTTCTTCCTCCTACCAATGTGGAGGACCCTAAAATGGGACAAGTGGGACAGCTACATCCCTTACAACTGGACTACTCCATGATTCTACCTGGATGTGTCAGAGTTTGTGAGGGAACACCAACTGGAGGGATTGAAACCCGTGGATGCCAAAAACTGTCCATAAGCTCATCGGAACCAAAGACGTTATGGAACTGATTTCAGGGCTCCCTTCAGCAACTATCAAATTTGTATGGGAGTATGTGGCCTCCAATAGGTTCACAAATAGACACAAATACATGTCATGGATGGCCATTCAGGGGGGCTTGCCTTACCAGTCATTCATGCACTCCCAAAACTTGTGTAGGTACAGACATTGTCCCTGGTGCTTGTTGCATGAGGAAACCTCTATGCACATTTTCTGGGACCGTGCCTACGTACAGTTGTTGTTGGATGTCCTAGAGAGTGAATTCAAAGACTCTGTGCCCAGGAACTGTCTTTCGTACCTTTCAGTACTGTATGGATTATTCCCAGGCACCCACACATATGGGGTGACCCAGGAAGCCTGGTGCCTTAAAAACTGTGTTAAATATTTGCCAGAAATCGTCTCATACTGCGGAGGGAGAGAATGTCTGTTCAGGACTGCCGCAGGCTGGTTCACAGCCTGCTCAGAGACTATTCCATTCGGGATAGCCCTGAGGAAGAGGAGGGTTAACCCCCCCCCCTTCTTCTGGTCCTCTCCCCTTGTTTGGACTGTTTTATAAGACTTTGGGACCCTGGCCCCTTCCCCCTCACTTCACAATGTCTGTTGCTTTGTTGATGTCTTTCGCTCCCCTTATATGTGTCTGTCTGGTCAATAATGCTTCGGCATGTGATTCCCCCTCCCTCACCTCCCTACCCTCCACACCCATAGTCTTGTATACTGCTTTGTAATGTTACTGTTAGAATCTATATTGCGTAGTATAGCCTATAGTGTAATTTTATGCTGTATGTTGTAATATGTACTATACTGTATGAATGTGTGCTGTGCTGTGACTGTGCTGCGACACAGTAAATATGTTTCAGAGTTATCGTATGTCTTTTGTTTTCTTTTTGTGCAATAAAGATTTGCTTTTTTCAATAAAAAAAGGTGTTCATGTGCACTTACAGCACTTGCTCTTTTTTTGCTTTACTCCCAACTCAGTACTAGGTACATTGAGTTAAGTTATAATTTGTGTTATACAATGTACCATATACAAGGGGACAAAAGCAATCATCAATACTTTATTAAGTTTATTACATTTTCGTAAAATGTAAAGTGTAGATGATTACAAAAAATATTTTATAAGTTCCTATCACAGTACAATAACCATTTAAGACCTTCCACGAATTATTGTAATATAAATGTTCAAAGCAGATGTGTTCACTTATTTATTTTACAATATTTGATAGTGTTATTAACATTCCCTATTCAGTGTAATATAAAGAAATAACATACTTTTAGAGAAATTAAGCGCTGTGCTGGTGCGGTTGCATTTAACCACTACCAGCTGCAGAGGTCAATCACACAAACAGAAGTGACTAGCTTGTATTGAAGATCAGCATCATTATTCAGTACTTAGGCACTTATAACACATACAGAGCCTGACATGCATAGATGTATGCCTGGGCAGCTGGGCAGGTGTAAACATATATGCAAACAGCAGTGGCTCCTAAATGACCATGGAAGAGGGGATGTCATTGGCCATGCAGTTGGATCTTTCCAGCTGCATTCACAGTGCGGGGTCTCCACAGCTGGTTCCACACCACCGTACAGGGTCCTGGGACCTGTAAAATACAGTAAACAGGCACAGAGCTGGGTGGATGTGCATTATCGGTGATGCTACTATGCATGCACAAAAGACAGGCATCTATGGGCTGTAACTGCTGAAGCCTAAAGAAGCTGGCTTGGGATGCACAATAAGTCAATGAGTGGCTTCCTACAGCAAATCTGGTTGCTGCCCTATCGCAGACCAGACTTGCAGTCTCTGAGGGAGGAAACGCCTCCCAATGGGACTGACTTTACTGCAGGTGCATGACACTGGTAGGACTTCCAATGGGAAGTCACTCCTAGTCACAGTGAGGTCAGTACAATCTAACATATTGCATCTGGCTTTACTAAGGCTGAGCATGGTGTCAGATTTTACTGGGGGGGGGGGGGGGGGGGGCTGCAGGACAGGTAAAATCCACCAATGGTGCAAATATTGTGATCAGTATATGTCAGCCCACACTTTCCCTAGAGTGACCAACTTCTCCAGCTTCATAGAGGCACAGGTATTATAATAACTAGGCATAGAAACATCAGAAATGGGTCATTAGGTCAACATACATTGGGTCGACCATTGAAGGTGGTTGACATGCCTAAGGTCGATACAAGCATTAAGTCAACATTGGGAAGGTCAACAGTCAAAAGGTAGATATTGGTTTTTACCTTTTTTGTTGACATGGATGCCATATCAGTGCATGGCTCGCTGCACTCACCAAGCTCCCGACACACGATTATATTCTCCCACCATGCCCTAGTAGATGGTAGGGCATGAAATACCACTCCTTGGCACATGTCGGCAAAAAAAGGGGAAAACCCCATGTCGACATTTTGACTGTCCACCTTTACCAATGTCAACCTTTTGACCCTGTCGACCTTAGTCATGTCGATTTATTGTCTGTGTCGACCTGAGACCTTCAGTGGTTGAACCAATGTTTCCTCTACCTCCCCATGGCAGCATACTTCTGGGTTACGCCCTCTCGGGTAGATATCTGGAAAGGAACACAAAAAACAGACACTGCCCCTATATAAGGACCTCCTCCCCTGGGCTCTGTGTCTTTTTTTCCTTTCCGGGTAGATGTATGGGCTTACCCTGTGAAGAGGCTGTAAAGCTGGCTCCCCTGCCGAGTGCAGTAAGGGGTAATGGCATAATAGGACACCCGCTGTCAAGGGCAGTTGGGCCGTCCGTCTGCTGGGGTACCCCGCCGCCGGGAGCGGTTGCGGGTAATGGCGCCGGTATCTGGACAAACAGACGCCATGGAAACTGATTCGGGCGACTAAGCATGACGCAGCGCGTGGTGACGCAGGATGTCACGCGCGGTATTAGTAAGAGACGCCGGGCTGGCATCTGAGGTCATCAGAAGGCGTTTCAAAGCGTCTGTGGAGAGAGATACCGGCGGCCGTGTGAGTGTGGACGCTGTGTCGGTCACGGAGGTGCAGGCCAGTGGAAGTTTTTTCCCGATACCAGCAGACTGTGGTAAGGTCCCGTTAAGCAGCGGCGCTGCTGGGACTTGGCTATATTATTTTTCCGTCTAAATAGAGATCATATGTTGTTACAGTGAGTCTCTGGTGCCAGAGTATTAACATGGAGGATGAAAAAAAGCAGCCGATTAAGCCAGGGTAAGCCGGAGTAAAGATGCAATTTTTATGCTTAGTACAAAAAGTTTTTTCATATGCTTGAATATGGGTTTCTTTTGCTAGGCTGAAACTGGCAAAGAAAAAAGCGAGGTTAAAACCAAACACAAGCGGAAGTGTTCATCTTGTGACAAAGTGTTGCCTGATAAATGCTCAGGTTCAGTGTGCAGCAAATGTAGAGGTTCGCTGCAAATTGGATCTATCCAGATCACAGACTTAGTGAAGTTACTCAAGACTGAGCTGGCAGGTACTTTTATGTCTAAAGAAGATTTTGCCAAATCATCAGGGAAGAGGCCCAGAGCTGTACTTTCTGACTCAGAGGGTTCAGAACCAGGTCCCTCAGGGAAGGCAGAGGAAGAGATGGAGGAAGGCGAAGTCTTCCAAGAAAAAGAAGGGGTGGATTTCAACCCAGACTTACTAGAGAACCTACTCTGTTTGGTCCATAAGTCACTCAATATAGAAGACCCCCAGGAGGAGGGAAAGCTTCAGGACCTTCTGTTTAAGGACAAAAAGAAAAAAACCGAAACAATTCCCATTGTCTAAGACGCTACAGGAAGTAGTGGAAGAGGAATGGGGGCATCCCAATAAAAAGGTGGCCGTGCCTTTAAGAGTGTCCAAAATGTACCCCTTTGACCATGAGCAGGTTAAAAAGTGGGATTAGGCACCCAAAGTGGATGCGGCAATAGCACGCATCTCAAGGAAAACTACGCTCCCATTAGAGTATGCGAATATATTTAAGGACTCAATGGAGAGAAAAATTTAAATGAGTCTGAGGAAGCAGCACACGACGATAGGGGCTTCAATGAAGGCCTCATCAGCTGCAGCGGTGACTACTAGAGTTTTAAGGTCATGGTGCCAAGACCTGGAGTCCGACATGCTGGACGGCATTAAGAGATCAGAGTTACTGAAGGTGGTACAAAACATACAGGTGGCTGTTGAGTTTTTGTGTGATGCATCACTTGATATGGTGCGCTTGGCGGCCAGATCCAACGCTACAATGGCGGTTATAAGAAGGACCTTGTGGCTAAAGCCTTGGGCGGCGGACAGTCAGTCCAAAAATAAGTTAATCTCATTGCCTTTTCAGGGAAGTTACTTGTTTGGGCAACAGTTGGATGAGATTATTACGAAAGTGTCAGGGGGTAAGTCGGTATGGCTACCCCAGGATAAGGCCGCAAGAAGGGGGTCATTTAATAAATCATCCCGGTACCAGTCTGCGGACTTCAGGGAAGCAAAAACATATAGGCCGGGCAGAGGTTTTCGCAGGCCTTGGCACGGTAACAGAAATAATTTTCGTGGCCAAAGAGGTAGAGATGGCAGGTTTGCCTTCAGGCAAAACCAGCAATGACGCCAGAGAGAAAGTGGGCGGCAGGCTGATGCAATACCAAGAAGCCTGGCATCAGTCAGTAAAGGACAAATGGGTGCTGGAGGTAATTACCTCAGGCTACAAAATAGAATTTGTTACAGTACCAGGAAACTGGATGGAAGTGTCACCTATTCCCAGCAATCTGGAAGAAAGGGCGGCCTTATTCAGCAGCCTACAAACCATGATAGAGCAAGGAGTAGTCATAAGGGTTCCCAAACAAGACGAAGATCTGGGGTGGTTCTCAAGATTCTTCGTTGTGAAAAAACCTTCAGGGGGATTCAGAACTATTCTAGACCTAAGGAGACTAAATACCTACGTTCAGGTGAAACGATTCAGGATGGAGTCAATAAGATCCATTGTGCCAGATATAGAAAGAGGGATGTTTTTGACTACCATCGATTTAAAGGACGCATATTTACATGTTCCAATATTTTTAGGACATCAAAAGTTCCTCAGATTTCGCCTAAACAGATCACATACCAGTTCACATCGCTGCCGTTCGGCCTGTCAACATCCCCGAGAACCTTTACAAAAATTCTAGTGGTACTGGTGGCCAACCTAAGGGTGTTAGGCAACTCAATCTGGCCGTAACTGGACGACCTCTTAATCGCAGCAGCCACCAAGGAAATGGCAGTGGCACATACAAGGGTAGTGATGGACTACCTAAGACAACATGGATGGTTAATCAACCTCCAAAAAAGTCAGTTAGAGCCGACGCAAGAGGTGAAATACCTGGGGGTCATTTTAGACACGAAAGAGATGACTATAAAACTAACAAAGGACAGGCGCTTAAAACTTTTACAAGAAGTAAAAGGAATGCTAAAGAAAAAGGTGGTGTACTCAGAAGACTGCATGAGGGTACTTGGCCTCATGTCGGCCGCATTGGACACGGCAAGGTGGGCCAGATTTCATATCAGAACACTGCAGAATTGCTTCTTAAGACAGTGGAATGGGGATGCAAAGGACCGAAGGCAGAGAATATATCTGTCAAAAGGGGCAGTAGAAGATCTGCTTTGGTGGTCAAAAACGCACAGGTTGACCAAAGGAAACTCGTTTGCGACCGGACCACAGGTGATGGTGACGACAGACGCCAGCGAGACAGGATGGGGCGCTGTGTGCGAAGAGCAGTCGATACAAGGAGAATGGGACCAGGCTATGAGCCGGGAACATTCAAACGTAAGAGAGATGCGGGCGGTGTTCTTGGCATGTCAAGAATTTCAAGAACTGGTAAGAGGCAAGGATTTGATAATAAGATCGGACAACCAGTCAGTGGTCATGTACCTAAACAAACAAGGGGGTACAAGGAGCCGGAAGCTGATGTCGGAAGTGGCACTTATCCTGAAATGGGCAGAACGTCATGTCAGAAACATCTCCGCAGTGTTCGTGGCAGGAAAAGAAAATGTCAGGGCGGATGCTCTGAGCAGGCACAGGCTAACCCCAGGAGAGTGGGAATTGTCAACAGCAGTGTTTGCACAGTTAACACGGGAATGGGGGGTGCCAGAAGTGGACCTGATGGCGACGGCGAGCAACGCGAAGGTTCCAAGGTTCATCTCCAGGCACTGGGAACCGACAGCATGGCAGACGGATGCACTCACTGCAAAGTGGGAAGTGGAACTAGCATATGCATTTCCCCCGTTCACAATTATCCACAGGTTCCTGAACAAAGTACAGAGAGAAACTGCCACAGTAATAGCGGTCCTGCCATACTGGCCGAGGAGACCTTGGTTTGCCAAGTTAGTAAGGATGTCGATAGGGGGGCCATGGGTCCTACCCAATCACGAGGATCTCATTTGGCAGGGTCGGTATCATCAACGGCAACCAGCAAGTTGGAGCCTGGCGGCCTGGTTACTGAGACCAGGACGTTAAGAGGAAAAGGGTTTTCTCAGAAGGTAGTGGATACACTACTGAAGGCAAGAAAGATGTCGACGTCAGCAACTTATTATAGAATATGGGGCAAATACGTGTTCTTCTGTAAAGAAAATAACAAAAACCCCAGATTAATCCCGACCATTCTAGACTTTCTGCAAGCAGGGTTGGAAAAGAAGCTTGCGGCGAATTCTTTGAAAGTGCAAATTTCGGCCATTGGGGCAATGTTGGACATCAAGATTGCAGACAATAAGTACATTCAGAGGTTCGTCCAAGCGATCAAGAAGATTAGGCCAACTTTCCACAACCCCATGGCCCCATGGGACCTCAATTTGGTCCTTAACGTATTGACAGAGGCTCCGTTCGAACCAATAGAAGAGATATCGCTCAACTATCTCACTATAAAAGTGGTCTTCCTTGTAGCTATTACGTCAGCAAGGAGGGTGTCCGAACTCCAGGCCCTGTGGGTACAAGAACCGTTTCTAAATTTCTTCGAAGATAAGGCAGTGCTGAGAACAAACCCTACCTTTTTACCCAAAGTAGTTTCCAGTTTCCATCTCAACCAAGAGATAATCCTCCCTTCTTTCTGTGCGGATCCTAAAAATGCCAAGGAAGAAAGATTACATAATCTAGATGTGACTAGAGCCTTAAAAGCATATATAAGAAGAGTACAGCCTTTCAGAAAATCAAAAAGGTTGTTCGTGCTGATGGAAGGCAGGAATAAGGGGCTGGGAGCTACAAAAACCACCATTTCTAGGTGGATAAAGACATGTATCAGGGAAGCATACAAGATTAGGAAGTTGGAAGTTCCTGTGGGGCTTAAAGCCCACTCGACCAGGTCTTTGGCGGCATCCTGGGCCGAACGGGAATCCACGTCAATAGAAGAAGTATGCAGAGCAGCATGCTGGTCATCTGCCCAGACTTTTACCAAGCACTACAGGGTAGACGTTACGGCATCCCAAGATGCTAGTATGGGGCGCAAAATATTGAGCGCAGTAGTATGACGATATGAATGTAGGCTGACTAGAATGTACAGACTACGGACGGAGATGGTGAAGTAACCGTATCCTTTTTTCTTTCATTTATGATAATGGATTGTCCCACCCAGTGAAATAAAACTGCTTGTGTATACCCAGAAGTATGCTGCCATGGGGAGGTAGAGGAAAGTACAGATTAGTACCTGTTAATAGGCTTTCCTCTACTCCACCATGGCAGCCGTTTTCCCATACCCGTTTGGTTGCTATATGTGTTGTGTATGGAGATGTTTAATTTAAGACACAGAGCCCAAGGGAGGAGGTCCTTATATAGGGGCAGTGTCTGTTTTTTGTGTTCCTTTCCAGATATCTACCCGAGAGGGCGTAACCCAGAAGTATGCTGCCATGGTGGAATAGAGGAAAGTCTATTAACAGGTACTAATCTGTACTATAGCAACCTTAATGGTGTCGACCCAACGACTGCTTCCTAGGCTCATCATCAACATCCATGTGTTTGCTTTTTTTTTTCGAAACTTCCCGTGTCCATAAAAAAGTTGAGCATCGATACTGACATTTGTACTTTTTAATCTTATTTTAAATAATTGACAATTGGGTTATTGGTTGCAATATATTTATTTGGTATTATTATTAATTTGGTGATGTCCCATTGACGTATATAATATATTAAGTAAAGATACACAAACCTCAATAAAATCTCTACACTGTGTGAAAGCTGACGTTTGTTTAAAATTTTAAAAGTAATATTTCTAACGCAAAGGCCTGGACCTGGCCACTAAACTCTTTGACCCAGGCGGCACCACATTCACGTTCAAAACCCTTCAGGATAAATATGACCTCCCAAGTACACACTTCTTCATGTATCTCCAGACCCGCCACTACTTTTTTCCGCTCATGCCAATAGTTATCGACCAGCAACTTACTGATCCATTGACACCCTTATTCCAATTACTTTATATTCACAGATTCAAAACATCTTCACTATATAGCATTCTTACATCCACACTGAATAGGACTCACCTAAATAACTTAAGCATACTGTGGCAAAAAGATATGCCTGAAATATCTACCCCTCAAAATCTGCTCACAAATTTCTCGTTTATATTAAAAACTCTTCAATCCACATATCTCCAAGAGGTCCACTTTAAAGTCATCCACAGACTTTATATAGCACCAGCACAGAGTAAACACACATCCCCTGAAGCAACTGGAGTGCTGCAAATGTAAGATATGGAACGCTAAATTCCTCCACTGCTTCTAGGCATGCTCGAAGATACTGAAATTTTGGCGAAAGACCATTCACTTTATAAATAAATTATTCCAAACATCCTTTACCCCAGACGCATTAGCTTGCCTCTGCCTCAACTTTCAAAACTGGCAATTCCCTCCAGCTTTTTCAAAGAATATTAAACTTCTCATAGTTTATTAACTCTGACCAAGAAACTAATCCTAATACACTAGATAATCCCAACAGCCCCAACTATCAGCGAATTAAAAACTAAACTTCTCCAAATGTTATCCCTTATGCTAGGACTCATCTCCTCGACAGAGAAATTTTTACTTAAATGGACCCCCTTCATCAACTCATTAGAACGAACTCTCCAAACTCTAGTCATGTCTCCACTGATGGAATCCCAATCCACAATCCACACTCATTGACCCCGGTTAACTCACGATGACTCATAAATATTGGATCATAATGATATGACTACAGGTGTCTGATAACATGGCTTAACATTGTCTCCCAGTATCAGTTACAAACAACCCACGACATGTATTTGCTGTTAACAGTATAATTCAATAGTAATTCAATAGTATAATTTATTACAAGCCTATCAAGAAGTTTGTAGATGAACACTATACTTAAGCAACGAATCCTTGAAGTATGCTATTTCATAGGTTATGCTAGTTAGATAGGTCACTTCCCCCCCTCCCAGACTTTTTCCACCCCCCCTCGTGTCTACGTCTGATTGTTTAACTCAGTATAATTGTTTAATTCATTATAATTGTTAATGTCAGTCCAATAATTTATAACACCTATTAGAAGCGTGTACTTTATTGGAATTCACTTGGAGTATAATTCTCCTTAAATGTTCAGACACACATTTGTAAATTAACTTGATACGAAAACTACCTTTACATGTAAAGACCATGATGGACATGTTGTTTATTACTTACTATTTCATAACTGTATACTCATAAGTTGTAATATAACTCCGCTTATTTTATATGTAAAAAATAAAAAAACTTTTTCAACAAAAGTAATATTTCTAAATTATGTAATTCTTAAAGTAAATTAGCTATTTGTGATGCGCACTGGCCATTTTTTTATGTCAGGACATCTTTTCAATCATTTTCCAATTGTGTTGAGCAGCAGGAAGAAAATCACTGACACTAGGCATATGTACAGTACATTTTTAACTCTACATTAATAAAGATCAGTCATTCGTGCTGACACATTGCGGTGAAGGAGAGTCCCTCTGTCTTCCGAGCATAATCACTCCCTTGTGACAGAGGAAAAGTGCTCCTCCTTCAGTTCATTGTGTCAGAACAGGAGTAATTGAGCTCATTTAAAGCTTGTGCTTTCCCAGCTGGAAAAACACTAGTGTTAAATGTGTCTGTCTGACACCACTGTAACTGAGTGACAATACCAGTACGAATAAAATGCAATTGTGACTTAAGCTTGACAGTGGAATATGATCTTTAATAGGAAGGGTAGACAGACTTGAGTAGTGATTATCACCGGGAAAAAAAAGTGATTTGTACCAGTCTATCGTTTAACAAATACATTCCGTGATAATTTTACACTTGCAGTTAATAGTGCAAATAGCGAGTAAAGCAGAAGCATTGCGCTAAGAAGTGCATCATCTCTTTCTTTCCCCCATAACATAATCCCAGAATCTTGATGCCTTCAGAAATGATGGCATAATATTACTAAGATGGGAGTTCTACTGAAGATGGAATGTTATTTATTTAGCACCTTCTAGAAGATAACAGATTTAATCTGATTGGTTGCTATGGGCTACATCCCCTCTTCAATAGAACTCCCTTCTTAGTAAATGTACCCCTATGAGTCCCTCAGAAATTGGTAAAACAAAATAAAATCAAGGGCCAATTAAAATGACTGCTATCTATAAGAATAAATTCACCTACATTCCTATATACAAAATATCAGCAGATTAGTTTCTACTTTGCTATAAATCCATTGTAGAGATATTCCAGTATGAGTTACTTTTCACTTGTCAGGAATCTGCTTATTTTAGCTTACCTGACTTACAGGGGCGTAGGGAGGGTGGAGCACGAGCTCCAGGCGCCAGGACATCAAAGGGCGCTGGAGCCGTGCAGCCCGCTCCCCTGCCCACTCCCTTCTCTGCCCAGCTGACTCTAGCGATGGGGAGCCAGCGTCATGGGGGTGAAGCTGTGATGATCTGTGAAAGCCGGAGGCAGGCTGTGGCTGCTCTCCGGCTGCTTCTTACAGTTAATATGTTGTTGCTCTGCTCCAGCCTCCCCATGCACACTGGCAGCTGAGTCAGTACAGACACTGTGACCGGAGTCACTGGGGCTTGACATCACGTTCCAGTGACCAGCCCCAGCGCTGAAAGACAAACTAATCTAATGCAGGAGACCCGGTGCTGTGTGTCGGGAGACCAAGCACTGAGATCAGGCTGTTTATCTACAAGAGACTCCCCTCCCCAAGAGACCTGGCTCAGCAGGTGCAGGAGAGACCTGCCTGTTAGACAGTCACAACTCTATTTAACCCCTTGCTCCCTTCCTCTCCCCTCTCTCACTCCCTCCCTCCCTCTCTCCCCCTCCTTCCTCTGTCCCTTTCCTTTCTGTCAGTGATGCCTGTCATGCTTTCACATCCATTTCAAACCCCTGCCCCCTTTCTCTCTCTCCCCCTCTCCATCTCTCCCCTCACCCATCCCACCTCTTTTCTCTCTCCTGCTCTCTTTTTCCTCTTACCCCTTTCTCTCAAACCTCTCCCTCACTCCCCTCCATCTCTTAGCCCCTAATCTCTCTTTATCTCTCAGTGCGTACAGTGCCTGCAACAGTGAGAAATTTTAGCCAACCTTGGCAATGAGCAATTTCAATCCCCCTTGGGAACGAGCAATATTAGTCCCCCTTGACAACAAGCAATTTCAGTCCCCCTTGGCCAGTGGTGGGCAACAGGCGGCCCGCGGGCCGGATGCGGCCCGCGAGCCGCTTAGGCCTGGCCCGCCGCTCTGACAGATGTCAGTATGACAAGCGGCCCGACTATAGCCGCTTGTCATACTTGTTTACTTTGGTAATGGCGCAGCCGCCGTTAATGTCCGTCTGAACACGGCGCACAGGATTACTGGGAGTGTGGGAGGGGACGTGATGACACGGCAGCCGCCTCCCCACCATTGGTTGGCGCGGCCGCGTCACCGCATCCCCTCCCACGCTCCCAGAAATGCTGTGCGCGGCAGGCACAGACGTTCATTAACGGTGGCGGCAGCAGCTGTGTGTCACCGCTCACCGGGTCCCCTCCCAGGCTCCAAGAAATTCTGTGCGGGGCAGCCACAGGCAGGCATCAGCGGCGGCGGCGGGGCAGCCACAGACAGGCATCAGCGGCAGCAGCAACAGTATTTAAGTTTCTCTGCGTCCCCTCCCAGGCTCCCCGAATATGTGCAGGGCGGGCGCACTAGGATTTTTGGCACGCAAATCTATGAGGCAGCAAAACGGCTGCAAAGTAAGGAACTGACAATTATGTTATGTGCATTAGTGTTTATATATATATATATATATATATATATATATATATATATATATATATATATATGATGTTTGCACGTGCCGGCACTCCACAGCAATTGAAAATTACTTCCGACGCCTTCCCGAGATATATTGCAGGTTTGTACGAAGTACTGCGGCGGCATTCACAGTACTTAATTCTTTAAAAGAAAATGCAGACCATACTTTTAAATAATTAAATCCTGTGAGTGCCGCCGTACAAACCTGCACTATATATCATTTAATTTTTTTTATTGTAGTGTCCACGGCCCTTAAAAATTTAAAGTAAGCTGGTGCCTGATAAAAATCTTAAAGCATTTTTCGTGACTGGTATTGTATATACAAGATATTATGTGTGCGGCCCTCCAATATTTTCTGGTTTTGTTAAGCGGCCCTCCAGCCAAAATAGTTGCCCACCCCTGCCCTTGGCAATGAGCTATTTCAGTCCCCTTGGCAACAAGCTATTTCAGTCCTCCTTGGCAACAAGCTATTTCAGTCCCCCTTGGCAACAAGCTATTTCAGTCCACATTGGCATGGATCATGAAGCCCCTTGGCCTCGGGCATGAAGTTCCTAGCAATAAGCATGTAGGTACGTGGCAAATGTGTAATGGGCATTATGGTTTGTTATATAGTATGTAATGAGGGCAGGTGAGTATCCTCTTCCTGCACTCTCAAACCCTCCCTTTCCGCAAAAAAAAGTGGGCTGGAAAGAATGCGAGCAAGTGGTGCAAAAAAACACAACATAAAAGTGAATCTTTAATTTTATATACAAACATGCACAAAATTAAAAAAGTGTAATACCCCCCTTATGATAATTCTGTGACTCCTGTATGAGGTTCTGTCGACAAGAGAGTGTCTGTGATAAACAGATCCAGGAGGATAAATGATCCTTGTGTTCCAGTAAGGAAAATGTTGTTCAGTACATGTGAAAAACATAAACAAAGGCATGTGTAAATCTTCCAGTGTGAACAATTCACAAAATATGTGTATAATATGTGAACCAACGAAGATTAATATTCAGATGTATTGGCAAATGTTCTCTAGCGACGTACCTCACTTAACTTTAAAGGAGGCATGGGGAAGCACATAGAGGTTTCTTTTGTTTAAGAAGCAATATGGGAAAAGGTGTACCCAACTCACAATGGATGTGGTTGTAGCCCCACAAGTAATGCTTTATTAACACCCAGATTGTTAATGGATGGTTTTTCAAGGCATTACTTACCTCTACACGAGAAGCCTATAACGGTTTATTTTTGTCTTACTCATATAGACATAGAGGTGCAATAGCTGGAGCATACCCCACTCACAATGAGTGCAGCTTTATCCCCACACGTAGCGTCTTCTTTACTATATGGATTTCCAACCCTTCATGTGCGAAGCAGTATTCAACTCAAGTATTAAAAGCTGCGTACCATTACTCACACAATATAAGCTGATACAAAGATCATCAAGGTTTCTTTGTTTCCACTCTGGGGGTGTTACTCCCATAAAGAAATGTATGGTCTCTAATTCAGGTAAAAATTTCAGGTAAAAGTTTAATTTACAAAAATGAACATCAAGGAAAACTTCTTATAAAGAAGCTCCT
The DNA here is from genome assembly GCF_055691185.1 of Crinia signifera. NCBI lineage: Eukaryota > Metazoa > Chordata > Amphibia > Anura > Myobatrachidae > Crinia > Crinia signifera. The sequence continues at coordinate 98,341,977 of NC_139221.1, read as the reverse complement.
ACAGCCAAAGGTAAGTATATTGGATCACATCCAAAATATTGACAAGCATATAAACGTCCAGGAAGGATACAATTAGTCCAGAAAAAATACAAAAATCCCCAAAAAAGAAACATTTTAATAAAAATCCAAGAAAGAAAAAAATAAGCATAAAAATTTGCACAGATATTAACAAACTTTCATATATGTGACCAATGTCTGGAAGGAAACTTATGGCTGATCACACACTGGCTACACTGACACGTTTTGGTCTATGACCTTCCTCTAGAAGTATTTAAGTTGTTATTTATATTAAAGTGATGTTAAAAGGTCTCAATTATGACCATTCATAGTGTTTGGAAAATAATTGCTGATATGAATATTGTGACATTGGTACAACAGTCTGGGGACTGGATTATTCAGCTTAGTAACCACTATTAAGGGGAGTCAAGATGTCACACTAGTCTATAAAAAGCCTATTTAGCCCTTAATATAAATCTCAGTTGATTAGTGTCATGCGGTGGGGTGAGGCAGGGGAGGCACAGCCTTTCCAGTCATACTAACTTATACGCTGGAGTTTTGATTTTATAAAGTATGTAAAAAATACAAAGAATCTATTAAAAAATCTTATTTTTTTTTATTCTAAAAATGTTTATAGTCAAAACTCTGGAGCAAAAAGTCTATGGCAGGTGAGGCAGTGCCTCACCTGGCTACCTTTTCTGCACGTCTCTTATTAAAACTCAGCAAATCTCCAGCAGTATATACTGCTGCACTTGTGTATAATGCCCACATGTACCCCATGGCTCATAAATTGTGTGCAAATCTGGCTCTGGTACTTGCCAGGGACTCCTCAGCCATTTACCTCACCGCATGTCCATGTAGTTGATGTATATTTTTACTTGTTCATTCATTTCAATGTTGGATGAAACATACTTTGGGTGAGATGTAATAGGGTGAATATATTTTTAGACGACAAAAAATATTGCACCATATCGCACATGCCACATTGCGATTTCTGGTGATTTTTTTTTAGTAAAGGGAATGTGTGCTTTTTAGCAAAGGTAAGATTTTTGGTAACAGGAATGTGTGTGTTTTTATAGCAATGGGAGTCTGAGTTTTTTTGGTAAATAAAAAAAAAAATGGCATGGGGTCTCTCCAAGCATTACCAGCCCCTGGCTCATTGAGCCAGTCCTGATCTCCCAAATTCAAGGGGGGGGGGGGGAGTGATGGGGTCCCCCCATATTTAAGAAACCAGCACCAGGATAAATAAATTCACACAGACACCCAGTACAGTAAAGCTTTATTAGCATATACATGCATACACCCATTCACACACACACACACACACACACACACACACACACACACACACACACACCCATACATACATACTCACCTTGCCCCCTGCTCCAACACTGTTCTGTCTGCTTTTCCAGTGGAGTCCAACATTCTTGGGGTTAATAATGAAATGATGTGGCCGAACCCTGAACTAGACGCGCAGTTTGTGTGTATACTTATCAGTGGTGCTTCCCCGAATGTGTGTGGGAATCCCAGTGATGCCAATCCCAGGGTTTCCCCACAACAAATCAGGGCTCACACTCTGTGCATGTAACTACAATAAATGCAGGTATTCACATGTAGAGATGACATAGGCTTTCATTAAAAATGTGGATTGTCTCCCCGAAGAGGCTTAAAGTGTAATTTGCAGACGTGCACATGGCGGGATTTCACTCTGGGCAGCAGCTATCTGATTGTAGACCTCTGCAAATTTGCACAGCAGCAATCAGGTCTGAATCAGGCCCTTTGTTTGGTCATTAACATTTTCTGTGCTGGACTTATGTGCTCATGAATCCCTGTGATATGCCTTTTGAAGATTTCAGGATGCCTGTTGATGGTCCAATGGATACCAGTTTTGCTATTAACTCCTGTATATTTGTGCCTGCAAACAGAAACTTCTACCACTCACCAAGTTACAGTACCTTCCTTTCTTATTTATTCAGGACTTACTCTATTTATGTCTGCCATTATTACGTACTAATACGGGTCTTAATTTGTTTCTGCCATTTGCTCACATGCTGAATACTGACTTACAGTACCTTCATTAGTTATCTAAGCTCATTGTTTGTCCAAGCTGGTAAACTTAGAAGTGTTTTGGCATTTTTTTAATTTATGAAAATTTGTGAAAGAACCAATATGGGAGTGTTTGTTTAAATGGGTGAAGGACATACGATCAAATAAGCTACATATCAGCTAAACTTGGATATAATGTCCCTACACAACACTGAAACAACATGTGCAGTTATCTAGAATTGTTTCTGCTAACACACCCAAAAATTACTCAAATTCAGAAAAAATGCACTTGTTAATAGATTCCCCACTCATGAAGACTTCCCTGTGTAAATGTGTGCAAAAAGTGTTTGAAAATAGAACAAATAAATGTGTGGGTTACCCCACTACTAGCATAAACAGGTTCTGGATATTACAGGGGAAAAATGTATAGGATTACCCTGTATTTTAAGAATTGGAACCAGGCTCTTGGACATTTCTTTGTTCCAAAAATAGGAGAAAAAACATTAACCCCACTAACTAGTTATCGCTGTCTTGGGTTGCAGGGAGGACATCCCCAATAAAGGGGTCTCCTCTTCGCCTCTCAAGGCCAAGACTGAAGCCTGGGGCAATTCTCAGCACTCCTGTGGTGGTGGATGATGAGTGGACAGTCCATTTAGTTTATATGAATAATAGAATTATTATTGTCTTTTACAGGAGGGACAACAGGTCCCAGCAAGCATCCCTGCATGCAAGTAAAAGCTTTTAAAGCAATAAGGGCGCGGTGGTACCTACAGTTCCCCTGTAAAATAAATATTTTAAGAAGTTATAACAGGCACACCATGACACTATATATTTAATAAACAACCTTGTGCACACAATCATTCAAACTAACCTACAATTCATGTAGCCATTTGGTCCTTTTCTTCAGTAGCATCTATAAAACCTGTAGAAAAAAAAACATACTTACTTATTCCTAGTATAGATTATGTCCTCTTCTTTCCAAGCAGATATTCATGGTGTTACACATAACCAAAATGCCCAGATCACACTGACGTGTGGTAGTACTGTATGTGCGTTTACACAATACTTCTACTACATGAATGAGTGGGAACCAATTGATTTCTACCCGCTAGCCAGACCCGCTAGCCAATCAGATGGTATATCACTGTACTAGCTGCAGTGGTTAGGATGCCTGTCAGTCAAATCCATCCCTATATATTGCAATTGTGGGAAATCTCCATTAAACTATATGGTGAGGACTGCTACATTGTATCCTATATTCTTCAGCGGCTACAATAGTTTTGGATAAGAAACTACTCTGCAAGTCACCATTGTTACTGGCTATATTGATTGCACAGAACTTTTTTTAAATGAATGAAGGATAAGTAAACCAAATAAACATCCTGATGAGGTGATATCACAATCTAGTGTTGACAACCTTGTAATAATTCTGAATTGTAGGTTAAATTAACTAAAACATAGTAACAAGTTAGTTGTTCAGGTTGAAAAAAAAAGACATAAGTCCATCAAGTTCAACCTATAAGATCTCTTGGGTTGTAAATGACTTGGATAAGGTTACTGCTCAAATATTATAAGTCAGGATCCCTGACAACACAAAATTGTTATCCTACTTACTGCTGAGCACACTATAGTATTTTATGGATTATGGTTATAATCCTGTATACTTTTTCTGCTAGAATTTTGTCTAACCATTTTTTTAAAGGTATCCATTGATTCTGACATCACAACTTTCTTAGGGACAGTATTCCATAAGTTACTGCCCTTAGTGCGAAGAAACCCTTCCTTTGCTGGGTTAACATGTGTCCTATGTACAGACATCATGGTAAACAGGCAGATAGAAAAGTTGGATATCAGTGCGCAGACCCTACTGCTAAATAACAAATTAAATCTGACCACTCTTTGGTGAAGTACAAAAGGTGTTGTTTATTTTTTTTTTGCACAAATGCACGGTATCAATAGGAACAATTCATAATATCCATTCAAGGTAGGATAAAAAGGCTATAGAGTGTCACTTAATACCAGTATACACTAACTAGACAAACAAACATATAACATAAAAGTCCTTTGGGGCCTGATTTGGTACCTGGTATCAGATCAAATGATGTAATGAATAGTCCAGAGTAACCCAGTTTGGGTTTTACTCTGGACTATTCATTACATCATTTGTCCTGATACCAGGTACCGAATCAGGCCCCAAAGGACTTTTATGTTATATGTTTGTTTGTCTAGTTAGTGTATACCGGTATTAGGTGACACTCTATAGCCTTTTTATCCTACCTTGAATGTATATTATGAATTGTTCCTATTGATACCGTGCATTTGTGCAAAAAAAATAAACACCTTTTTTTTACTTCACCAAAGAGTGGTCAGATTTAATTTGTTATTTAGCAGTAGGGTCTGCGCACTGAAATGAAGAAGGAACAGGATGTGTAGTGTGTGAAAAAACTTCACACAGACTACACTTTTCTGGCGCTGTTAATAAAAATAATAAATGTGGGTAAGGAAAAATTAATCAGTCCACTGCTGCTGCAGGTGTTTTATATGAGTTAGCTGGAACTCATAAGAGGGTACAAAAACTGGAAGTGGGTTTTTAAAACAACCATGCGCTGCTAGATGGAATTATCAATAAAGCATACCACTAGACAAAAGGAACACTGGACGCACCACAATGAATGTATACATTTTTATATATGTGAAGAAATAGATAAAATAGCATCTGCTATACAGACAATTAATTATAAATACATATAAAAAAACAAGAAAAATTAAACAGTACAATCTATACAATAAAATACCTAGCAGCGCATGGTTGTTTTAAAAACCCACTTCCAGTTTCTGCGCACTGATATCCAACTTTTCTATCTGCCTATTTCTCGTGTAGGTGTTTTTGTAGTGCACCTAAGGATATTTTGCAGCAACCCTATAACACACTTCAGGTACAGCGCAGTCTCATACTCTTCTTTTTTTCTTGATTATGGTAAACAGATCATTAGATAGCTCTCTGGATTGACCCTTAATATATTTATACTTTCAAGCTCCAACATATTTTTAATGGAGTGGTGTCCAGAACTGTACGGCAAACTCCAGATGAGAACATACCAACGATTTATAGGGGGCAAGATTACATGCCCCTTTTTATGCAAGCTAATAACTTGTTGGCTACTCCTTGACATTGAGCACTGCAGCTAAGTCTATTGTCTATACACCCCCCCCCCAAATCCTTTTACATTAGTGATTCTCCTAGAATTTCCTAATATAAATAATAGGTTGCTTGTCCGTTGCTGGCCCCAGTAGAGTGGATTTCCCTAGTTACAGCAATCCTGGTAAGATCATATTGTGAGCTAACACATGGTAGTGGAAGTGTTGTACATGAATACATCAATGATGTGAAACCATAGAAAAATAAAATGTCAGAAATCAAAATTCTGTTCAGTTTGTGCTGACCACCTGTGTACATTAGAAATCAACAAATGAGTAAGAGCACTGAGAATGGAGTAGACTTATGTAAAGAAATTGGCATAACAGTGCAAGGGAAATTGAAGACCCTTTTACAATGAAAGCTAAATTGAAACAATAGGAGGAAAGTTAGTAATAGATGCCAAATTATACAGAGAATGGTAAGTGCTGAAGGCAGGAAAAAAACACAGTATGTTATTGTATGTGTTGTGATCTAATTTGTTATAAAGGCTCGGTGACTCATTGCACAGGGTTGCAATAGTTGTGAGATCAGGTATTGGCGCACACTGATTGAATTATCAAATTGGTTTCTCTACCTACAGCACCTCATATTCCTTCCAAGTACTGGCCAGGCCCAACACTGCATAGATACCAAGATTAGGTGAAACTGGGCAGATCCATAGTGGCATGGCTGTAAGTTCGTAGTACCAATGTTTTAGCGCAATACAATAAAGGTGCACAACTGTGCTAACCTCAGCGAATGCAACTCGCACGTTTAACTAATAGTTGTAAATACAGGAAATGATACATAATGTATATAATATAGGCAAAATAATCACCTATTAGACCGGAGATGATGTTAACCAGACTGGAACCAGAAATAACTTTTACTGGACTACAACCAGAGATAGCTTTAACCTTGCTGGAAATTGAGATGGATTTAACCTCGCTGGAACCAGGGATGGCTTTACCTAGGCTGGATCCACAGATTATTTTATCTTGACCGGAACCAGAGATTACTTTAGTTATGATGGAACTGGAGATGACTTTATCTGGACTGGAACTAGAGATCACAAATACTTTACTGAATCTGTGGATTTGAAATAAAACACAGATTCTAGAGGCTCTGTGAGGATACTGAGCCTCTAGAATCTTTTCTGAGACCCATGCACTTGGGTCTCAGAAATCCAAAGACTAAATATAGTATAAATGGCACTATAATGGAAACTACTGAGGAAGAGAGGGATCTAGGTGTCAATATTTCAGGGGACTTAAAAGCAGGTAGGCAACGTAACAAAGCAATGAAGAAGGCAGATGTTTGGTTGCATGGGGAGAGGTATCAGCAGTAGAAAGAAAGAAGTAATAATGCCACTGTATAGGTCATAGTATGACCTCACCTAGAGTATTATGTTCAGTTCTGGAGGCCATATCTCCAGAAGGATATAAATACATTAGAGACTGTACAAAGAAGGGCAACTAAAATGGTGCATGGCCTACATCACAAAACGTACCAGGAAAGACTAAAAGATTTTAATATGTATACTTTAGAGCAGAGAAGGGAAAGGGGGGACATGATAGAAACTTTCAAATATATCAAGGGTTTTAACAAGGTACAGGTGGGAAACATGCTTCACAGGAAGAGGAGCAACAGAACACGAGGACATGCACTGAAACTAGAGGGAGGAAGATTCAGGGGAAATGTGTGGAAGAATTACTTCACAGAAAGAGTAGTAGATAAGTGGAATAGCCTACCATCAGAGGTGGTAGATGCAAATACAGTAGTAGATATCCTTACAAAAAAATAAGGATCAAATATGGTTTGAGGTAACATGTTTAAAAAAGGGGGCAGACTAGATGGGCCAAGTGGTTCTTATCTGCCGTCAAATTCTATGTTTCTATGTTTCTATGCACTAGTTTTAACCTGGCTGGGACCAGAGATGAATTTGTCATTGCTGGAAGTGGAGATGACTTTAGCCTTGCTGGAACCAGGGATGGCTTTAACCCGGATGAAACCAAAGATTACTTTATCTGGACTGGAACTGGAGATGACTTTAACCATGGTGGAACTGGAGATGACTAACCAGACTGGAACTGGAGATCACAAATGCTTGTGCTGATTCTGTGGATTTAGAAAAAATGATCACATGATCATAACTGTGATCGCGTGTTTCTCTCCCTGACCCAGCAGGAGGTGAGACATGCAGCACACCATCTCCTGATTCCCCACCAATTCCCTGGCAGCAATGTAGTGGTCACATGGAGAAAATGTATGGAGGATGGAATCACTGCAAAAGACCTCCGATAGATTGCTACAGCACATAGAAAGGAAGGCACTGGGTTCTCTGTTGGGGTCTGCCTGGGCTCTCTGTTGAGGTCTGCCTAGTATCCCAATCCCCATATTGCTCATTGCTCTGTTCTTCACCAGGATCATTTTTAAGATTGCCTACTTACTCAGTTAACAGAACGTGAAGGCAGAGACCTTATCAAGATCTATGATAGAAAAAGTCTTCCGTTTCCGATGAGCGACCATTTATCACTCTGACTTTCGCATAAGTTTCTCCTGAACCTCTGCCTGGGTATATCTTCTGGAAAGAAAAATGATTTACTTGAACATATGCTTTCAAGATTTCTGATCACAAGGGAGTTCTAAAGACTTTTAAGTTGCTCTTAGAATCTCATTGGTGGCCACATATGAAGTAAGCTGTTCAAAAGTGTGTGGCTTCTTGCTCAATATATGCAAGATCTTCCATTATCCACCTGCAGGTAATCTATACCCACCACCTGTACCAAGCTGTCCATGGTCCCATCTGTTCATGGAATTCATCATGGACTTTCCACTTCACCAAGGTGGTAACAAAGTTGGAGTTAAAGTATAGTGGACAGTTTTTTTTATAATATGTGTCACATACTGGCTTGACTTCTGTACCTAACCCATCCTAAATTTTCATTTGCAAGATTTGCAGCCTACATGGACTGCCAAGGGAGATCATTTTGGATCAGGGATTCTCATTTGTGGCCAGATTCTGGAAAGTCCTATGTTCTTCCTTGCAGGTAAAGTTTACATTCTTGTCTTCATACCATCCTTAGATCAACAAACAGATAAAAAGAATGAATGAAAAGCTCAAGACCTTTTTGAGACTATACATTGCTTCATCCTAAGACAACTTAGTGGATATTTTAAGATGGGCTCAAAATTTTTGGTACCATTCTGATAACAGATGCTATGCCTTTCTTTGCCATTTACAGACAACATGAATACAAAAAAATTGCAAAAACTCATTCAGCGATCCCCGTTTTAGCATGGGTGAAAACAACATATAAATCAATAATTCTGTCCTTTTATTCTGTTGTGGCAGTCATTTTCCATAGACCATGGCATAGAAGCATCTTTTGATTTAACACCCATCGGTACTTGTGTATTATCACGGCGCCCACTACATTTGCGTAGAGGGCTATACACGGTAGTGAAATCGCATCGCATCGCATTGCATGCCATATTGTATGGCATGCGATGCTATGCAATGCGATTCTCCTATCTAATGTATTCACTGCTCTGTGTCAGTAAATCCATTAAAAAGATAGGATGCGATAAAAAAAATTAGTATGGCATGCGATGCGATAAGATATCGGTTCTGATAGAACTTAGAATAATGCCATTTAATGGTAAACTGACATACAATGTAATTTATTTTGGCCCCCACACCCCCACTATCCACGTCATCCCGAAGCGTGGCAAGCGCAGTGGTACGCGTCCAACCGACCTTTTCATACCCCCTCTATCCACATCGGTGTGGAGTTGAATTTATATAGTGTGGTGAGTGCAGCGAGCCACCGAGCCCGAGCGGAAGCATAATACATGTTACATAATACACGTCCCGCTGCGCTGGCCACGCTTCGGGCTCGGTGGCTTGCTGCGCTCGCCACACTATATACAATCAACTCCATGCCGACGTGAATAGTGGGGGTATGAAAAGGTTTAATGCTATAGTACATTAAATGCCATTATAAGCGTCAAAGTCGCATCGCATGCAATGCGATGCGATTTCACTACGTTTGCGTACGTAGTAAAATCGGGTGCCATGCTAATACACAAGTACCCACCCATCTCATACAGCTATTATGCTCATATGTTAGGGAGAAGAAAGGCAAATGATAGTGCAGATCAATTAAACAAGCTGGTAATTTAATAATAGATTTGTACTTACAATAAGTATAAATGTATAAGCATGAATCAAAATCCCAGGCAACACTGCTGATATTCACGATCACTCCTGTTGTCAGGGTCTATAGTTAGTAGTTGCTTACTGGCCAATGCATAAGCATAAAAAACAAAAGAAGCAACGGTACTTGTTTCCTAGCACGGCGCCCAAGATTTCCATCTTATGGCATCTTATGCCATCGCATGCATGCCATATAGCCGCATACGATGCATGCGATTTTTAATTGTATAAGCACCCTAATGGGTGCTTACAATGTCAAATGTATCCCCACGCCACCCCCACTATCAACGCGAACCCGAAGCGTGGCGAGCGCAGCGGTATGGATCCTCCGACCTTTTCATACACCCAATATCCACGTCGGCGTGGAGATGATTGTAGATAGTGTGGCGAGCGCAGCGAGCCACCGAGCCCGAAGCGTGGCAAGCAGCCACTTATTACTTTACATGTATTCCGCGTCCGCTCGCCAAACTTCGGGCTCGGTGGCTCGCTGCGCTCTACACACTATCTAGAATCAACTCCACGCCGACGTGGATAGTGGGGGTATGGGAAGGTCGGAGGATGCCTACCGCCGCCCCTCGCCGGCTCGCCGCACTCGCCGCGCTTTGGGTTAGTGTAGATATTGGGGGGGCATTTAACATTGTAAGGACCCATCAGGGTGGTTGTACAATAAAAATCGTATACCATTGCATTGTATGCCATTGTATGGCATACAATGCCATACAATTTTTTATTGTACAACATTGCGTCCAATCGCATCGCATACCATATTTAGTCTTATTGTATACCATGCGATGGGCGCCGTGCTAGGAAACAAGTACCGAAACAACAATAGTGCAGATCAATGAGACACATATAAATTTATTATTAAACAGCACTCACAATATACATGGCAATGCTGTAACCAAGGAGTTACCGCCCCTGGATGGATTGAAATCACAGCCTTGCGGTTGGTACATACAGCTCACAGCAAGGGTAAGTTTAAGAGTAAAAAAGTCCAAAATGAAAAAAGCTGTGTGGAAGTTGTTTTCACCCAGGGTGTAACAGGGTTGCGCTGAATGAGTATTTGCTATTTTTTTGTATTTATGTATTCTTTGGAGTGTTATTTGGATGTAACTCTTCTGCGTAAGCTTATTAGCTGGACCTGAGGTGGATTTATGCACCATGCACTAAATTTTATCTCTGTATATATGTACAGACAAAATCCCAGGGTACCAGACTTCCAGTACTTGCCCACCTTGGTTGTTCCTGTTTCTAACTTTGCCTTACAGCAATCTCAAAATTTTATAAGAAAATTTTATGTATTTCAAGAATCTACAAGTCTATAAAAATGATTTGCTGATCAGAAAGACCAACATTGCCTATTCTGAAACTGACCCACAACTTTTATCTCAAGGTTCCTACTATGCAACTTGTCCAGCAATTCATTGGTACTTTATCAGCTTCATCCCTATCTTAAGTTTTCCAACTTTTTCTATATTTCTCTTCTCAGACTTTCAAACAACTCTACCTAATACCCCCATGGTGTAGACTCAAGGAGCTGTAGAATTTGAAGTAGAGGCATTTTTATACTCTCATATTCAGTACTGCATCGACTGGAGTGATTATTAGCCAGGAGCGAAATGATGGGTTGATGCAGTTGATGTTCATGCTCCTTGTTTAGTTCAAGCATAATCTTTTAAAACCTTATCGGTGTGGGATCCCCCAACGAGCATAATCAGCCCTGGACTTATTAAGAAGGTCCTGGTTGCAGAAATACAGTGGAAAAATAAAAATGGGGTCCCCTTTTATTTCTGTAACCAGTACCAGGCTCTTGGTCTGGTCCTGGTTAAAAAAATACAGGGGACAAAAGGAGTAGGGGTCCCCCATATTTTGGAAACCAGTACCGGGCTCAAACAGACAGCAATGTAATGCCACAGCTGGGGGCCACTGTTTACATAAGGCCAAAGCATAAGCATCATGGCTGGTCAGTCCAGGCTGGATCCTTGGTGTGGACTCACCGTGGGTGGCAGGCTGATTGTGTTAAAATAGATATTGGGTACTGTAGCAAAGATTGCTACATCCAGTAAAGATCGCTGCCCTTGACACTTGCAGTCCCTCCCAGAGAATGAGGGAATCCCTGGTGATGTTTCTCACCGGCTCTTTCCTCAGCCAATCAGGAGCAGGCTCAGAGGGATCTCTGCACCTGATAGACTCTGCGCGGCTCCATAAAAGCCCATGTTTTTAATTTAACATGGGCTTTTATTGTGGGAACCGACATCTCATGCTGACCACAAGTGCCCTCAATGATGTTACATTGAAATATGATACAGGTTGAGTAGTCATTATCCAAATATTCATTATCCAAATTATTCCGAAAACCATACATTTCAGAAAGTGAAAAAACATTGTTTTTGTTGCTAAAAGCACTACTGGGGGCATCTGTAACAGCACTACTGGGGGATCTGTAACAGCACTACTGAGGACATGATAAGTAACTGGCACTACTGAGGACATGATAAGTAACTGGCATTAAATATGTGCAAAAAATGACTGCTTGACATTTAAATTCAGTATCTGAGAAAGTATACAAACTTTGTTTCATGTTGTGAAACCTTGTTTTATGCACAAATAAAATATATTTGTGTGTATTTCATGTGTCTGATGAAACTCATAGGATTTATACTATTCCTATTGACCTCAATATGTAAGCCAAAACTGATTATGTATCTTGCAAATGCAATATTTATTTATTTATTTACAGTTTCTTATATAGCGCATACATATTAAGCAGCGCTTTACAGAGAATATTTTGAACATTCACATCAGTCCCTGCCCCAGTTGAGCTTACAATCTATACTACCTATCACATGTATACGCACACACAGACATTCTAGGGTTCATTTTTGTTGGAAGCCAATTAACCTACCAGTATATTTTTGGATTGTGGGAGGAAACCAGAGTACCCGGAGGAAACCCACGCAAGTACGGGGAGAATATACAAACTCCGCACAGTTAGGGCCATGGTGGGGATCGAACCCATGACCTCAGTGCTGTGAGGCAGTAATGCTAACCATTACACCGTCCGTGCTGCCAATATACCCTTACATATTAAGAAGTCTGGACTCCCTGATTGTAAGTTAATATTTTTCCAATAGGGGACAGACTTCTTATTAATCAGTATGATTCACCACATCTGTTATCAAGATCATGCTTGTAATTAGAATGTGTTAACCCCTTTTTTTTTGCTATACCAATGTATGTTTCGAACAAGTAATATGTTGAAAATCGTTCAATTTATTTGTGTTATCATCTGTTCCCTTTGTAGTTTAAAAAGTAGTTCTTCTAGGGCACTGCTGTATTATTATTATTATTATTATTATTATTATTAATAAACTGTTTTTTTTTAAATATATCAACATTTGTATTTATATTATGTTTATTCTGCTATTTGTAGTTGTAAATGTATATTGTGGCAGAGACAGCGTCTCCCCACATGGAAGTAATGTGGAGGATCTAGACCAGGTTTTGGAAGCAGTAGCAGAATCCCAGGTGTATAATAAGCAGCACATGGGATTTCCTGATATAATGGTTTCCAGAGCAGAGTCACCTTGCTTCTGATGGTAGAATAGCTGCCCAAGCGATAGGCCAGAGCTGTGTGGGCTTATTATAGGGACCACTGGAGCCTTTGCAAAAGTTTGTGATGCTAAGATTATCTGTATGCTACCGCCTGTAATAATGATTGCATATGGATTAACCTGAAATCCTGTGACCTGCTGTTCAAAATAAACAACAAAGTCTTCATCTGAGTCCATGTGTTTGTGATCCTTGTCACAATATATTTGCATTGAGTGCAGAAGGGAATTTCACTCTGGAAACAGCTTAAATAAATAAGCTCCATGAGTTTTTTAGTAAAAAAAATATGTATCTTTAGAAATCAATGCAGAATGTTTTTTTTATAGTTCATGACAGTGCTAATATCATAAATTAGATCAATCACTTCGCATGTATGCTATTCCAATGTAAATTACCTTGATCAGTACTTACAGGTCATTTTTGGAAGCACATGTAGCACTGGCAAATTTTCAGTGTGGTTCCCCCTTAGACCAATTCATTAGATTCTTTATTAAGAAAGACAGAGAGCACTCCACAGTTAAATTGATTTTATTAACAATACATCATTTTGTGTGCTGAAAGTAGAACAGTACATACTCAAGAAATGACTGAGAAGACTTCACTGACACCATTCAAGATATTTGAGGATTTCGAAAGCTAAATACAGAATAAAAATAAATTCTGGGATATTTCTTATGCCACATATGCACAGTAGCATTATTAGTTGTGTTATTTGTTTGATTCATTAAAAACTTTTATATTGAGCTTTCCCATTTCTTTTTGTGTATTGACATGTGTTACATTTATTGAGATTTTTATTTGTGGCAAATGTCCCTTGATAGAAAATTTTATAATGTTGTTTATATCTAAACAATGTATCTAAGTCTTCATCATCTATTATGTATTAGTACAGTGGTTCCTAAACTGTGTGCCTAGGCTCCCTGGGGTGCCTAGGAAACCTTGTATGGGTGCCTCAGGTTGGTGGTCCAGAACCAATTCAAATTATTTACGGTCAATGAAATAGGTAAAATCAGTGCTGGTGACTTTAAATTATCAAATATGTGGGCACACAGAAGTGAATCAATTTCCTCACCACATAACTGGACCTAAGCATAAAATGTAATCCCAACTTATTTATTTTATTTTATTTTTTTCTGAAATTCTCAGTAACAAACTTTTGGCCTAGGGGTGCCGTGAAAAAAATTCTGATAATGTAGGGTGCTGTGATTCAAAAAGTTTGGGAACCCCTGTATTAGTGTATAGCTAAATGTTACTATTGTTATTTAAAAATTATTCTAATGGGTGAAATTTAATAGGATGAGAGATTCAGAAAGTGAGAGATTTGGTAAGAAATCTCCATTTTTTTAAAAGCAGCAATCATTTATACTACAAGATCAAACTGATTTTGCAGTGTAAATGATTTCCACTTTAAAACACCTGGAGGTTTCTTACCAAATATCTCGCTTTCTGAATCTCTCATCCTATTACATTTTCACCTAAGTGTCTACAGATATTTTGTATTTATTTACTTTGTCGTAATTTGTACTTCAAAGCTCTGTATGGTATCTGCCTGTGACCTTATGCTTTTTTGAGTCTAGTGTTTTTTAAATTCTTTAGTATTTTTTTTTTTGAGTCTACATATTTTGTTTAGAAAGTGTATTAAATATTTTCTCCTTAAAGGGATATACTGATCTATAAAGTTGTTTAAAATATATCTGTGATCTCATTTCTAGCTGGCATGTGTATCTTCAATATTATTACTTTATGAAAATACTTTGTTTTTATTTTCCCAGGTGGACTTCAATTAATATAGCTAATTTCATATTTTTTTATTGTTGCTTTTCATGTGTTACTTTGTCTTCAATCACATTATATCTATCTTTGCTTTAGTATCTACTTCTAGGTGTTTGTAATATCTCATTTGTGCACTTTGGTTTAGTTACTGGTGTGCTAGTAATTTAAACAGTTTTTTTTAAGTTCTTTCTTTCCTAAATTATATGTTTTATTATAGCACTTTATTTTAAAAAGAGTTAATGTATTGCTTTATCGCCATTATTTGATTTTAAATATTGACATCTTTCCATTTTTAACTAAGCAATTTTTCTCTAAAGGTTTGTTTATTGTTGTATTTTCAATGACTATTTTGTCCAACTTTTCTTATCTGTTTCTGTTACTTGCATGGAAATAAGTGAGGGGACATCTATTTCTTTTCTATTTAGTGCTTAACAAAGGAAGACATTTTAATTCACACTGAACAATGAGTACATAATTTGCCATATGCCAAATTTATCTTTGTGATTTAAGAATTTGAGTTTTGCAATTCATTCTGAATACTGTTTAAATACTGTATATCAGAAATTCACATCTTTCATATTTTCATTGCTTTGTTTAACTAAATATATAAATAGCCACAGTGCAAAACTTTGGTCAAGCATCTAGAGGAGTTTATACCCTTCACACAGCAGCTATAAAACGGTATATTGCAGTTTTTTAAACGTTTGAAAACAGTTCGAGCTGCAGTGTGAAAGTGCCAGAGTGAATTTACCGGTTACAAAAACCTGGTATTTCAAGCTGTGTTAAAATAAAGATTCTACACATTTCAAAGCCAATCCATTTGCAGTGTGAAAGCCTCCGACCCGGTATTTTGAAGACCTTACTCTGCAAAAGGAGGTGATAGGCTGTCTCCCTGCCTGATGACACTGTCCTGAAACAGGAAACTAGACAAATAGCATTGGAAGTAGTAAAGAAGCACTGCTGGCATATTTCTATACTACAGAACATACTGTAGTTATAGCAACATGGTCTGATGAGGAGGGGAGGGAGATGCTTAGATAAGAGGGGAGATTTGCCATACAAATCACTGGCACTGTAAAGGATTCTCTAATATATATCTAAAGGCATTTGCAAATGGTCCTGTACATAATCATCCACAAACAGGCTTTTTTTTAGCTATAATACAAAAATGTGAACCATAAAAGTCCATTACAAATGACATCCACTGTTTTCGATGGGTGAAACTGGTTCAGTGTGAAAGGTACCAACCCAGTAATGAATCGGTAATATACTGGTTACAACTGGCAATGTGAAAGTGGTTTAAGTTGCTTTGACCCGATTTAAGAAATGTTTCAAATACTGGATCTAAGCAGGATTTGCAATGTGAAAGCAGCATTATGCATCTCTATTTAAGGTTATACTTTTCCACACTTTCCATGGGCTATACATTTTTAAATGAAGATTATTAGGTTGAAGTACAGTATATCTGCATGGAACAAGGAAGATATTTTCATTGCTGAAATGTTATTGACCTAATATAATTGAATGCTTTTAAATGCTGCCAGCATACATTTAATCTAAATTCTAGTGCTAGAATTCCACTTATTGTCTCCTGTTAATTGAATCAATGTTTTACCATATGTATGTCAGGCTGAGCTTTAAACCTTCATTACCTTGTCAAGAATCAAACATATTAATATTCCAAACTTTTACAATCTGGTCAAAAGATGCTTTTTAAAAAAAAAAACACATAAAATGTACATACAATATACAGTGTTCTTATAAAAAATCTCTATACATTGATTCTAACCGCTATCTAAATATTGTTACAATAATAAAAAAAAGCACTCTAAACCTTCAGTGTAATCTGAAAATGTTTTTTTTTTGGGAAACAGTTGTTCATGTGCATCTGTACAAGTAAATTTGCAAACTATATTGTCTGTAATTATCTAATGCAGCAGCTCTTAAGTCTAATGCCCCATCCAAACTGGGTGATAGGATCTTTGTGCTGAGTGATCTAGCATCACTCAGATCACTGAGCACAGATCGCTCAGCACACAGTGCTGCACCAGCAATGTGTACTGAGTGATCTGTCACTGCCCATGTTCTCATTAGAGAGAACACAGGCAATGACTAGATTTATACTGCATGTATTAAATATCTAGTTAGGCAATACTGACTGGTGGGACCTTTGGTGGGGGCCATACACACGGAGCGATTTGTGCTTCCACTGAATCGTGGACCCCCACAAGGGAGAATAGACAATGGCCGCCTGTATCCCGAGTGGGGTTTTAACAGTTGGGATACTGACGTCGGTGTAATGATTGTCAGAATCCCGACTGTCTGTCAGCCACCCGGCACCCTTTCAGAAGCACCACATTTCATTTTTCTGTTACTTGTTGTTATCAAAATGTAGTCAGATGTACAGTGCCATACATAGATGGTGTGCAGCTTGCATATATGCTCTAATATAAATAAAATGCATACAAAAATGTCTGGAAATTGCATACAAAGCAGCCTTCTCTGGAGTTGAAGTTTCACTTGTAAATTCAAACTACAGTAAATAGCTTCATAAATTAAAATAATTATAATAAATACAATTATAGCATTTTAAATTATTGATCCCAGTATTGTATTTCATAAGTACTGTATAAGTATACAAATAAAAATATCAAAGAAATATGTCAATTTCAGCCAGTATTTAAGAGTAAAATATTTTCTGTTTATTTTAATTATTTGTACATGATACCAGGTACTGATTAAGTTAAGCATTGTACTGATATTTCCATAGAGAAGGTCAGTTGGGACATATAAATCATCTCCAATTCCCTATTGGTCTACTAAATTCATAGTCTACTTATACTGTGACTTGTCACCTTTAAAAAAAAAATCGCAATTTCTCTTTAGAACCTTCAAATCTTGTAGATGCCACGATTAAATTCATCATGGCAATGCAATACACCAAGCAATCTGTCATTAGCCCTTTGGCAATAATGTGTCTAAGGTGACAATTTCTCAGACAAGATAAAGAGATTATACTAAACATCTTCATGCTGGTATGAGGCAAGCCACTCTTCATCAAAGGTTAACCTTAACCAATATTTAATGCACTGCCAAGTTATATGGATGCCTTTTCAAGCAGAAAATAAAGTACAATGGATTTATACAAAATACCAAAACAGTATAACACGTCACTTAAAGATATTGCACTATCAGCCTTAAATGTAGCAATTTGTTAAAATTATTTACATAATCCCAAAATAATAAAATGGTGAATTTTGCTGAACATCTTTTAGAATTGAATTGAGAACAAAGCAAAAAAAAAAATCAAAATACTGTAATTCTGCAGCCTGAGCAAACCAAGTTAGAATGCCAGGGGTGCAAATACTATATATACTTAATTTACTGTATACAGAACAATTCGCCTAGGGGAAAAAATAGCACTCACCAGGCTTGTGAATAAGGTCCAAACAGTCCAGGTTTATTCAAAGGGTTAACAATATTAGCCTGCCAACATTTCGGTCCCACAGAGGACCTTTCTCAAGGCAGCAGCAGTGTCAACAAATATCAATGTCAAACTTCAAGAAACAAAAAAGAGGGGGGGGGGACTGGGGACCAGTGAAGTGTTGCCTACTGGGAAGGGCAGTAACCAGCTCCAACTTACCGGTGCAGTATACCGATTGTTCATGCTGTAAGATTGCAGTGATTTGAGCTGCCCTACGTAGTACGTGATCTGATACCGTTGTTCGTCCATGGGTGATACAATAAATTTGGTTTTTAAAAATGCTTACATGCACTACACCTGTTGGATTCAGGTCAATGCCTTGGTTGTTGAATGGAGCTGCCGGGAAGAAATCACCTGAGTGTAATTTTATTTGAAAAAAAGAGAGATTCTGTCACCTTATCCTGGGACTTGTAGTTCCACAAGAATTGGATTTTGTTTTTGCGCACTCTGTACTTTTTCTGTATAGTGTAACCAATATGCGCTATATGCAAGTGCAATTTGAAAACAAATGTTTTGCTACTTAACAAGGGTTTTAGGGACCAGTATCCACAATATCTTCCCCAAATGTGGTATAGCACCAATCAATTTACTGAGACCATGTATTGCAATGTGTTACCTAGTAAAATCTTTTATATATTTGTTACTTACTGGTGTGCTTTTTCTTTCTTTTGCACACACACATATATATATATATATATATATATATATAATCCATGGGTTCCCACTGTATGGTGTGGGAAGTGGAGCACTCTCCGTATAACAAGTAGATTCTACTTTGTCATAAAATTCAAGACGTATTTATTTCAACATATGCATCATGTCACATTGTGATTAGTTACCTTTCATCATGCCCCGACATTTCGGTCCTTTAATTTGGACCTTTATCAAGGAGCCTAAGATACATACAGAAAAAAATGTACAAAGAAATATATAACTTGGATGCACTTAAATAAGATGTAACAAGCGTCCAATTAGTACAATAAAAAAGGTTACATACTTTTTCTGATGAGAAAACTGCATACAGTACATCGTAGTTTCAAGATAAGCCCTGGGATGGCAGGAACAGTGTCACAATATGGCTGCCCGGGCCCAGCTTATATACCCCTGTATCTAAGTGTTTAATTGCTGTGTTTCGAGTGCCTGAATTGCGCTGACGCGCTTCCGGTGAAACCGGAAGTGCGATGGCCGGAAGTGACAATCGGGGTGATCCGACAATCCGGGCGGGGGGAGCGGCACTCAAAGGTCTGGGTGATCAGCAGTAATCAGTCAAAGAAGTAAGGTCGCTTACAGCTTTGACTGGTTACTGCTGATCACCCAGACCTTTGAGTGCTGCTCCCCACACCCCGCTTGTCGGATCACGCAATATATATATATATATATGTTCTGAGGTCGGCACTCCACAAACGGTGGCAGTATAATTACCCCTCCAAGGGATGTAGACAGTGAATCGGTGCCCTCCGTGCTGGCTGCGGATGCAGGCAGAATATAGCAGGATGTGTGGGCGGCGGCACTCGAATAAACAGACACAGCAGGCAGGTTTCCCTAGAAAAGGGAAACCTGCCTGCTGTGTCTGTTTATTCGAGTGCCGCCGCCCACACATCCTGCTATATATATATATACATATATCCAGGATGGATGTCACTCAGAAAATGCAAATAAGGCAACAGCATAACTGTGATCCGATAGCCAACGTTTCAGGGCGTGAACCCTTTATCAAGACCAGGTCTTGATAAAAGGGTTCACGCCCTGAAACGTTGGCTATCGGATCACAGTTGTGCTGTTGCCTTATTTGCATTTTCTGAGTGACATCCATCCTGGATATATGTATTATTTGCCTAAGGATGAGCACCAGATAAAAGCTGGTTTATTACTGAGGAGTGCCGGACATTTGGGACTGATATACTGTATATATATATATATATATATATATATATATATATATATATATAATCAAGCTAGGCCGGCACTCAATGCTGTGCAAACTAGTACTGGCCCTGGTGCCATCCAAAGGTGTCGAAAGATCACCTCATGTATATTGAACGTGGAGGGTGGCGGCACTCACGGGTCTTTGAAATAAAGAAACACACACCAAACTGTGGGTCTTGTTCGATGTTTCAGTCTTGTGGACTTTTTTCAAGCACAAATGGCATATATATATATCCATAGAATTCGATCGGCACTTGTGGAGAAGATAAGTAGATTACCCCGGTGCCTTCCTTGTAGAAATATAAATGTAGAAATTACCAGGATCACCCGGAAAGAATAGGCGGCACTCAAAGTCTGTGTTCAAAAGTATATCTGTATTATGGTTATTGCATATTAGATGACAACGTTTCAAGGCCGAACTGGCCTTTTCATCAGGTCATTTGCAAGTGCTGTAACAAAGTAATAAACGTGAAAGTAATTCACGTTTATTACTTTGTTACAGCACTTGCAAATGACCTGATGAAAAGGCGAGTTCGGCCTTGAAACGTTGTCATCTAATATGCAATAACCATAATACAGATATACTTTTGAACACAGACTTCGAGTGCCGCCTATTCTTTCCGGGTGATCATGGTAATTTCTACGTTTATATATATATATATATATATATATATATATATAGTATCCAAAAGAACTGGCACTCCCGGGCTTGGGCATAAGCCAAACTAGCTTGCCCCGGTGCCTGTAATAAGGAACCTTGCAGTTCCAATAATACAAATCCAGACAAAGGGCACTCGGGGACTCCAAGTAGGTGAAAGCAAGGGACTGGTTTAATTCTCAGTCATAAGATGTGTCTTATGTGTCTTATGACTGAGAATTAAACCAGTCCCTTGCTTTCACCTACTTGGAGTCCCCGAGTGCCCTTTGTCTGGATTTGTATATATATATATATATATATATATATATATATACCCACTGACGAAGTCCATGACGACGAAACGCGTTTGGGCGTGCCTCACCTGACGCAAGAACCTACACCCAGCACTGACACTGATCGGGAGAGCTGCTGCCGTTGAAAAGATCCTGGTAAAAATCATCCATCCGGTGTATCTTGACCAGCGCGGATCCCCAGCTGTGTACTCCGACGGTGACGTGTTTTTGGTTGTTATACATATCATGTGGTACTCAATCCCACACTGATGAATAGTGGGGTACGAGCATATGTATTTTATTGAATCTTTTATCAATTGGCAGTCTGCCTTTTAAAATAAAAAACGTTGTTGCACTAAGAAGCGCTTCCCTCTGTACCTTTTCTGCATATATATATATATATATATATATATATATATATATATATATATATATATATATATGCAGAATGCCGACACTCAACTCTGTAGACAAAGTCTGGGCCCTGTGCCCTCAGTAATGATCTGCTATGCTGGGTCCAATAATATCTGCTGGATGACCGCGGCACTGGGGACTTGAATAAATGATGCAACAAACAGCCAGTGTGTAGGTTGAGGTTTCAGCCTGTTTAATGGGCTTTTTTCAAAACAGCTTACTATATATATACAGTAGTTGTGGGTCAGAGCGGCACTCTCCTTACGTATGGGTAACTACCTGGGTGCCCCCTGGAACAATAGTATAGCAGACTGAACCAAGCAAGCAGCCGCACTCCTCAGGATTTGTGAAAAGTAGTAGAACTTTTAATGTAAAAAACCCCGATGTTTTGGGGCCACTAAACCCCTTTTTCCGTACACCTTGAAAACGTTTTTTTTTTACATTAAAAGTTCTATTACTTTTCACAAATCCTGAGGAGTTTAGCTGCTTGCTTGGATCAGTCTGCTAAATATATATATATATATATATATATATACTCAGTCCAAAAGAAGGCACTCCACACAGGTAGTCCAAGTGGACTCACTAAATGTCATTTTGTTGATGTAAGCTGTGGATTGTGCCCTGAAGATGGAGCGGAGGCTCCAAAAGTACTTGGCTATACATTAATACAGTTTTACTACGTTATCACTATTAACTGTGTGGAGTTCTGCCTTCTTTTGGACTGAGTGTATGGATTTATAAGTGCACCCACCACTCTGGAAATGTACAATATATGGAGTGCTGGCATACTGTGGACCTATACATATATATATGTGTGTGTGTGGTATGTGTCTGTGTGTACAGTATATACTAATTTATTTATTTTATCATTAGGTTATGGTGGAATTTCTTATTTTTATAACACAATTTAAATTTGAGCACCTTTCATTATTTGAATAATTAGAGTATGTCTACATTATATATAATAAACTCTATACTATGTACATTATACACTTGAAGGCAGAGACTCATTGAACTTGTATTAGCCTGACTTGTGTGCTTTTAATTAGTATGGATTTTTAACATTCACAGACTGCATATTGGTAAAGACATTATGATGGAAAGTCCTGAATAATTTTACACAATTTGTCAGTTTTAGGGGTAAATTGTCGCTTTAAAAAAACCTGTAGATTTCTTACCAAATCTCTCACTTTCTGAATCTCTATTAAATTTCACCCATGGTGTTTTTTGTCAAAAAAGTACATTCATTTTAATTACTACAGTAGCTTATAGTGTGCACATGTCGTGTATGTTATATTTTATTGTGCAACATAATAAACTACAATGACCTCTTTTTGTCATTGTCTACAAAATGTAAAAAAAAAAAATATAAAAATACAAAGAAGTAAAATCCCCAATCTTTTGGAAAGAATAAATATTGAAGTTGTTACTTTATAAGATATCATTTTACACTATATAAAACAATTCCATATGTTAAAATAACATCGTTTATTAAGCAATGTGCATTATTTACCATAGAGGTAAATATTAAGGGACTTTAAATGTTGGATGATGGATGAAAGAACAGAACTGGATAAGAAATAACATACTGTATTTTCTTACCATATTGTATTTTCTCCTAAAATAGCATCTCATGCGATAGTATGAATAAAACACAGTGTCAATAAAATGCAAGTGGTAATAAAACTGAGATTTTTATTCATGCATTGAAAGTTGGAGCACAGTTTATGAACACCATTTAAACTGCATGCATTAGTTTCCAGCTACCACTAACAGCTAATAAATCTTTCCTTATACAGGTAAATCCATCAGGAACTAAGCTAGAAAAATACCTGGAGATTAAGAAACAGAGGTCAATAACACACAATAAATACTTGTTGCTTGTTAAATAGGTAAATGTTTATCACAATATATCATTGGATAGACAGACATTAGGTCTACAAGCATTAGGTCGACCCCTGAAGGTCGAAATGCATGAAGGGCGACATGATTGAAGGTCGACATGACTGAATGTCGACATGGGTTAGGTCGACATGGTCATTAGATCGACATGAGCATTAGGTTGACATGGGAAGGTCGACAGTCAAAAGTTTGACATGGGGTGTTCAACTTTTTTGTCCCGAATGTTGACACAGACAGTAAAAAAGTGCACTGTGTCCCCTCGCATGGCTCGCTGCACTCGCAATTCTTCGTGCTCAGTGCCTCGCGCTCAGCACACTGTTTTATTCTCCCACTACGCCCTAGTGGATGGTAGGACATGAAATACCGCCTGTTGCCACATGTCGGGTCAAAAAAGTGAAAAACACCATGTTTTGACTGTCGACCTTCCCCATGTCGATCGTGCCGACATAATGGCCCTGTTGACCTAACCCGTGTCGGCATTAATGCACATTTTTACATCATAAACTAGTTATTCAGTATTTGTCCATCTAATTCCATTAATTCAGATGTATCAGAATGTGGATATTTTAGAATAAAACATATTATTTTAATATGGTATTTAAGGTCTGGGAATACATGGTCACACCAACTGCCAGCGAGTCCCAGACAGTGATGTTTGGCAGTTGATGTGGCTCCCATATTTGAATATTGGAATTGGACTGTGCTGTAGTCTCATCTCTGCAACGTTGACTGGTAAGGAAGTCTATAAACAGAGCATTTTGTACCTAGTGGAATGGGTCATGTTGGAGGCAGTTGCGTAACTAAAGAGGGTGAAGGGGATGCAGCTGCCATGAGACCTCGCTGCTTGGGCAATTGTGGCAATTACCCCCTAGGCACTGTGTGAATTAAATCAATGAGTCCTTGCTGTGTGTTATATCTCTATGATGCTTTGACAGGATTAATTACGCAGTGTGCTAAAGTCTGGCTCTATCAAGTGCAGAGTTGCTCAACATGAGCCTGCCCGATAATAGGGCAGTGGCTGCTGTATAACTCACTGCCAGCCAGACACAGATACAGAAGATGGGGTAATCCCCCCCCCCTACTCACTGCCATCACCTCTGTCCTGACGCCATCACGTCTGTCCTTTAACTGTCATATCTGTCTCCTGATCCTTCTGTTCTGTCCCTGTCACCTCACTGTTATGTCCCTGTTCTCTCTGTTCTGGTCCTGTCACCTCTATCTTGACCTATCCTGTCCTGCCCTCTTTGTCCTGTCCATGTCACCTATTTTCTGCTCTGTCCCCCTGTCTTGGTCCTGTCACCTATTTTCTGCTCTGTCCCCCTGTCTTGGTCCTGTCACCTATTTTCTGCTCTGTCCCCCTGTCTTGGTCCTGTCACCTATTTTCCGCTCTGTCCCCTTGTCTTGGTACTGTCATATCTATCCTGTTCCAGTCACTTCTGTCTCCTGTCTCCTGTGTTCTGTCCTGTCCCTGAATATCTGTCCTGTCCTGACACCTCTGTTCTAGTCCTGTCCTTGTCACCTCTATCCGGTACTGGCCATGTTCTGTGTCCTGTCCCACTATTCTGTCCCTGCCTTCCCACTGTCTTGTCCCTGCCTCCCCTTTCTCATGTCCCCTCTGTTCTGTCCAGTACCTGCTCCCTCTGTCCTGATCCTTTCACGATTGTCCTTCTCTCCCTGTCACCTCTGTTCTGACCATGTCATTTCAGTCCTGCCCTTTCTGTCTTGTCCTTGTCACCTGTTTCCCTCCTTGTCACCTCTGTCCTGTCCCCACTGTCATGTAACTGTCCTCTTTGTCATGGTTCTATCAACTCTATCCTGTCGATGCCCTCTCTGTTCTATCCTTTTTTATGTGGGTGTGATTTACTTCTCGGTGCCAATGCTATGTGGCCCACAAAGTTCTAGATACAGAAGGTATGCATACAGAGAACTATACTTACTAGCAGGGATACATATAAAGATGCATGTAAAGGAAGGATTATATATAAAACACACATACAAACAGGAATCCATTTAGAGAGACATAAAAACAGGCAGGGTCAGATATATATACAGATGGAGCCGGCCTCATGCCACCCGCCAGGCCCCGCCATCCATCGGAAGGGGGCGCGCACGCACAAGATGCATGCGCGCCCTGTTCCAACGGAGCGCCCTGTTGGTCCCAGGCACCTCGCCACTGGTCCCCTTTGGTCACTGCTGCACCCACACCCTCCCCTAACTCTGCCCGTCTCCCAGAAGTAGAGACAGGCAGGGTCCTGCCACCCTGCCGCCGAGTGACTGAGATGTGCATGCGTGTGAGGTGCTCATGTGTCCCAGTCTAATGGAGTCCCTCTTAGCCAGCGCTTGCCAGCGGGGACTATCTGGCAAGCCCCAGCATTGAATGAGAGGGGCTCCATTAGTATCTCACTAACAGAAGAGTCTTATTGGAAGAGCAGCTAGTTGTGCTATTGAATTAGCGAACTACACTTGTGTGTTGCCATATATATATATATACACACAAAGGAAGTTATCCATGTAACCATTGTAAAATATGCAAGTTTATTGATAAAGGTCCCCTCATTGATGTAGATTTGGGCCAACAAAGAATTAACGATTTTATCAACTGTAATTCCACACATGTTGTGTACTTACTGAAGTGCAGTTGTGGTCTAAGATACATAGGTAAGACCAAAAGGTGAAAATAAGTTGGTCTCTAGTGCCACATTCAACCCCATCGCACATCCAAGCAGCTGGACATAATATTGGTCATTAAAGAGGAAATATTTCCTCGTTAAGACCAACCTGAGCAAAGAGAGGAAGAAGGGAACAGGCGGCCTCACATGACATGGTACTTGGTGATCAGCCTCTCCACCGCCTGCATACTTGCCTCATGCGGGATGCCGGTGTAGAGACTGACCACATCAGCACTAACTAGACTTACAAAAATGTGGGAATGTAGATTGCGCTGTATTGATGGCAGAACAAGGTTTATAGATAATAATAGTAACAATTGATTGAATACATATAACACACTAAAATAGTTGCATTTGTAATGAAATATTACAAATAATTATGAAGTTAAAATAAAGATGGGTTTTTGAAAGGCTGCGTCCAGTTTTGAATGATATCACCTTATTCACAAGTGGATGGGAAAAACAGAGATTTGGACGATGGAATTGTCCTCCAGACACTGGGACGTGGTTACCCCTGCATTGATTCCTCCAATCGAGACTGAGGGGATGACGTTCCTCTTTTTTGGAATATCTGAAGCCATGAGGGATCCACTGAATGACCATAGATGGGTACCTTAGATAGGTGGCTTTCCTTCAAAAAGTTGGTACCATATTGGAATGGATGGTAAGTGGTCAGTCCTGGTCTGGTTCTCCGCTGGTGATTTTAAATGGAAAAGTTTTCCTGGTTGAAAAGGTGAGATCGTATATAAACTATAGTTCATGAATTATTTCATGAGTAGACCACAGGTTCTCAAGACCCCACACAGTGCATGCTTTGCAGGTCTTCTCACAGAATCTACATTCCCACATTTTTGTTCACCTATAGGGACTGACAATCCCTTTTTTCAGATTGCTGCTAACTTCACAACCCATGCAGGCGCCCCACCAGCTACTCTGGTATCTGTTTTTTTCTTCTAACTAAACTTTCACCTGAGAAATCATCACCAAGGTGTTGTAATTTAAGAAGCAAATACGATGGTATATACTGCACACAAGGATTAAGTAATGTGTCAAGGTACACTGAGTTGGGTTGGAACAAGGACCCCCTGGCAGAAATAATGGGTCTGCCAGGAGGGTCCACCAACCCCTTGTGTACCTTGGACAACGTATAGAACAAGGGGGTTATAGGAAATTGGACAGTAAAAGCTTTACATAAGTCACTAGTAATCACACAGTCAATTACTGCTGTGTTTAATAAAGAATCAAGCTCCCATTTGTACAATGATGTAGGGTCATGTTCTAAATAATCATAAACATTAGAATCATTCAACTGTCTCTGACATTCATTAATATATTTGTCCAATGACTGGACCACCACCGAACCCCCTTTATTGGCTGGGCATTTATCTCTCTTTATCACCCGTGCATTTATCTCTTGTTAAAGCTTAATACATCTGCCCCATTGGGTCTACCAAAAGTATAATAATGTTGATATTAATTCAGTGTCATAAAATTTTCTATTTGCATTTGTTTATTTACTATAAAGGAGTTAGCACTATTCATTAGGCTTTTTTTCCAATGGACATTGTAAAAAATACCTTTAGATGCTATGGTATGAAGAATTGATACAAATGAATCAACAAGAGTTGTATTGCTTGCTCATTTCTGGGGCATTGTCTACACCAGGGGTGGGGAACCTTTTTTCTACCAAGGGCCATTTGGATATTTATAAAATCCTTCGGGGGCCATATAAAAATTATCAACTTAAAAATTACATTATACACACAGGCAGCGGCATATACATGCGGGCATTATACACACAAGCAGCGGCATATACATGCGGGCATTATACACATAAGCAGCGGCATATACATGCTGGCATTATACACACGGGCAGCATTCTATACATGTGGGCATTAAACACACGGACAGTGGCATATACATGCGGGCATTATACACACTGGCAGCAGCATATACATAGAAACATGCGGGCATTATACACACTGGCAGCGTTCTATACATGTGGGCATTATACACACGGACAGTGGCATATACATGCAGGCATTATACACAGTGGCAGCGGCATATACATAGAAACATAGAAACATGCGGGCATTATACACAGTGGCAGTGGCCTATATATGCGGGCATTATACACACTGGCAGTGGCATATACATGCGGGCATTATACACACTGGCAGCGTTCTATACATGCGGGCATTATACACACTGGCAGCGTTCTATACATGCGGGCATTATACACACTGGCAGCATTCTATACATGTGGGCATTAAACACACGGACAGTGGCATATACATGCGGGCATTATACACACTGGCAGCAGCATATACATAGAAACATGCGGGCATTATACACACTGGCAGCGTTCTATACATGTGGGCATTATACACACAGACAGTGGCATATACATGCGGGCATTATACACAGTGGCAGCGGCATATACATAGAAACATAGAAACATGCGGGCATTATACACAGTGGCAGCGTTCTATACATGTGGGCATTAAACACACGGACAGTGGCATATACATGCAGGCATTATACACACTGGCAGTGGCATATACATGCGGGCATTATACACATGGGCAGCTTTCTATACATGTGGGCATAAAAAGTGACAGTGTGGAGGAAGGGGGGGGGGGAGTTGTCACCCTCAAACAGGTTTATGTGATTATGCAGCACTGGGGAAGGGAGGTCTTTATGAGTGAGGCTGCTAGTCACTGGGTGCTTGGGTGAGGGGAGCGGCGCAAGAGGCAGCCAGGGACAGCAGGGAAAGGAGGTGGCCCTTAACGCCGTCCACCATTTACCTTCTTAACAGGCATTAGCTCCGGCGGTGATGGCGGCTGCTGGACTCCTCTCGCAATGCTCCCGCCCATGCCTACAGCCCACAGTAATTGGCAGGCGCGCACCAACTCCACAGCCCACAGTGATTGGCGGGTGCCGGGCGCGTCACCTCCACAGCCCGCAGTGATTGGCTGATGCCGGGCGCGTCACCTCTACAGATCTCCCCCTTATCTTGCTGGGCGGGCGGGCCGGCGCATCACCTTACATGTAACCCAGGCAGGTATGCAGGTAGGCGGATGGGCAGGCGGGTCGGGTACACTGGCTACGGGGGCCGTATCCGGCCCGCGGGCCAGAGGATCCCCACCGCTGGTCTACACCAACCCCCCCCAAATTACGATTCTTCGCAAAATCCCTATGGTGTAATTCATACATCGAAGACTAAAATATCTATTATGAATACAGTAAAACAGCTTGCTCATTAGAATAATAGAGATTCACAAAAATGTACAAATGTACAGTTATTTTCCTAAGTGAACATATGGTTCTTATAATGAATAAAATAGGGAATATAACTGTATTTTATTGCCCCCCACCCCATGAAGTATATCAAAGGGAATTATTCCTCTCTTCAATGTTAATTCAAACCTACTGTAATTGAATTTTTTGGCACAAGTGTTTATGCTGGTCTTTCTAATTAATCTTGATATGTTTAATGGTTTAATGATTTAATGGTTTTCCTATCACACTATTGTGTGATTTCATTGTTTCTATTTATAGTACTGTACCTTGATTACAAGATACAGCAGCAAACATTCCTTAAATTGATTCAATACAAGCACAGTAAAATGACATACAAAAATGTTACCTAATACAGTATTTTGTAAACTGATTTTTTTCAGGTGTATACTGTTTAACTTACTCAAATAATTTGTGCACATTTAAAAATATAAATAATGTGTTCATTGAAATAAGTCTTTAAAGTAGGAATTAGATCTCACAAAAATATAACACTTTTTCTTTCTGAATTAAATAAAGTCATTAATCCAGAAAAAATGTATAAACACTGAGAGTTAAAAAGGTGACACAAATGCTTATCTGTGAGAATACCTAAAGATAACAAGCGGATGGGATGCCAGCAGTCAGAATACCATTGTGGCAATCCCGATCCTTTAAATCCCATCAGAGGTCATGTAATGCGGGCCTTCTCCCTTCCTAAAGCCCAACCCCAAACCTCTTCCCCCTGCATCCTAACCCTTTCCTTTCTACACTGTAGACTAGCTCTAAGTGCCTAACCCTCCCTCCATGCAGCTTAACCCCCCACTGCCTAAACCTATAACCCCTGCTAGTGCCTGAACCTAACATCCCATCCACCCACCCACATGGCCTAATGTTAACATGCCTTGAATACTAATGATCGACATGCCAACAGCAGGGATTCTGGTGTCAGCATCTCCATCAATGTCAGGAATACGTTCTACTGGCTGCAAGTCAGGATTCTGGCAAAAGTATTCTGACTGCTGGCACCCTGACAGCCAGGATGTTAACCACATCACCTTCTGTGATCTCTTTTGCACAAATATAAATGGTTGACCCTTAAGCATCCCATGGATCAGTCAGATGGCATGAGTTCCCCCTCCCTATGAGCATAACCAGCCCAGGCTCGTTGAGCTGGTCCTTGTTTCTTAAATACAGGAGAAAAATTGCCTAGGGTCCCCTTGAATTTCGAAAACTAGCACTGGGCTTTTGGACTGTCTTGTTCCAAAAATACAGGGGACAAAAGAAGTAGGGATCTCCCATGTTTTTCAAATCAGCACTGGACTTTAATAGGTCAATGCCACAGCCGGGGGAGGCACTATTTATATGTAAGGTCCACCGAGCAAACTGGCCAGGGCCACTAAGTTGAAAGTATTGTGTAAAAAAATTGATTTGAAATAATATTGGAGTTTGCTGTGGAACCCCTTGTCCAGTAGAAATATGTTAGGGAGCTGTGGAAAAATAATAATACTCACCTAATTCTAGTGTAGATAATGTCCTCTTCACAGGGCAGGTGCCACCACTAGGCAAATCTAGGCATTTGCCTAGGGCGCCGGCCACTGGAGGGTGGCATTTTGTGCCGCCCGGGTACCTGTCCTACGGCGCTGTGTATTTAAATCTGGCGGCGGAGGCAGCGGGGGTCCCTGCAGTCCATTAGAAATCACGAGCGCTATCCGCCGGGCTATGCGGAAGCACTTCTAGTGTGAAAACTCTGGCAGCACGGCGCACGCTGATCTCAGCCAATCAGCGAGCTGCCAGTGTTTTCACACTAGAAGCGCTTCTGCATAGCCCGGCGGATAGCGCTCGTGATTTCTAATGGACTGCAGGGACCCCCGCTGCCTCCGCCGCCAGATTTAAATACACAGCGCCGCAGGACAGGTACCCCCCGGCACCGGGGCGCCCCCACCCCGACTCGCCTGGGGCGCTCCGGTGCCTTGCACCGGCCCTGCCTCTTCAATCTAAATAGGTATCCAAGGGGTTAAAAAAACGCTTACCCGAAACACTGGACCAATGAGGAGCATGTGTGTTTGCACATGCTGCTCCTTCAATGTAACTGAAGGGGAATCCCACTGAAATCAGTCAGTGGGACTCCAGAGAAGCTCTGTGCCTGATTGGTTGTTCACGTCCCATAGAAGCCTATGTTATAACAATAACGTGGGTTCCTATGGCGGTTCCCAACATAGGAATCAATGTTATGTAAATAACATTGGCTCCTATGATGGGAATTGACAAAACAGTCTGATCAAAAAGTTACCTGAAGGGATATCTTTAATTAGTTTTGCAGTCAGACTGACTAGATTAGTTTGGTTGCATTAGATTAGAATTCAGTGTTCCCAAACTTTTTTGAATCACGGCGCCTAGAGTAACAGAAAGTTAACTAAAGAGTACTTAAGTTTTTTCTTGTAAATTAAGTAAATTGTGTTTATATGTTATCCTTAGGTTCAGTTATGTGGTTAGGTACATGATTTGCTTCTGTTTGTCCAAATATTTTATGACTGTAAGTCACAAGCACTGGTTTTGCCTATTTAATTGACCATTAATTATTGAATCGGTCCTGCATCACAAACCCCTGTCAGTACTCCCCAGCGTGCCACGGCACACAGTTTGGAAACTCCTGTATTCGATTATTTGCAAAGTTTAACATACTTTACTATTTTTTATTTTTGTAAAGACACAGCGCCGTAGGACAGGTACCCGGGCGGCACAAAATGCCGCCCTCCAGTGGACGGCGCCCTAGGCAAATGCCTAGATTTGCCTAGTGGTGGCGCCGGCCCTGAAGATATTACTTAATTCTAAATTGGATCTAATTTGTTGGACTCAAATAGGTGACATGTTTTTATTTATACCTGAAGGAGGAAGCAGAAGGCCAGATAGGTAGTAGTATACTTTCACGTTTTACTTTATTTAAATAATAATAATCATCAGCATTCAGCAGTGACAATTATTTTTCTGTGATTCTAGATTGGGTATCAAAAACTGATTATACTGTGGCATTTTTATCAATGTTAGTATAGGTAAAAAAGATGGTAAATTAAAATGATATACATTCACTAGCAGTGAAGTTGCAAAGTTGCCCAAGTTTTTATGATAAGCCCTTGCCTCCTATCATCAAGGACCATGGAGATAAAGCAAACTCTAGATATAGCTGGCTAATTGCAGACACTTTTTTCAAGGCAAAATAAAATGCAATTATATTACCATGATGATAAACAAGGAAAGAGGGAAAGTGGACTCTTTTTGTGGGGCACTCTTTGAATACTGATTGATTTAAAATTTAGCTTTTATTAGAATCGTTTATAAAATATTTTTGGACTGACACACTGATGGATGTCCAACAAACAAATAAAGAAATAAAGACAAAAAACAAAAACAAAAACAAAAACAAAAGCAAAAACAAAAACAAAACCAAACAGGATTGCAGTGATGTGATCAAGCCGTAGGAAGGCGAAACGCGCGTCATCCATACACACTACCCGCCGGCGCCGGCGGTGTAGCAGTACTTTGACTGTACAGCAATTTAGCTGCATACGGACGGCTCCTACAGCAGGGACCCCCGGGCACCACTAGGACCGGCATATCTCCCTCTCCTTCCGAGCCACACTCTCCAGGACAGGTACCTCTAACCGCCCCTTCACTGCTGATTTACACAGACTGTACTGCGCTGTTCCATTGAACAACATGACAGCTGGTATCTAACGGCAGCAGTAGCAGCGGTTCTCCAAATTTCTTCCTTACTGTCACATTTGCGAAACTGTGCTCCACTCTCACTATTGAAGTCCTCTGTGGGAACACGACTTCTCTAATAGCAGAAGGTACACAGATTCTGCATGTGCTTTCTAATTTTTTCTAATCTGTTCTAGGGCCATCTTGCTCTCCTGTTCCCTTTTCTGTCATTCTCCCTAATTTTTTTCGGAAACTCTCTCATTGCGGACATTGGGCAAACCCATTGCATTGCTATGCTGGAATAGCACCAATGCAAGGGAGCTCATTCCCCAAAAGCAGAAGTGATACTTTCTCTCTCTTACCCTACAGCACGGGATTAGGCTCTCTCATCCTGAGTCCTATACACGATTGCAAGACTCAGAGAAAGCAGCAGGTCTTCCCCGCTCTGCTGAAAGGTTACCTTATCATAGCTAGCAAAACCTTTGAAACATTGCTACATATAGAACAACTATATGACAATTGTCTTGGTATTTATGCACAACTTGAACAACTTTTTTGATATTACCTATGCACTGTCTTAATTGATCCAATCCTTGACTGATCCAATTGATGGTGTGTACGGCACGAATAGGCGCAATTTCTTGCTGATTTCATGTGATACTACTTATGCACCTCTCAAGTTGATCCAATTAACAGTGTGTACGGCGCCTGCTGGCACAATCTAATGGTAAATTGATTTGGCGCAATACAATGTTTTTTGTTTGGCACAATCTACTGGTAAATTGAGCTGGTACAACATAATATTTTTGGCTGGCACAATCTATTGTTCATTGTACATAGGCTCTATGTCTTTTCACCAGCAAGGCTGCTATATATGGACATAGAGCACAACAGAGTTTTCTGATACTATTCATACACTGTCCAAATTGATCCAATTAATGGTGTGTACGACGCAACAGGCGCAATTTTCAGTGTAATTTAAGTGACACCATTTATGTACTCTTCAGAATTGATCTAATTTATGATGTGTACGGCGCTGTCTGGCGCAACTTACTGTTAAATTGAGGTGATACAATCTAGTACTACAATCGACTTAAGCCACCAATTGACATATACTCTGTGCGTTTTTCTTTTCTTTTCTTTTTATGACCATTGCGCAGACTCTTGCATTACCCAATACTTTAAAGACAATTTATTGTTTTACTTAGCCGTAAAACAACCCCTGCTTATCAGTACCTACCAACACCTGTCCTGGGTGTATATATAACACCACAGTCAAACAAGGGAATACCACCCTTTTACTATTGTTAAAAACCCTCCCTTCTAACGATCCCTAGTCCTAAGAGCTAGCTGCCAGACTAGGCACATCCTCACTCTTGAGTTCTAGTGCGACCAATATACTGAATCCCACAGTAGAGTCTCACCTTACATGAACTCACCCCCTAATACTTGTATTGCATAGCGTATAAATTTGCCAAGCTCACTGCAATCCTGTTTGGTTTTGTTTTTGTTTTTGCTTTTGTTTTTGTTTTTGTTTTTGTTTTTTGTATTTATTTCTTTATTTGTTTGTTGGACATCCATCAGTGTGTCAGTCCAAAAATATTTTATAAACGATTCTAATAAAAGCTAAATTTTAAATCAATCAGTATTCAAAGAGTGCCCCACAAAAAGAGTCCACTTTCCCTCTTTCCTTGTTTACAATATATCACGGACTCAAGGGAGCACCACCAGCAAGAAAGGACACATAATTTCCCATACCAGGGTAAATAACGTCCATTACAGCTGGTTGCAGGCAACTCAGGCCAAAACCCACTAGCATGGTGAAGAGGTCTCACTTGATCTCTTCTGACATGAAGTGGGCATAACCTTGTGCGGCTCCCAAACCCCATCCCATTACCATGATGATGTCATTTCCTCTTTCCTAAAATATAGTATGGTTTTCTTTAACCCCTTCATGACAGAGCCAGTTTTTGCCTTCCTGACAGAGCCCTTTTTTTCAAATCTGGCATGTATCACTTAAGTGGGGATAACTTTTTTTTGCTTTTACTTATCCCAGTGATTTTGAGATTGTTTTCTCGTGACACATTGTACTTCAAGTTAGTGGTAAATTTTCGTCGATACAGTCTGTGTTTTTTTGTGAAAAATACCAAAATGTCGTAAAAAAATGGAAAATTTTGCGATTTGCAAAATGTTAAATTTTCTGCTTGTGAGACAAATAATCTTACCACTCAAAATAGTGAATAACTAACATAGACCATATGTCTACTTTATGTTGCCATCATTATTTCAACCTCATTTTCATTTTTTTGGACACTAGGAGGCTTAAAATATGAATAGCAAATTCTCAAATTTTCAAGAAAATTTCAAACTCTGATTTTTTTTAGGGACCAGGTCAGTTATGATGTGACTTTGAGTGACTTGTATGTGAGACACCCCCATAAATGATGCCATTTCAAAAACTGCACCCCTCACAGTATTCAAAACAGCATTTTGGAAGTTTGTTAACCCTTTAGGTGTTTCACAGGAATTAAAAGAAAGTGTAGGTGAAATTTCAAAATTTCATTTTTTTTGCAGATTTGCAATTTTAATACATTTTTCTAAGGAACACAGTAGATTTTACTAGAGAAATGTGACTAAAAATTGATTCCCCCAATTCTTTGGTTTTCATAAATATCCTATATGTGGCCCTAGTGTGCACGGTGACCAAACCACAGGCTTCATAATAGAAGGAGCACCTACTTGATTTTGGAGCCTCCTTTTTATGAGATTATTTTTTAGGCACAATGTAGGTTTCTAGGCACCATAAGATGCTAAAAGTTAGGTACCCCCCCACAAGTGACCCCATTTTGCAAACTACACCCTTCAGGGAATTCATCTAGTGGTATAGTGTACATTTCAAACCCCCAGGGGTTTCACCAATTGTGGTACAACTGGGCAGTGAAAATGAAAAAAAATTAATTTTTCATTTTCACAGCTCAGTTGTATCAAAATTGGTGAAACCCCGGGGGGTTTGAAATGTACACTATACCCCTTGATGAATTCCCTGAAGGGTGTAGTTTGCAAAATGGGGTCACTTGTGGGGGGGTTCCACTGTATGGGTGTTTCGGGGGTCATTCAACCAGAATCTGTGCTGCAAAATCCAAAAATCACTCCTTCCCTTCTGAGTCCTGCCATGCACCCAACTGGTATTTTTTGGTCACACATGAGGCATTGCCGTACTCGGGAGAAATTGGGGCACAGATTTTGGGGTGCTTTGTCTCCTTCATTCCTTGTGAAAATGAAAAATTTTGAGCCAGATCTGCATTTTTGTGTAAAAAATTGTAATTTTTTACAGAAAAATGCAGTTCTGGCTCAAAATTTTTTATTTTCACAAGGAATGAAGGAGACAAAGCACCCCAAAATCTGTGCCCCAATTTCTCCCGAGTACGGCAATGCCTCACGTGTGACCAAAAAATACCAGTTGGGTGCATGGCAGGACTCAGAAGGGAAGGAGTGATTTTTGGTGGTGGAATGAATGGTGGGTGCTATGTCGCTTTAGCAAGACCCCCGAAGCACCAATACAGTGGAACCCCCCCACAAGTGACCCCATTTTAGTCACCAGCTTTGGGAGGGGGGCTGGCGCTGCGGCTGGCGGGGGGGTGGGAGGGGTGCTGGTGCTGCGGCAGCCGGGTGGGAGGGAGGGGGGCTGCCGGGTGGGAGGGGGGGGGGGCTGGCGATCGGTGGTAATCGGTGCGGTATATACACACACACACACACACACACACACATATATATATATATATATGTGTATATATATATATATATATATACATATATATACACACACATATATATATATATATATATGTGTGTGTATATATATATATATATATATATATATATATAGTTTTTCAGTGCATATATTTATTTTTTGTACTTTTTCTGCAGCTTGATGCTGCTGCTGCTGCTGCGGGGGGGAGGGGGGAGGAGGTCAGCGCTGCGTGCGCTTCAGACGCTCCGGGGGAGCCGGGGGAGCTGCTGCTGCTGCCGGGTGAGTGCCCGGCGGGTTGGAGGGGGGGCTGCACATCGGAGGTGATCGGTGCTGTACTTGACAGCACCGATCACCACCGATCCCTGTGTTACCGAGCGGCTTAGCCGCCGGTAACACAGGAAACGCTGTGAATGGATGTTCAGATTTGAACAGCCAATCACAGCGATCGCCGACCGGGGGGGGCACCCCTGCCCCCCCTGGGCGGCGAGGGGGGATGTCTGCTGTCAGGGACAGCAGACATCACCTAACTGTCACTGCGTCTCTAGACGCAGTGACAGTTAGAAGTCATGACGTATATATACGTCATGTGTCGGGAAGTACTTCCCGACCATGATGTATATATACGTCAAATGTCGTGAAGGGGTTAATGAACATGGGAGCTGCTCCATCCATGAATGGAGAGTTGTAGAATAACTTAAACTCTCCCTTCACATCACAAAAACAGCTTTAATAAATAATCACTGCCTTCTGATATTCGAATGTGCCAATGATAGAAATAACATTTTTGGAACTACAACATTTGTAAAAAAAATTATTTGCAATAAAATATTTTACTGTATGTAGACTTGTTCATTTCTTAGACGCAACATGTATTAATCCTTTAAGTCTTGCATATTTGTTTGTTGTATATGATGTGTTGTATTCTACAAACTAATGGTACATACATTTACCAGATTTTGCATTTAATTGACTATTATCCTGTGAGGTTTTACACATTTAATTACATAGAGGGTACATTATATTTCTAGCTAAACTGATATGAAGCCTTCTGAGTCCAAACACTTTCCCCGCTGAATGAAAGTTTAAGTAGCTTAGCTGTTTAGCGAGATATATTCCTAGAGAAAAACAAGTGTGCCAACTCATTATGCAAACCATATTAAATACTTAAGAAATGAAAACATAAGCACTGCTTTATTCAATGTAGGTTTTGGCACATGGGAAATTCTGACAAAATCTTCAATGCTTTTCTTTTATAAACATCCTACTTTAATTAAGAACATATTTCCATACAAACAACATATCTCCAGATTGTAAAAAAAAATGATTTCCATAACAGCACAGTATGTGAGGTAGCATATTGTATACAGTATATTAGGTAGCAGAATGTGTGCAATATGCATATGCTGCTCCACACCTGTGCAAAGCAATATGCCATGGATTTGCAGGCTAATTTGTTTCATTGATGTCAACTTTGGCATTTATTCTCCTCTCCCTGAAGATGCCTTTGTATGTTATATAAATTATTGTAACCAAAATATGCTAGGTCACCTTGTTTGTCTGCTGTTTTGCTGCTCTGACCCCTTCTCTGTCACATTCAAACCAAGTCCCTCTTTTTGTGCTGATGTGTCCCTCTCCATGCCAACTTTGTTGAGCCCCACCCCATAAAATGTGTCAGAACCATTTTGTCAGGAATTCGGTAATCAAAGCTGTGCGAATCGATGACCGGTGAATGACCATTCAACCCTGAAACTACCTGCTGTTTTCATCTCAAAAATATTTCCAGTATCAGACCCTTTCTCACCTTTAATGCTACTAAGACCCTTATCCACTCACTGGTAATCTTGCGACAAAATGACTGTAATCTTTTCATATGTGGCATTCCGCCATCTAAGCTATCATCAATGCTTCAACCAGGCATATCTTTCTCAAAGAGGGCCTATTTCTGTATAGATGGGAAGGCGCTGAATTCGGACCCATTTTGATGTTGGGGGGGGGGGGTCTGTGCACGTGCGTACATGGCAACGAACGGCTTTGGCAAGTTACACACTCGCCCAGCAGTTCGTTGCTGGGAGGAAGGGGCGGAGGCAGATGGCAGTGGATGCAGGGCTTGATCATGGGAATGTCCCGAATTTTATGGGTGTACCCATGGAAATCCTGGGCATTCCCATGGGAGTACAGGAGGGCCATTGCCAGCCGGGGGTGGATGGCTGATGTCACAGAACATCAGCACCTGCCACCTCTTCGGTGGACTTCGAGTAAAATAAAAGTCTGTTCAGACTGGCTTTTATTTCCAGCAAATTATTTTTTCTGCTAGCGGATACATGCAAATGGAAATGTTAGTGAACACAGAATTGTACCAAGGGGATTCAGTGGCAGTGGGCGGGCGTTCGGTGGGGTGGCAGGGCAGCGTTTCAGTACTCGGTAAGCAGCAATTTTCACTGCTTACTGAGCCATTATAGAATCACCCTATAACTACGGTCCATTCACCTCCCCGCTCTTACAACCCATACACTGGCTCCCCTTCCCTTTCTGAATCCAATTCAAGTTTCTCACATTCACTAACAAAGCCCTCAATTACTCCTCTTCTATTTATATCTCTGACCTTATCTCCCATTACAATCTTACCCATTCTCTTCACTCTGCTATTGCATGCCACCTCTCCTGCCAACTGGTTATGTCTTCCCAATCCTGCTTCCATGATTTTTTTTTTGCTGCTTCCTATATCTGGAATCCTCTAGCTCTCCCTATAAGAATATCCACCTCTCTACAAAACATTAAAGGGGCTCTCAAGGCCCACTTCATCCCTGAACCCAGCAAACCCTCATTCTAACCCACTGTTACATGCTCACTTTTACCACTTGTATCACCCCTGTCTGTCTGCCCCTCCCCTTTAGATTGTAGGCTTTCATTTGTAGGGCCCTCTTCCGTTATGTGCCCCTTCTTATTTCACATAAACCAATTCTATAATTCCTTTGATAGCATCTACTCCCTCTGTGTTACGCCACCCTTAAACTTATTTTACTATTTTTTTTATATATACCATGTACTTGTCTTATAATGTCTTTAACAGTAAGCCACCATTTTCTTGTTTTGTTTAATTGTTTATGAACTCTGTAACTATGAGCTGTGGATCCATTGTGGTGCTATATAAAATAATAATAATAATAATAATAATAATAATAATAATAATAATAATAATAATAATAATAAGACTATTTCATTGGAGACCTCTTGCATGCACAATGGTGATTTTCAAAAGCAATGGTGATTTTCACCAGCAACTCCATGCGCCACACTAAACTATACTGCATCATGTTTGTGTTCACTACCTGTGGATAATATTTGTAAAACATTTCCAAACATTTAACATTTAAATTGCCTATAAAATAGGCCCCAGTTGAACTTAACAATTCTGCATAAGTGATAAAGTAGAATTCTTATAGATGTTCTGACCACACATTATATAATACATTTTGGAACATTATAATTCATCCGCATACAGTACTGTACAATGTGAAGGCTGTTTTTCATAGCACAGGACAAGTTGTACTTGCATCATTTCTGGTTCTTAGTGGGAATAAGTTTGAGACTTAATTGTAACACTGACAGATGGATGCATGTTACATATGGAAGCCCTATTGAACAAACAAGCTGTCTATGCCAACATTAGTCATCCAGACATCAACTTAATGTGCTGTCCCATTAATTTCATAATAATTAAAACACATTGTAAAAGCAACAGGAAACAAGAAGTATGGTACTTTGGATCATGTATCTTGTGTTTGGAACAGATTTTTATGAAGAATGCTAATTAATCAGATGTGTATTTTAATAATACATAACTTATTTTAAAGAACAGTCTTTGTAATAGGAAAGCATAACTTTACAAATGGACAATATTTGTATTTCAGCACCTAATTCTTAAATGCAAAATAAATGGGAATTTAGCTGATATTATCATCATTTTTTTTATATTCAGAAATGGATAAACATTTTCTGTAAACATAAACAGCCTCAGAGACTACAAACAGGGTTACAAATTAAAAAATTACAAATTGAAAATGTACAAAGAAATAAGTAGAAAAAAAGATTTTATTTTAAAAAATCAGAAATATTAAAAAAATGTGTCTAATTTGCAAGTTCTTTGTTAAATGTAATTAAATGAGAAACATGTCTTACAGAGCATTCTGCTTTCATTGTTTTGAAGGGGCAATGCAAAATTACAGATAATATGATTGACATACAGTATAAGGACTGATGCTAAGTGTACATCCATTTTGTGATGGAACAACAGTAAATTCATGCTTTGCCTTCATATATTTGGATTTATCTTATACTTAATATGTCATGCAATTAGAGAGAAGAGATGGGTAGAGAAAGGGCATCTGAAGTCTCTGATTATACATCAGAGAAATGCCTTGTTCAAATTTGTGGCATTTTAATTAGCAGGGCCATAATCAATAATGTGAATACTTCTCAATAGAAATAAATAAACAACTAACCCTTATGGGAAGTGAATTAACCTGCCCCATTTGTGATGTTTTTTTAATATATCACATGATATAATATGAATGGAAAACATTTTTAATACAGGTTGAGTATCCCGTATCCAAAATGCTCGGGCCAGGAGAATTTTGGATAACGGATTATTCCGTATTTCGGAATATATTTAATATTTTAATTATGTATTTTGAAGTATCTTGCATGTATGCTGTATAAACACATAAAATACACACAAATATATTTTATTACCACATAAAATACACACAAATATATTTTATTTGTTCAAAAAATAAGGTTTCAAAATATGAAACAAAATTTGTGTACTATCTCAGATATTAAATTTGAATGCCAAGCAATCATTTTCTTGCACATATATAGTGCCAGTTACATATCATGTCACCAGTAGTGCTGTTACAAATGTCCCCAGTGAGTTTTTAGCAAAAAAAAAAAAAATTCACTTTCTGGAATGTATGGTTTTCGGAATAATTCGTATAACGGATACTCGGATACGGGATACTCAACCTGTAATATCAAGGTTGTAAAGGGCTAAATTTATCAAAGCATATAGCATGATCAAATGGAGAGAGGTAAAGTACAACTCAATCATCTCCTGTCATTTCAAAATCAGCCTGTAAAATCACAGTTAGGAGGTGGCTGGTGTGGGCATACGAATCAAAGAGGGAGATAAAGTGGAGAGAAATAAAGTACCCCACAATCAGCTCTCAAATACCATGTTTTAGGCTGTATATGAAAAATGACAAAAGCTGATTGGTTGGTATTTTATCTCTCTCCAATCTTTGATACACATGCCCCTTTACCCATCTCCAAGCTGTGATCAATCGTGCCCAAAGTATTAATAATACATAATATACAAATCCCATTTGAACACTAAAAGATATTTACCTTTATTTATAGTCCTATATATAGAAAATAAACACATTATTTTATGAAAGACTCTTAGGGTAATCTTAGGGGTAATCTTATCACTCTCCTATTCAATGATGCCGATAATGATAGCAATGAAGGGTGTCAGCTCTGACTTTTTAAAAGTCGGCTCTGTTTTGTTGGAAACGGACGTGGATTGTTGAATTCATGGCCGTTTTCCGTCAATTTTCAGACTTTCCGACACTCAAAGTCAGTACATTGAATACCGACTGTCGATGTACTATTGGATCAGATGAAAAACTGGCAGGATTTATGACTGTCGGGACATTCCGACAGTCAGAATACAAGATTGAATACCCCTTAGTGCCTCAGTGACATCAATATAAACTCTGAGTGAAACATTCAATGACTGATACCAAGTTAGACAAATGTCAGCTGACTCCAGTCTGAACACACACGTACAAAAATATCTTTCCACTCACTATAGGTTTTGTGCAAATGCGCACTGATGATGACTAATTAAAAACTGCATATATACCTGGGGAATGTGTATTAGTTTGAGTATGGTAATACACATGTATTGCTCATGTCCGCTTCTTTTCAAACAACATACACAGAATTTATTCTAGCTCTGTGTAAGGAAATGGATCCTAAAGAGGAAGTTGAAAAACCAAAAATTCTAAAAAGTTAAATTTTTTACTTCAATCTTTTAGAGCCTTATATTGTATCAATACTTTTATTAGTTTTTGTTAAACAATTTCAAGAGGAAAATTACAGCATATTCAATTAATGCAAAAGTCACACTTGGCTGTAAGCTCCTCTTATTAATTTAATTCACGCTTAAATGATGAACACCATTCTAAGTAACTGTACCTTTCCCCAACGTGCAGTCCCATTATTTAAAAGCAACT
Source organism: Crinia signifera (assembly GCF_055691185.1). Lineage (NCBI taxonomy): Eukaryota > Metazoa > Chordata > Amphibia > Anura > Myobatrachidae > Crinia > Crinia signifera. The sequence continues at coordinate 98,298,793 of NC_139221.1, read as the reverse complement.
AGAAATCTGTTATATGATTATCTGGAATAACAGAACTTTAAGAATATACTCCAGTATGTCCATGGTGGAGGCAGAGATCTTGCCGACATTAAACTGTATGACATAGTGACTCACTTCACAAATATTACAGCTACATTACCTTTGTCTCTCCAAGAGTTAAGTCCTGGCTTGACATTAAAAGTCTGTGTGGTAAGCCTTGGAGAGCGATAAAGTAGATGGCAACAAAGAACCAACCAACCAGTTTATTTTCATGCACATATAATATTTCCTTACTGTATCTCTAAACTCTAAGCAAACATCACAAACTATCCACTTCTGCACTGCCCCCATAACTGTGTTTTGCCAAGAACATATTGAACCCATAATCAATTAAGGCTGAACTTACCATAATCAACCCTCCTTTGACACCTATATCAGGAAGCGCAGACTTTCCTCTGGGATTTAAGGAAAGGAGAGGAACATTTTGGAAGACCTGTACACAAGCTACTGTAGGTAGAAAACAATTTGGTACTGATCCACAGTCTAATAAGAATATCTAAACAAATCTCATACTAATCAGTCTCCTTTAGGTGGAGTTGGTCCCCTGAGAGTCATGGAATTGCAATATAGTAAAGAAAGGCAACTCTCTTTTTTTGCTGGGGGCACTCATATCAAGTTAAAAATCAACTTTTAATTCACTGATTAAAAATGATAGGGAGAAAATGTCCAATATCATATAACATGGAATTCAAAGGACTCTAAAGCACAACAGACAACAAAAACTTCGTATAATAGAAATCAAGGACAAGAATTGTCAATTATGATGCAAATAAGGTTCATCCACATGCACTTAGAAGGTGAAAGAGCCATCTAAAATATGCAGATATTGTGTGACAGGGTCAATGTTATAGTAATGAAAGGTATTTCTCTCAGGTTTTTGACATATGTGTTTTAAATCCCCAGGAGATTTGCTGGTTCTGCTGTGAGCTATTGCTGCAGCCAAATTTACTTACAGCTTATATTGACTGCTTCAAACAAAATAATTAGCAATTTGATATTTTTACTAGTAATCGTAAAGACCTACACCCCTCCTTGACAACTGTTAACCTCTTGTTCCACTTTTTAGGACGAATATGTATTTTTAGATACGTTTGTTATTGTTACAAACCAAGGTTTAATGCAAATGTTCCAAATATGGTCCTCAAAGACACCCTAACCGTCCAAGTTTTAAGTATATCCATGCTTGGCAACAGGTGACAATTAGTAACTTAGTCAATTTGATTTAACCATCTGTGCTTAGTCATGGATACATTTAGACCCTGGACAATTAGGGTACCTTGAGGACCATGATTGGGAATCTCTGGTCTAATGTGTTATTTATATGCTCTATGCAAAACTGTTTTTTGTTATGATCTGACAAAAAGTAGCATTTAAATTCTGTTTAAAGGGAATATAAATACAAAATTCTTCAAAAATATTTAATATTTTAAATAAAGTCGCTTGTTATTAAAAACCTAAATTGATGTACTAAAATTGGAGTTCTTATTTATTTGGCACCTTCTAGAAGATAATAGATAGAATCTGATTGGTTGCTATGGGCAACATCCCATCTTCAATAGTACTCCCATCTTGGTAAATTTATCCCTATGATTCTGTAATTGTCTGAAATCTGAGAGTTTACACTAATTAATACAATTAAGAGATACGTTAAATTGAATTGTACAGTATCAATTTCCAAAACGTAAGGTTCTGTTTCAGTTAGAATTGAAATCCTTATATCAGCTATATATAGTTGCAGGAAAATAAAATTATGCTAAAAACACCAGAACAGGTTCCCAGGGTAAAAATTACTTTGTTAAAAAACATTTTAAGTATTATAAATAATATATTTTGGCCATAGTAATGTGCAGAAAATAAAGTTGAAGCTTAGTTTGCCGCATATGCTTCCAAAAAGTGGGATTGGAACTAAAAAGTCATACACAAAAATTGTGTACTTACAGTATGTTGAACCATAGATCTCAGTACCTTATGTACCAAGGTTGAATCAGATATTTATGCAGGCACACACACTTCTATCGAACCTGGTCATAAGCATAAGGAAAGCTATATTTTAAAAACGAAAACATATATTTGCTATTAAGTTTAAATTAAATTATGTATTCTCTTATACAGAATGAATGAAATTAGCAATACAATGATTTTAAAATCAGGACACAAAATCATGTTATATGTACAATCACCCAATCATAAATTTTGGTATTCGTCATCATCATCATCTTAATGAATGAGCATTTGCAGTAACTGTTTAGACATCTGCAACTGCGACAATTACAGATAGGCATATACAGTAGCTGTGCAAAAATACTTGAACATGCTATGCTGTACTTGGCCTTAACTGCCTCTCCTCATTTCTACAGTATTACATTCTTTCTTATTAACCTGTCTATTGGGAAACATAATCTACTATAAATAGAATACAATTGCAATGCCCAGATAAAATGAAGGCGAAATAATAATTTCTAGTAGCCTGAGTGAAAGCTAAGAGGTTTTCCTAATTTGTTCTCTGGTGTTATATATTATGTTAACATGGGAGTAGATTTATCAAAAGTAATAAAGACGTCAAAAGGAGGTGTAGCCCATGGCAATCATGCCATTTCTAGTTATCATTTATCTAGTTCAGGCATTCTCAAACTATTTTGCTCTGGAACCTTGTCAGACAATACAAATTATTGCATGGCCCCAGCCAGTTACCGCAGAATGGTTGCCACACATGTGTGTTCTGCAGACCTCATATGCAAGGCAGCATTGTGGAGGTACAAACTAAGTCTGAAATGATGGTACTTGTTTCCTAGAACGGCCACACCGATTTTGATCGGGTCGGAAAAATCGCGTTGATCGCATTGCATGCGACCAAATCGCATGCGATGCGACCGACGCAATGGACCCGATTTTTACATTGATTCAAATGTGAATAGGGTCCCTGGGAACCTATTTTACATTGGATTCAATGTAAAATTGTCCCCAGACCCCAATTTTAACCCCCCTGATGGCTCAAATGCCCCCATTGTGAACGACACCCCACGATTGACGCCAACCCGAAGCTTGGCGAGCGTAGCGAGCCCGCGAGGGGCGGCGGTACGCGCCTTCCGACCTTTTCATACCCCTACTATCCATGTTGGCGTGGAGTTGAGAATATAAAGTGCCTGAAGCGTGGCGAGCACAGCGAGCCCTGCGAGGGGACGCGCATAACTTCACAGGTATAGGCGTCCGCTCGCCACGCTTCGGGCTCGGTGGCTCACTGCGCTCGCCACACTTTATATTCTCAACTCCACGCCGACGTGGATAGTAGGGGTATGAAAAGGTCGGAGGACGCATACCGCCGCCCCTCGCGGGCTCGCTACGCTCGCCACGCTTCGGGTTGGCGTTAATCGTGGGGTGCCGTTCACAATGGGGGGCCATGAATTAATAGCCATGACGGGGGCATATACAATGAGAAATGGCCCATATTGGCCCATTTCCCATTGTTTGCTATGTAAAATGTTATTAATCGCGTCCATGGCATCGCCATTATAATGGCACAAGACCGACGCGATCAACGCGATTGCAATGTTAAAAATATTTTAACATTGAACCCTATGGCAAAATCGCGATGATCGCGTCGGTCGCGTTGCTTACCATGTTAGTGCACGTGACCGACGCGATCACCGCGATTTTGCCTTTGCCGGCAAAATGGACCTGATTTCAAAGGAAATCGGGTCCATCGCGTTAGTTGTGTACCTTAACTTAAGGTACACAATTACTACCGATTGTGGCCATTCTAGGAAACAAGTACCGAAATGATAGACAGGGCAACTCATCTGAGATATTAGAGAAGTCATCAGCCTGACCCCATGCTGAGATGGTCAGGGCTCAATTTGGGGTCAGAACCTGCAGTTTGAGAACTACTGATCTAGTAAAGTCTGTTAAATGATTACTACTGTATAGAATGGTTGCTATAGACAACACCCTGAGGTTTGAAAAGGTTTGTTTCAGATGCTGAGTAATAGGGTTTGTTCTCCTACATTCTGGGGTGGGAGATATACTTATTTTCCATTCCATGTAATTGATTTGAATTGGTAGGTTGAAAAATCTTATCCTTCAGTTTACCAGGTGTTAAAGGAAAATAAAGTCTCCTAATGTGGTGACTCACTGTTATGGTCAGTAGGTACTCCCAGCCTTTATTTGTATTTGGTTTCCTGATTCAAGCCACCTCATTCTAAGTAATACTGTATTATAAAATCCGACTAACAAAACTATTCTACCATTTATATAATGCTAATGCTAATAATAAAAGCAACAATAATATTAATACTAATTATTATTATTATTATTATATTTTATTGTCAATTATGTCTACTTAATACAGTGGATAATGACCCAGTATGAGCAAATGTTTCTGGCAGCTCAGTAAAAGTTCTATATTTGATGATCAATTCAGAAGTTTGATGCGAATTTTAGGATTAAGGATTCAAGCAGACAAAGAAAGTAGACATAATCCCTTACTTTGGAAACCGCAAAATACATATGAATGTTCTATGAGTTTGTTTTATTGTGTTTACTATTATATCGATAATACAGTACTCTGTTATTACTTTTTTCACAATTATTTCTCGATAGGGGATCTTAGTACATATACTTCTGTAAGATTGATGAAAATGGAAAAGATTCTGTCCAAGATTTTCATGACTCATTAATCATTTCATTTGCATTTCCATCTTAATTATCTTCATTGAAACTCATTAACTTCAACTTACTCATTTGTGGTGATCATTCATTCATTATCTATCTATCATTCATGTCTATTCTTGGGCACAATCTCTTGAGATATTTCTTCTCTATTGTCTCAGTTTTATATGTTACTAATTATTTCATTTGCTGGAACACTAATCTGTATATTATACCTATTCAGTGGCCTTTTATGAGCCGAATTTCATTGGCTCTCATTTGGGTAATTATTTCAGTATACTGAGAATACATATTTATCATACGGTAGATAAGACTCAGCTGTTACACAATAGCTAGTTGTTTAAACTACACACAGTTCACATGTAAAAAGTGTAATTTAGTTCTAAGCTATCATGCTGTAAATAATAACTACAATATGTGAATATGGAATATTATATGATTATGGAAGCTACATGGTATATTATATTACTTACATAAGCTGTAAAATATTTTTTTCAGAAAAGAAACAACTCAGTGGGAAAGGATATGTAAATATGATACTTGCATGCTTCTCAAGGTTCTGTTTGTGCTGGAGACAAATGAAGCATAACCACACTCAATTGCTCATTCCCCTACAGTGAAATTAGTAATCATATATGGAGAACAGACCAAATCAACTTAATGTAATTTATTCTTAAAAGCTATATTATGCTAATAGTTGGGATCCTGTGGCATTTTTTTCAATCCCGGGAATCAAGATTGAAAAATACGCAACCTTGGGATTCTTGGGATCCCAGGATTGGCAACCTTAAAAGAAAAATGCCCCAGTACCACACATTAACTTAATTGGGGGAGCAGGGCAGGCAGCAGTGGTGTGGCGGAGCCAATAGGTAGAGGCAGTCGGCTGCGATGCGGAGGTGTCAGCGGGCAGCTTTGGTGCGGGTGTGCCACCAAGAATGGCAGAGGTGGTTTTGCAGTGTAAATGATTGCCACTTTAAAAAAATGGGAAAATACTCCCAAAATCTCTCAGTTTCTGAAACGCTAACCCTATTATATTTTCCCCATTGTTTTTATAGTATTAAACTATTATTTCTTTCTGGTGTTTTTTTATTTTCATGTTTAAATGAATGGAACATGATAAGGATTATTCTTTTTTAACATTGAATTGAGGACTCTTGAAGATTCCATCATATTGTTTGGACTTTTTGACCTATAGTGCCAGTAAGATTGTTCTTGCTTTATATGTGGATGTTTAATTTGTAATGTCTTATGTGATGACTATTTGGAGAAGAATTAAATTCAACAACTTTTAATATGTTGCATAAAAGATTTTATGTTAAATTATCATACATTTCAGCAAATTATTTACAGTATTGGAGTTGCAATGTGCCTATATTTGTTTTCATGTTTAGTGGTACTGTACATCAGTTTTTTAGATATATTTAACATTTGTGATAATGTTCTTGAATACTACTCCTTGGTGATTGGTGATATATACTGTTAAGTGTTTTAATACTAAGCCCAACCATTTGCCGATTGGGTAGGTATGCAGATTCACAATTATCAAAATTTTGCAGCTGCGTAAGGTGCAGAACAGGCCTTGCATTATTGCCCATAGTTTCCCTTTCCAATGTCTGATTGACACAAAGTGGCATTGAGGGGATGGGGAAGGGTTGGAAGGTATTTTGGGAGCAGAGAGCCAAGGGTATGTATGTCACCACACATACTTCTTTGTCTTGCAGGCCCCACTTCCAATTGGCTGGCTGCGCAAGCTGAGGCTTACTCAGCTGGGTATCAATGGTTCTGATGTTGGATCCAGCTTGTAATGTAGGTTGCAGTGCTGGGATCGCATCTACATGCCTCTTCTACTGAGATGTCTTTTTTATGCCCCCCTCATAGAGTTTGGATGGAAATTCAAGGTGGCCCATGAACTTCTATCCAGCTCTGAATCAGGAGCTTAATGAAATTGCATCTAGCATCTTTACTTATAATGCTTCTCCCACACATCCACTGCTTATGCTGATAAAAAGGTAGTACAGTATATAACCTTTCCTATCTTTTGTTCAATTAGTTGTGTATTCGCTTTTCAGTTCTTTGTACTGCTAACCATTATATTGTATGCTTATATTGTATGCTTATATAAAGTACTAGTTAGCCCGATCGAAGCAAATGCTTCAAAAGCTAGTATATGCAGTTTCACTTGCTGCCAACAGATGGCAGTGTAAGCCCGCTCGAAGCAAATGCTTCCAAAGCTAGTAGATCTAGTTTCACTTACTGCCAACAGATGGCAGTGTTTTGAAGACACACGTACACTAGTCATATATATTATAGATTATGTATATATATATATATATTGGACAAACTACGCTTGACTGTATATTGAATTAAAATGTTGAATATGTTTTGAAAGTACCTTATTATCTGTTCTGTATTTTTTAATTTTTAATTTTGCTTGACCTGTGTGTCTGCTTGTTTACAGCCTATGACTGAATATACAGCATGTGTGAATTTATCATTTCATGATAGAATACACTGTGATGTTTGTGGGAAAACAAGCTAGGTTATTAATATTTACATTTAAAAATTTCTAAAAATGTTTAAACTAAATAAATTAAATACATTCTTAATAGTTACACTGACTGAAATGTGGCACGGATTCAGTAGTTCGAGAAGCATACTACATCCTCTGCATGTATTTAAAGCACAAAAGTGACAAACTAGAATAACAAAATTGGTAATGATTTAAATAGAAGAATTTTTTTTTATAACATTCTATTCTATCCATATACATTACTGTGCCTTGTTTCACCCATGGAAAAAAATAGCTATATAAGGCTTGTGAAATCCCAGTACAATAAGTATATGGTACCTAGACTCTCATTATTTTTTCCTTTAGGCGTATTTCAATCATTATTGTCTCCGAACATATCATATTGACATGTAGTTTTTTTTGCTTTTTCACTTTTAGAATATAAATGTAATCTACTCATTTTTTTACATCAATAACTACATGGGTATAAATAAAAAATAAATAAAAAGTTAATTGCGGAATGATAAAGTTAAATAACTACCGTACAGCATACTGAAAAACAATATATCATTTAATATTTGTGTGTGGCACTAAAATTATATATTCACATATTGCTACAATACATGTCTGTGAAATATCTGTGAAACTTTTTTGCTTTTTATTTTCACTATTATTTTCAGACTTAACCTGGATACACATTAGATAAAATTCTGAATGATGTGGCCGATTCCAACAGATTGTGGGTCAGATGCACTAAGCTACAAAAGTGATAATATAGAGAGTGATAAACAGCCAGCCAATCAGCTCCTACCTGCCATGTCACAGGCTGTGTTTGACTGGTTGTTTATCACTCTCCATTTGATCACTTTTGAAGCTTAGTGCATCTGGCCCTGGGATATTTGCAGCCTAGCGAGCAGGTTAATGCCGTGCTGCCGAATGTACGCCCTCACCGCCGGCCAGATCCCCTTGCTATGCTGCGAGCGGATGTGTACGCTTACACCTCCACCCCCACAGAAGAAAAATCATTTGATGGTTACTCGCCCTTGAATGATTTTTCCTTACTCTGTAGCTGATCTGTTATGGCTGAATTGAGGGTGGGCGCTAATGTTTTGTGACGTAATTTGCCCACCCTGAGCTGGCAGGGGGAATGCCTGCATTTGCTGGGGTCTGCTCAGCAATTCTGTGGGTATGCTCACTGTTTTTGTGGGCATGTCCATGAAACCCCAGGTGCCCACCCTGAAACACCCTCTGCCTGTCAATTAGGCAGCGAGTGCCCAGTGAATGAAAATGTTGCTGAACACTCTCGCTGCGGGGGTTTACACATGCACGTTATCACCTATTTGCATGGGCAGACGCCCACTATCAGGGACGGGGCCAAATTTGGACCTGTGCAAACAGATCTGAATCAGCCCATTAGTCGAGTATACAGATGGAGCCATCCTCATCTAGCCCTTTAATAGGATTAAGTGAGTAATGTGATTACTTTGCTAATCCCATACTGTATTGTTCTATGTATTGTATTGAAGCTGAGAACAATAGGCCTTGGCTCACCATGGCTATCCAGAGACGGCTAGATAAGGCTGGCTTCATCTGTATATGCACAATCTTGCGCTCCCATGACTCATTTGTTGCATCTTCAGGATGTTCGTGCATTTAGGTTAATCAGATAATGTCACCAGCAATTTTCAGCACAAGCTTGTATATACGTATATACTTTATATATAAAATGCTGCAGCGACGCACAATATATCATTAGGTCATTGGTAAGATCGCATAGTGTGTATGCACTATAAAGTTTGTCCAGGAGTACAAGAGAATTTGCTGATGACATCACATCATTTGCACTTTTTCTAATACAACCACTTTTTGGTAATTTGCAACCAATGCTAAATTAGGCCTTTAAGTAGTGATTGCATATTACCGAAAATTGCTATTCTGTGTTTGTCATCAATCTATGCATGTGCAGCCACTGCCACTTAAAACATGACCGTCCTGCATCTGGATTCATAGCTAGGCTTCGCAGCCACAGGGCTATGCAAAATTTTGTGATTGCATCCATCCAGGGATGGGATCTGGCATTGCCCCAAAACCACAGTAGTCGCAAAACTACAGCCCTTTCTGAATCAGGCCTAATGTGTACCCAGCTTTAATATGCAATCATCATTTTAAAATTTATATTTTGTAGATGAGACTACACTGTTTTTTTAAATAAAGCTTTGAAAGTTTAATTAAGTTAAAATAATTAAGACTATTTTAGATAAGGCTTTCTTTATAGAGAAATAGTTTTATATTCAAATTAGCCTTTCTTGCTGTTAGTTAAGACTATAATGCGCTGCATTTAAGCCATTGGAAACAAAAGATAACAATATAAAATAATTTGCTAATCCCCTACCGCAGGGGTTCCCAATCTTTTTTGAATCACGGCACCCTAGAGTATCAGAATTTATCCATGGCACCCATAGGTGTAGAAAAATAAATATAAAATTAAGTACAGTAGATAGTGTTTATACAGTATTTGATTCTTTTAGGTTCAGTTATGTGTTAAAGGGCATGATGTGCTTCTGATTGTACACATACTTTATGATTGGCAGCCACCAGCACTGGTTTTGTCCATAAATAATTGATCATAAATAATTTGAAATGGTCCTGGACCACCAACCAGTGGCACCCCTGCAAGAGTCCGAAGGCACCCAGGGAGCCACAGCACACAGTTTGTGAACCGCTGCCATACTGTATTGTTCTATGTATTGTATAGCAGCTGAGAACAATAGGCCTTGGATAGCCATGGCTCACCATGTCTATCCAGAGATGGCTAGACGAGGATGGCTCCATCTGTTTGTATATTTTGTATCAACCAGCACTCGTTGCACTCTTAAGGTCCTTACACACTGGCCGACTATGCCCAGCGTGTATGGACAGCGATGATCGCGTTTATCGCTGGGGGAGAAAGCCGCTCAGTGCATACACACTGAGTGGCTTTCCCCCTGCCCGGCGAAGACGTCGGGGCTAGGGCGGCTTTGCATAGCTCAGAGCTGTGCAAAGCCGTTCTCAGAGCTGCTTATCTGCTGGTAATACTAGCAGATGAACGACTGCTCCGGTGATGATGCGGGAGTACGAAGTACTGCTCACCACTCATTGCTGGGGCATACACACTGGGTGGCTTTGAGCTGAAAGCTGTTTTGACTGACTTTCAGCTCAAAGTCACCCAGTGTGTATGGGCCTTTACACTTGTGTGTGCCTTCATCTAAGGATGTAGCATAACGGAAAAAGGCTGAGGCACTCCAAATTAAAGTTGCAAAAGGTTACTTTAGTAGGTCGAAATCATCATACTAATGTCAATGTTTTGGTGCTGCACATGGCAACATTTTCAAGATGGACATGGTGGCAATCAAAAATTTGATAGCATAGCACAAACTCTTCAGAAAGCTCCAGTGGTCCCTACCGTGGCCCACACTCCGGCCTATCACTTGAACAGCTATTCCACTATCAAGAGCAATGATCCTCTGCCCTGGAAATACTTTTAGTGCTGCTTAATCAGCCCAACTTTGATCACATCAGTTTTTCTTGCTGTTGCTGCTGCTCCAAAACCTGGACTGGATCTTCCACATTACTTTCATGTGAAAAGATGCTGTCCCTGCCACAATATCTATACATACAGATGTGTCCACATACATCTTGGCTATTTTTCTCAATATGGCACAACACGCAAAACATGGCTTAGCTGTTTTTCCAAATGTAGCAAGTACTGTAGATGGATTCTAAAAAAAATTTGCAGCAGTAGAATTTGTATAAAGTATAGATTAGAATAGATTAGAGAAGCACATTTTTAGAAAAATCATAAAGCGTGACTTTTGCAGAGTCCAAGGCGTGCCAAATTGTGCCATACATGGCACACTAAAACAAAGATGTACAGTATGTGGACACAATAAAACAAAGATGTATGAAGACACATCTACATACATACATATACAATACCCCATAATGACACTGTAAAAAAAGTGTGGAGATTTTTGCAGATTTTTTTAAAAAAATCTAAGAAATCACAAAAGTATTCATAGCCTTCGCCATGTAGCTCAAAATTGCATCCTGTTTCCATTGACCATCCTAGAGATGTTCCTAAAGATTAATTGGAGTCTACTTATGGTAAATTCAGTTGATTAGACATTATTTGGAAAGGCACACACCTGTCTATATAAGGTCCCACACTTGACAGTGCATGTCAAAGCACAAACGAAGCATTAAGAATTTTCTATAGACCTCCGAATTATCTCAAGGCACAAATCTGGAGAAGTGGAAACAAGTATCACCCCAGGTGATAAAGGCGCTTACAGGGTGGGCTGTTATGTGGGCTGCTCACACTGAAGGGGTGTTCAGTCCCCTTATAACAGGATATACAAGAAGAAAGGGTTTGTGGAGCCCTCAGGGTAATGTTGGTTTGTAAATTAATATGTGTATAATTAAATGAATTTGTATTTTCATGTAATACCCATCTGATAATTTTTAATCATTTTTCCATTTATTAATTTACAAACCAACATTACCCTGAGCGTTCCACAAACCCTTTCTTCTTACAAATCTGGAGAAGTGTACAAGCAACGAAAGAAACAAGAATTCCTACAAGGGGCACTCTGGGCTGACATATGCAAATTTTATCAGCATATATTCCATATATAATATTAAGTGTCCCAAGAAAATGTTAAAACTTAACTTTTATTTATTCCACTATTAAGAACTGCGAAATATTAAAATAAAGTGAAAAAAAGTGCAATAAAGTGATCAAAATAATTAAAATAGAGCTGTCCGTCTCCAATGTGTCTTGGGTCTTTGGGTCAAATGACTTATTGGCTCTGTAGCTGTACCGCGAAAAATGTAGAAATCAGTGATGATTATCCCTTTAATGGTATAGAGTCTCTCAAATTGATTACTATGTGGAAATGGTAGTGAGTCTCTATAGTGTGGTCATCTGTCAGTCACTGGGTACCATATAACCACTCAGTCCTTATGATGTACTGTGGAGTGAGTTAGATCTAATTATGGGTTGAATTGCCCTTTTATATTAACACATCTCCTCAGTATATGGATGAATATTCACCTGATAGTGTTTACCTGATAGATATATAGCACCTTTAATTAGCAGTGTAAATGCCTGCAATTTCTCACTGAGACTTATTATATATATAAGTATGTGCCATTTATCAGGGTTGAGTGTTGGGAACTGAGGGGATGATCCTCGTTTAATGATGACTGGTCTCCACACTCCACTGAGAATCAGTGGTTATTAGAATTAATATTATAATAAGAGGTAAATTGTTTGTACATCCTCTATCGATTATAAGATGGTTTGAGGGAAATATCTTTATTATAATATCAAATTGATATAATATGTATCAGAGCGTCCACATAGTAGTATCCTCTGGTGAATATGTAGCAATAATTTAGCAGTATAAATACCTGCAATTTTTCACTGGACATTGATTTTACAGTCATATATGCTACTCATCAGGGTTAGGTGTTAGGAATGAGAGCAGTATCCCATTATAATAACTGACTGCTACAATACATGTTTGAAAACATCCACCTACTTTTTATCTAGTCAGTTTTAGCAATTTATAATTAGCGGTATAGATACCCGCATTTGCTCACTGACAGTAGGTTTTTTAGTCAGGTATACCAATTACCAGATAGGTGGATGTAGATGGTAATAATATCAATTCTGTGTGTGTTATATTCACAGTTTATCACAGGAAATTTCTGGCCATGTATTGATGACTATAATTAGCGGTGCAGACATCCGCAATTTTTACAGACCAGATAGTATGAATTGAGATACTCTTGTATTCAACATGTACTGTTAGTAATTCATCACAGAAAAAATGCTAATCATGTTTATCGCATTAATAGATTCATTTTACCATGCCTATGCAGTAATCGTGCACTGTGGTTTAATTATTTCCAATGGATGGCTGTGCTGTCCTGATCAATTAGTTATTGTCAGGAGTATCACACAGTCCACAGATATAGCCCCTTCACAGAATAAGTATCGAACAGTAATTTTTTAATATGGTCACACTGTTTGTGACTTATTAAGGGTCATTTACCACATTGTGCTAGTATGTATCCATTTACTGCATTGTGGATCGCTCACAAAATATCTGCTATATAGCATCAGCGCTTCCCTCTAGTACAGGCTGGTACACATATAATTAAAACATGAAAGCGATTTGTTCAGAGCTACACAGATAATCCCATAATAGTTTTAATTGGCGGCGGGCCACGTGTAGTGAACCCGCTGTTTGCACATAGTATAATCTGTGTAGTATTAGCAGGCGCGGTACAGCGCAGATATCCTTTTATTCACAGCGTGTGCTGTAACACATTTCTGCGGCGGACAGACTCTAACAGGGTGGGTCGGTCACATACAATATCAGTGCCGTGTCCCCCCTGTACTCTCCTAACGTACGTTTCGCAAACGCTTACTCATAGGACCAACCCGACTGTCGGGCTGGAAGGGGTTTTTGTTAGCAGAAGCCGCCAATCAAAGCCGCCTAACAAAAACTCCTTCCAGCCCGACAGTCGGGTTGGTCCTATAAGTAAGCGTTTGCGAAACGTACGTTAGAGAGTACAGGGGGGACACGGCACTGATATTGTATGTGACCGACCCACCCTGTTAGAGTCTGTCCGCCGCAGAAATGTGTTACAGCACACGCTGTGAATAAAAGGATATCTGCGCTGTACCGCGCCTGCTAATACTACACAGATTATACTATGTGCAAACAGCGGGTTCACTACACGTGGCCCGCCGCCAATTAAAACTATTATGGGATTATCTGTGTAGCTCTGAACAAATCGCTTTCATGTTTTAATTATATGTGTACCAGCCTGTACTAGAGGGAAGCGCTGATGCTATATAGCAGATATTTTGTGAGTGATCCGCAATGCAGTAAATGGATACATACTAGCACAATGTGGTAAATGACCCTTAATAAGTCACAAACAGTGTGACCATATTAAAAAATTACTGTTCGATACTTATTCTGTGAAGAAGCTATATCTGTGGACTGTGTGATACTCCTGACAATAACTAATTGATCAGGACAGCACAGCCATCCATTGGAAATAATTAAACCACAGTGCACGATTACTGCATAGGCATGGTAAAATGAATCTATTAATGCGATAAACATGATTAGCATTTTTTCTGTGATGAATTACTAACAGTACATGTTGAATACAAGAGTATCTCAATTCATACTATCTGGTCTGTAAAAATTGCGGATGTCTGCACCGCTAATTATAGTCATCAATACATGGTCAGAAATTTCCTGTGATAAACTGTGAATATAACACACACAGAATTGATATTATTACCATCTACATCCACCTATCTGGTAATTGGTATACCTGACTAAAAAACCTACTGTCAGTGAGCAAATGCGGGTATCTATACCGCTAATTATAAATTGCTAAAACTGACTAGATAAAAAGTAGGTGGATGTTTTCAAACATGTATTGTAACAGTCAGTTATTATAATGGGATACTGCTCTCATTCCTAACACCTAACCCTGATGAGTAGCATATATGACTGTAAAATCAATGTCCAGTGAAAAATTGCAGGTATTTATACTGCTAAATTATTGCTACATATTCACCAGAGGATACTACTATGTGGACGCTCTGATACATATTATATCAATTTGATATTATAATAAAGATATTTCCCTCAAACCATCTTATAATCGATAGAGGATGTACAAACAATTTACCTCTTATTATAATATTAATTCTAATAACCACTGATTCTCAGTGGAGTGTGGAGACCAGTCATCATTAAACGAGGACCATCCCCTCAGTTCCCAACACTCAACCCTGATAAATGGCACATACTTATATATATAATAAGTCTCAGTGAGAAATTGCAGGCATTTACACTGCTAATTAAAGGTGCTATATATCTATCAGGTAAACACTATCAGGTGAATATTCATCCATATACTGAGGAGATGTGTTAATATAAAAGGGCAATTCAACCCATAATTAGATCTAACTCACTCCACAGTACATCATAAGGACTGAGTGGTTATATGGTACCCAGTGACTGACAGATGACCACACTATAGAGACTCACTACCATTTCCACATAGTAATCAATTTGAGAGACTCTATACCATTAAAGGGATAATCATCACTGATTTCTACATTTTTCGCGGTACAGCTACAGAGCCAATAAGTCATTTGACCCAAAGACCCAAGACACATTGGAGACGGACAGCTCTTTTTTAATTATTTTGATCACTTTAATGCACTTTTTTTCACTTTATTTTAATATTTCGCAGTTCTTAATAGTGGAATAAATAAAAGTTAAGTTTTAACATTTTCTTGGGACACTTGATACAATATATGGAATATATGCTGATAAAATTTGCATATGTCAGCCCAGAGTGCCCCTTGTAGGAATTCTTGTTTCTTTCGTTGCTTGTACATTTATACCAATTCCTGGGAAGCACCTCCCTATATATTAATACCCAAATTTTGGATGATAGAATTAATAGGGTGACTGACTAAAACCTATGCGATTGTGCGGATTAAACTTTCTTGCTCTCTAAAAATCTGGAGAAGTGTACAGAAAAATATCTGCTACTTTAAATGTCCCAGTGAGCACAGTGGTCTCCATCATCTGTAAATGGAAGAAGTTTGGAACCACCAGGACTCTTTCTAGAGCTAGCCAGCAAGCTAAACTGAGTGATTGGGAGAGAAGGGCCCCTCTCTTAGTAACTGCTGTTTGTGTGTTCTATTTGTGTCTCTGTGTGTAATTATGTACATTATGTATGCTCTCTGTGTGAATATGTGTATGTGCATACAGAACGTATGTATGCATGCACTATTTATGTAAGTGTTTTGGTTCTGTTTTGGGTCTGTGTGTATGTATGCTATGTGTGCCATTCCAATACTGTATGTGTCTGAGACAGCATTAGTGTCATTTTGTGTGTGGCAGCCTACGTGTCATATATCATTCTGTGTGTTTGACTGTGTCCACGTAAGAAAATTATGTGTATGTGTGTGTGTGTGTGTGTGTGTGTGTCTGTCTGTCTGTAACATCTTACATGTTGGTAAAGTATTTGGGTTTAATTCACTTATTTCTTGCTTTGCTTTTATAAAACTGCCTGTAACCAGAACCATGTATAAGTGAAACAACAGAGAAGACAGGCAGTATAGTAGATGCATCAGCCAATTCTGGAGACCCAACTTGTCTTAAAAGTAAGTACTGTAAGTTAGAACTAGAGAACTGTATCTTTTAAACCAGGGGTATGCTGTAACACACACACACACACACACACACACACACACAGAGCTTATGTAGTCCCACTGCACAAAAGTGGAATCAAGGAAGAGGTAAGTAACTATTGACCAGTGACCAGATCAGAAGTAGGAAAATAGATGGAAACACTCTTAAAACAAAGAGTTGTAGAAAATCTCAAATACAGGATCCAAAACAGCATGTGTTTACTGGGGGAAGATCATGTCAAACCAATCTAATTGACTTTTTTGACTGGGTGACTGAAGTATAGATCAAGGAGGGGCTGTAGATGTAGCTTATCTAGACTTTAATAAGGCGGTACTTATGTAATATCTGGGCTCTCGTTTTTCTTATGAGACCGCGTCCGCTCGCCACGCTTCGGGCACGGTATTGCAAATGGAATTGAGGGTAAAAGGTGCCTTTTTGCAGATGATACAAAGGTATACAACAGGGTAGCCACAAATGATTAAAGATCTAGGTAGATTAGAAGAATTGTCAAGAGCATGGCAACTACAGTTAATGCCAAAAAAGCAAAATCATGCATTTGTGTCTCAAAAATGCAAAGACTAAATATAGTATTAATGGCACTATAATGGGAATACTGAGGAGGAGAGGGATCTAGGTGTCTCTATTTCAGGGGACTTAAAGGAAGACAAGCAGGCAGGCAATGTAACAATGCAATGAAGAAGGCAAGTCAGATGCTTGGTTGCATATGAAGAGGAATCAGCAATAGCAAGAAAAAAGTAATAATGCCACTATATACAGTAGGTCATTGGTACAACATCATCTAGAGTGCTGTGTTCAGTTCTGGAGGCCATATCTCCAGAAGGATATAAATACATTAGAGACTGTACAAAAAAGGGCAACTTAAATGATGCATGGAATACAATACAAAACTTGCCCAGAAAGACTAAAAGATCTTAATATGTGTAGTTTAGAGCCTAGAAGGGAAAGGGGGGACATGATAGATACTTTCAAATATATCAAGGGTTTTAACAAGGTACAGGTGGGAGACATTCTTCACAGGAAGAGAAGCAGCAGAACATGAGGACATGCACTGAAACTAGAGGGAGGAAGATTCAGGGGAAATTTGAGGAATAATTACTTCACAGAAAGGGTAGTGGAGAAGTGGAATCGCCTTCCATCAGAGGTGGTAGAGGCAAATAAAGTAGAGCAATTTAAACATGCTTGGGATAGGCATGTTGATATCCTTATAAGGATCCTTATAACTTTATAAGGATAAAATATGGTTTGAGGTAACGTTTAAAAAGTGGCAGACTAGGGGCCTTATTCTGATCGTAGCGGCCAAACGTGCGTACGTTCGCTATTAACGTACGCTATCCGTACGCGGCCGTTGGGTTTAAGTCCACCCACAACTCAGCCGCATTCGTACGGCCAGAAACATCGGCAAAGGGGAGTGGCGTACAATTGAGCGTACGCCAACGTACACGGACGGGCCAGCCCTTACACTCCGACAACTGGCGTACAATTGAGCGTACACCACCGTTTACGGACGTCTCTCGGCCGTCTTCCCACCGACTTCTTGCGGCTATCTGAGCGTACGCCAGCTTGCACGGACGGGTCCCTATTGTTTTCAATAGAAAATTCAGCTTATGTCACCGCTCGTGAGAGTGAGCGTACGTCCGTGTACGCTGACATACCCTTCACATATATGGACCTGCAAATCTTGCCTTTCAACTAGAATTATGAAAATTAATTAATTGATTGAATTAATTAATGTGCAAAATAGTGGCCATGGGCTTAAAACATTGCTGAAACATCCGTTGTAGGTGTTAGATGTGGTTTATGTTATTGTATCATAAATACAAAACCTATGTTTGTATTAGAGTGAACACGTTGACACATGTCGACTTGTGTAGATTGAGTGTGCTACTGTGTAAAGTCTATGAAAGCACGTAGTGAATGTGTCTAACTGTTTAACAAATACCTACCTTAGCATATATAAGCAGGTCTTACAAAGATTCTTACCTTAAATTAAACAAACCTTTAAATGTAGAGAAGTATAGAAAGATAAGCTTCCAATGTGTTTGAGTGATGTGTGTGGCTTGCAGGTAGTGAAATCATGGTTTGGACTTAATAGACGGCAGCATTGGTTATTACATTCAGGTGTATGTGTTTGGTAGTAATCAGCGTAAATTAGCTAACCCAGGCGCACGCTGGCATGCGGTATCTGTAGGGGTGGTTTGAGATGGCGGTTGGCGGCCGCCTGTTTTGTGTCCGAAATGAACGGTGCCTTAGTCGATCGTGCGGTAGTAGCACCGCTCATTTTTGGTGCACACCCCCGTGTACGCCCATATTTACGCCCATTTTCCCTCATTATTTCGTCCGCTCCCCTCATCACGCCCCTATGCCGCCCCCAATGCCCGTACACTCGCGTATAGGTTTTTTCGCACGTAGAGACCCGTCCGTAAGCGTTGTGGAGTGTTCGCGCCTGCGCATTAGCGAATGTACGCATGCGCAGATCATAAAAAACCCCGGGACGTACGCGTACGGCCCGGCCGCACCAACCAGAATAAGGCCCTAGATGGGCCAAGTTGTTCTTATCTGCTGTCAAATTCTATGTTTCTATGTTTACTGTCATGGCACTGCCTCACACACACAGATAGACACACACAGTTTTCTGGCACATGGGCTGTCACACACACACAAACAGGGACAAATGTAATAGGGTGTGAGAATCAGAAAGTGAGAGATTTTGGGAGAAATTTTCCACTTCTTTAAAGCGGCAATCATTTACACTGAAAAAAACAGGTTGATTTTGCCATGTAAGTGATTGCCACTTAAAAAAAAACTTGGAAAACTCCCCCATAATCTCTCACTTTCTGATTCTCACACCCTACTACATTTTTCCCACTGTGTTTGTTGACATGAGAAGCTGTCACACACACACATACAGTAGCTTACTGATATTGGCATGGTTGCTACAACACAGAACCATAACTATACTTTTGGGTATCTACCCCCCACCCCAATAAATAATATACACTAAGAAAAAGGTGAGCTTTAAATAGTTGGGAATGTCCAGCTTTCTATGTAGTGAAGGGTCGCATCATGAAATGTAATAAAACAGTGTGATTGAATAAGTGAGAACTCTTAAGTTAAGTTCATGAATGTTGTATAGGTAAAGGAGACAAAGGAGACCTCGGCAGCCAGTAGATGCTGGGACTCAAAGAGTCCCTCTTTACAATTGAAAGTACATTAATTAGAACATATACAGACAAACCCTAGTTATGGTCCTGCGGTACTTGTGTAGTTTCACGGCGCCAGAGTCCCCTTGCGGGGCTCGCTTCGCTCTCCCACGCTGCGGGCTCGGTGGCTCGCTACCCTCGCCACGCTATTTAAAATCAACTCCATGCCAACATGGATAGTGGAGGTATGAATTATCCATGTTGGCATGGAGTTAAGTTCCTTTTTTTGACATATTTCATGGCGAGCGTACACCCGGAAGTAGCACGGCGCCGAAACTACACAAGTACCAGTCCTGCTATAATGCTTACCAACTCAGGCTCTGTCACATATATAATCAGTGATTACTGAAATAACACTTACAGAACTTACTGATATTGGTGCTGTCAATCACATACAAATACACAGACAGTTGCATTTTAAAAACACCTCTGTGTTAAGGGAGCAATGCTTGTTAACATATAGGGGTATATTCAATTAAAATTCGATCCATTCTGACCTGCATTTGTTAGAATGGATCCAACAAGCCCTATTCAATCCGGCAAAATCCAACTGTTGGATATAAGACGAATCTGACTGTTGGATTTAGCTGCTGCTGCTCACCTGGGCCGGCACCAGGACCGACCAAGCAATGGGACGGTGAACAGGAAGAGGGAGGACAGCAGATGGGAGGATAGCGCTGGGTGTGCTGCTGCTGCTGCTGCAAACGCTGCTCCGTCCTCCCTGCCTCATCTCCTCAATCTGACTTTTTTAAAGTTGAACTGAGATTGTCAGAAACGGGCCAAAACCTGTCGAATTTGGCCTAGTTTCTGCATGGCTATTTCACCAATCCACATGGTTTCCGACAGGTCAGAGCATTTCGACCTGTCGGAAAAACAATCAAAAGAATTGAAGAAAGTCTGAAACTGCCTTTTGCAACAAACGTCAGCTTCCGACTCTAATTGAATATGCTCCTTAGTTTTCTCATGAAGCCTCATATGCATTAATTCAAATATGACACCATCGTTAACAGTAGGGTGTTTTAACATGCATACAAATATTTGTCCTTTAACATACAGTTCTAGTTTGGCCAACTAAAATTTTTATAAACATGCCTGATGGTGTGAAGTATACTAACTAAGTCTGTGTCTACCCCTAAGCACCAAAGAAGTAGCACAGTTACACTAAGATGGGAGTTCCATTAAAGATCTGATGTTTCTATGGGCAACCAATAAGATTCAATCTGTACTATCCTAGAAGATGCTAAAAAAATAAGAAGTATAACAAACAACAAACAAAATACAACCTATTATGAAAAGAAAAGTGGTGAAATTGACCTCTCACCCATGTACAGTATGTGGAAGGCAGGTAATGGATGTCAGTTGGTTGGTTGGTTGGTTGGTTGATTCATTGGTTCCCTGGTTAGTTTAATTCATTTTATTGTTTGATTGACTAAGAAAATGTATGTAGGGAGGACCTTAGTATGGCCAGCAGCTTCACCTCCTAGTATGTTCTTTAACCCTTGTGGGGAATCCTTGGCTATCAACATTTTGCCGTTTTTTGATCTGCTTGACAAATACTCAACAGGCAGAATTCAATGTTCCGCCTGTAGAGGGTCAAAAAGTGGGCATGTCGGTGAAAATGGCCGCAGATTGTCAAGGAACGGTCATGAATTCAACAATCCGTGTCCGTTTCTGATTAAAAAGATCCAACTTGATTCAAAGTCGTATCTGTTTTGTTGAAATCCACCTTCAATGCTGTCTAAAACAGCAGCATTGAATAGGCAGCAACCAACATTGAATACAACCTTATATCTTGTAACTTTATTTTCTGTAACATAATCTTTAAAATGTTTGTCTTAAATTATATAATCTTAATTTTAGTTTTAGTTTACATTGTTATCCAACCCAGGCCTCAAGAGGCGTTACCAATTCATTTAATTATTAATATATTTGTGAGCAGGCAAGAGTAAGCGCCTAAAAGTGGTACTGGCTGGTGGCAGTAACCATGTTGAAATAACTGTATGCATTGAAGTACTCAATAATGGTGTCACGTGGCAGCGATTCACAGATTGGCATATCTTGGGGATCACCGTACCGAGGATCGTGATAGTGGAGACACCGATGCTTGGAAAGGATTGACTGCCTACCTATAAGAGTGAAGGTGGGAGGAGACAAATGGTTTGAGCAAGAAACACCTATGACTGTCATTGGATGAAGACTATGGAGGATTGTAAATATTGTAATCCACACTCGCAAACAGACACAAATACTGGAGGCTCAGAAAACATTGCCAATAAATATATCTATTGCATTAGGTTTTACTATACTACTACTATACTATACTACAGTATACTATACTACTGCTATCATTGACTATAAATAGTGCTGAGAAGATCTTAATGGGACTGTTATGTGATTCCTTTTCATAAAAAATTGGGTCAACTGTTGCCCATCAAACACCTCTATCAGAAACAGACTGTAATGACAGCAATATAGCATTGAACACTAATTAGTCATACTTACTGTAAATGCATTTAAGTTATTTCTTCTACTGCTTCATTCATTAAACTGGTATAGGATACTATTATTAAACGTAGTACAGTGACCTTTATTGGAGCCATGAAAAAAACACACCAAGGATTAGTTCAGCTATTTGGATACTTGATGGATACAAAGAAACCACACATAATTAGTTAGGTTTCTATTTGACTTGTTCATCTACAAGCTTGGAAATCAGGATAATTTGGTACACTAAAGGAACTATAACAATTGTTAACATAATAGTATATAAACTATTCTAAATAGTATAAAATTTAATTACATGTACTGCGAATAGATTCAAAGCGTTTAGATATTCATATAAATCCATTGTTATTGGTATATTTTATTTTATTACTTTTTATTCAAACAGTCTGTAAAAGGGTTAGCCTACAGTATATTGTATATGACTGTTTTTTATGAATTGAAAGATGTATAGAAATGAATTCTATGTAATGATCATGTACTTACACTGATTTAAATGTCAACGGATATATTAAAGGTGAATTGAATGTCTGCAACTTTTAGTTGTGGAGATATTATATTGCATTGCCAGTTTTTTTATAACAATACAGTTCCAGTAAAGAAATATCAAACCCTTACTTATATGCAATATAAAATTTTGATCCTGTAAGGGAATAAAGTGTTTTGTTATTATACTGAGATTATTATCTACATAAGTATGATTGAACGATATTTGTGTGTGTGTGTGTGTATGGATGTTCCATGAAATTTTATTTTGAACGCTTTAACTAATCACCTTCAAACTTTGCACACTACCTTATCATCTTAAGGTACGATCTAAATTCAAAGATGGGTTTAATTGGATGCGCCCTTAAGGGTGCTGTCATAGGGGTCCAGGATCTGGACAACGGGTCTACAGCAAAAAGGTAGACAACCATTAGGTCGACACCATTAGGTCGACAAACAAGAAGGTCGTCAAGCAAAAAAGGTCAACATGTAAAAATGTCGACAAGCAAAAAGGTTGACATACAAAACGTTCGACATGCAAAAAGGTCGACATGCAAAAAGGTTAACATTCAAAAATGTCGACACAAGTATTAGGTCGACAGTATCTAGGTCGACAGTCAAAAGGTGGACATGGGGTTTTTCACTGTTCTTTGAGCCGACATGTGCCGACAGGCGGTATTTCATGCCCTACCATCCACCAGGGTGTGGTGGGAGAATAAAATAGTGTGCCGAACATAGCGAGGCACCGTGTCCGAAGCATTGCGAGCGCAGCGAGCGATGCGAGGGGATGCGGTGCACTTCAAACTGTGTCCATTTCGACTGTGTCGACATTCGGGTAAAAAAAATTGTGAATAACCCTAGCCCTAGACACTGTCGACCTAATGCTTGTGTCGACCTTTTTGAATGTCGACCTTTTTACATGTTGACCTCTTTACATGTCAACCTTTTTGTATGTCAACCTTTTTGCTTGTCGACCTTTTTGCTTGTCTGACCTAATGGAGTCGAACTAATGATTGTTTACCTTTTTGCTGTAGACCCCTTGTCCCAGTTCCAGGGGTCCATGTTATTTCTGTTGTTTTCATGCATTGTAATATGTCATTGGAAAGCTTATGACTTTCTGAATACAACACAATAAACAGACTTCCTTAAGTGGACCCTTAAAGTCCTAAAAGGGACCATTAAATGAAAAACAATTGACAAAACATTTGACAAACTGAAATGAATAAGCAACTCATCAGCAGAGTGGTCTGTGAATCGAACACTGTAGATATCTTTGAGAAATCCATGTGGGATCGATCCCATCAGCTATTTTTTCTCTTCGTTGTTTGCTAATTCATTGAGGGTTTTCAGGATCTTAGGTACCTTCTGCAGAAGCTCCTGCCCTGCTGCGGTTGACAAAGGTAGGTGCATAGTTGGAGACTTGCTCTGGCTGTTGCAGCAGCATCTACCCTGCTGTGGTTGCCAAAGGTAGGTGTATAGTTGGAGACTTGCTCTGGCTGTTGCAGCAGTTTCTGCCCTGCTGTGGTTAGGAAGGGAACCACCCAGGGCCGGCGCCACCACTAGGCAGCTCTAGGTGCCAGTTTACAGCAGAAGATGCCCATGGAGGTGAGTGGCACCGGCGGTGGCTGCAACTCCCCCCCAGAGCGATTAGGCGGCCGCCACTGCATCACCCGATCCCCCTCCCTACCCATGGTATTACTTAGCGGCGGTCGCCGCATCATCTGACACCCCCCCACCCGGGAATTGCTGCCGCAATCACCGGCACCCCCCTGTACAGCAGCTGGGGGGGCGGGTGAGCACCGGAGCATCCCCCCCTGTCGCCGCGGTCACCGGCACCCCCCCTGTACAATGGCCGGGGGGGGGGGCGGGTGAGCACCAGAGCGCCCCCACGCCTGGAGCACTCCGGTGGCTTGCACCGGCACCGGAAACACCCAACATAAATATGGAGGAGGAAAAAGACCTCTTGCTACAGGTGGGAAAAGAGGCCAGCTAAGGGGACATTATTATGGATGACTTTAACTACCCAGAATAAATTGGAAAGATTGGTCAAGTAGTACCACTAAGGGAAATGTTTTATTGGATGCCCTTAATCACCACTATTTGTATCATTTTATTGAAAGTCCAACCAGAAATAACATTTATCCTGAATCGCTTGATAAGAAACAATGTAGACATGTTACTAACATAACCATAAGGGAGGCATTAGGGAACAGTGATCACAATATGATCACGTTTGATTTAATTTTTAACAAAGATAATTATATTGGAGCAACTAGGTCCTTAAAGGATATAAACTGGAAGGAATTATTTAGAGGCATGGATACTACTAAAAGGTGGCAAACTTTATTCCTAGGGTAAATAAAATAACAAATGTTAAAAGGAAACCGATGGGACTTAACAGCAAAGTCAAATTTGAAAAAGATGAAAAAAAGGAGAGCATTCAAAGCGTTTAAACAAAATAGGACACCAGAATAATTTGCTGCATATAAAGAATGTAATAAGAAATGTAAAAATACAATCAATGTGGCTAAATTAGAGAATGAAAGTAAAATAGCCACAGATAGCAAATCTTATCCCAGAAAATTCTACAGTTATACTGTATGAATGGGAAACAGTTAAGGAAGGAAAACATTGGCCCTCTAAAAAATAAGCAGGGTACCCTGGTAATAGAAGGAAAAGAGAAAACAGAATTATTCTATGAATTTTTTGCTTTGGTATTTTCAAGGGAAGAATCCTTAGAATATATCCCACAGATTAAATGCTCAGCTCTTAATTGCACCCAAACTGTATGTTTGAATGAGGAAAAAGTAAAAAATAGATTAACCCCTTGAGTGGTATGCCCGAAAATTTTCCGGGCTCAGCTACACTGCCGCAGCGGGCTGTCCCGGAAAATTTCCGGGCATACCACTGATATACAGATGGGGCTGTATCGCGCCAGCCCTGCCAGGGGGTGCACATGCACGAGATGCTCACACGCCCCCTTGACAACGGAGCCTGGTGAGCGCAGGGTCTGGTGAGTCCCGGCCAAGGATGGCAGGGGCTCCATCTGTAGAATAGGTGTGCGCCAGTGGTGTCCAGGTGTGCACCACTGGCACAGCACCTCTGGAGCTCCCTCCTCAAATCCCTCCAGTCCCCCCGTCACCTTTGCTCCAGCAATCGGTGCGCCAGAGCATACTAATGCCAGAGCAGAGGTGAGGGGGGGGGGGGGGGGGGCTTCCAGCTTTCTGTGGTGGGTTTTGCTGGTGCAGGACAAACCTGCCCTGGTAGGTTTGTCCTGCCCCAGAAAAACCCACCACTCAAGGGGTTAAAGAACCTAAATAGTAACAAATCTCACGGCCCGGACAAAATACACCATAGGACACTAAAAGAATTGAGTTCTGTCATAGCACTACCATTATATCTGATAGTTGAGGATTCAATAAACTCGGGGATGGTACCAAGGGACTGGCACATAGCTAATGTAGTACCAATATGGAAGAAAAGTAGCAAAACGAACCCTGAAAATTATAGAAAAGTCAGCCTTACATCCATTGTGGGGAAAATATTAGAAGGAATAATAAGAGATAGTAACCAAAATTTCTTAGAACAGGAGAAGGTGATAAGTAAGGCTCAGCATGGGTTCATCAAAAATAGATCATGTCAGATGAATTTAATTAGCTTCTATGAGGAAGTCAGTAGGGGGCTGGTTTTAGGGAAATCTGTTGATGTAATATTAAAACTTTCGACACCGTGCCTCATAAAAGGTTATTAATAATACAAGGTAATTTAGGGTTAGGAGATAAAATTTGTAATTGGATTAAAAACAGGTTGGAGACAAGGATATTGTCACTCACACAGGACTCTCCTCAACATGTCAGGGACAAATAGGACCTCCTGAAAAAGTTTTTTTTTTCCAAAATTTTGATATATATTTATTACGACAAATGGGGAGGTGTGCTACTACTAGACAATAGTTGAATTGACTAATATTTCAAAAGAGAGAAAAGAGAAAGATTGTCGATGGTGTGGTGCACCTGAAAGATCTCCTACGATAAAATGTAACCTTTTTTTTGGGTTTATTTAAAATTTGCGAAATATTAAAGAACACACACAAAACATAATATGAATAGAGTGACTAACAAAGAAAGAATAAGTGTATTAAAATTCAGTGGCTTCCTGGCAACGCACCTGCGAATGATAATTGTATGTGTATGTTTATTTCTCAGGTTCTTATTACTGACACTTTATTAATAAATGTAATTTTGTATTATAGTCTTTGTGTCTTATTGTACTTCCTACTCACTACTGCTCATACTCTGCACATGTGCAGAATGAATGCTGTGTGATGCCAATAAATCCATGATCTTACAGAAAAATTTAAGGAATGGGTCACCAATAGATAGTGTTTAATATTTCCCTTGATGTTGCAACAGTTTATAGCAGTTTATAAATGTTGCAACTAAGTGTCTATATACCAGTAACATCTGTTGCAACCATGCAGGCATAGTGTAAAAATGCCGTCACAATATTATCTTAGACATCCCAAGCTACAGCATTTTTATACTACACCAGCATGGTATGGATTTATTGGCATCACACAACATTCATTCTGCACATGTGCAGAGTATGAGCAGTAGTGAGTAGGTAGTACAATAAGACACAAAGACTATAATACGAAATTACATTTATTAATAAATTGTCATTAATAAGAACCGGAGAAATAAACATACACATACAATTATCATTCACAGGTGCATTGCCAGGAAGCCACCGAATTTTAACACACTTATTCTTTCTTTGTTAGTCACTCTATTCATACTATGTTTTGTGTGTGTTCTTTTATATTTTACACATTTTAAATATACCAATAAAGGTTACATTTTATCGTAGGAGATCTTTCAGGTGCACCACACCATCGGCAATCTTTCTCTTTTCTTTCTTTTGAAATATTAGTTAAAAACAGGTTGCACAATCGGGGACAGAAAGTGGTGGTAAATGGCATACATTCCAGCTGGGGTATGGTTCAAAGTGGAGTCCCGAAAAGGTACAATATTGGGACCCACCTTGTTTAATATATTCATTAATGATATACAGTAGGAAGTAAATTGCAATATTTGCAGATGACATGGACTTGAGTAAGGAAATAACTCAGGAGAGGATGTGGAAACACTACAAAGGGACTTACAGTATATAAACAGGAAAGGTGTGCAGAAAGGTGGAAAATGCAGTTTAATGTTGATAAATGTAAAGTAATTCATTATGGGAACAAAAGTGAACAAGCTACTTATAGGCTAAATGGAGTTATTATAGGAAATTCTGCTGTAGAGAAAGACTTGGGGGTCATCATAAATGAAAAATTGTGTGATAGGACACTTGCACACATTAAAAGGAGAATGGATTCAAGGGATGCCAATGTGTTAGTGCCTCTTTAAAAGGCATTGGTGAGACCACACTCGGAATACTGTTCTGGGCACCGCACTTTAACCCCTTCCCGACATATGACGTACATTTACGTCATATGTCGGTTGAGGGGGAATCAAGCCAGCTCACGGAGTGAGCTGGCTTGAAAGAGAGCAGGTAATGGCTGTATATTACAGCCAGGTCCCTGCTCTCATGGCCACGAGCGGCGAGTTCGCCGATCGTGGCCGTTTAACCCTTTAAGCACCGCGGGCAAAGCGACCGCAGTGCTTAAATAGCTGATCGGAGGGGGGGCGCCCCCCTCCGGCGCCGATCGGGGCCCCCCGCAGCGAGATCGGAGGGTGCCGATCGGTTGCCATGGTAGCCAGGGGTCTAATGTAGACCCCTGTGCTGGCCGTGTATGCATACCTATTACATCCTGCCTCAGGCAGGATGTAATAGGAAGTGCATAAAATCACTACGTTCAGCCATAGAGCTCTATGGCTGAACCTAGTACAGGCGATCGCGCCCCCTAGTGGTCAAGTACACTAGGGGGCCTTGTAGTAAAAGTAAAAAAAAAAAAAAAAAAAGTTTAAAAATTAAAAAAAAAATAAAAAAATATTAAAAGTTCAAATCACCCCCCTTTCCCCATTTCACAAATAAAAATAAATAAAAAATAAAAAAAATAAACATATTTGGTATCGCCGCGTTCCTAAAAGTCCGATCTATTAAAATATAACATTAGTTATCCCGCACGGTTAAAGGCGTAAACGGAAAATAATTCCAAACGCCAAAACTACGTTTTTTGGTCGCATCGCGTACCCAAAAAAAAATAACTAAAAGAGATCAGAAAGTCGCCCATATCCCATAATTAAATTAATTAAAAAGTACACTTCAGCCCGCAAAAAATGAGCCCTCACCCAGGTCCGTAGGTGGAAAAATAAAAAAGTTATAAGCCGCAGAACATGGCGACGCAACGCAAATTAGAAAAACCGTAAAAGTTGCGATTTTTTTTTTTAGTGGTAAAACATAACGAAAACTATATAAGTTTGGTATCACCAGAATCGTAACGACCCATAGAATAAAGATAACCCATCATTTTAAACGAACTATGAACTCCAAAAAAACCGTAACCAGCGCAAAATTGTGGAATGGCGTTTTTTTTTTTTTTTACCTCACATTGAATTATTTCCTGATTCCCCAGAATATTATACGGTATAGTAAATGGTACCATTACAAAGTACAACTTGTCCCGCAAAAAAAAAAGCCCTCATGTGTCTATATAGCCGGAAAAATAAAAAAGTTACGCTTATTTGAACGCAAGGAGGAAAAAAAAAAAAAATTAGCATAAAAGGCAATGTCGGGAAGGGGTTAAAAAGGATATAAATTAATTGGAACAGGTACAGAGAAGGGCAACTAGGCTAGTAAGAGGTCTCAAATCACTAGAATACAAAGATAGGTTAACCAGGCTGAATAGGTTTTTACTGGAGAAATGGAGGTTGTGGTGATATGATTAGTATGTTCAAATACAGGATTAGGAATCATATGGAACTGAGAGATGATTTGTTCATTAACATGCCTATACTTAGGACACCCGGGCATGTACTGAGGCTCAAGGAAAAGAAATTCTGTACTGAATTAGGAAGAGGATTCTTCAACATTACAGCAGTAAAAGTCAAATAGGATGAACGAACATCTTTTTTCAACCTTAATTACTATGTTACTATGTAAGGTGGATAGTTAGAGACCTGCTATGGCTGCTGCAGCTGCTATGGCCCTGCTGTGATTGGTAAGGGAAGGTGAATAGTTGGAGACTTGCTGTGCCTGCTGCTGCAGCTTCTGCTCTGCTGTGGTTGAGTAGGGTAGGTGGATAGTTGGAGACCTGCTCTGGCTACTGCAAACACAACACAGCTTGGAGTAAGTACAACACAGCATGGAGTAAGTATGGTGTAAGCACAGACTGGCAGAGCACACAACTCTCTCAACAGTCTGCTGTGAATTAGCGCTGAATCCAAAACCCACGAGAACGAGAAGCCAACACTAGGATGATGGTGCATTTCCTCATTTTGTAATCCGGGCAATGTGGGAAAATCAAATCTGCCATTCGGATTAATTTGGATCCCTCAAGTTTGGATTTCCAGAAAACCAAGCCTCTTCATCACTAATGTTTACAGGTTAAAGAGCTGTTGATTAGAGGCTGTCTGACCTGCCTCCCATTTTTCATGCTCTGAGAGTCACATTACAGTAACAAGACAAAAGCAACAGCCATGACTTGCATCACCTTTAGTGTGTACTGTACATTCTGGCAACAGACATTCTACTGGTAAGCATCAAACCCAAATATGTCCAATTTTGTGCTTTTTACACCATCATAAGCACTGGGCTGCATTCTTCTTGTGATTCCAGGTTTATAGGCAGCTGCTCACCCACATAATCCAAGTGCATGGGCCTCCCTTCTAAGTGTTCTTTTCAAAACTGACACATTAGTGGCCATTTGGAACATTTTTACAATAGTATGCATGGGACAAACCCTGTTCTTTTGAAGCTCCCTGGTTAGCACTCTCCAGTTCTTAGGTTACAATTTCTTGGGTCTTCCAGGGGGATTCCTGTAATGACCATCCTTCTTCAATAATTTAATGACAAAAGACACAGTGGATTTAGAGACCTCCTAACATCCACAATGCTTCTCACACACATACCTCCAATGTCGTAGCCTATGATGATACCCTTTTCAAACTCTGGTAGTCAGTGAATCTTTACTCATTTTATACTTTATAAAACATGTGTCTGCTGCAAGAGCACACCATTTTGCTTGTAAGGGGGTGTCTAATCACTGTTGTCTACATACTGCACAACAATACTGTACATACATAACGCACGGTCATCCATTTTCCATCGCAAACTTATTTAAGAGTAATGACTGAATGGATAAATGTTTGTTATGTATCCCCCACCAGCAAATTCATAAGTGTTCCTATTTATCTACAGATGTGTCCCTTTGTGTTATTGCCCACAGAGCATTGCAGGATATAATGAGGCTTATGCTACCACTATGCATTTAAGTGAATGAGAGCCGTTGGTTGCATGCATATGCTGTGGTATGCCATGACTTGTATGCATCGCAGTCCTGCTATAGAGGGCTGCTGTATGCAGCAACAATGTAACAGGACACCTCTATAAATCTGTCATCCCTATTACTTTTAGCCCAATGTGTAAGCAGTTTATAGCACCCAGGACAATAGACATACCTGAACGACTATATAAAGCTACCCTTATCACATGCCACTGTGACTTCTGGCTGAAGTAGCAGATACAGGGGAAGGATAGGTTCTTACGTGCTGTCATCACCTGGTTGGATGATAGGTGAACACCACTTGTTATATGCCCAACACTAGAGGAAACTGACTGGAAGAAGCCAGTGGAAAGAGAATGCAGATCAGCCAGTAGGTTGTGCACGCCCGCCGCCTGATATATGGTACATGATCGTACAGTGTCTAGCTCAAGCTGAGTCACCATCAGACACTGCATTGAAATGTAACCACAAATTGAAGAGTATCTAAGGTAAATGGTGAGTGCGGACAAAATTCCATCGTTGGCCATAATTTCTACAGCCACATTCCTGCAGTGGTTACACTTTTCTAAACATCATGATGAAGCTTTAATGAACAGGAGCACTTTTGACATTTAATGTCTCCACTAATTACTAATGGGGTCATTAGGTCAACACAAGCATTAGGTCAACATGGGGAAGGTTGACAGTCTTAAGATCGATGACAGGTTTTCACTTTTTTGCCCAAATGTGGACACAGTCGACATGGACACTAAAAAGTACACCGTGTCCCCTCACATGGCTAGCTATGCATGCCATGCTTCAGGCACGGTGCCTCGCTGTGCTCACCATGCTTCAGGCACGGTGCCTCGCTGTGCTCACCATGCTTCAGGCACGGTGCCTCGCTGTGCTCACCATGCTTCAGGCACGGTGCCTCGCTGTGCTCACCATGCTTCAGGCACGGTGACTCGCTATGCTCAGCACTCTATTTTGTTCTCCCGCCATGCCCTACTGGATGGTAGGGCATGAACTACCGCCTGTCGGCTCAAACATTTTTTTTATAACACAAGGCAACCTTTTGACGGTCGACCTTCGCCAGGTCAACCTATTGCTTGTATTGACCTAATTCAGTCATGTCGACATTCATGCATGTGGACCTAGTGGCTTTCAACCTAATGCTTCTTGATCTAATGCTTGTAGACCTATTGACCTCATCCCGTCTGATCACTTTTAACACCTCCAACTCTGGCAGTTTCACTAAACAAGGTGTCAGCACAAGGCTGTCTTGCACACTAAACACACACCTTGTTTAATACAATTTCATACAATTTCTGAGAGTGCCGTCTATTTTCTACATTACATTGAACTTTCTGCCAGGAACTTAATTTAGGTATTCATACACACACATTATACTCATGTTCAGTTAGGATGCTCCTCCAGATAGATACCGGCGCAATCTTCAGGATACAGTACTGTACGGTATATCAATTTGTATAGAAGGCATGTCACCAAATGACCATGGTCATATATTATGGCTAGAGGGGAGAATTTGCACCCAGTCCTCATTGCTTAGTCTTCATTTCAGTCTGAGTGAGACTGAAAAATTGACTACCTGCAGGCATTTTCTGTAAATAAATTGTAATTATTGTGTCTGAGAAGACAAGGCAAGTGACTTCTACACAAATACTGTATACAAGACCTGTATGTACTGTATATTTTTTATATGACTTTATGTATTCCAATGTGTCACAAGTAATTATAATAGTCCTCACAGCTTTTTGGCAGTGTATATAATCAAAAACGCTCATATTAGTAAAGAAAGAATATTTATTGTGACATTACTGGAATTATCCTGTTTGAATATCATTCCAAATTTTATACAAAGTATCCCTTTTGCTATGAATACATGTAAACCAAATGATAGCATTAGCATACTACGTAATATGCTTATAGCAAGTACAGTAGATAAATAACCATGGGCTATAGCACACAATATATGAAGTATATCCACTCATGCTGTATATTCCTCATACCGTGCTGTAAGTATACCATACTGTAAATAAATATTAACAGTATAATATTTATTCTCCATTTTTCCATATTTAATGTACAGGGCTGGATTCCAGCTATATATTGAACATGAAAAATAATTATAAATAAGCAAGTAGTATACATATTTTATTCAGTTATAATGTATCCATGTAAAATGTATTGACATGTTTATGATGTAAAGATATAAATAATAAATCATTTTAAAAATGAGCAGCATAAAAACACTCTCTGCGGGCCCTATAACAAATGCATTTTCACCTTTTTGGACGGCATTATTATCCTATTTCAGCAGAAAATTGCTGTATTCTTTCGCTACTGTACTGCAGCTGAAATAGAATAATGGTTCCTAGACTAAAGGTGAAGAATGGCAGAAGTTGAGCTCCTGTTGAGCTCAGAGTATCCTGTGGTCAAGCTATTGTATGATATGATTAAAGTCTAAGCATGCTGGAATTTGTAGTTCCATAACAACTATAGAGTCACAGTTTAACTGAGCTGTGTTATTTAGGATATCAGCAGCATGTGGGTACCCAGCTATTTTGGGCAACCATCCAGTGCCCTCATATTAGAACTTGTAGTAGCACAAGTACAGTAGCGACCAAATATTACCTCTGTTTTATGAAATATTTGTAGTGTTTTTATTGGTATTTTGTAGGTTAACAATAAATCTGTCCTTCGACTGTGATGGATCTAGAGCAGAAGAAATGGGCAGCATGAAACATCCACCAACTAAAGTTGTTGCACTTCTGTAGTAAAAGGGGCAAATGTTTTCACTTACACAAATGAATCCCATTAGTTACTTTGTACGCTGCTAGGTTGTGCACATTACTATCAGCTTAACAATGGCCATTAGCAACTAATTATGGCTTGTCAATGATGACCAATGACTTAGCCATAAATGGTTATTTTTACCCCACAGCACTGAGGATCAGAGCTTAGCCCCACCACTAAGCTCCAACCCCTCCCTTGATTAGCCCAAAACCTGTCCTTCCCCCAACAGGGACAGTCATCAATAGGTGCAAACCATCAATCGTTTGCCATTGATTGCTTCATGCAATTGAGGTTAACATCATTGATGATAAATGATGGTGACAATAGATAGCTCACGGATGGCCAACCCTATATCTTTTCATGGACTTCTTAAATATAGTTATAATCTTCTAGAGTAAACAATAGGGTACCCTTAGTATTATTATTATTATTATTATTATTATTATTATTATTATTATTTTACAGCATGCCCTCAAGAGGGCGTAAAAATGTACAAAATCGAAATGGTGTACGGTCGTTAGGTCAACACATATCAGATCGACATGCATTGAGTCAACCGCTGAAGGTGGACATGGCTTAGGCCCACACATGAAATATGTCGACATGTCTAAGGTCAACAGGATTGGAAGGTCGACACACGCATTAGTTTAACAATGGCTAGTTCAACAGTAAAAATGTCAACATGAGTTTTTCACATTTTTTGGGAGTTGACCTGTATCGACATTCAGTATTTCATGCCCTACCATCCACTAGGGCATGGCGGGAGCATAGAATAGTGTGCCAAGTGTAGCGAGGCACCGTGCCAGAAGCATGGAGTGTGCAGCACACTGTAACTGTGACAGTGTCCATATCGACATTCGGGTAAAAAAAAAAGTGAAAACCTCATGTCGACCTTTTGACTGTCGACCTAATGCTTGTCGGCCTTTCAACCCGGTCAATCTTAGCTATGTCAACCTATTTCATGTGTTGACCTAAGCCATGTTGATCTGTGGTTGTCCTAATGCATGTCGACCAAATATCTTACCACAATAAGACTCTCCACCAGTCTCCAAGGGCGAGATGTACTAAAGGGAAAATGCGGTAAAACCCCCGTTTTACCGCATTTTCCTATGTACTAAAACCCGTTCGCAGCGGTTTCGCAGGGCAGGGTATCGCCACCTTTGGGTGGCGATACCCTATAGAAGCCTAGGGGCTTCTTTTCGCCGCCCGCCGCGTCGCCGCAACCCGCCGCCTCGCCGACCCCCCCTTTCCCCCCTCCCTTGGGCTTACCTTCTTGCAGGTCCTCCTGGACCCCGGAAGGTAAGCCCTTCCTCCCCCTAGCAACGCAGCCGGACGTCCTTCCGGCTGCAGGGGGAGGAGGAAGCGCCGGGGACAGCTTGCTTAGCTGTCCCCGGCGTGAAGGCAGCAGAAGCCGGCTGGGAGGTGACGGAGACCCCCCGCAGACCACAGTACAGGTATCGCGGGGGGCCTCCGTCACCGCATCGCGATGCCAGCCGCATATGTTAGTACATATGCGGCGGCATCGCGGCGGGGGGGCGCGAAGGGCGGCGATGTATTTTAATACATCCCGCCCCAAATCTATAAGCGTTCCCTAAAAACTCATCTCTTCAGGCAAGCTTATCAAATTCCAGAACCAGTCACAGAACCTTGCATTCTGGTGGAATCGATGCAACAAAGAATACAGTATATATCCTTATGTGTCAATGCCTATTTACCTATAGATTGTAAGCTTGCGAGCAGGGCCCTCCTAACTTTTGACTGTCCGTAAATACCCTGTTTGTTGTATCACTGTCTCCTTTGTAAAGCGCAACGGAATATGCTGCGCTATATAAGAAACTGTTAATAAATAAATAAATAAATAAATAAATAAATATGTGTTGACACAATGACCCAAGCTCATGTAAATGTGGATGGAGAGACAAGCAGCCATAATTAACAATGTAATGCAAAGACCAGTACAATGAACATATTCATGAATTCAGTATATATATATATATATATATATATATATATATATATATATATATATATATATATATATATATATACATATAATTCCTTCCACGCATTAAATGAGTTGTTTCTAGTAATAGAATTATGTCTCAACTGCTGTTAGGTTCTAGGAGCTTTCTGTAATTGTAACAATCACTGAACATTGTTTCCTTATCCGTTGTTTCCTTTGCGTTTCTAGTGCTCTACATTATAGTCCGTATTTGTAAATACAGTATATAGTTTACAATGTTGATGGGAAGTGTTGATGGTGGAGCATAGACAGCATAGCCTTTTCATGACACTAACAAAAAAAATAATGGGCTATTGATTTTAATGATGCATTGCAATGTGGTCACTGAATTGCTTTTCAATATAGTACATACAAAATATGCAGGTCAATGACTGCAATACACTGACTGAATTATATTTATATTTCCTTCAAAAAGCAAACCCATTATACATGTCTTTTCCCTCAAAAAAAAAAAAAAAAGTATATTTTAGAAGGCAACCGAAACTGAGATCAACAGATTATCTTTCTGCAGATAGTGAGAGAAATAAGAACAGACCTGACTACACTTCACCCTCCTCCCTCTCTCAGTAATATGCAAAGCCTTTGCGTTGGCTCTCAGGCTTGTGATGCTGAGTGCTTTAGGTTGCAGCATTGGTGATTCACAGGGAAAGTCTGGTGCATATTGTAGGGAAGGTTGCAGCGCCTCTCTGTGCGTACTGTATCTCTGCATTGTAGACTATGTGCCGCTGCTGCTGTACTTGGAGAAGGGGGTCATTTAAGAAGGTGGGATCCTAATGGAAAGTGAAGCTGACCCCTGCAAGAGGCAGCCATCACCCAAAGGAAATACACCTCAGTCTTGGATGTCTAATGCAATCCACAGATTCTTCAGCTCATAATTTTGTATCCCTCTTAGGAACATGTTCTCCCACAGCGCATCTTATTTCTAAGAGGTAACAGGATGGATGGTGACTTTTATTTATTCTGTGAGCATCTCTTTGAACCCACCATGGCACTGTCTATGTGTACATTGGATTGCTGCGAGGGAAAAGAATAACATGTGGCTATGGGATTAACTACTAAAGTTTTATTGTGCTGTGAATATTAGGGGAGTTGGAGGAGAGCTACAGCCACCCTGGGGCTCCGGATGAATGCTTCTATTGCACAGGCTGTGTGCCTGGGCTAGGAGGGGACTGATCGCCTTCTGCTGATAAGGGATTGCTCACATATTGATACCTCTGGATTGGTGGTCTTACATCCTTCCAGAAAGGGGTCTGTGTCTGTGCTATTCACAATTGTTGGCTGATTGATACTATGCAACAAACAGAGCATTTGGATTTGCTCCACACTAAAGGATTTTGCAGTTTTAATGCGGATTTCATCGTAGAAATATTATTAAATCCCTATTTTTGTAAAGCTTCCCTACAGAAGATTGCAAAGGTGGAGCGACCGGAGGGAGCAGATGACGGACCCATTAATCCTTTCAATGCATGGGAAGACCCAGGAAACGCTGCTATGTAAACCGGGAGAAGGCTTCGATCTGGCTTTGGTCTTATATGAAACTAATGATTAGATCCCCTGCGTTAGTTACTTTTGTATCCTCCTTATTTATTATTCGTCCTTATCTCCAGCACTGGCAGTGGTGATGGCCAGTCCATGGCGATCTGTTGCAAAGCCCCGGGGATCTGGATTGGAGATGTGATCTACCGTAGTGTGTGAATGCAGTGCTTACATACATTTATTCCTATACATGTGATCATGGTGATTACTTGAGCCGTTTAAAGAGAAAGTGTCAGTCCCTGCTGTCTTGGCTTGTATTGTATTTATTTTTTTTCTGATCCATCCTATTCCCCCGCACTGGAAGTCCTCCCGTATCTAAATGGAATTAGTGGAGATCGAAGCCCCTTGTGTAAGGAACAGACATGGTCCATGGGCGCAGTTTGTTTCACAGTGAGTATATGTCTCCAGCTGCAGCTTGCAGCACATTACTTCTGTCTGTGCCTTATAATGCTACACTTCATAGAAACGCAGGCAAAGGCATTGCCCAAGCTGAGATTCTGATTGTATAGAATATTGATCTTGGCATAAAGGCTGTGCACAGAGGTGATGGGAATAATAAAAGCTTGGAGTGTACATTTTGCTGAGCATACATTGACATTCTGGAGCTGTAGCAGAACTCCTTCCATATGCTTACTATGAGAAGTGGGGGTGATGTTGCTGTGGTGAATCGAGGTATAACACAGTGTCCTTTTCTCTTCTGCAGTTATTAGTAAATGCTATACAAAGCACGATAAAGCCCTTTATGACACTATAGGTGGAACCCATGCATCTTGTGGATTTAATGGAAAATTGCACCTACTAGTAGTGTTTTTCTTCACAGTACTGTTGTTGTGGTTTTATAGAACTGCATTATATAGCTAGGACAACCGGTTTCACTACATTAAAAATTCAGAGAACCTTTAACGTGTGTATATTAAGAAGGTTCATTTCCATAACTCATTAAGGACCAAGGACAGCTCCATCAGTGTGTCAATATATTGGTCTTTTGATGCTGCTGTTTGTGTGTGTTCTCTGTTATAATCATTGCTCCTACAGTCGTTTTATATTTACCTTTAGCTACAGCCTAGAACATACAGAGATGGGTTGTAATAAATACATAAATATATAATGCACTGGGTCTTTGTACTAGAGATTTCTTCGAAATCATATACTTTTATTGCAATTTTGAAAAATACACAATTAAAGTGTCATCTGTTCTGACTTTAATGCCACTGTGTGGGTAAAAAAAAATGTGTTTTCTTTTGGAACTGTAAATTTTAATTGGCGGTTGACTGCTGTAGCTACCTCAGTGTGCCAAGAGTTAAGCAGAGCACACATCACCTTATCTTGTGACAGAGTCAGTGAGACATAACGCATTGTCTGACATATCAGACACACTCTATATCCTCAAACGTGGCTTGTGTGATACAGAGAAGTTCATGATCATCTTGTGTGTATTCTGAATATCCAAGCAATGAAACGATTTCTGCATTTAATGTCAAATAATCCGTCTATGTAAATAATCTGCAATGCTGTAAAGAGCTTGCTGTACAGTTCAGAATGACGCCTGTGAGAAATGCCTTTAAACGACAAAATACCTTCTTTTATTGCAGTTGTAACAAGTCTAATTATTCTGCATGTGTTTTCGGCAACAAAAAAAGTAGGCGGTAAGTACTTTCCACAACAGTTTTTCCTCATTTACTACAAAGTTCATTTGTTTAGTAAAATGCCAGGTATAGCTTTAAATATCAAAATCATTCTTTATTTTATGTATTTCAGACAAACCAACCACTTCAGAGGGACAGAAATCATTGCAGTGTGGATCTTGGACAAAAAATGCAGATGGAGGAATATTTACCTCCCCCAATTACCCCAACAAGTACCCTCCTGACAAAGAGTGTATTTACATAATAGAAGGTAACAGCAGTTTAACACTGTTCAATGTATTTGCCAACCTATTTTACAAGACAGTATTAGATAGTCTAAAATATACTACTTAAAATGAGCTTGGATTTATGCACTTATGGGCCTGATTCAGAAATGTATGCCGAGCCAATGTTTTCACGACGTGCAAGACGTGTACTGCTCATGTGCAGATCTCTGACTGCCATGATGGTCACACTGCATCCTAAACTGCAGCAGGATTGACATTCCCTGACCGTTTGTGGGTGGGAAATGAGTGGCATTTTCGGAAAATGGTAACAACAAGTGCCTGCCTTTGACACAGTTGCACTGGCCCTTGGTAAGTGAATTCAGTGCCTATTCTGAGGGTTACTTAGATGGACAATGATTACACATAGGATTGGATGCAGCAGTGGATCAGAGAATTCAGTAGAAGTTGTCTATCTACACAAGGCACCTTGTGTGACATCAGTATATTATTGCACTGCCACTCCTTACAAAGCTACCGTACTGTACATCTGCGAATCAGGCCCATATGCGGATTGACCACAGACCAAACAGGGAAGATCAACGGTAGGCCGCTGCATTTGCAACGCTGCTCATCTGACAGTGACTTTTTCTTAAGATGTGGCCATGTCCAGACTAGTCGATCCATCCCCCTCCTGTCTCCCACACAAATAACCTTTGCCGGTTCACTGAGCGGATTACCCGACTGCAAATACTCATCAGTTGCCCATCTATATCCACTATGACATCTGTTATAGGGAGAGGTGTGGGAGCTATCGGGGGTAAAACTATTTCTGGGGTGTTTCTGGGCTCCACCAGGGAGGGAATATTTGTGACATTGCTGCGATTATGGCAATGAGTTGTTGGGCTGTGAGGGTCTGGGGTCTGTGGTCAGTCTCAGTGAGATGGGAGATGGGGTATTATTTGAAATGTGTTTGTGGTTCGTGACAGCAGTTTAAAGGTCTGGGAACCACTAGACCATTGGTTCTCAAACTGTGGGTCCTGAACCCAAAGTGGGTCCCGACCTTCTCATCATGGGGTCACGACACCATGTTGCTAACCATCAGGCTGATGACTTACTAATCTCAGTCAGTGATTCAAGCAGTCTGAAAAATCTGTTGAATTGTCTGTTATTGTAGATTTCTCACATCATTTTGTGCCTCCACAATGCTGCCATGTACAGTATGTGCTGTCTGCTGACTACACATGTGATGTGATCACCTTCTGCAGTAACTTTCTGGTGTCCTATATTTATATTTATTGTCTGATGGGGTCCCAGAGCAAAATAGTTTGAGGACTCTTGCACTAGACTGTCAGGCATATTGAAACCAAAAGCTTCCACACAGGTGCAGTTATGTATTAATCCCGCCTATTTTGGTGTTGGTTCTGCCTATATTTGATTTGGTGCCGCCCACATGAGGCCGCTTAGGGAATTTTTTCAGTA
Organism: Crinia signifera; assembly: GCF_055691185.1. Taxonomy (NCBI): domain Eukaryota; kingdom Metazoa; phylum Chordata; class Amphibia; order Anura; family Myobatrachidae; genus Crinia; species Crinia signifera. The sequence continues at coordinate 98,257,952 of NC_139221.1, read as the reverse complement.
CCACTTTAAGTTTACAATCTGCCCCTGATCAGGCCCTATGTTTTTATATGGTGTAAAAGCATGATTACTTTGTTCCGAATTGGATGCAGATTTTAAATGCAAAAAAAGCAAAGTGCTCTCTGAATCATTTATCTCTAAACTTTAGTGACCTGTAGTAATTTACTATACCCACCCAGCTGTATATCTAAAAACAATATTAGGTACTTGTTTCCTAGAACGGCCACAACGATTTAGATCGTTGTGGTCGTAAGATAAAAAATCGGATCGATCGCATCGCATGCGATTTGGTCGCATACGATGCGACCGATCCGATCGACCGATTTTTCACCCGATTTTTTTTTTTTTTCACCTGATTATTTTAAATTGCCCCCCCAAATGTTACTAAGTGGGCTAGACCCCACGATAGACGTCAACCCGAAGCGTGGCGAGCGCAGCGAGCCCGCGAGGGGCGGCGGTGCGCGTCCTCCGACCTTTTCATTCCCCTACTATCCACTAGGGCGTGGAGTGAGAATAGAATAGTGTGGCGAGCGCAGCGAGCCACCGAGCCCGAAGCGTGGCGAGCGCAGCGAGCCCCGCGAGGGGACGCGTCTAACTTCACAGGTATACGCGTCCCCTCGCGGGGCTCGCTGCGCTCGCCACGCTTCGGGCTCGGTGGCTCGCTGCGCTCGCCACACTATTATATTCTCACTCCACGCCCTAGTGGATAGTAGGGGAATGAAAAGGTCGGAGGACGCGTACCGCCGCCCCTCGCGGGCTCGCTGCGCTCGCCACGCTTCGGGTTGACGTCTATCGTGGGGTCATGGCGGGCACATAAAAAATGTGAAATGGGTCATATTTGGCCATTTCACCTTTTTTATCATTTTACCCTATGTGAGATGGACTTAATCAAGTCCATCTCATCTTGTGCCATTATAATGGCACAAGACCAACAAGATCCTCCCGATTTCAATGTTAAAATTTTTTTTAACATTGAAGTCTATGGAAAAATCGGGTCAATCGGTCGGTCGCATCGCGGCCGATTTTAATTGGTCGCGACCGACCGATCGACCCGATTTCTGTCAATCAAAGTGAAAAAATTTTAAAAAATCGGCCAGATCGTGAGGATCGTGTCCCTTAATTAAGAGCCACGATCACTCACGATTGTGGCCGTTCTAGGAAACAAGTACCCAATATTTTACAATTAGCCATAAAGAGAAGTGCAAATATTACTGACACACATATTTTATCAAACCTATATATTAACATTCAATTACATTTTTCCATTAAGAGACCATGTTATTTTTGTGGTCTACTATAAGGTAAATCCACTCTTGGGCAAAAAAAAAAAGTGTCAGATAGTAATATGTCCGTAGTAGCCAGACCACCCCCACTGGCATGCGCGTCCCAGTTTCCCGTCGGACGGGGACAGGAACCCTGCCATTCTCCACTTCAGGGAGACGGGCAGGTTTAGGGGGGGGGGGGAGGTGGGGGAACGCGTTGGGGACCGGCGGCGGGGGTTGCTCCATTGTAAGGGGATGCACGCGCGTCTTGTGCGCGCGCGTCCCCTTCCGAAGACTGGCGGAGACTGGCGCGTGGCAAATCCACCACCATCCCCTGCAATGATGAGCGGTGCTGCATCTGTAGGTCCTCAGGGCCCACCACAGTTCACGTTTTCCAGGTCGCCTGACAGATGCACTCATTACTGATTTGACACATTTTAAAAGATCCACAGGTGGAGCTAATTATGTCATTTGATTCTGTGGGGAGACCTGCAAAACATGCACTGTGTGGGGTCATGAGGACCGACTTTAAGAAGCTGTGCAGTAAGATGTAGGATGTCCGAGGCCAATTGTCATATATGACTTAAGCCCCCTTTAAATCCCACACCACTAATAACACCTATTGAACACATATACACAAACACCAAACAAATTACCACTGCTGTACTTTCTTTTGGACAGTTCACCTATCGCTCCTCTTTTCCTTAATTCTTAACTGTTGTCTTTCCCATTCATTTCAGTCTTCTTTGATTTGCTTTACCTCTGATCTAAGCTGTACACCATAACGACTTTGAGAGCAACAGCTGTTGCTGATGCCAATATCTATATTAATATGCCCTACTTGGATGTAGTGTACAAAAGTGTTATCGTTATACAGGCTTCATACATATATCAAGTCAGTGGAATTCTGTTGAATTCATGAAAAGACTACCAAAAAGTGCACCTGTTACTGTTACTTGTAAATCCTTTGAATTACAGATGGAGCCGGCTTTAACTCTGCAGGGGCTGGCGATTCTATCACCAGCCCCTCCAGCGGCCGGCTACCGCCAGTGGCACGCGCGCACGAGACGCCTGCACGCCCCTTGGCAAACGGAGCCTGCCCCGGTCCCCGCCGCCTCCCCCACCTCCCCCGCTGTCCCCCTCGCCGCCCCGACCCCCCCCCCCCACGAACTGGGCAGTGTCTCCCTGAAGCAGAGACGGGCAGGGAGATGCTGCCCAGCCGCCGTGATACTGGGATGCACGTGCATGTGAGATGCACGCGTGTCCCAGTCTCTATCGCCGGTGCTCGCCATTGCAAGGGCTAAAGATGAGCCCAGCTACATCTGTAATTACAAATACATTTTGAAGCTCTGAAAATGGGTATCTGCACATATAGTACATACCATCTAAAATAATTATATAGATTAAATAATCTATGGTGATATTTTTAGTTTTCCATTCTTCTGAATCATGTGATTGAATCACAGCATCAAAGTTATTAGCTTGGCAAGAATAAAGACTTCACAGTATGAACAAGAGGCCTACTCATTATTACTAATAGGTCCATTACACATGCAGGAACATTAGTAACATGTGTTTGGTATGTATTTTTAGGGGTCTGAAAGGGCCACCTTATTTCCAACTAAAGATGGCTATACACATAAAGATTTATTGTCCTATGTGGCAGTTAAAAAAAAAAAAAATCTGGTGATTTATGGGAGCAAATGACAGTTGACCATGTGCTTTGAAATGCTGGAAAACTGCCATAATTGGTCATTCAGGTATTACCCCCATCCTATTACCAGATTTTTGTTCCATCCAGCCAGATTGGATAATAAATCTTTAGGTGCATTGCCAGCTTTACTCTGAAAATGGAATGTTGGGTTTGTCTGCAGGAATCTACAGAACACAATCTTCAGATGGCGGTGGTTCCCAGACCCCCACTCCTTCCTTTCAAAAGGAACACTTGATTGTAAAGAGGATTCCAATTGGATTCCTCCATCACCTCGGCACTTCATGCTGTGCGGGCATGCGTACAGTATACGTGAAGATGGTATATCATGTGTGTGAGAGTGTCACTGTGTAGGTGTAATATACAGTATAATGGTCTTCTTTATAATATGTATTGTATATTTGTTTGGAGTAGTATATTGAGCCAGGCAGCCGATGCTAAGGCTCCCTCTGGCCAGAGTTCTATGCACTTTGCACAAGAGGCTGGGGAGAGCAAAGTTCAATTATCCCCCAGCACTGGTGAGGGCCTGATTCAAACCAAGCAGGTTAATACTGCTCCCATGCCCAGGTCCCCTTGTTACACTGTGAGCGGATTTGTATACTTACACACCTGCTCGAATGTGCCTGCACAGAAGAGAAATCATTTGATGGTTGCTCACCATTGAAAGACTTCTCGCCTGTTCGCAGCAGAAAAGTAGCCCAGGACTTACTTTTCTGCCACACGGATTTCATCGATTTGGGGCCCAGCATTTCTTTGGGCACTGTTTTTGTTGGCATGCCCATGAAACACCAGGTGTCCACCCAGGATGCCTCCTGGCTGCCAATCAAAATGTGAATGTCCTGGCGTGTGACAGCTTTCCAGCTGAAAGCATTTGCTGCGGGGGCTTGCATGAGCGCATTAGCGCCGGTCTGCATGCGCAGACCCCCACCATCAGATGACGTGGCCGAATTTGGACCTGAACAAGCAGGTCTGAATCGGCCCCTAAGGGCTCTCTGGTCAGTCTCCAGCATGACAGCCCATGGGTCCGGGAGCATGTCACCACAAGCAACAGCACCACCGCTGCCCCTAGCTCTCTACATTAGTAGCGTGGTGGCAGCAGGCAACTGGCAGGCATCCTGGGACCATCGCACTAGTACCCACTGGCTCTGTCAGGTGGAGGCAGCAGTGTCACAAATGACAGTGGGAGAACAGGCTCAAGTGCCACCCATCCTGCAACCACCACTGGTGAAGAGTACAGAATTATGTCCAAAGTTAGGTAATAAGGAAATGGTTTTGGGTGCAGTATTAGGTGGTTAAGTTTAAAGCAGTGTTTGCAGCATTAGGGGGTAAAAGTACAATAAGGACATAGTTTTGGGTGCAGTATTAGAGTTGAAAGGACACACCAGCATGAGGAGAAGGTTTATCATCATAGTGGCACCAGTATCTATTATGCCTAGCGGTGACTCCTACCTCTGCGGAGGAGGGGGATTGCTGCGTTGCGGGCCCCCCTCACCCTCCACTGCCACCATGCTCCTGGTCCCGGTCCCTGCCGCTCCCGACCGCCGGTCTTGGTCCCCTCCATGGAGCCGGCATATGCACAGTAGCTTCTTTGGTACTGCACATGCTGCTTTTGCAGCAGCCCACAGGGGCAGATTCAGGGTCTGGCGCATGCACTGTATCATCCCCATACTGCGCATGCGCAGAACTCGGCATTTATGGACTGCCGATTAGCAGCTCATATTGAACAATCCCGGAGGGAGGGAACACCTCCATATGGGATTGCTTTGAGTGACTGGCAGGTCAGACTTCCAATGGGAAGTCACTGCCAGTCCCAGTGAAGCCAGTGCAGTCTCACAGACTGCATCTGGCTTCCCTTCAGCAGAGAACAGTGGTGGATTTTACCTGGAGGGGCTGCAGCCCTGCAGCCCATAGGTAAAAACCGTCACTGATTTTGCCACACTGTAGTGTTCTTAGATATCATGTGAATCAGACAACATCTGTTGGTCTCTACTCACCTCTATCCTCTGCTCCACGTGGTGCTGACACTCATTCAAACTCACCCATTGCCTGCATAAATATATACACTGACTTATGAGCAGGGCTGGCAACAGAAATCTTGGGGCCCGGTACACTGATATCTCTGGGGCCCCCTAACCACGCCCCCTTGAGCAGAATATTTTTAGTGTACTGCATATTGAGGGGTGTTTGGGTAAGTACCCTAACAGGAATCCAGGCGGGTGCCTTTATAAACCATTTATAGGCACTTCACTGCTGCAGCTATGCTTACAGCTGTCAGAAGTTAGGGGCCCCTCACAAGCTTGGGGCCCTGTACAGGTGTCCCCTTTGACCCCCCCTGTCGCCTGCCCTGCTTATGAGATGTGGTATGGATCACTCCAATAGCTACATCCTGCTCTGTTTCACCCCGCTACATTATTCTAGAAGGTACGCCTGTCCTCTCCTACTGGATGACTGTCCTGACTCAGTGTCACCACTAAGGTACTAAGGGAGGTGTCTCTTTTTTTATGATCTGTATCTGTCTGATTTTCTTTACTCCTCCCTCTTTAGTAACTTCTCTATCTATACAACTCATTATAGTTACCCACCTCATTCTTTTCACCACTCTCTCTGGGCAGGATGTAGTAAGCATTTGCGGTAAATCCCTCCACTTTTGCATTGATATTTATTGCATATGTACTAACATAAGATTAGTATTGCAAAGGACAGGTTTTTTGATAAAAGTGGCTCTTTGCGAATACCCCTGGTCACTGCATTTCTGCATTTCAGCCCTGGGAGTTCCACTGCACTTCCCGAAGGGGATAAGGTGGGTGTTGGGAGGGATCTGATTTGATTCCTCTTAGAGTACAATGCAGAATGAAACCCTCCTCCCTCTTCTTTACCGCACATAGGGTACAATAAGGTGCAATAAAGGGAAAATAGAATGGCAGGCTTTGGTGTGGAGCAGTGGCAGACTTAGTTAGGGCACCAAATCACGTGCCACCCCGTCAACATTTTTTATTATTATTAAGGGCAGTACGGATGGTGTAATGCTAAGCATTACTGCCTCACAGCACTGAGGTCATGGGTTTAATTCCCACCATGGCCCTAACTGTGCAGAGTTTGTATATTCTCCCCTTACTTGCGTGGGTTTTCTCCGGGTACTATGGTTTCCTCCCACATTCCAAAAATTATACGGGTAGGTTATTTGGCTCCTAACAAAAATTAACCCTAGAATGAATGAGTGTTCATGTGGTAGGGAATATAGATTGTAAGCTCCACTGAGGCAGGGACTGATGTGAATGTTCAAATATACTCTGTCAAGCGCTGCAGAATATGTATCCGCTATATAAGAAACTGTTAATAAATAAATAAATTATTATTATTTTGCTTACATGAGGGCTGTTGGCTGTCAGTCAGCCCACTGACAGTCATCAGTAGAATGGCCTGCAGCCATATATCATGGCTGGTTTGAGGGCCAATTCAGCAGAAGGGCATAATAAGGTGTGTAGTTTTGGATAGGGTTGGATAATTGCTGCAGCTCTGCTGATAGCTGGACACTGAGGGGCTGGTCATTGTAGAGCTAAGGCCTTCCCCCAGCCCTCCTCAGTGCTGCATCTGCCTGTGCACTACCCCTCCGATCCCACCACCGGGATAAATTATACTGGTGCAGCAATAAATGGCCAGCAGCAGCCGGTGAGATCCTGAAGTTGACAGCTAACCACTATTTTGGGAATTTCAGAGTGTCTATAGTCTCTGGCTTTACTTTGCCTACCAAGTGCTGATGCATTGTGTGCAGTGAGAGGAGTGTGAGTGTTTTCTGAGGGATCTTCAGAGAGCTGCATTTGGTGTGTAGCAGGTGATCAGCGATGTGTGCAGGGATCAAGCACAGTGGAGGTGCTGGCTCCTATCTTATTAGGAAAAGTAACATGGAGTGGAGGGTCATGTGCCTGTATCAGTTTGTTTAACAATAGAACAGCATAAAAAGATAATTTGCTCTGCTTTTGTACTCCTTTGCTGATCTAGGGTGGGATGTAATAACCTCTTACACTAATTCTTGTAGTAACATGCCGCCACACATTGCACACATACTAATTGAATATGTACTTACATATGCAATTAGTAATGCAAAGGACACCTCTCCTGATAATAGCTGCCCCTTGCATCCTTTGCCAATCAATAAGTTTATGACCTATTAGTCCACCTGCCTATGCTCAGGAGGCTGCAGGGGATGTTCTAGTATTTGGGACATGCATCTTATGCCGCAGGGAGGTAGGTTTAGGTAATATGTAAGGAGAAATTACTTCACAAAAAGGGTAGTGGATAAGTGGAGTAGCCATCCATCAGAGGTGGTAGAGGACCATACAGTAGAGCTATTTAAACATGCTTTGGATAGCAATATGAATATCCTTACAAAGAACAAAGTTTCAAAAATAGTTAACATTACCTAAAGGGGACAGAAAGATTTTTGTTAAAGTTCTGGTGCCACCTCTGCTGCAGGTCACCGTTCTCAATTATGGAGAAGAAAAAGAGATGGTGTCTTGCGCTGGTAGTTCCAATATTGTCTTTCCCTTAAAGTGGTGTGACTTTGGGAAAGAGGATCATCATATGTTTTGATTCTCATAGAGTGGGATTTATTCCTCATATTTGTCCAAAAACATGAAAGGAAGAACAAATACAATGGTGGTCAGTGGGGCAATTGTGAAATGTCTTGCTACTATAAACAACAGCGGACATATGTCTCCTTAGGAAATGAGAGGGGAAGTGTCTCATATTCATCTTTACATAGGATAGTGTAGATGTACGCCTAGCAAGGTTTCTTTTATCCCCACATTAGAAAGTGCTCAAATGGACATTATTCCATACAATGTAACATCTCTGGTGAATGGATAATTGATGGCTTGCTTACACAAAGTTTACATGTGGTTCCATATGTTGAAAACGTGTAAAGGTATCTTTATCCATCAATCAAAACAGTACCATTACCACTCCAATAGAAAAAAGTGACATACATGTAAGTGATGCTCACACTTTGGCTTACACTCATATGGAAAGGATCAAGCACATCAAGGTATCTTTAGATCCTTCATATGATCTCTTGCGTTTAAGCATGTCTTTGGTACTTTATACTTTTCTGAAAAATGTATGTCACTTTTTTTCTATTGGAGTGGTGATGATACTGTTTTGATTGATGGATAAAGAAACCTTTACACATTTTGAACATATGGAACCACATGTAAGCTTTGTGTTACATTGTATGGAATAACATCCATTTGAGCACTTTCTAATGTGGGGATAAAAGAATAGGCATATGTCTACACTATCCTATGTAAGATGAATGTGAGACACTCCCCCTCTCATTTCCTAAGGAGACATATGTCCCCTGTTGTTTATAGTGGAGAGACATTTCACAATTGTATTACCTTATTGACCACCATTGTATTTGTTCTTCCTTGAATGTTTTTGGACAAATTGGAGGAATAAAGCACATTTCTGGAGGATCGATACATATGATGATCCCCTTTCCCAAAGTAACACCACTTTAAAGGAAAAACAATACTGGAACTATCAGCGCAAGACACCGTCTCCTTTTCTTCTCCATATTACCTAAAGCAAAAAAATAGGAAGACTAGATGGTCCAAGTAGTTCTTATCTGCAATCAAATGTTAAAGTCCACCCCCTTGTGTAGATTTTTTTCTGTGTGTGTGGAAGGAGGGAGTATATAAAAGTATTAATTATAGACAGGTGTTATTCAGAGATGGACATGGTTAACAATTTTGCTGCAACAGGAGACATCTCCCTGCCCCCAACTGCCTCTCACTTTCACTTTCTGTAACCCACTTCCCAGGGACCCACCCTTTTACTCTCTGAAATTCCACCGCATTACTACAGTATCTTCTCAGCACCCTCTCTTTCCTGTCACTCTTTGCCTCATTAAGGCATAATCCTCTTCTCTTCATCCTTTGCTTCTTCATCACCCCTATGTCTCTTATTGCCTCTTCCTCATCACCTTCTCCTTGTCACCCACTGCCTTTCCCAGTCACCCTATCCTATCACTCAGTGCCTCGCCATCTCCCACTATCCCTCAATGTCACCTCCCTTTCTTTTTATCATGCCCTGTCACCCATGTTCTCTTCCCATCTTCCTCTGTGTCATGCATTTCCTCCCTTGTGTCACCTATTGCCCCTCACGGTGATTGCAAAGGGAGCTCTTATCCGAATAACTGTCCTTTGCTATACTAATATGTTAGCACATATTGTATGTGATTAGTATCAATGCAGAAAGTGGTGGGATGTACCGCAAATGCTTAGTACATGCTGCCCTCATTCCCTTCACCTGCCTAATTCTGAATGAGCCCCAGTGTATACATGCAGAGATTGTGTAATAAATCCATGTAAATGGTTCAAATAGTAAGTAGAGATTACATGCATTTTTATCTTCACTATCAAAGCAGCTTGTTTTCGGTTCTAGTAATTTGTTCCACTGTTTTTTTACTGTTTTTTCCTGATTTAAGTATAATGAGTTCAAGTAAATCAAAATGTTATTGTATTTGGAGCTCTGCCATAATTGACACCAATAATGTATTGTAAATAATATATGAAGTGCATATAACTGTCAATATGTCATATATTCTTTATTATTATTTTTATATATGAATGGCATAGACCAGGGATAGCCAACTCCAGTCCTCGAGAGCTACCAACAGTTAACATTTTCCAGGTCTCCTCACAGAAACATAAGTGAAGTAATTAGCTCCACCTGTGGATCTTTTATAATGTGTCAGTCAGTAATAAGTGCAGCTGTGCCTCAGCTAGGTGATCTAGAAAATGTGAACTGTTGGTAGCTCTCGAGGACTGGAGTTGGCTACCACTGGCATAGACTCAACTGCATATTTACATAATATACTTTGTATGTGATATAGATGGGACAGGATGAGGTTTGGGATCAGTCATAGTCAATGTCTCATTTGTTTGCATTTACCATGGACATGTCATTGATATGTAAATAGCCCATACAGTGGTAGTAAAGTCATTATAACAGTTAGTGTTCTATCCTACAAACAGAAAGAACCAACATTCATTGCACAGATGATTCCTGTTCTAAAAGTATTGATTAAACCCTCAAGTAGGAGCTTTTCTACCCCACCACTAGAATTGTTACTTTTAACTTCTGTTTCTGCTTCTGTTTTCTGCTGACACTTTTGTTCTGAGCCTACAATATTTCCAATATCAAAGTAAACTATAGGTTCCCAAACTGAGTGCAGTGGCACCATGAGGGTACCATAGGGTCCTTGCAGCAGTGCCATGGTTGGTGGTTTAATGCCAAATAATATTATTTTGGTCAATGTGATAGACAAAACCACTGCTGGTGGCTGCCAATCATAGAAAATGTGGATAAACAGAAACACAACCTGTTCAGCCAACACATTACTGAAGGATGACAAGTAAGCACAATATACTAAGTTTTATCATTTTCTTAGTAAGATCATTTTCCACCTAGGGATACCGCGGAAAAAATGCTGATACTCTAGTATGCCTCTATTCAAGAAAGTTTGTGAACCACTACATAGGCGCCGATTCTTTGGGTGCTCAAGGGCTTGAGCACCCATGGAAATTGATGAGCACCCACGGGCTTGACTCCCTCCACTGGGCTGCCGTATTAATGTGCTAATTTGCGGCTGCAGCACCCGCATCGCTGGACCTGCCGCCTTGGAAACAGTATGCTGGGATGGCGGGAACAGTGTATTCTGACCGTGGAGTAATACGCAGATGTGGGGCGGGCCAACCTGTGTCTGCTCTGTGTGTGCTGTGTGCGGCGCTGGCGTCTTATGTCAGACGCCGGTGCTGCATACCGCGCACTGACTGAATAGCTCAGCATCGGCCCATCTGCCCGTGTCCCACCGCACTCCCCCTCCCTCGTAGCCAGCACAGGTACTGTGGGGTCATTTATGTACCTGCACTGTGAGGGGCATTTATGTATTTGGCACTGGTATTGGTATTATTTTTGTGGCCATGCCCCTTCCCCATGAAGCCACTCCCCTATATTTTTGGCTTGAGCACCCACCAGCAACAACATAAATCGGCACCTATGAACCACTAGTGCAAAACATTTTTATTTAGTTCACTGATTGAACTAAATCTTACATTGTTTTATAAGAAGAGGAGTTACCTTTTAAAACAATTTAAAAACAATGCACAGTTCATGAATTACTATACCATGTTTAATAGCTGAATGGTGCAACATTTTTTACTTTTTATGTAAAATGACTTGTTTTTATTTTCTGTAGCATATTGATATAGGGGGATATTCAATGTCTGCCTATATTTCAGACAGTGGAAATATTGGCAGTTAAGATATTCAATTCGACTCATCTGCTACAGACCTGCCTACCTGTGGAGGTAAGTCTGTATTGTCGGAAATGGCCGTGGATTGTCGAATCCATAGCCATTTTGTAAAAAAAGGCTGCTGATTCGACAATCCACAGCCATTTCTGATAACACAGACTTGCCTTCACAATACACAGACTTTCCGACTCTTGACAGCAGGACATTGAATTCCAGTTGTCAAGTTACTGTTGGAAGAACCAAACACTGCCTGGGATTCTGATAGCCGGACATTTCGAGTCGGAATCCTGGATTGAATAACCCCATAATGTCTAAGATTGCAAATGATCACAGACAGTATATCTACAACTTTTCCATTTAATGTTAGCTAGTAGCTGGATCCTCTTCAATGTCGTCAAACATGCACAATAATGTGTTATTGGCTCCTCCACCATCCAGGGAAGGAAAAAATAAGTGAGTATTCCTTCATGAACATGAACTCAATGGTTCATGTTACTGAAGGACCTCAGCTGTGAACAGGATAAATAGTTGGTAGACAAATATAAATGGGGAGATTCAGCAAGCCATAGAAAAAGTGGAGAAGGAGCCAATAGCAACCAATCAGATTCTACTTATGAGTTACACAGTAGTAAGCAATTGGTACTGTATGGGTACCTTCTTGACTTGTCAACTTCTCCAATCTTTAGTAGGATTGACACATCTCCCAAAATGTCTTCAAACACTATTTATAGATGAGTGAGTCATATGTATAGATGAGTGAGTCATATCTATAGATGAGTGATTCGTATTTGTGGATGAGTGAGTCATATTTGTTGATGAGTGAGTTCTAATGTATTTCATCTGGGCAGTCATTTCTGCAGGAAAGTTTGAAGAATACAGTCTTCAGCTGTATAGTATTATGTTGGCTCCTGTTCTTTGTCTTATTTAGCCAGGCTAACTCTGTATCTAGGACAGTAAAGTACTCATTGCAGTATGGCAAGTCATCTACTATCACATTGGTTTTGGCTAACATTCTACTGATTTGGTCAGTGTGATCCCGCTCTTTAAATCCTTGTATAAATGTCACCACAGTGGATTATTTAAAATTACAGCAAAGATCTTTGAATTTATCTTTGGACTCTTGTGTGGAGGAATTATTGTAACGTGGTCTGTGTGCAAATCACACCAGGTCTCCGGATAGCTGTGAGTGAAGTGTGTCTTTACTCCCTGCAATCATTCTGAATAATGGCTACGGAGTCACTTGCTATATAACAAAATACTTCCTGTACAACAAATACTTCCTTTATTATAAAGGGGGGTGATGTATCTTCCGCTTATTCACATACAGTAAACATTTCCCTTTGTCTACATAAAGAACAATAAATAGGAGTTTGGGTATAATACAGTGTCACAGGTTTTGGATGCGGGTCAGTGTGTAAGAAAGTATAAATATACAGTAATAAACTAATGGAAGATTAATTAAGATAGGGGCTTTTTCAGAGGTGGATGGTAATGGAGCAGCCATACGCAGAGGCTGTGCGTAATTATGCAAAAGCTGCGAGAAGTATAAGATGCCAACTGCCGCTTCTGTGATCTGCTGCGTGAACATTAGACATGTGAGTAACCTTCCTGTTACTCAGGATGTCCAGTAAAATCATACTGCCTGGACCAGTGGCTTTGTATCCAAGTAGGCAACCAATGCTTCAGCATGATGAATAAATAAGGCCAGATAGCCCTGATATTTGGTGAATGCTTCACTGTAACCACCATCAATTGATTTCTCCTGCTGCGGGCACATGGGAGGAGATGTGTCCCCACGCACCGATGAAAGGAGATACAGCGGTGGGGGGGGGGGGGAGGGCTGGGATGGGTGGGGATTGGGGAAGGTGGTGGAGTTGGAGGGGCGGGGGATGGGCATGGGTCCGTTATCTCTAGCTTTGTTTATTAAAGACATTACACTGAAAGGCAGACAGTAGAACCATACCTCCAGAGAATATGCAGATCTACAATTGTGTGGCCCGGTCCCCAGTTCGTACAACCTGCACCCAGAGTATATTTACCTTGTGCCAGCAAGTGGGTCCCTTCTCTTCCTCTGTGGCACCATCCTTCCAGTTAAATTTGTGTGTAAGTGGCACAATTACTGTGGGTATATTGTGTGTGAGCAGCGCTACTACTATGGGCAGTTGTGTGTAAGCGGCGATAATACTATTCAAATTATTTTTAAGTACAATTCTGAACCAAATGTAATATATTTAAGAATAGCCAGATATTCTTATATCAGCCATAAATTTTCTTTAAAATACCACATAAGTCATAATAATACTTGCACAGACAAGCAACATAATATACATTTCCCTAGATGAAACATCATTATAAAATCTAAATCTCTTAGGGAGATTTTTGGTTACTATGGTTTCCATTGGGGACTTGTTGTCGTGTGTGACACACTGAACCACAAATACATTTGTATGGAGACTTTTTCATATTAATAATATTATGTGACATCCATGCTCTGATGACGCAGAAATAAACTCTTACATATCATAGGGATGCTTACTGATGCTGATGCTGAGGTTGATTATCACCATGTCTTCTCAGGGTAACACCCGCTGCAGGATGACAGAACACATTAAGAGATGAAATAGTCATTGGGTATGTCGGCCTAGCTAGATTAACCACTGAGGTCCCCGAAGAAACAGAATTTCATATTTTATTTAATCTTACAATAACCGCCATTAGGACAGCATGATTGAACTCCAAATTCTCTAAACGAATTTCACATTTCAATTGATGGAAATTCTAAATATTATTTAGCTAGGAAAAGGTGAAAATATGTTTTTTGCAAAAAGGTATCTTTATTAAAGCAATCAAAAGATGCACAATAGGGCCGGATATACTAAGCCTTGGAAATGATAAAGCGGAGAGATATAAAGTACCAGTCAGCCAGCTCCTAACTGTCATTTTTTGAGACACAGCCTGTAACATTGCAGTTAATAGCTGATTGGTTGATACTTTAGGTGTATTCAATCTCCTGCTGCTATTCCCGATGGGGGAAATAGTGGTGGGGCCCTATTCAATGCTGTCTTACCCAACAGCATTGAACAGGGATCTCGGCAGAACGGGCCCGACTTTAGAAGCAGTCAGGCCCATTCTGTTGAGAACGCCCATGGATTGTCGAGTTCACAGCCGCAGCTCGACGATCCATGGCCATATCTCGCAGCCATGCCCCCTTTTCGGCGTTCGGGACATTAAATACCATTTACCGAATTACCATTGAGCCAGCCGAGAACGGGACTTGGTCACAGGGCCAGCCCGACAGTCGTGACCCGGGATTGAATATCCCCCTTAGTCTCTCTGCACTTTATCATTCTCCAAAGTTCAATACTTATAATTTAATTTAACAAATTCAACCTTTTAAATGTAGTAGGGGCCAAATGTAAAAGGTTGTGAGAATCAGAAAGTGAGAAAATTTGGGAGAGTTTTAACATTTTTATTTAAAGCAGCAATCAATTACACTGACAAAAAAACAACAGGTACATTTTCCATGTAAATGATTGTCGCTTTAAAAAAAAGAGAAAACTCTCCCAAAATCTTTCACTTTGTGATTCTCACACCCTATTAAATTTGGAATTTGACAGAACAATAATTGATTTTTATTTTCAATAAAGTGAGAAGTGCCGGTGCACCAACTGTTATATAGATATATCAATGTTGAGGGGACCGGCACTCCAAAGTGGATGTGGATTAGTACTGACCCGATGCCATCCTGCCTGGGCCTTGTGGTCCTTTTTGATAAAGGATCCCTGAGGACGGGCCAAGTTGCCCGAAACATGTTGGATAACTGAATAAATTTTCACTGCTTTATCACTAAGGGGCTTATTTTGGTTCATTCTTTCTGACAAAATCCTTCTTAGATGGGCAAAACCATGTGCACTGCAGGTGGGGCAGGTGTTACTTGTGCAGAGAGAATTAGATTTGGGTGGGGTTTTACTTCAAAGTGAGATCTATATTGCAGTGTAAAAATAAAGCAGTCAGTATTTTCCCTGCACAGAAACAAAATTACTCACCCAAATCTAATTCTCTCTGCACATGTTACATCTGCCCCCCCCTGCAGTGCACATGGTTTTGTCCATCTAAGAAGGATTTTGTCAGAAAGAATTAACCAAAATAAGGCCCTAAATCCGGGAGTGCCACCTGATTTCCCCCTCTATATATATATATATATATATATATATATATATATATATATATATATAGAATACTCACGCTGCCCAATTAGCAGCAACAGCAGCACACGGTCATCCAAAAGAAGTATAACAGGAATCAGCAACGTTTCGATTTTATTTAGAAAATCGTCATCAGGTGGTGCCTGATGACGATTTTCTAAATAAAATCGAAACGTTGCTGATTCCTGTTATACTTTTTTTGGATGACCGTGTGCTGCTGTTGCTGCTAATTGGGCAGCGTGAGTATTCTACATACAAGCCTCTTGCAAGGCTTACAGCGGGCACCGGACTCTCTTTTGCCCTTGTACTCTGGATGTGCCTTGCCCTTTGGACTATTATATATATATATATATATATATATATATATATATATATATATATATAATTCAAACTATATAGAAGTATTTGTAGTTATTTGCAATTATTTCTAAACATTTAAAAACTTCTAATGAACTCAATACTAAATAAATTTGCTTATGTAGAAAGTTTAGCAAATCCCTGGATTTAAAAATTCAAAGCATCATGTTTGAAGTTCAAAAGGATTAAATAGATCAAACACACTCAACAGTTAACCAGCATCTACATATTTTACACATCTTTTAGCAAGAATGTATAAGATTATTGTACATGCAGAGTATAATAATTACATTCTTAAGTTCTGGTATTGACATTACACATTATATTATGTCCCAGAAATGTGGGGGTACGATATATGCAATAATATATATTATTACTGTACATCAATGATAGCAAAATTACTGAAGTACATTTCTTTTTTATTATACTGCTTGTTCAGTTTAAAGAGATCTAAATTATGAGCCAACTAATATTCATTAATGACCAAATCATAACTTTTTCCTACTCCTGCTGGTCTGTGCTTAATACACAAATACAAGTAGCAGTTTAATTACTGCAGATATGCTGAGTTTAAATTAATTAGACTTGTATTTGATTTAAATCAAATAAATTAAAATATATTTCAAGTACATTTATAAAGTAATATAATTATTTCACATTTCAATATGTTTATTGGTCATTTCTAAACATTACGCACATCACAATTTAATGATATAGGGCCTCATTTAAATCCAGTTGCAGTTTTGCAAAACTTAGCAAAACTGCAACTGGAGGCATTAGGGGGGTGGGGGGGTGGGGAGACACCCCACAAGCTGGGTTCTGCCCTGCAATGTACCCTCAAAAAATTGCAGGCAAATTACTAAAGTTTGAGCGCTTCGCAACAAAGTGAAGTGCTCGCACATCATCGGCTTTCCCCTGTGCAACCTAGCTACAAAGCCAGGCAAATGCTGGCAAAATGCTGGCTATGTTCTGGGTTATGTCACTGCAAGTGACATCATGCAGCCACCGGGGCCCTCCAACCAGGTGGTCTGGACACGCCTGCGCTGTCTGTATCGATCCCATAAAATTCCACATACCACACCCGCAAAGCCACGTCACCAAACCCTGTTGCCCCTGGCCAGCACTGAAACTTCAATCTCCTGTGTTCGAAGTTTCAGGGCTCACGCATGCTCAATTCAGCGCGCGCGTATGATCAGTAGTGCACAAATCATCGAATACCAATTTCCACACTTCTGAATTAGGCCCTCAGATTGGATCGTAGCAGCTTAGCATATGTGATAGAAGTGCAGGATTACGTACATACCACCTCCTTCCTGCATTTGCGATGACTAAAACTGCGATGCAATCACAGTTCTAGATGAACATCGTGACCATCGATCGCGATGTTCATCTGCAACTGCAAGCTGGAGTAAGTTTGTGACAGTTGGTGACAGTGCACCAACTGCTGCTGCTGGTCTGTGCACTGGGACCCATGCTGCAGACAGCTAAATCCTGCGAGTCTGACCCAGATCCACTGCCCATTATCACACTTTTATTTTCACCCTGAGGATGCCTCTGACAGTAAATAAGGCAGAGGTGTTCACATTTCTGAGATGCAGGCTGGGATGGCAGGGCAGTTGTGCCAGACCCAGGTAATGGGAGGGGGTGTGTTTAATGCAGCCCTCCTCCTCAGGAAATATTAGTAATTGTGTCTGCAAGCAATGCCCAGGGGTATATGTGGTCACTGGGTACACAATGTCTAGGTCGACAGTCCTAGGTTATCCACTAATGGTCAACAGTGACAAAATGTCGACACAAGCTTTTGGTCGACATGAGTTTTTCACTTTTCTTAAAAAAGGTGTTTTTTCATACTTTACTATCCAAGTGGGCATAGAGTGGGAATATAATATTGTGCCAAGCGCAGCCATGTTGACATATGTCGGCATAGACACATAACTGTGAAAAAACTCATGTTGACCTTATTCACGTCAGCCATGTATATGTCGACCATAAGCCTGTGTCGAATTATTGTGCTACTTGTGTAGTTTCACAGCGGCAGCCTACACTATGTCTGAAGCTACGATGTCAGCATAGCCAACGTCTGCCTTACTTGTGTAGTTTCACAGCGGCAGCCTACACTATGTCTGAAGCTACGTTGTCAGCGTAGCCAACGTCTGCCTTACTTGTGTAGTTTCACGGAGGCAGCCTACGCTACGTTTGAAGCTACGTTGTCAGCGTAGCCAACGTCATCCTTACTTGTGTAGTTTCACGGTGGCAGCCTAAGCTACGTTGTCAGCGTAGCCCAATGGCTGCCTAGCGTAGTAAGCATAGTGTCTCCGCGGCAGCGCTGTGTAGTTTGCGTAGTCACTGTACTGTCCCCAGGATCTGCAGCTCTGTCCCCGGCGTCTCTGGCAAGCCTAGTGAGCGAGGCGCCGATAACCGGCACCGATAACCGCCAGATCCCCTGGTGCTGGTGGAGAGGGGATCATGTGGGCTCCGGCGGAGAGGCACTCCATCTGTCTGAGACGCAGGCGAATCTCAGATGCTTGTGCATCTCAGTAAGTATTGCGCATGGTGGCAGAGTTAGGGGTTCGGTAGCGCGTGCGTCTCCTGCACAAAGGGGGGGTATGGGCACAAGTGTGTCTCATGCACAATAAAGGAGGCATTTGCCAGTGCTCCATGTTACATACTGGCAAATGCCTCCATTTGAAACCCCCACTATTCACGCCAGCCCAAAGTGTGGCGAGCACATGCGTTACTCGGCAGCGAGCCACCGAGCCCGAAGCATGGCGAGAGGATGCAGATTACTTTACATGTATTCCACATCCCCTCGCAGGGTTCGCTGCATTCGCCACGCTTCGGCTCGCCACGCTTCGGCTCGCCACACTTTATAGAGTCAACTCCACGCCGACTCGGATAGTGGGGGTATGAACAAGTCAGGAGGATGCGTAACGTGTAACTACTTAACAGGGACACTGACTATGCTAACTATGTTGGCTGTGGGAACACTACACTGATTCTGACAGGGATGCTACGCTGACTACGTAACTGCCGCCGTGAAACTACACAAGTACCATTACTGTCAATGGTCGACATTGGGCATGTCGACCATTTCAAGGTGTTGGCCTAATCACTGTCAACCTTTAGTGGTTGACCTAGTGAATGTCTACCTAGACATTGTCTACCATTTATACCGTAACCACGCCCAGGTGGTTGCCATTGGCAGAGAAGATTGGCAGGTACACTTGTGGATGGGTGGGTGCAATTTCCTGCTACTTCCCCTTCCTGCACGCATTCCACTGGGATAGAGAGGAAGGAGTGCTTCTGCAGCTGTCCCAGCCCTGTGAACTAGGCTGGTGAGAGAGGTCACTGCTCTCTCGCTGCTGAGGGTGCTAGAAAGCCTAGGTAAAGAGATCCCACGCTCCCCCACTAGGTTGCATGACACATTCTACACATGCGCAGAACGAGTCTTGCATTTGCAAAGTTCCTAATAATCGGGAACCTGTGGGTTGGCTCGCATAAGCCAGTGGTCAGGGAACAGGGGTAAATTTCCCCAAATGGGGTCAAAATGAAATTCCTGGGGTAATGGACGGTCACGCTGCATGTGAATCTATATGCATGCCAGCTGTATCTTGGCAGCGTGACCATCTATTACCCCCAAGAATTTCATTTTATTGTATATATAATCTATATAGATTCTGTATGCATGTCCGGCTGTTTGTGTTACAGTACTGTAGTGTACAAGGACCTGACCCAGTGCAGTGTGTCAGGCCCTTGTGTAAAACATTCTTTCCTGCATGATGCCTCAGTCCCCGCCTCCAAGTCCGCCCACTTCTTTAGTAGAGTCAACAAGTTACTGCGCCATCTTGGCAGCACGCAGTCTATACTGCCACTAGGGAGCCGAGTTTCTTTGCCTGGTTATAGGATCCTGTCAAGGTATAACCCATCTCTAGTCTAGGGGAAAAAAATTGCCCAGACTGCCACTACAGTATATCATATTGAAATGCTGACAGTAATAGTTGCCTGGATGACATATTATCAATGGCTATACCACACACAGCCTTGCAGCCATTGATGATGTTAATGATGATGATTACTATGTATGGCTGTGTGTGGTACAAATTTTGTACCACACACAGCCATATGTGGTAATCATCATCTGTGTACGGCTAGTACGGCTGTGTACTGTACTAGCAGGATACTGTATATCATCAATTTCTGGGACTACAGAGTGCAGTGAATGCTTGTTGTCTTATTTCTTTGAAGGAGAACCAGGGAAAGATAGTAACAAGTGAAAACTGACATACAAAATCCGGCGCTGCCAAAGCCAGTGGCTGATTCTTCTTCCTGACAGCTCTATACGGGGTTACTTTGGGGCAATTAACAATGCTGGAAATTAGACATTATCAGACATTGAGGGTTTTTCTCTTACTAAGATAGGAGTTATATTAAAGATGGGATGTTGCCTATAACCACTCACGACTGTCAGGCATTTTACAGTCGGGATTCCGATGTACTGTCTATTGGAATTCAGACTGTCGCTCTGTCATCTGGCACCCAATTGCCAATAATGCATCTTTGTTTGAAATGCTTGGTGAAATGGTGCTGGGAGGGGAAAACACTGTGCTGGAGAATGGGGGAGGGGGCACTGTGACTGGACTAGCTGGGGAGGGGGGGGGGGGGGGTCTTGCCGATAGGCAGTTAGCTGGGATAGTGGGCTGTTTGGGAGAGGTAAGGAGGGAGACACTTGGCTGGCAGAGAGGAAGACATTGTAATAGGGAAAATTAGTAATATGAAGGGAAGATACTGAGTTGGATGGGGGAAACAGGGGTGTGAGCGGGAATCCTCGGCTGAATTAGGGGGGATCACTGTGACTGGACTATTTGCATAGTACCTGCACCACATAGAATAGCACATAATGCATGTGTTGCGGTTTTGGAATTGAAAGGAGCAAAGCATTGAGCTGCAACACAAAGGATGTTATCTGTGGAATTGCTTTTCCATATCTTTGTTTTGCAGCTAATTGGAATCTCCTCTGAAATGAGTTACCTCTCAAGAAATTGATCTTTTCTGGGCAAATTCTGCTGTTGTATGAAATATCATGGCCTGAAAGATGCCTGTTTGTGTAGGAATATGTTATTATCATACAACAGAGCTTCAACTTAACAGCGTCCCCTCCAGCCTTCTGCTCCGGATTCCCTCCCGCCTTTTGCTCCCTGTCACTCCAGCCTCCTGCACCTTGTCCCATCCATCCTCGTCTCTATCCAGCTAGATTATTCTTAAGTCACGCAAGCATTGTGCTCCTAGCCTCCTGCACCCTAGTTCACCTCCAGATTCCTGCCCCAATCCAGCCTCTTGCTCCCTGTGTTACCTCCTGCCCCTTGTCACTTGTGCTTACTGGCCCCACAGTCTTTGCTGCCACCTGACCCCATCTATTTGCTGTCTCTTTTCCCCTTCTATTTGCTACCCCCTGTCCCCCTATTTTTGCTGCTTTTTGTCCCCATTTTATGATGCCTCCTGTCACCTATGTATTTGCTTCCTGCCTCCCGTATATTTGTAGCCTCATGTGACCTTCGCTTTGCAGCCTACAGCCCCCTTCTCTTTGTGGCCTCATGCCCCTATCTTTGTCACCCCATGCTCTCCTTCTCTTTGCTTCCTTCAGACCAAAGCCTCTTTCCCCCTTGTACCCAATATCTTACCAGCCTCCTGTCACTGTGTCAGTGCCTTCCTGCACAGCAGCACAGTCAGTGGCTCATCTTCGTGGCAGGGAGCTAGACGTGATGTCATAAGTTCAGCTTCAGTGTCGTGCCCTCAAAGAGGGATGAACTGGCTGCAAAGACAAAGTAAATTAATGTGCATTTATTATCTATTTCAGACAATTTAATTATGACATTCAATTGCACAGTAGTGACATAGATTGTGTTGACGTCCTGAAGTCCTTATTTAAGACATACTGTACTGGGGGAAATTTACTAAGATGTGTATTCTACTTCACATGTGATGTTGCTATGGGCAACCAATCAGAGTCTACTTCTTATTTATTTAGCACCCTCTAGAAGATAGTAGACAGGATCTGTTTGGTTGCCCATGGCAACATCACAAGTAGAAGTGAAGTAGAATACACATCTGAGTAAATTTCCCCCACTATGTCCAGAAAATGTGAAGTTGATGAAGTTATACAATGAATGCTATAGATGTGCCCCCTCTTTGTGCAAATGCGTTGCAGTAAACGTGATCATTTGCAGTCACGTGAATACACTTGTGCATAGGCATACAGCCCCATTGTGTGCAATAAAGTGTATACAGTATACTGTTATCAGCCAGGTGATTATAGGCAGGATGAGAATGGACACATCTGTAGATAATAGATTGATTGCTTTTTCCCTGTCACAGAGCAGGAGTCACCAATTTTCGAAAGGGGGAACCCCGTACCCCCCTAGTGACGCCACTGCATGCGATGGAGGTGGCGGTGCAGCTTGCATCATAATCATAATCATTGAGTGAACAAAAACATACTTTGTAAATATCAGCAAACTGTAAACTAGCACCAGTCTGCTGCTCTAACACACCATCATTTCTAGCACATATAACCCTTAGTTCACTTGCTTAGCAAATATCTTGTGCCTCCACCCAAGCTTTTGTTATAATGACCCTATGGGTAATTAAAATAGCTTAGCTAGGGATAACCTCTAATTATAATTTTGGATAATATACAGATTAGTTATTCAATACCAATTATAAAGTAAAAATGTCTTTATATTATTTATGATATATTAACAAGACTTAGGATATATTAGTATACAATAACAATTATCATATATTAAAGTGAAAATAAAAACAAATACTTATATATACCTGTATTACAGACTACTTGCATGCTGCAGTACAAAAAACTTTAGAAAACCAATTTGTTAGATATGAATATATGGTACTTATATGTTAGTGGGGCGCCAACTAAGCTATTTGGTTAGTTTTACGGGTCCCCTCGCGGGGTCTCTATGCTCGCCACACTTCAGGCTCGGTGGCTCGCTGCGCTCGCCACACTATATAAATACAGCTCCATGCCGACATGGATAGTGGGGGTATCCTTACTATAGTGGGAGCCCAACTAACATATAAGTACCGAATATATATACCCGGGCATATATAAAAATGTAAATGATTATTATTCGTATATACAGATGGAGCGGGTCTCGCTCTTGCAGGGGGGATGGCGGAAGATTCACCAGCCGCCATCCCCCGCCAGCTGCCGTAAGGGGACGCGCACGAGATGCACGCGTGTTGCCTTACAACGGGGCTCCCCCCAGGTCCCCGCCGCCTTGCCGCCCCCCCCAACCCTATCCGTCTCCCTGAAGCAGAGACGGACAGGGTTCCCGTCCCCCCGCCGGCGGGAAACGTCTCACAAGCACGCGCGTCTCAGTCAGATGGGGCGCCTAGCCGCCAGATTCTGGTGCTTGCGCAGCGCAAGCAAAGAAGAGACCCGCTCCATCTGTATTTCAATCCCAGTTATGCACAGTTGGGGCCCATGTAAGTTCCAGTGTACCTATTCTCAGATTTGTGTCCTTTGCCATAATGACATCCAAGCTATAATTGTGGTGAATCACACCCTGAGAAATATACTGTACAACTCTTCTCTACTGTCCAATTATGAACAACTGAAGTTCTTTCTTTAAAGTAACTGTGTTAGCTTCATATGAGTTTATCTGAGCACAGTCCTGCAGATGTACAGCAGGCTATGAAGGCAGATAATACAATGTTGCAATGGCTAGGAAATCACTTGTATCTCTTGAAATGTAACAGATGAAAGCATGTATCGATGTCCTCAGCGCAGTCTTTTAAGTTCAGGCAGACAGCCAGCTTTACTTTTATTCCTGAAATTGTTCCTCTGGAGCTTATACAGAGACTAAACTCACTTCTTATTAAACATGCAACGTGTCCTAGTCATTTTAGAAGCTTTCTGTACTTAAGATGTTAATAGTTATAGTGTCTGTGTTCATAAAACAATGGAAATTATCATCACATCATATGATATAGCAGATTTAACATAGCACCACACACAGGTTATATTGGCTCCAATCTATTACTGCTACGGCTGGCTTGCATATGCTGCAAGTAGTGTCTGTACTCAAGGTTGCTGGCTTCACTATGACTTCACTTGACTGGCATGGGCCTGGACTGAGGGTGGGATGTACTAAGAGAAAAATGCAATTTAAAATGTACTAATACCTGGCCGCCACGTTTACACAGGGCAGGGTATCGCCACCTTTGGGTCCCGATACCGTATAGAAGCCTATGTGGTTATATCGCCGCCTGCCGCCCGCCGACCCTCGCAGCAGATGCCCCTCCCCATTCTCCAACAAACTCCTCCCCCCTAGCAGTATGTCACAGCCGGATATCCTTCCGGCTGCAGGGGGGAGGAGGAGGCGCCGGGGGCAGCAACGCTGAGCCGCAGATGTGACAGAGACACACCACATCGCGGGGGCCTCCATCACTGCACTGCAATTCTAGGCGCATATGTTAATACTTATGCGCTAGCATCACTGCGGTGGCATGGCGAGGGGCGGTGATGTATTTTAATACATCCTTCCTTATATCCTCACCAGCCATTCTTCGCTTTATGGCCACTACAGCATCCATGGAAGAGAGCATCCATGGAATAGAGACTGCTACTGCAGTTTAGGTAAGGCCCTGTATGGCTCTGCTCTATTACTTACTCCTGCCTATGCTGAAAAGACCACCCTGCTGACAGGTACTGCTCCCTCGATGCCCTGCTCTGGCTTTCACGCACTCACAGCTCCCATCTCTGCTCTAGTTACAGCACAGCTCCATTACAGCAGTGCAGGTAGCTCCTGGGATGTCAACGCTGTCACGAGTAATGGCTTTTTTTTCTGTCACTATGAGATTCTTTCCCTTTCCTTGCCATCCATGTGTAAATACATGAAATACATGAAAATGTGTAAATATATGCAATTAAATAAGTACTAAGATCATACATTATGTTCCATCAATAAAAATGAAACTACAGATTCTTAAACACACTCTAGGTGGCATGACATCCTACATGTTACAATAGGTCATGGACTTACTGATAAGCAGATAGAGTGTTCAGTCTGTATGGGTTACCCAGTACACCCTGTCCTGTACCCAATGATCCATATTATTGCAGCATGGTCCAATTAATCATAATTGACAACACACATCATAAATCATAATCCAATTAAAAAATTGTTGTGCTGCTCCTGGCACCAACTGAATTATACCTGTTTATGCAAATTACATACAGTACGACAACAAGATTAACTTTACATCCTAGCTTGTGCCTATGAAATATGTATTTATAGATAAATATTTTTTCACAGATATTAATATATGTACATAAATGTATGTCTATCTGTTAGCATCTCTTAGAATTATATGCCTATTCAGAGCGCTGAGATCAGTTTGTATATAGGGCACTACACAAAATACAGTAGCCAGCAAAATAATCACCAAAGAACAAACATGGATTGGCAGACAAGTAAGATTCAGCAAACAAAAAGTTCTGGATCTACCAATGCTCAATAGCAAAAACCTCTAAATGAACCCTTTGTACACCTATTGGCTAATCCTGAATGACTGACACAAAGGCCAACTACCAGTCTTGTGGTCTAATCCATGACCCTCAGTTTATCAGACTGTAGGTGTGATACTACTGGATGCATGCCTGAGATTTATAAATAGGTACATTTGTACAACATAAATAATCAAATTTTTTCTGATCCGTAACTGAGGCCCAGAATAGTATGAGAAACGTATGATGATGACAGGTTAGAAAAATAATGTTACTGTATCTCTCTCAAAAGAAGCGAGTTATCAACATATAAAGTTTAGCGGCAAACGCAGAGTTTAAAGTGGTCATGCAACTCATTTCACTCTGCCACTTAATTACACCTCCTCCCGTCCCCTCATTAGGCAGAGACAGGAACAGTGGTAGGGTTTCTGGCATCCCCCTACAAACTAGAATGCTTTTCTGTGAGAATTACAGTGCAGGGCCAATGTGGAGGTTTAAATGTTCCACCTCACCATTAGAGGTTCCACCCCAATCCCCCTCACTTTATCCCCTAGGCATATGTAATAATATGATGAAGAACATTCCAAAATGTAGGTCAGATGTGTTTAAATACATTAAACCTCAATATTCCATGCAGTAGGAGATGCCTGTTAGTATCGAGCAGACAGGTCCCGTGTTTTCAGTTGTGTTGGGTATCTTTTTTGCTGAAAAATACATTTGACTTACAACACAATGATGAACCAAACGACTTTGCTGATTAATTTGCTACAGTATGAGACATTTGTATATCGTTAAATGAGTGTACTAGATGTACTAAGATGTACTAAGCTTAAAAAGTGATAAAATAGAGAGCCATAAACCACCAGCCAATCAGCTTCTAACAACCATGTTACATGCTGTGCTTGGAAAATGACAGTTAAGAGCTGATTGATTGGTGCTTTATCATTCTCCATTTTATCACTTTTTATGGCTTAGTACATCTGGCCCCAGTCTGTATGAAGCAAAACTGAACTTGTATTAGATAAATGCCATGGCCACTGCAAGCAGTTCATAAGCAAATTCAGAGACTTAGTCACACACAGATAGTCTCCTTGTGCGTCCTTGCTGCATTGCATTGTGTCTACCCAATGCTAGCATAGTCTTACAAGAAGGGTTGTTTGGAACAACTGCAGACACAGCAATGAAGACGCATCATTACAACACAGGAAGCATCATCTGTCAGCTGGGAAGGAAAAAAAACTAATTCTAAACAAATCAATAAAAGGAACATTAAAGCAGGTCCTTTTCTAAAATAAGATATATTAAGAAATTATTTCAAGGGGACAAAATCTGATTACAGCATTACCATATTAACAATCGGATGACCAGCCTGCGGTTCCAAGAGAGGGGAGAGTGGGTATAATTAACCCAGGCCCAGATCTGATAGGGGGGCCCAGTGAGGCCCCCATTAAATGGCAGCAGCAGCTACTAAGTGCATAAATGGAATTAATGCTTGTAATGTTTCTGAAAATACTGTACACAAGACTAACAATGTGTCAAATAAAAGGAAAAGTTTACTTACAAATCTTAAAAAAGTATCACTGTATCTAATATTATCTCATATCTAATATGTATCTAACATTAATCTAATTAGCCCTAATCAAGGTCAGTGCTCAAACCAGTTAAACAACATTTTCAAACGCATAAATAATAATTTGCCTACATATGTGAAGGCTAGTACTACTGTAGGTAAAACACCCTTTTACTGTAATAATAACTTTTAAACTATGAGGATAAGGTTCTACCAGGTTTTCACACTGAGATCGATTTTTGGCCATTCTGTATTGACTATAGATGACAATTTTAAAATGGTGCCACACATTTTTTTATTGAATTGAGATCTGGGCTTTAACTTGTCCATTGTAGAATTTCGATGTTTTTGTTGTGTTACCACTCTTGGGCTTTAATATTGTCCTGGTCAAAGGTGAACTTTACCCAGTCTTTTTTATCTTGACCAGTTGTTTTCGAGGAATCTGAAAATGTGGTGCACTATATGCTCGTATTTTAAACCATTCATCGATCCTATAGATAAAAAGTCCCCAATGAGGAGCATGTTTGCTGAGGGATGGGAACGGTTAGATTTTTACCACATGTATTATTTTGAATTGGGGCCAAAAGCTACTTTTTCTACACATGACCTAAAATCCTTATCCCACATTTTAGCTGGGTCACTCTACCACTTACCATCAGACACTCACCTTTCTACAAAACATGAAGCTGGCTCTCAAGACCAAATCCTGACATCTCACATTCTAACCATTTGCTCTGTTACCCTTGTCTCTGACCTTTACAATGTAAGCTCTCCCTCATCTGCTTGATCTTCTCTTAAAATATCTTCTTCTGTATACTTCTTGCATTGGCAGCTATACAATGCTTATTCCAGTGTCATGACCGCTGATGCAGCAACGTTTATCTGCAATACCTTGTACTTTTCCTAGTTTGTCTTGTACTCTAAGTTGCTGTTTTTCTTGTTTTGTTGATTTGTTTATGTACTTTGTGCTCTGGAACCCTTGTGGCATCAAATAAATAAACAATAATAATAAAATAATACTATTACAACTTTGCTATAATATATTATTGTAAATACAATTAGAAGATTATACTCTGTGAGTGTTTGTGTGTGATTGTCCACTATCAAGCAAATGTGCTACAGTACTGTGTGTTGTGTATACAATATTCTAGATATATAGTAATACATTTTCTTAATTCTGTCTATATATGGCACTGACCCTTGGGAGTTAAGGTCCATACACACTGGGCAATTTTGCACAATGTGTATGGACAGCGATGATCGATGTCATCGCTGGGGGGAAAGCCGCTCAGTGCATACACACTGAGTGGCTTTCTTCCTGCCCAGTGCTGTCAGTGGGGGGGCGGGAGGCTTTCCATAGCACATCACTATGGATAGCCATCCACAAAGCCGCTCATCTGCTGGTAATACCAGCAGATGAGCGGTGGCCGGCAATGATGATGCGGGAGCATGCAGCAGCGCTCACAGCTCATCGCTGTCCTGTACACACTGGTTGGCTTTCATGCTGAAAGCCGCTCAGATGAGAAAACTGTTGTTATTATAATGTTTTTACTTCCTTTCTCATTGCCATGGGGGTTATGAGTTTATTGCCATGGGTTTTGCACACATTGCCACGTGTTAAGTGCTCTTTTCCAGGGGTTACATGCTCTTTTCCAGGGGTTAATTGCTCATTACCAGCGGTTACGTGCTATTTTCCAGGGATTTATAACTAGTTGCCAGTGGGGTTTCTTGCTTGTTGTGAGGCGGTTTCTTGCTCATTTCCATGGGGTTACATACTTGTTGCAATGGAGTTTCACATGCACTTCCATGTATTGCTGTATGCACTGCCTCCCCCTGACACACGCGAGCTTCAAATTATATTTTGTCACCTGGTCTCACATATCACAATGCTGCCACTGAGGGGCCCCACTGCACTGATTTGCCTGGGGGGCCCATAATGTTGGTAAGATGGCCCTGAGTACAGTATGCTATACCTGAGCTGATGATTGAAAATAGTAATAATAAGAATACTACTGTACTACTACTATTACTACTAATAAGAATATATTTAATGTAATTGTACCCTTTGTGATAGACATTACAATTCAAGACATTTCAACAGAAAATGTAATTATGCTACTAAGCACTGCAAGGAAGGAACGTATTTTATTAAAATAAAAACAGAAGAACATGGAAGACTTTTTCTTTAAATAAAAATCCTACAATGAAAAAATACTGAAATGTATCTAATCATTCATGTATAAATATTGACATTGGTGACCATTAAAATTAATATTTAATTTTTAGAAACTGTTCCACATTTATAAATTCAGTATAATGCTGCAATGTTTCAGAACTATATTACTAGAGGGCAGATAATGTAATTTCAACTAATAGTCCTGTATAAAAGATTATATATGGACGTCATTTCTTAGACCAGTATTGATAATAAGTTAATTATTTAGAATACATGAAAACATAATAATGACGGTTTTCTATTGCAGCGGCCCCCCGACAATGTATTGAACTTCATTTTGATGACAAATATGCCATAGAGTCTTCATGGGAGTGTAAATTTGACCATATTGAAGTAAGAGATGGACCCTTTGGCTTTTCTCCAATTATTGGGCGCTACTGTGGACAACAAAACCCTCCTTTTATAAAATCAAGTGGAAGATTCTTGTGGATTAAATTTTTTGCTGATGGAGAATTAGAATCTCTTGGATTTTCTGCACAATATAATTTTACACCAGGTAAGCAAAATATATATATTTATGTACATTCATTATATCATATGGATGACTCTTCACAGGAACACACAATGTCTCTGTCCCAGTTTGTATACCAGTGTACCCGGCAGCTCCGTTCAAACACCGTAGGCATTCACCAGTATCAAACAGATGTAGGAAATCAGGAAGAATTAGAACGTGCACTACTGTATATAGCGCATGTATCCATTTTAAAATCGATAACTGCGCTATCGAGTGCACATTCTAATTCTTCCAGATATATAAAGTAAAAGCTCTTAAGGCTTGTATACATTATACAATAATGGTTATAGGTACGCACTATGATGACATTGTTAATGATGTCATGCTGTCAAATTCTGAATATCTAGTTAGTGACAGCATTCTCCTGGATTTGCCCCCTTAACAATAACGTTAACAATATTGTTTAGTGTGTACGCATGGTTTCATCTATCTAGGCGTATAGGCAGTTCAAGGGGAAAATTGATATTGTGTAATGTGTATGCACCTTTAAGTCTTATCTTGAATAATAGCTTCAGCATTGATAACAGTTACTGTAGTTTAAGGCATAATAATGACATAGGATCAAGAGGACATGACAGTTATACTTCTTATTAGAACAGAAGTTTCATTCAATGTCAATCTGCTATAAACCATCTGTGTATAAAGATCATCTGTGCAGCAATGGGGAATTGTTTGGTAAATCTACTGTAACTTGATTGGGGGTTTACTGGTGCAAATGAGTAATGAAATAGTTTATTTCTTGTTTTCAAAAAGTTATTTGGGGTACTTTTTTCATGTCTCTGTGATACTCATTTAATATGTTAAAAGAGCAGTTTATTTGGTTAATCAGGCATGCGCTGAGAAAAAATAATAATATCAAACCAGTGCATGGAAGGACATTAAGGGTGTGGTACATATCAGGGAACCAGATAAAACGCGTTGGGTATTGAATTGTGGAATATACGATTGTACTGTACGACCTGCTCTTGATTGTATCAGTTGGAAATGCCAGTGATTAACTGTTTGATCAGGATTAATGTTGATCTCTGGCGGAACTTGGTGATGTGTAATGCAAAATACAGTAAGTTCAGAACAAAGTTTGCAGCATAGAAATTCTATTGTTATTAATATTTTATCTGGTTCTTCTCCAGCTTAACAAGGACAGAGCACAGAAAATGTGTAGAAACATATTAGGCAGTAGAAGTAGCCAGTCATTCAGATATAGTTCAAGATTTTTTTATTTATTTATTTATTAATAGTTTCTTATATAGCACATACATATTCCGCAGCACTTTACAGAGAATAGTTGAACATTCACATCAGGCCCTGCCCCAGTGGAGTTTACAATCTACAATATATTCCCTACCACATGTACAAGCACATACAGACATTCTAAGGTTAATTTTGTTAGACGCCAATTGACCTACCAGTATATTTTTGGATTGTGGGAGGAAACCGGAGTACCCAGAGTAAACCCATGCAACTACGGGGAGAATATACAAACTCCGAAAAGTTATGGCCATGGTGGGCATCGAACCCATGACCTCAGCGCTGTGAGGCAGTAATTCTGACCATTGCACCATCCGTGATGCCCCGATGGCAAAACTAAGTTAGATTTTGCTGCGCTATTAATGGATAACATTAGTTAGCAGTTGATTATCGCTAAAACTGTTTCTGCTTTTTTGGGGGATACGGCAACAATAAGAGATGTACACTTGCAACACCATTTTGTAATTGCTATAGCAGGATGGCAATAAAAATGATCCATAGTGGAAAAATATTGAAATAAAATTATTTTCCGAATGTAAAATACATCAAACTAATTCATCTTCTATTCTTGACTTGTCTATTATATTTTCATTTAGATTTGAATTCAAGCTGCGTAAC
This sequence comes from Crinia signifera, assembly GCF_055691185.1. NCBI lineage: Eukaryota > Metazoa > Chordata > Amphibia > Anura > Myobatrachidae > Crinia > Crinia signifera. The sequence goes on along the minus strand of NC_139221.1, from coordinate 98,226,387 downwards.
ATATACCTAATACATTTCATAACTAGCTGGCAGATTGAGTATCACTCAGTGGTGCTTGTTATTTTTATTGGTTAATTGGGGCATAACAATACTTTCCATTGTTGTCATAAGTATAGATATGAAGACAAACTTATCACCGCAGATTAATAAATAAAGCACTATTTTCCCATTTATTGCATTTGATGTATAAATAGGAAAGCGAAAGGCAGTCTTTTAATTATATACAATAAAACTTAGTCAGTTATAAAAATAGAAAGATTGTGAGGTAGTCAGTGGTTTGTATATACCATCATTCACTGTGACAATCTAATCTATTTGACATTAAGTAATACACACCCAGGGCAGCCGAGAGGAATGCTGGCCCCCGGTAAAATTTTGGGGGCGTGGCCTAAGTTTGGTCTAATGTTTAGAAGAGGGTAAAGAAAACTCTAAAAACTGTAATCTCAGCAGCAGCACACACCTACAGCATGTGCTGTGCTGACAGCAGGCTCAGCATAATCTCTCACGATCTCATGCTGAGCCTGCTATCAGCACAGCACATTCTGTAGAATTGTGTGCTGCTGTTGCTACCCAGGAGGGACAGAAGGGGAAGGGAGGGGTCGGACCAGGGCCCGCCCCCCAGCAAGCCTGGGCACGGGTAATTAGTACCCGCTCCCCCCCTCTCGGCTGCCCTGTACACACCCTGTATGTCCTAGGTAAATCTTGGAAGGAGTAATGGCTACCTTACCTACTAAGAGCAGTTATACCAATGAACTGTATTAAATGTAGCAGGTATCCAATAGGTTAGAATATATACATAAATGTAAATTTCATTTAGGAACACTTAGATTATGAGACAGAAGGAAGGTATATGTGGGAGATCACCCAGCAATGTGTGAAGCAGCTGCATGCATGTCCCCCAGCACCACATAGAGGGTCCAGATCACCTGTATGTAGGTGTAGATGTGGAACTCAGCTATCAACTGTATATATATATATATATATATATATATAAGGCAGATGAGGGCACTCCAGAATGACTTCAAAGTAAATGCCGGAGTGCAGCGGGTGGCAGGGATAAGCAGAAGGACAGAAAGCAGAGGCACTCCACGGACTTGTAAAATAACGGGCACAAGGGCACACAGAAGTGGCCGACGTTTCGGAACTTTTAATCCGTTTTCAAGGCATGAACACATATACATACAAAATAACATACCTTTAAACCCTGTCAGGGTCCACCTCCGGTGCCGTATCTCCCGCTGCGAGCCGGCGTCCATCCTTACTTCCGGGTCAGGTGATCGTGTCGCGGGTGTACGTCACTCTACCGCTTCCGGGATCCCTGCACGGAGCATCATGTTGTCTGGCAACGCCGACGCGAAGAAGGCACTGGTGGGGCTAGAGAGGGAGACACCATGAGACAACATTACAATCAGTGAAAAATATAAAAAAGTGGGAGAGCACACATATAGGAAAATTGCGTGAGAACAGTCTATGTACATAGGCTAGGAGGCAGGTAGCAGCAGATAGAGTGGGGGCAGTCAGTTACATGAACATTCCATAGGACAATTGTTCATTTAAACCTCTGGGTCTGACTGTCCAATCTCGCTATCCACTGGGTTTCTAACTGGAGCAATCGCTTGCCTCTGTCACCGCCTCTCAGATCTTCAGCAACCTGGTCGATAATTATATATTTGAGACTAGCCAAGCTATGTTTCTCAGTAAAGAAATGTTTGGCTACAGGTTGGTCCATAGGTTTATTATTAAGCGCTGCACGTATTGCTGTGCGATGGAGAGCGATTCTCTCCTTAAAAGATCTAATCGTTTTGCCTATATAATAAAGGCCACACGGGCACTTTATAATATAGACAACATGCGTACTAGAGCATGTGAGAGGATATCGAATTTTGAACTCGTGACCCGAGTGAGGATGGAAAAAAGACTTAGATTGGATCATCGCTTTGCAAGTTGTACAGCCCGTACAACGGTAGCAACCTCCAGGTTTGCATTGAGTTCCTGGTGGGAGTCTTTTAGAGATGTCGGTCCTGACTACCCAGTCTCGGATGTTTCTTCCTCTGGTGTAGCAGGACATTAGACGTGTATTTTTAAGCTGTTTCAGATGTTTGTCATGCTGGATGGTAGGCCACAACATGTTTGACATTGATTTGATGTACGGGTCAGCTGGATTAAAAGCTCGTACCCAACCGATCACATCTTTCTTCTGAACTTCGACCTCTTTTCTCTTCAAGGTCTCACTTCTTGAGATTTTGTCAATTCAGTTTCGAGCCGTCAACAGTATTTTGTCCGTGTAGCCTCTTGCTTTAAATTTGTTTTGCATCATATATATATGTATATATATATATATATATACATACAGTACATAGAGTGGACATAGGAGGATATCTGCTGTCCTTGTCTCCCACAACTTGGTTTCTGTTCGTAAATATACAATTGCAGTAATCCCTCAATGTGGGTTCTAATAGGATGAGAGTATCTTGAAAAGTGAATATTGGGACAGGATTTGTAAAATAGAGTGCTGGGTGTGTCAAGAAGATATGCTGCTGCTCTCCATGTGTTTGAATAACATTGATGGGGAGTGAGTGATATCCCATTCACCCCATAGACACTTCAAAATAGGAAGATACTACAATACTACAATAGAAATTGGTATGGCCACAAGAGGGCCACTTGGCTTTTGTGGGGTAACCAGAAATCGACAAAAGTGAGGGAAGTGTACCTGAGGATAATAAGAATAAAGGTTCCACTTACTATTGTAAGTGGAACCTTACTATCTATCTTCCTATTTCGGAGTGCCTACGGAATGAATGTGATATTGCTCACTCCCATCAATGTTATTTTTGTCGCTCACTCCCCATCAATGTATTTTTATGTGGAATGCCCTCCCAGAATTTGTATACAATTAAAAGTTACATTTTTTTAAAGCAAAAAGTGCCCCCACAACAAGAGAGTGCCTTTCTCTTTCCTATTTTTACTAAATAGACTATCAGGGGAGCATCGCCACGTGACTCCCTGTCCACGGATACAGTAACACTGAGTTTAGACCCAACATAAATTTATGTAAAAGAGATATGAATGTATTCTGTATAAACAAATGAATGAAACATTTATACATTTGAAACATTTTGTAGATGACTATATTTCTGTCAATGAGGGCCTTATAATTAATTAATTTCCTTTCTCTGAACTATTGATTTTCCAACTGAAAAGTATTGGTGTATTGTAAAAATAGGGTTATTTATTAATGCAAATACATTTTCATTAAATTAAATTAAATGTTCATTATACTTCATTGTTGAAACTACTTGATATAAATTCTTACTTGGCTTTCCATTTTAGTAGCAGTATTCTGTCCTGTTACAATGGTTTCTTTTACTAACCTAGGCTGCATATTTTCGCTGCCTATCGAGCAGGCAAATGCTGTCCATTGAACACATACCCCCCCCCCCTCCCCTCCGCGATTGCCCAAATCCTGCATGTGCTCTTACACATCTGCTCGCATGCGTCCGCACACAGAAGAAATCATTCAATGGTTTCTCACCATCAAATAATTTTTCCTCCCTTCGCAGTTAAAAGTAAGTCTATACTTACCTTTATCCTGCTCGGTAATGGCCGAAATGGGGGTAGGTGCTGATGTCAACCGCCCGCCTTGAACAAGAATGTGTTTTCATGGGCGCACCCAGCGTTTTTGTGTGCATGCCCATAAAACATCGGGCGGACCCCAACAACCTCCTCCCACCAGCTGCCCATCATTTAGCAAATGCCCTGGTGAGTTTAAAACATGTTGAAGGTGTTTGGAACATGAGCGACGATGTGCATACGCTGACACGCAATCATTGGAAAGAAAATTCAGACCTTTGCGAACAGTCTGAATCAGCCCCCTAATTAAATTGTCTGCAATTTGATGACTGATTCTTAAGGTTTTTGGCAAGCTGATTTCAAATAGGGCCACCAGATTTCTCTATCATGTAAGTTTTTTCAAAAAGTGAATGAAAAACTTTTATTTCAAAAACATAAAAAATAGTTTTAGGCACAAAATGATAGAAATCCATTCTGATATTGTAACAAACATTAAACAGTTCTATGCATGTTTACACGTCCTTATACCGCCTTTTCCTTTTCCCTGTCAAAGATCCTTTTGGTACTTTTCTCTTGTAGACAGCTGGCGGCTGTTCTCTGTTCAGAATCACACAGTAGCCCGCAATCATGTTGACATTCCACCTACGCTCGTATCTGAGTTCCATCTCCTTGATGTCTTGATGAAATCTTTCCTCCTGCTCTTCACTTACTGCATCAAGAGTTAATGAAAATAAACTTTTAAATTCATTAAAAAAAAAACAAATCTATTATCCTCTTTATCTTAGAATGCTCTTTCTTCAAAATGTAATCAAATTATAGTATAAATGATACAATGACACTTTTGTTTTAAAGTTTAATACAGTTATACTGGAAACCTTGAAAATTAAAAACGTAATTGTAGAGAAATGGTACGTGACGCAGAAGTTCAAACCAGAGTGCCACAAAATAGGTAACAAGACACACATATTTACCTCTCAAGTGTCTGTCTAGACTCTCCCTGGATGACAGGACCGACTGTCATCTGTGCTGTTTGCGTGCAGTCCACAGCACAGCATCTCTACAGTTGTTCCTGAGGACTCACACAGCAGCGCTGCTGACATGATAGTAAAACTGCATCTCATGTCCTAAAACTAGTGGGGGGAATTTACTATTGAATGAGTACAAATGGTCGTGTTCGTACCCATTCTATGTAAAATACATACGTTTTTCACACATCGTATAATTTACTAAACAATAAATGCTTACGATTCGTAATTTTACCATTCGTATCTTTCTAGAAATTAAAAAAATATGAACAGATTAACCATTGATAGAATAGGGCCGTACAGTAAGTCCCCATTAATTTTAATAGTATTGACAAATTTACTGGTGAATACCAATACGATTCACTAGTAAATAAGAATTGCAAACAGAACATCTTTTCCATTTGCATTTGAGGAAAGCACTACAGGCTTATAGTGTAAAAAAAAAATTGAATAAATAATAAAAAAAGGGTACTGTTTACCTAGAATGGCGCCCATCACGGGCATCGCATGTACATCACATGCCATTATAATGGCATGCGATGCGACCGATGCGATGCCCGCGATTTTACATAGAAATGCATGTTAAAATGTAAATCGCGTCGGTCGCATCGCATGCGGCCATAAAATCGCATGGAATGCGACCAACGCGATTACCGCGATTTTACATAGGGAACAATGTTAAATGGCCCCGCGAGGGGCGGCGGTACGCGTCCGCCGACCTTTTCATACCCCTACTATCCACGTCGGCGTGGAGTTGAGAATAGAAAGTGTGGCGAGCGCAGCGAGCCACCGAGCCCGAAGCATGGCGAGCGTAGTGAGCCCTGCGAGGGGACGCGGATACCTGTGAAGCCCGCGAGGGGACGCGGATACCTGTGAAGTTATCCGCGTCCCCTCGCCACGCTATCTATTCACAACTCCACGCCGACGTGGATAGTGGGGGTATGAAAAGGTCGGAGGACGCGTACCGCCGCCCCTCGCGGGGCCATTTCACACTTCAGGGTGGCTATTTGGGGTCTGTGGGCCATTTAACATTGTTCCCTATGTAAAATCGGGTCAATTGGGCCATTTAACATTGTTCCCTATGTAAAATTGCGGTAATCGCGTCGGTCGCATCGCATGCTATTTTTTGGCCGCATGCGATGCGACCGACGCAATTTTTTACCTTGTGATGCCTTAGATCAAAATCGTATGCACCGTTCTAGGTAAACAGTACCAAAAAAAGATGGGATAAATAAATAATAATAAAAAAATGACATGGGGTCACCCCACCACAGCTATGGGACACCAAGATATGGATCTCCACAGCGCTACCTCCGGAATTTTCTTGATTCCCTTAATGTAAATGGGGGGAGAGTAGAACTCTCCAAACGTGTAGGGGAAAATAAAACAACACAGTTTCCTTAGTAGTACAGATCTGTGAACAAAGTTCCACGAATTCTGAATCCTAAAATAACTCACCTAGTCAAGCTAGGGGATGTTCACGTAACGGTTTCTTTATAGATTGTTAATACATATAATAAAAGTACGAGAACTCACCAGGGGACAATGCCCTATTTTCATCCAAAGGTTTCTTTTTATTTCATCATCCAAAGGCCAGGACCATACGGATATTCCAAACAAAGAAGATTTTTATTCCATAAAAGCAGGACATCCACCCTCCCACTGCAATCGGACGCTCCTCTCCCACCCGGAATGAGAGAAGTGTAGTCCAGGTCGTGTAAAGATGACAACACACTGGTGGATATGGGTTTAGTCCAGAGATAAAATTGTTCCTTAACAACAACGCATTTTGAACTAAAACAGTTCTTCCTCAGGGTGTGGGGTATCCCAATCCTTGTGGTTATTCCCAGCAGCAACCTCTTTGTGAGCGCAAGTAACTTCTGTCAACTTTGTATCATATTGTGTTCCACCACAGCTATAACCAGTAAATAAGATATAAGTTGGTCTTAAAGAACTGGTCCTGGTTTTAGAAATTCAGAGGCCTAGAAAGTTGGGGGTCCCCAGGATTTCTAAAACCAGCACCAGGCTCAAGGGCCAGTCCTGGTTCCCAAAATATGGAGGTCAAAATGAAATGGGGTCCCCAGTATTTTGACAACTAGCACCAGGCCCAAACAGTCAACTGGGTAATGCCACAGCCAGGGGAAATGTTTTATACAAGTTCCTCTGGCCAAAGCATTATCCCCCTGACTGGTCAGCCCAGGGTGGGACCCTGGGGGACTAGGGACCCCTCTAATAAAGGAGTCCCCTCCTTCCAGAATAATCCCAGGGCCGTGGGTACGGGCTGATGATATGTGTAAAAAATAGAAAAATAAACTATTGTGTTTTGTTGTGGAACTACAACTCCCGGCAACCCTGCCATGCATGCAGGGACTTGGAGAACCACAAGTACCAGCAAGTAAAGACAACGTTTTCAATCCCAAATCCCAATTGTTATCCGTAGTTGCTACTTTGGATTTCTGTGATGTCCAGGAGCTAAGAGTGAGGCGGTGCCATTTCACTCAGTCTCAGCTTCTTTCTCAGTGGCGCCGGCAGTGTTTGACTGGCAGTGAGCTTTAATCTGTGTCATTGTGAATTATTCATAAACAATTGTGTTATTTTTTATATTATGCAAGATATTTGTAACATTAGGGTATAGTGGGATTTGCATTTTGGTTTTCAAAAAAATATTATTGGCCAAATGTAAATGGATTCAATGTCCTTCTTGCCGATCGGTGAAAAGGGAGCGTGTCCCCGTGGATTGTGGAGATACGGTGGTGATCGGGACAATCTATGGCCTTTCTCGGCAAAACAGGCCCAACAGCTTGTAAAGTCGGGCCTGTTCTGTCGATCTGCCTCTTCAATGATGTCGGGAAAGACAGTATTGAATAGACGCCCGCCACTATTTCATCCATCGGAAATAGTGGCGGAGATAGAATATCCCCAAATAAGTCTTAAAAATGCTGGAGGCATTTCTTGTGCTTTGTTCATGCTTGTAGTTTTTTCAGCGCCCCAGGTAAGCATAAGCCTATCCCGCTCCTCCACCAATATCCACTTATCAGCTACATTTAAGTCTGATTAGCACCTTCTGCTGGTGGGGGAGCAGGGATAACAGCATGTGGTAGTCTGTCCAATCCACTGGGTTCCCAAATAGTTTGCAGCAAGCACCGTTAAAGATGAATCCAAAGCAGCGTTTGGAAAAGTTCCATTAGGTAGCAGGCTGCAATTGGAGGGGTGTGGGTCTGTTCCAAAGGAACTTCAGATGCGTTTTGCTGTGTTAGGGGTACAGCGATAAAGCTGTGGACCCAGTGGATTGGACAGACTACCACCACCTGCTGTTACCCCTGGATCCCAAATTTATTTCAAGCAGGACCCTGCTGTGCTATTCTGAGGACGCTTGCTGCATTGCTATCCAAATGGATTGAAATCCTCTAGCGCAGGCATGCCCAAAGTCAGGCCCGGGGGCCAAATGCGGCCCGTGCTGTCAGTTCAAGCGGCCCACAGCCTCCAGCTGGAAGTGGGCAGAGCATCAGATGTGGGAAGCACAGCACAGGACACTAAAGGTGGGGCCCTGGTGAGCACGCCTTTACCGTGCTGTCTGTTGCAGTGAGGAGGTGCCGGCCGCCACAGTCAGATGTGTTTGGCGTCCTACCCCTGCTGCTGCAATTGTATATCACCCTACTCCCCAATCACAGTGACAGCAGTGTTTAGGGAGGGGGGCAGGAAGGGGGAAGCTTGCTCCCGTAACATGCTGAGCGGAGGAGGGCAGCAGCGGGAGCCCAAGCATCTCCTGTCCGTGCAGTGCCTGCTTTGCCTCTCCTTCCTCTGGCTCACAAAATGGGCTGGGAAACATACAGAGAAGGGAGGGAGCAGAGTGGGGGACATACTTTGAAGGAGGGTCAGGCTGGGGGACATACAGTAAATGGAGGCAGTGATGGCCATTCAGAGAAGGGGGAGCAGGGGCAGGCTGAGGGACATACAGTGAATGGGGGCAGAGTGGGGTACATAGTGAATGGGGGTCATACAGTGAAGGAGGGTCATACAGTGAAGGAGGGCCAGGCTTGGGGACATACAATGAATGGAGGCACTGATGGACCTTAAGAGAAGTGGGGCAGGCTGGGGGACAGAGTGAATGGGTGCAAAGTGGGGAACATACAGTGAATGGGGGCAGGCTGGGGGAAATACAGTGAAGGGGCAGGCTGGGGGACATAGAATGAATGGGGGCAGAGTGGGGGACCATTCTGATGTGATTATTGATTCAAATGTCAGGCTGAATGGTCGGCCCCCACACATTTACACTTCACCAAATCTGGCCCTCGTCGCAAAAAGTTTGGACACCCCTGCTCTAGCGGCATTGGGTAAATATCAACTCATCCATTGCAGGTTATCTTTAATCCATTTACCAATGGTACTCACTTCCATCCAATTGAGCAGCAATTTAAAACAATGAGACATTGCATTATTCAGCAGACTTGGTTCTGGTTCCATTAGCCAATATTGGTTTTAACCCCATATATATATTTATATGTATTCTTAACCTACACTTGTGCTTATTTTTCATGTATTTTATATGCATTGTTAATATATTTTATTGATTTACTTCATCATCCAAGCGCCACTTCTTCTTTTTTTTTTACATATACATATGCCTTTGTTAAAATAAAATGAAAAACTCTTACCCACTCCTTACTGGCTGCAAAAGCTGCAGTCCAGGCACTTTCATATCTGCTTTAGAACACTGTATAGGTTCCATTGATGAGTACGCAACTTCCAGAAATTATTCTGTATTTTTATTACTAGTACATTTTTAAATTAAATTGCATTCTTATTCACACTAGTGTTGCAGCTGGGTACTTAGGTTACATCTGCTGGTTTTATTAGTATTGTCACATTTCTTTTTTTTTTTATCAAAGCTCAAATGCTGCCATGGGGAAAATGTAGGAATTCTAGAGTAGATGATTCCAAACATTCTATTTCAGAAATAAAGCAAGATCAAATTTGTCAAAATAATGTAACAGAGACTATTTTTGTGAGGATTCTTTGACTCATTACACTGGTCAACACTGCCTATAGTCAAGACTTTTTCAGTCTTCTTAGGGTAATTTGAGGGTGCTGATTCTGAATATGACATTAGTTTTCCCAGATTGTCTCTACTTTGTGAGATAATTGGGTACCCCATGAAAAACAGTAAAACGCATATTAAGTTTTGGATATGCAGCACGGTGTAGATTAGGATGTAGAAATGAATACAAATCACTTCAAAAGAAACACAAGACACTCAAAATTAATATTTATTTTATGAAATAACATATAAACATGGTAAACTTTTGACATTTAGACCAGGAATGTTACTACAGCACAATATCCTTCTCTTGACTGAAGAGAGGCAAAATTCTCTCCTCGCATTTCCTGTAATGGGTGATGTTAACGTCTGGTTTCAAGCAATTCTTTTCTATTAGCCTGGAAGTCAAAATTTCTGAGTCTTGTTTTGAAAAACTTAGGCTTCGAATAAGATCACTAAGTTCTTCTTGGGAGAATTGCTGAGGTGCTGTAGTGCAACCTTTATATTAATTTCCACTGCTATCACTTTAACTCAGTGGCGTAACTACCGTGGGTGCAGTGGGAGCAGCTGCTATGGGGCCCGAGCTGTTTCCAGGGCCCGCAGCTCCCCCTGCACACACTGTAGTCTGCCCTCAAAGCTCAACACTTGCCAGAGAGAGGCAGCTCCTCCCGGCTCCTGCGAGCAGCAGCCGTGGAGGATGTCGCGGCAGCGCTCTACCCCGACCCCACAAACTTGTTTTAACTAGCCTGTCACTGTCAGGTGGCAAGCCTCGCTTCGGGCTTCTGTACGAGACACAATTTGCAGACATTTAGGGGGCGGGGCTTAATGCCGGGAAGGCCCCGCCCCCATCAGAGACCTCTCTGGCTGACTGTGCTCAGTCAGGCTGCTGTTATAAGGTAACTTTTTCTCTCAACTTCCTTCCTATTTCTTCCTTTGCAGTATGTGTCTCTACACATTCATTCAATCCATCTCTCTCAATCCAAATGAAGCCAGCAGTGGTGTCATGTCACTGACACTAATAGGATTTTTAAATGTTTATAATCACAACATACTTTAGCACCTTGATTTTATGTGAGTTTAGGATAGAGTGACTTTATGTGTGTGTACTTTCCCCACAAGTAATAGCTGACTGCCCCTACTACTGTAAGCAGGGTGATCTGACAAATGACTGTAGGTGTACAACTGCTACCTCGTGTGTGTGTGTGTGTGTGTGTGTGACACCCAGAAACCACCTCCCAGCTGTGTAACCCCTTCCCTTTTGTGTGACACCCTGTGCTTCCCTCCTATCCCCACCTTGTGTGACACTGTGCACCCCCAACCTTTGTGTGTGTGTGTGTGTGTTACACCCTATAGCCTCCTCCTCACTGTATGTGACACTGTACACCCCCTACCCCAGTGTGTGTGTGACACCCTATAACCCCCTCCTGACTGTATGTGACACTTTACATCCCCTACCCGTGTGTGTGACACCATGTACCCTCCTATCCCTATGTGTTTGTGATGCCTTGTACCTTCAATCAGTGGCGTAGCTATGTTTTGGGCGCCCCCCACCGTTAGGGGGGGGCGCCCCCCCCATCGCCGCCCCGCCGAGCACCCCTACCCCGCCGCCCTGCCGCCCATGCAAACCCCCCCTCAATCCCCCACAGCCTTACCTATCGCGCTGGTCCCGGCGGCTCCGTTCTTCTGCTGAGGACCACCAGAAAATGGCCGCCCCCATACAGCAGACAGTTTCAGAGAACTGTGTGCTATATGGGGGCGGCCATTTTGTGGTGGTCCTCAGCAGAAGAACGGAGCCGCCGGGAACAGCGCGATAGGTAAGTCTGCGGGGGATTGAGGGGGGGGTTTAACTATAGCACCACAGCCCCCGGCGTCCCCACATGCACAGCGCCCCCCCCGCGGTGGCGGGGGCTGTGGTGCTATAGTTACGCCCCTGCCTTCAATCAACCTGTGCACATGTCACCCTATACCCACACTATACCTGTGTACATCCGCTCTCTGTAGAAGGGGGGCCCTTTCAAAAAATTTCTGTGGGGCCCACCAAGTCCTAGTTACGTCCCTGCTTTAACTCCTTTGTCATCTGACAAAGGAATCTCAGTATGCTTTGACAACAGTAGTACTGGTACCTTTATATCATGTGCAACAGGCCGCTTTGCTGATTAAGGAAGATCTAGATGAATATTTTGCTTTTTCATGATATTTGTCAACAAATAAACAAGTAAATAAAAGTTTCAGAAGCAGTAAGTACACAATGAAGATCAAACCACACTTACTAAGACAAGCAGATCTAAAGCGTTGATGGGAAAAAATGCAATTTATGGGCATTTGCAATATCTCAAAAAATAGAGCCTTTCTGTGAAAACCAATGGCATATTTGGAATCAGTAGCATTAAATGGCCCTAAATTCATTCAAATATCCTTGACTATATAAAATGTGTTGTTGTTTTTTTAACGGTGTTATCTATGTATTTTGGACTTTTTGAAAAACACTGACATTTTTGTAAACTTGCAACAAACATACTGTAGGGGTAAATTTACTAAGTTCTTTTGATGATGGATTCTTGTCCATAGCAACCAATCAGATTCTACTTATTTATTTAGAACCTTCTAGTAGAGAATAGATAGAATCTGATTGGTTGCTATAGGCAACATCCAATCTTCATTAGAACTCCCATCATAGTAAATGAACCCATAATGTTTTATAAATAATGGAAAAGTATCAAAAGACTAAAACACGGACGGACCTTGTATCACTACTGATTTAATAAACAAGTATTGTGTTTTTAGTGCAATTGTTCATATTTGCAGAAGAGATAACAACATTATAACACCACAATATCCAGAGATGCAGTGGTTTAGCACTGCGTCTGCTACCCTATCAATATTTTCCCTTCCCAGATTTACCATGGACCATCACTATTTGACAAAATCACCATAGGCAAACACTGTTTTTACAAAATAAACTATAAAAGTTTAATTTACAATTATATTCCTTTTCCTTGTGTAAATTTTTTCTAGATACTGTACACTTTTCAGTATAATGTCACAAGTGTGGATTTGGATGGATTCATGTGTTGTTCAGTAACTACACTCGGACTAGAAATTGCAGGGTTAAAACGAGCAAGTTAATGATAGATTTTTTCTTTATTGGAAAACAAAACAGGCTGATCCCAAATCACATCTTTGAGAAAAGTCAATAGGTTAAATAAAAATGTAACCAATATGTTATTGCATAGGGTTTAGGAAGATGTAATGGTGGTGACAACTGGATCCGGATGAAGGCACTGAAGAAGATGAAGATTGAAGACAAGATGCTTAGGTTCGAGTTTGAAGAACGGGGAAGAAGTGATTCGGGGTTGGTTCGGTTATAGGTATAGGGATGACCTGAGCAATAGTTCCATCCGGTTAGAAAAATGGAGAAGTGAAGATAATGGAATCTGCTTAGAAGATTAGAGAAGATGTGAAGATGATGGAATCTGGTTAGAATAATGGAGATGAGGTGAAGATAATTGAATACAGTGTTGATGAATGGAGAAGATGTAATAGACTGGGATGGTCAGAAGAGGACATGATGCAGTACGGCGTGTCAGGAACCGTGATGAAGGACAGGCTGAGCTGAGGGCATGTAGCAGACCAGAATTAAGCAGGAGTCTCCACAAGCAAAAGGCTCAAAAACTTATTGCACTGACACTGAATCAGCTGGCGGCAGACACGGATGGGTGAGTACCAAGTCCCACCATGCGCAGCCGTGGCTTTCTGTGACATATAGTAGATAAACGGACAATGTGATGGTTAACATTAATGCCTCACAGCTCTGAAGTCATGTGTTTGATTTCCACCATGGCCCTAACTGTGAAGAGTCCGGTTTCCTCCTATAATCCAAAAACATGCTAGTACAGATGGAGCCTTCCTCAACTAGCCTTCTCTGGTGAGCCATGGCTCATCATGGCTTATTATCATCTATTGTTCTCAGCTGCTATAAAATACATAGAACAATACACAGCAGCATTTCTGCACATATGTATATGATGTGCACGTGCGAAGAAGTCTGGTCGCCGAGTGCACGCTCCCAGCCTTGCAAGGGGGGAATGGAGAGGGGCGTGGGGTGATGTGCTGGGGCATTAGCATATGTGTATGCCCTGCATTTCATGGGCGTTCCCATTAAAACAACCGACAGATATAATATAACCAAGTGCAGGGCACTAATTATAGCCCCAGCTGCCGTATATAAGGGATACTCAACCCTTAAACTGGACCAAAAACAAGACAAAAAATGTAAACGGCGCTAAGAGACTATAACACAAGTATCCAGATAATTTTTTTTTTACAAATTTATTAACACAATCATTAGTTCACAATACCACCGGCCGGTAGGACAATCTCATATATTGTGTGCACATTTAAAAATTAGTAGGCATAAAAAAAACCCAGAAAATTATTAAAAAATCGATATTTATATCATAAGTACAGCATGCTTGGTTTAGGAAATGGCTGATAAGCCGATATATGCACAATTGGGCTTTAGCAATAACCCAGGGGCTAGATGGTTAGTATTTGTTAGAACTGTGTGTGATGCACACAGTGCAGGGGCGTAACTATAGCACCGCAGCCCCCGCGACAACGGGGGGGGGGGGGGGGGCGCTGTGCATGTGCGGGCGCCGGGGGCTGCAGTGCTATAGTTACATCCCGCCGCACCGCCGCAATCCCCGACAGTCTTTACCTGTCAGTCTTCAGTACGCGCTGGTCCCGGCTCCCTTCTTCTGCTATGAGGACCACAACAAAATGTTCGCCCCAATGTAGCAGAAAGTTATCTGAAACTGTCTGCTGCATGGGAGCAGACATTTTGTGGTGGTCCTCATAGCAGAAGAAGGGAGCCGGGACCAGCGCGTACTGAGCATAGGAAAGACTGCGGGGGATGGGGGGATTGCATGGGCGGCGAGGCGGGGGTTGGTGCGGCGGGGCGGGCGAGGGTTGGTGCGTCGGGCAAGGGTTGGTGCGTCGGGGCGGGCGGGGGTTGGTGCGGCGAGGTGCGTGGGTGGGTGCCCTCCCTTTAACGGCGGGGGGGGGGGGGGCGCCCAAAAAGCTAGTTACGCCACTGACACAGTGTATGCTTTTGTTTGACCCTTTTGGTTAGGGAAAGATTTGCCCAGAGTCACAAAGTTATGCAGGGTTAGTACAATCCAGCTCTCAAGTGTGTTAGTCAATCAAACCTGCGCTCAATTATGCGGTACCCCTTGTCACTTAGTATTAATGTTAGGGCAGTGTGCTGCAAGCGCCCATTCAATCAAGGGATTCTGTAAATATAGCAATGTGCTTTGTGCTTATCGCTCTACTACTTGCTATTGAAGTGCTTGCCTGGAGCGGGTCCCTGGCTGCTGGTCTTACCGATGGTGCAGCCTTCTCTAGGACTCCCTGCTCTGGCGTTCTTCTCCCAGGCTCTCGTGGTTAGTGTCGACAGCAGTGTGTTGATGACACCTTTCCCCGCCTCTCTCGTCAGCGGCTTTATCTGATAATGCCCAGTTGGGCATATATCGGCTTATCAGCCATTTCCTAAGCCAAGCATGCTCTACTTATGATATAGATATAGTTTTTTTAATAATTTTCTGTTTTTTTTTTATGCCTACTAATTTTTAAATGAGCACACAGAATGAATGTTCATATAAAACATCCGTTTGCAAGCCTTGTGAATGAATTCAGTGTGCAAATGGATGGTGCGGCCTAACCATTCGCAAGCGGGGTTTTGGTCATTCAAAAGGATCCGTGCACGCGTCCATAATATGGCCCTAAGTCCGACAGCTCTGGCTCACTTAATCCTATTAAAGGGACATCTGTAGGTTATTTGGCTATTTGGCTTCCAATAAAATTAACCCTAGAATGAATGTGTGTACATGTAGTAGGGAATATTGATTGCAAGCTCCACTGGGGCAGGGACTGGTGTAAATGTTCAAATATTCTCTGTATAGCGCTGCGGAATACAGATGGGACCAGTGCTATTGTTGCTAGTGCTTCGCGAGCCACCGGGATCTATGTACTAAGCCTTAGGGGTAAATTTACTGAAATTAGATTTCTATTGAAGGTGGGATGTTACCCATAGCAACCAATCAGTTTCTACTACTTATTTATTTAGCACTTTCTAGAAGATAATAGATGGTATCTTATTGGTTGCTATGGGCAACATCCCATCTTCAGTAGAACTCCCATCTTAATGAATTTACCCCTTACTGAAAGATAAACCGAACAAAGATAAAGTAATATTAATCCGTTATCTCCTTACTGCCTTGTCACAGGCTGTATTAAAAAGTTACAGTTAGGAGCTGGTTGTTTGCTACTTTATTTCCATCCACTATATTTCTCTCCGACTTTGTACATAGACCCCTATATATAAGGAGGTACTTCTATGCTTGGCCATGGAATGCATAGTAAATACCTATATTTTATGTTTACACTGATTAATGTGGAAAAATCTAGAGTATAATATTACTTAGATGTAAAAAATTACAATAGGATCTTTAATTGCGAAATAGACTATTAGACATGTAACTTCTTCATATAAAAAGAAAAGCAAAATGTCCATGAAGGTGGCCCTATTTACTAGACAATGTTATCAGCAGGAAAGGGAGTGTGGAACCTGTATAAAGATAGGCGTACACGAAGAACTCATTAATGACTCAAGGACTCATCAAAGACTTATAGGCTTGAAACATTTCCTCTGTAATTGACACTTCTTATTCCCAGCTGTGATCAGTGAAATACAAAATAACTATATGGCAAGTGCATTTTTACATTTAGTTATCTACAGTACATATGGGGGCAAATGTAATAGGGTGTGAGAATCAGAAAAAGATATTTTGGGAGAGTTTTTTTTTTTTTTTTTAAAGCGGCAATGATATACACTGAATAAAAAAAAACAGGTTGATTTTGCCATGTAATTGATTGCCGTTTTTAAAAAAAAATGGGAACACTCCCAAAATCTTTTTCTTTCTGATTCGCACACCCTATTCAATTAGGGCCTTGATTTCTAAAACACAATTTTGCTCCTTAAAAATTAACAATAATTAAGATGCCTTTCAGAAAAATATGTATGTGTGTTTTAATGTGTAATTTGTCATGTAATAATTATATTAGCACTATAGAGTAGTCTTAAGTTACTATACCAAATTATTCCATAGACTGTAGTATTTTATTTGATGGGAATAGTTTTTACTGGATATTTCTCTCTAGTTAAAAACCAAGTACTCTTAATATTCTCCGTAGCTTAAATTTTCGTATGTTGGCTTTGAGCTGGTTTAGAAGTATTTCACTGATAAACATATGTCCATACAGAACAGTAAGAAACAAAATTCAAATAAATTGATTACTGTGTCACAGTCATTATTAAAAAATCTTTTGAAGCGTGACAGAAGCAGGCTGGCTACATTATTATTCTAGTCACAACCCAACCTTCCAGATGAAACTGTAAAGCCGCCATTTGTTATATAAAAGGACTAACAAACATCTTCGGCCAGATGTTATCTAATAGTTAATGACCAAAGCACCCTGCACTGACTTTTAATACAGTATACAGGCAATGATCATGGTAATAAAATACCTAAATCATATCAGATTTGTTATTATTAAATGTGCATTCATGTTTTATATTTTAAGATTTGTTTTTCTAACAAGACAATCTGATTCTTTAGGTAAATATTAAACCTGTTGTGCCATTATATTATAAAAAAAAAGAGTCATTTTTACATTTCCAATTACACAATGGATTTTGTTCTGCACCATTTGTAGCATTAGTAAAATCATGCCTTGCTCGGTTTCAATTAAATTTTCATTAAAATGACTGTATCTAAGCTGTTTTTCTTTTGAAACAGTGCAGGATGCTGTAGCATCATTCGTTCTATTATACATGGCCTGACATAATACAAACCTTTATTAAACTGCTCACTAGAAATGAGAGACATATTTAAATGTGTTCCATAAAATATTTACCCTATGTGCTTATGGCTACATCTCTTGCACACGTCACCGGTAGAATGTGCCCTTAGTTTTTCCAGTTACTATCCTCATCACATCACACAGCACAATTGTCATATGGTACCAGCTCTCTGTATAATCTATGACTTCAGCAAGTTTGAATTTGCTGTACCAATACAGTGCCCAATTTATGTTTGTATGGAATTGCACAGCCGCAAGGAAGGTGGTGTGTTGTTCCATCTAATTAAAATTCTAGATGTCTCATTTTAGCATTAGTGAGGATCCATGTACTGCATTTGAGGATGGTATATGGTTATTAGGACGACACATCAAGGGTCGACACCTGAAATAGTCAACATGTCTAAGTTCAACATGGATTGAAAGTCGACACATGCATTAGGTCGACAATGACTAGGTCAACAGTCAAATGGTCAACATGTGCCAACAGGTGGAATTTCATGCCTGACCATCCACTAGGACATGTAGGGAGACTAGAATAGTGTGCAAAGCAAGGCACTGTGCCAAAGAATGGCAAGTCCAGCGAGCCATGTGAAAAGATGTAGTGACAATTCGGTGTCCATGTTGACCATGTTGACATTCAGGACAAAAAAAATTTGAAAAACCAATGTCGATCTTTTGACTGTTGACCTAGTCATTGTTGACTTAATGCTTGTGTCGACTTTCCGTCCATGTCGACCTTACCCATATCAACCTAGTTCAGGTGTTGACCTAAGCCATGTTGACCTTCAGTGATCGACCTAATGGATGTCGACCTAATGTTCGTTGACCCAATGATCCATTCCCCCAATGACTAACCCTCGGATCACCATCACGAACATCAAGACTAACGGGCATGATTCAGGTTGGTTACAGGCACTGGTGAGCCTACGTAAGATGAAGCTGGCCATAGGAATTGGATACTGGGGTCTAGGTATTCTGCACCTGACAATGCAGACTGTGGACTCGTCATCCCTTCTAAACTTGTTCTGCAGAATGGGACTTGTGATTGTGTAGAACACCCAACATCTTATTTGTATGGGTTTGCATACAAATTGTAATCAGGTCCACAGTGCAAAATGCCATTTGTGAGTTTTGTAAATCACAACAATCAAACAGATCCCACACCGTTTTTTTTTCTAGTTTAGTTAGTGAAATTAAACCAAACATACTGTATATCTGACTGAATGCTATAGAGTAAGTTGTCTGACACATCCTGCTTAAAACGCAAAAAGTCAGAAGGATAGTGAGGCCAGGATTTTATGACCTGTATTCATACTGAATATCACGATCAGGCAGGAAGATGTGATAAAGAAGAGATACTGTAAACAGTTGTTTACAAATTGCCTGTGTGAAGAAAGGACAAACATATGTGTGTCCAGTTGTCACAAAAACAAAATATCAAACTCATTTATTAAACACTAGAGATATCTGGCTTGGTATCTTAGAAATCTGAATTCACCTGAATTTACAGGATCTGAGCCGAATCAATTGCTGGTTTGAATCAGTTTAGGGGGTCAGAGTAGAACCAAGTCCTGATTCTGAGCTTCCCCTTATTCTAAACTCAGATTTAAAAGCAGATTCTAGGGTTTTTAGATTGCTCGCAGGTTCCTCCCACATGATTTTATATGTCAACTACAAAACCAAAACTAAACCCAAATTTGAACCGAAACACTTGAGGGTGATTTTACCAAAAGCACTGAGGGTGGTTTTGACAAAACCAAAACATCAGGGCCACCATGGCTCTAACTGTGCAGAGTTTGTATATTCTCCCTGTACTTGCGTGGGTTTCATCTGGGTACTCTGGTTTCCTCCCATAATCCAAAAATATACTGGTAGGCTAATTGGCTTCCAACAAATTAACCCTAGAACGTCTGTGTATGCATGTACATGTGGTAGGGAAAATAGATTGTAAGCTCCACTGGGTCATAGACTGATGTGAATGTTCAAATATTCTCTGTTAAAGCGCTGCATAATATGTATGCGCTATATAAGAAACTGTTAATAAATAATAAATAAATACATTTTGGCTCGGTACCTTAATTGTTTTTTTTTTCTTGAGGGATTGAGGGATTGCTAATTTTAGCCCAATTAATACAAATTTGGTGATTTTTTTCAATATAATGAAAAAAATAAATAAAGTGCTGGATAGAAAACTACTATGGATGAGCGTGTTCGGATCTACGAGATCCG
Organism: Crinia signifera; assembly: GCF_055691185.1. Lineage (NCBI taxonomy): Eukaryota > Metazoa > Chordata > Amphibia > Anura > Myobatrachidae > Crinia > Crinia signifera. The sequence goes on along the minus strand of NC_139221.1, from coordinate 98,206,602 downwards.
AGCCCCCCTGAACTTCAAGATCCTTAGCGGGATCCAAGCCCGGCTTGGGTTTTCCAGCAAGACTCGGATCCCAGAATGAGGCAAAGCGTCATCATCCTGCTGTTGGATTCCTATGGGTTTTGGTGCCCTGTCTGCTCTGCTCTCAGTTCAGGGGTGCCCAGTCTGCCCTATAATTGGGTGCTGCCTGTTTGACCTATAATAAGGTGCTGCCTGTTTTCCCTATATCTGCCAAATGATTGTGTGCTGCCTGTGTGCCAAATAATTTGGTGCTTCCTGTCTGCCAAATAATTGGGTGTTCCCTGTATGCTCTAAAATTGGATGCTGTCATTGTCTGCAAATTAATTTTTGTGCTGCCACTGTCTGACTAATTTTCAAGGTGTGAAAAAGGGCTACAAAAGCCCGAAACACGTTGGTGCTGTGGAGGTTGGTGTTCTTGTGTCCTGGTTGTTCTGAACCGGTGTTGCCATCTCAGGGGACCTTCCACCATTTATCCCGGGTGAGCTGTGGATTTTTCGCCTATCAGACACGGATACAAGACACCCCCTTTGTTGTGTTTTTTTCTGCTTTTTATCTGTATGGTGTTTTTTGGAAAAAAAGTGTTTTTAAAAGACTTCCTTGGATTGATCCTGGATCCTTCTATCCATCTAAAAGGACACCCAAAATAAACCTTTTGATGAAAATAGGGCATTAGCTACAGGTGAGATCTTGACTTTATGGGGAATGAAGATATGGAAAAGTGAATAAAGAATGTAAAGATACCTTTGTGTGCCTATATGCCTTGTATCAAGGTCAGTTACTTGGTCTAATTATCAGATGTGGAGCTTCACATAAGGGAGGAAGGAAGATGATGACTGCATTTTCTCCATTTGGGGTGCCTCCCACCCAATAGTGTGAACTGTTTACACCATCTTTTTGTTGCTAGACTAAGATAGCGCCGTTGAAGATACCCATTTCTGTCCATTGTCTGCATTTGCTGATATTGACATTGATGATGTCACTGTAGAAGTAGGATGAGGATATTGTTGTAGCTAGCGCTGAAAAGGAAGTTGATGAGGAGGATTCTGATGCTGATGTGGTTTGTAAGACAAAGGTGGACACAGTTGAAAAAGACCATTGTCATGCCTGGGCAGGAGACCAAAAAATCCACCTCTTTGGTCTGGAATTATTTCTATCCAAATCCAAACATTACGGCATAAAAGCGTAATACAGTAAGTAGGGATAATGATGCTAGCCACTTAGGAACATCCTTCCTTATACTGTATGTTAACTTCAGTGCATTCATAATGTCATTTGTCAAGTTTATAAAATGTGTCATTTAAAAGTTTAAAAAAATAGTGTAAGCAGTCCAGTGACATCTAAATCCCTTTTTTCTGTTGTATCCAAGCTCCTGCAATCTAGACACCATCTTCCACCTAGTAAATTTTCTCCTCAATCAGGATTGGGAGTAGTCCTGCAGGCCATGTCATAGGCATTAGTGACTACTCTAACATTCTGGGTTCCTTCTGAGAATCCTTGAGCGTAGCCTACTATTGCTGCTGCTGCTGTTGTTCTTGCTGATGGGATTTGAACGTCATCCCAGATGGGGAGTCGAAAGATCACTTCTACTACATTAACTAAGCCATTGACTGTCCAACAGTCCTTTGCGAGGAAGATGAAGTATGACAGCAGTCACCCTGTTGCAAATTAGATTATCTAGGATTAATAGCTATGCTGATGTTAGACGTGCAGCCGGTAAGCGCCATTAGTGCAGTGGGATTTAAACAGTTGATGGAGGTACTGCGTCCCCGGTACCAAATCCCATCTATATTTCACTTCACTAGGCAACAGATCCCCAGACTGTACAGGGACATTATGAAACGTTTACTTAGTGTCCTGAAAAATACCAGTGTACCCACAGTCCACTTAACCACAGACAAGTGGAACAGGGCAAACTAAGGACTACATGACTGTGACAGCCCACTGGGTCAAAAATTATTGTGCTCACACAGTAAATTTTTTTTAAAACTGACAGGGGTGTGCAGGAGATGCTTTCAGTGGCCTGGAAAATTGAGCAGGGAGTCTGTTCAGGTACAGTTGATGTGATAATATGCTGATTGAGCTGTGCTTGGAGAGCACAGCTCAAAATCTGGCTTTGGAGGCATTTAGTTTATGATAAAATACATGGTAGGCTTGGGACGAAATTTAGAGGAACACAATTTCTTGAATACAGTAGTTACTGCATGCAATTAGAGACAAC